>NC_048574.1:42760991-43375991 GCF_013265735.2 Oncorhynchus mykiss | reverse complement strand
CAGCTATATAAAAACAAACAAATGTGTTTATCTCGCCATGACCAAACGGATAAAAGTTTTTGTCAGTGGGATGTTGTGAGTCAGTGACAGGAACATACAACCGAGTCTCACTGATAAGACGGCAACATACAGTGCAAACTATTCAGAACCTCTGACTTTTTTCCACGTTGGTACGTTACAGCCTTATTCTAAAATGTATTACATATTTCACTCTACACACAATTTCGCATAATGACAAAGCAAAAACAGGTTTTTAGAAATGTTTGCAAATGTAAAAAAAAAACAACAACATAAGTATTCAGACCCTTTGCTATGAGACTCAGAATTGAGCTCAGGTGTGTCCTGCTTCCATTGATCATGCTTGAGATGTTTCTACAACTTAATTGGAGTCTACTTGGTGTAAGTTCAATTGATTGGAAATTATTTGGAAAGGCACACCCATCTATATAATGTCCCACAGTTGACGGAGCATGTCAGATCAAAAACCAAGCCATGAGGTTGAAGGAATTATCCGTAGAGCTCCGAGACAGGATTGGGTTGAGGCACAGATCTGGGAAAGGGTACCGAAAAATGTCTGCGGCATTGAAGGTCCCCAAAAAACACAGTGGCCTCCATCATTCTTAAAAAGGAAGAAGTTTGGAACCACCAAGACTCTTCCTAGATCTGGCCACCCGACCAAACTGAGCAATCGAGGGAGAAGGGCCTTGGTCAGGGAGGTGACCAAGAACCCGATGGTCACTCTGACAGAGCTCCCCAGAGTTCCTCTGTGGAGATGGGAGAAGAAGAACAACCTTCCAGAAGGACAATCGTCTCTGCAGCACTCCACAAAATCAGGCCTTTATGGTAGAGTGGCCAGACGGAAGCCACTCCTCAGTAAAAGGCACATGACAGTCCGCTTGGAGTTTGCCAACATGCACCTAAAAGACTCTCAGACCATGAGAAACAAGATTCTCTGATTTGATAAAACCAAGATTGGACTCTTTGGCCTGAATGCCAAGCATCACATCTGGAGGAAACCTGGCATCATCCCTATGGTGAAGCATGGTGGTGTCAGCATCATGCTGCGGGGATGTTTTTCAGTGGCAGGGACTGGGAGACTAGTCAGGATCGAGGGAAAGATGAACTGAGAAAAGTAGAAAGAGATCCTTTATGAAAACCTGCTCCAGAGCACTCAGGACCTCAGACTGGGCCAAAGGTTCACCTTCCAACAGGACAACGGCCCAAAACACACAGCCAAGACAATACAGGAGTGGCTTTGGGACAAGTCTCTGAATGTCCTTGAGTGGTCCAGCCAGAGCCCAGTCTTGAACCCAATCGAACATCTCTGGAGAGACCTGAAAATAGCTCCACATCCAACCTGACAGAGCTTGAGAGGATCTGCAGAGAAGAATGGGCGAAACTCTCAGAATAAAGGTGTGCCAAGCTTGTAGCGTCATACCCTAGATCTCTCTCTCTCTCTCTCTGAAACCTTGCTCCATTTCCTGAAAACATTAAACACAAAACCTCATCTTCAAGCACTATTTACATAACCTCTGACTCCTCTTTCAAAATGAAACATTCGCCTCAAAACAGTTTTACCTGTGTTCAAAATCAAACACTGCTCTCAAATCATACACTCTCAAGCAGTCAGTAAACAATACACCGAAAAATAGAAAACACATTGTTCAAAACATACAATTCTCAGGGAGAAGTACATTTTTAATCTAAAAAAATATTCATATTTGTCCGTCATTGTCTTTTGATGAACGAAAACATGTTCTATTATAGTAGCTCAAAATTGATCAGAAATTACTACTTTGCTTTGCTCTTTGCAATTTTGTTTTTTGTTCTTCCTCCTCCTTGTACCCCTATTTTTACAGTACTGTACCCTGCATCTCACAAACTTGTCATTTGTCTCTGTGATACTGTAATTCTTGTTCTTTGTTGATATGAACCTGCAACCAGTCAAAATCTATTGAGTAGTCAGTACTGTTAATACAGTTTTTCTCAGTCGCTTTGGTGCATTTCTTAGATCAAAAGTGAAATTCTTGATACTACTTGTACAAATTCCAAATCATCTAGTCACTTGTGCACATCATTACAGCAATGACTTATTCCTTTGAACAAATTGCAATTGAGAATGTACAAGTGTCAGCTTTTTTCCACATTATCAATTGCTCATGTAATGTTGATCCAAATATAGTAGATGGTTCTCTGTTGAATAGTCTTACCCCTCAAAACATCTAGGCATTAGTTCCTTGCATAAGCCATTACATGCAAAATTGTTGAACTATTTGTCATAAACTGTCAAGCATAGTTTTACACATTTCTATTAGACCTTTTGTACAAAAACATGAATTGATGAATCGTGCAGGTGAAATTGACCCTCACTCATGAAGGAATGTAAAGTGTTAGTTCAACCAACAATCAACCAGTTGTCTAAATTGCTCAAAGGTACATCTCATGAAGAATCAATTGGCAAGCATATATAGACAGACCACAACACAGAGTTGCAATTTTCCAATAATGGATGGACCAGGAAACGAACAGGATCAACAGCCAAGAGGAGGAAGAAGAGGAGCAAGGATGCGTGGTGGAAGGCAAAACAGAGGAAGAGGCAGAAGAGGACATAGGCGCATATCTGATGACATAAGGGCCACTGTTGTAGACCATGTGACCAATGTACACTGCACTGTTACTGTATATAAGCAGTATACTGTATACTTCCTACATGCTTCATATTACAGTAGTCCACTTGTATTTCACAGCATTCAGAAATATACTCTATACAGATACATACTGCACCTTACATGCACCCACCTGTATGTTTTACAGTAAAATGTGTGTTCGCATAGTTTTTGTCTATGTGAAAGTGTGCGATGCATCACTGCATTTTTCCCCACATAGGACTGCAAGATTACCTCAAACCGGTGGCAGAGGACGCCTTTTCACACCTCAACAGGAGGAGGCTACTTGCACCATGGTCCGAGCAAACAATGCCATGAGACTCAGGGAAATACAAAGGACCATTATAGAAGACAACGATGTCTTTGAAAACATCCATACGGTTAGCATCTCAACCATCGACAGAGTGCTGCATAGAAACCAGATGAGTATGAAACAGCTCTCCCAACTTTGTATACGTGGATGAGGCTGGCTTCAACCTGACCAAATGCAGAAGGCGGGATCGGAATATCATCGGTCACAGAGCTACTGTGGATTTGCCAGGCCAACTGGGAGGAAATATCACCATGTGTGCTGCTATTTCGGAGCATGGTGTCCTAACCCATATCCCCCTTATAGGGCCATACAACACCCAGCATCTACTCAACTTTTTAGAGACTCTCTACAGGGCTCTCATCCCTGATGATGAGAGGGGTCTGTTTAGAGAGGATTTGCCAAAGTATGTGGTCATTTGTGATAATGTGAGTTTCCATCGATCAAACATCATAAGGCTCATAGAATTCCTCCCACCTTATTCACCATTCCTTAACCCAATTGAGGAGTTATTTTCAGCATGGAGGTGGAAGGTGTACGATCGTCAGCCACACACACAGATTACCCTGCTGGCTGCAATGGATGCAGCATGTGAGGACATCACAGTAGACGCCTGCAGAGGATGGATAAGGCATTCCAAAATATTCTTTCCATGTTGCATTGGAAGGGAAAATATCCGGTGTGATGTGGATGAGAATATGTGGGCCGACAGACAGGAACGTCTGGATGTGCAGAGACCGCACAACAGTGCTGCGGGCAAAGTTGTGCCTTAGGGGTGGTTTCCTGTGTTTCTTTCTAATTTACTTTTTTTTCCTTTGTGCCCCTTGGGTTGTCCAGTCTCTTTCAATCAATAACCCACATACAGTAATATGTAAATAGTACTGTTGAAATTGATATATGCCATAGAAGTGCAGCCTTGTGCATTTTCATTACAGTAACTGTCATCCAAACTGTAGCCTAAGTTTACATCAGGTAATACTGTCAAAGTACACAGTTACATTGACAACATGCCTAAATATTTTGACGACCTTGTTCGTGAACAATGACTCAATGACTTATCATTCTGATGACACTGACATGATCATTGGCATGAATATTTACTTTTGAGAGATGTACTAAGGATTTTTAGTGACTGACTAGCTTTAGAAACATATCTATTGTATATTGCAGTTTGTACAAATTGTTCTGAGAAATGCACTTATTATTTTGCACATGTTAGGGATGATGTGAAAAATGCACCAAAGTGACTGAGAAAAACTGTAAATGGAAATCACAATGCTCAGGGCCATACAATTTGTCCATTGTACAGTATACAGCCTACAATGCACTGTACTATAGTATCCATTCTCAGACTTTCTCCTTCCCACCTTCAACAACCAGTTTGCTCTCTGAACTGGCTTATATTGGTTGTGTCGCATCATTTGAAACAGGTTAAATAAATTTTGAGTGGTTGTGTTCAATCAATGACATATGTTCTCTATTTGTATTTGATTGTTGCCACTTGTGTTTACCAGTACGGATGACATGTGCATTAGACTGCAGAATGTGTTTTGAGAATGAGAATGTGTTTAGAGTTTTGCTGAAAAGTCTAAGTGAGATCTGCAAATTGTGTTTTACCATGTGAAATGGTTTAAGGTATTGACAACAGACTGCATATTTAGCTAAATGAGTCCAGGCAACTGAGAACTTTGTTCAGCCAATGGGTTTTAGTGTTTTAGCAATTGAGAAAAACTGTAAAACAAGGCCTACCTTCAAACTCAGTGCCTCTTTGCTTGACATCATGGGAAAATCAAAAGAAATCAGTCAAGACCTCAGAAAAAAAAATGTCGACCTCCACAAGTCTGGTTCATCCTTGGGAGTAATGTCCAAACTATAGTAAGCAAGTATAAACACCATGGGACCACTCAGCCGTCATAACGCTCAGGATGGAGACACGTTCTTTCTCCTAGAGAAAAACATACTTTGGTGCAAAAAGTTCAAATCAATCCCAGAACAACAACAAAGGACCTTGTGAAGATGCTGGAGGAAACAGTTACAAAAGTATCTGTATACACAGTAAAACAAGTCCTATATCGACATAACCTGAAAGGCCGCTCAGCAAGGAAAAAGCCACTGCTCAAAAACCACCATAAAAAAGCCAGACTACGGTTTGCAACTGCACATGGGGACAAAGATCGTACTTGGAGAAATGTCCTCTGGTCTGATTAAACAAAAATATAACTGTTTGGCCATAATGACCATCGAGGAAAAAGGGGAGGCTTGCAAGCCGAAGAACATAATCCGTGAGAAACAGGGGTGGCAGCATCATGTTGTGGGGGTGCTTTGCTGTAGGAGGGACTGGTGCACTTCACAAAATAGATGGCATCATGAGGGAGGAAGATCATGTGGATATATTGAAGCAACATCTCAAGAGAACAGTCAGGAAGTTTGGATGCAAATGGGAAGCTTGGTTGCAAATGGGTCTTCTAAACGGACAATGACCCCAAGAATACTTCCAAAGTTGTGGCAAAATGGCCTAAGGACAACAAAGTTAAAGTATTGGAGTGGCAATCAATCCTATAGAAAATTTGTGGGCAGAACTGAAAAAGCGTGTGCGAGCAAGGAGGCCTACAAACCTGACTCAGTTACACCAGCTCTGTCAGGAGGAATGGGCCAAATTTCATCCAACTTATTGTGGGAAGCTTGTTTGAAGGCTACCTGAAATGTTTGACCCAAGTTAAACAATTTAAAGGCAATGCAAATACTAATTGAGTGTATGTAAACTTCTGACCCACTGGGAATTTGATGAAAGAAAGAAATCATTCTCTCTACTGACATTTCACATTCTTAAAATAAAGTGGTGATCCTAACTGACCTAAGACAGGGAATTTTAACTTGGATTAAATGTCAGGAATTGTCAAAAACTGAGTTGAAATGTAGTTGGCTAAGGTGTAAGTAAACTTCTGACTTCAACTGCACATACTATGGGGGTTGAAGGCACTTTTAATGCAATATATCTAGTTCTTTGTACAGCATGTTTAAGTGAATGAGCTGGGGAATGTTAAAATGTGTTGATCCCAAATAGACTTGGGGAATAAATCAATAACTCTTTAGAATAAACTGCAGTTTGAGTGCTTTGGCAAGTGTTGTGTACAACAGAGTCAGATGTAATCTGATCAGCCTGCCAAATGCAGGTAAATATAACTTCCTAGAGGACGCTCTTCAATCGTCTTCTGCATGTTCAATGGTGGTGTTCTCTGTCCTCAACACTGAGCAGATCTAGTAAACGTTGTTTAGTGCCTGGCAGATTGCACCCTAAACTACACCATTGGCCAAAATACAACTCAGAAACAGTGTACTGATCCAGGAGTCCTTCAGCACAAACCCAATGCAGTAATCCCTGGTTTATCTGTTGGATATGCCTAAGTGTTGAGCCAAACCAGAGCCATCTCTGCCCGGCAGCTGCTGCTGCTCCTCTAGCCCTCCACGGTCTGGCAAGCAGTCAAACACACTGGATCTGGACTCTGGGGCCTCTGAGGAACATGTAACCTCGCTCATTTACATCACCCATTTGATTACAGACAAGATCCTCTGACCACAACCCCATTCTAGTAGCTCCCCACTCCCCAGAAGTGCCAGGGTAAAATAGGTTTATCATGATTAGAGTCACATCATGCAGCCTTATACATCATGCAGCCTTATACATCATGCAGCCTTATACATCATGCAGCCTTACGCATCATGCAGCCTTACGCATCATGCAGCCTTACGCATCATGCAGCCTTACGCATCATGCAGCCTTACGCATCATGCAGCCTTACGCATCATGCAGCCTTACGCATCATGCAGCCTTACTCATCATGCAGGCTTACGCATCATGCAGCCTTACGCATCATGCAGCCTTACGCATCATGCAGCCTTACACATCATGCAGCCTTATGCATCATGTAGCCTTATGTATCATGCAGCCTTACGCATCATGCAGCCTTACGCATCATGCAGCCTTACGCATCATGCAGCCTTACGCATCATGCAGCCTTACGCATCATGCAGCCTTATGCATCATGCAGCCTTACACATCATGCAGCCTTACACATCATGCAGCCTTACACATCATGCAGCCTTACACATCATGCAGCCTTACACATCATGCAGCCTTACACATCATGCAGCCTTGGCCAAACGTTTGTAGAACAACTAAAGTTGCATAAATAACTCTAAATTAAGCATTCAGGAGTACCTGGTTCTTTGTTAACTGCTCAACACAGAATAGCCACATGTGCGCACTCCCTCAACTCGTTTGGAGAAAATATACTTTCTATTTTATTCAGCTTTGTTTAATTGTATTCTTCATACTATAAAATAATGCCACGGAATTCTAAGCAAATCTTGTCTGCTAAATGAACTAGTGTAGCCCACAGCCATAAGGCATAGCCAGAACAGGACCTAACATAAGGACAACTCAGAGGATGCCATTCTGTTCTTCTGAAATATACTACATTTTCCTCATATCATGTTTCTTTAGACCTGTCTAAAATAAATAATGGATTCATTGTGAAGGTGTAGGCTATACTACATGGATTTATTAGACTTTTTAACATGGAGATGTTCCAAAAGTCAGCATCAGTGACTTGTAGACTGTGTGGAAGCCAGGAGACACTAATTAAAGGTCAATTACCGTGAGACCGACGGTTATTTGCTTGACAATCACCGGCTGACGAAATTTCGTAGCCCTTGTTAGGGTCCAAGAGCTTGGATAAGCCTTCAACTGACAAACCTAGTCAGGCTCTGTGAGGCGACTAAACAAGAAGGGAGGACCAGCTCCTGTCAAACCAGACAACATACAGATGTTACAACCATACTGTAGTCTGACAAGCATGGGGAAATAACATCCCGAGGAGGTTGGAAAGTAAAAAAATGTATGCTCACAAATGACTCTGATCTGTTTATTTTTGTCCCTCAAACATTAAAGTGCTTTGTGTCCTTGGTTTAGCGCCTTTGGCTAAATTAACATCTAGTGAGAAGAGTATTAATTAATGAAATATACAGAAGCATGCATAAAACATGTTTTTTTCTTCTGTTGGGATAATTATTACTAACATTTTACGAAGGCAGAATGCAACTCCTAGGGGCTTTCTTCATATTAGTTTCTCCTCTTTCAACTTCATTATTATTTCAGTAAAACTTTTCAGCTTTTATGGAGCAGCCCCTGTTGTTAAATGAACATTGTCTAACTGACTCACGTCCCAGAGAACTTTTATCATGCTTTACTAAAGCTCCCTGCTTTGCAGACACTCAATCTTGATGCTTCACTTATTTTCGTCTATTCCCTTGTGTTCAAGCCAATGAGGCATGTTGGCATACCAACAGACAGGGTGCTGTAGGATAATTCTCAAGCAGAGCATGCTCCAACAGACTGGCTCATTGACTGGCTTTCAGATGGAAGGATTTCAGCAAGCCCGTGTGGATCTGGAGGTATGCTGGATCATACCAATAGCTGTGAATTCCAACATAAGAGTTCACAGTGCATCAAGAAAGCGGACTGGCTTGTATTAAACCACTGTGAAATTGGAGAATATTCGCCAGTTGCGACTGAAAACATAATGTAACAAAACAATGCCTCTATAGGAGAAAGCATTTGTTGTCGGATTAAGCTGGGATCAATGGCTAACGAAGCTCAACTTCATGGCAGTGTAACATGGCATAGATAAACTCTGGCACAGCCATTCTCTGCAGCACACAAGGTGTTGAATCATCCATTGAGTCAACTCGCGTCACTGGTCAGTAAGGAGACCGACATCCATCCCCAGTTGCTCTGGAGCAGGATTGAGTTCTCTGTGTTCCACAGTGCAGCTGTGCAGACACACCCTCTGGAGGATCCACTCCGGCTCTAATCTGATTGTTCACCAATTAGGAACTTTGAAGCTGACAGATCAATTACTCAATATATATCAACACAATGCCGCTGTTAGTTATCCTATCTGAAATTCAGGTAATTAGCCAAGAGATCAATACACTGTGAGCAGGACGATGAACTTGGGGAGATATGAGAGAATTTGAGATTGATAAACTCCTTAATTAAACAGCTTGGCTGTGGATCCGACTCTTCTGGACCCCTCTTTGCGACCACTAAAGGTCCGACACTTCTGCGCATGTGCTGGATTCTCTACTTTACACAGTTTGTACTCTACTCGTTTGGCTGTCCAGAGAACAGGCTACTCTGGCGAATGGTGCTAGTTTAACAAAGTGAGATCAAAGCTGAATCAATGTCTGCAAGATCACATATAATAGCATTGTAGCAGGGCCCGCTTCCACAAGGAGGTAAAAGGGGGATTAACCCCCTCAGTTGAAACCTCTGCCCCATCAGTTTTTGTTTTTTACGTCCCTATATAAAATAGCAAAAAAGTTACAATGATTGGGAGACAGGTTGGCGCAAAAATAATCAGTGTCAGCATAATGGACAGGATGCACTATGGTGTGTAGGGGGGCTATGGAAAGTCACTGGGGCGGATAGGTGTGACTCCTTTGGGTTTCCATCAAAAGCGGTAAAAACGCTTCTTATCTGTGTAAGGCTAAGTGAATAAAGTGATACGCCTCCGCCTGTAATTTTTTCATTTTTAAGGGCGAGGTTTACCATTGAAGCTGCTTCACTCGAGTCTGCCTCACGCCCCACCACTACAAAGTTTAGTTTAGCTAGCTGTAAAAATTGTTAGTTGTGAAAGCATTGTGAAGTTCCTCTCTGACATTGAATGCACGTGTTCGTAAATCGCAGAAGTAAGACTGGAGGCTACAGGGCTGCTGAAGGCATTGAAGACCCCGGCTTTAAGTTTTACAGCCAACATGGTGCACAGAATCCTCAGGCTTCTCTATCCTCCAAACAAATGACACACCACCAGCTGCAAGCAAACGTCAACATTATGTATGTACAAATCTCCAGCAATAAGCGGTGGACAGACAGTACAGTAGACCAGCAGGACAGAGAAGACACTAATGTAAAATACTTTTTTTCAGCATGTTGGATGCTGTCATTGGTGAAATGTCAGAACGATTTAGCGAACGCAACAGCCAATTGGTGGAGAACCTGGGTGCACTTGAACAAGAGAGCCATGACCTTCTACATGTGAAAATGTCAAACCACTGCTGGATCAGATTTGGTGGAAGCTGACCAGTTTTTGCCGACTGAAATCGCTTGCTCTGGCTCCGATGTGGACAAATGGACCCCACTTGATATCTTGAAACGATTCTCTGGGTGTCAGGTATGCATAAATGACTGCAAGGGAGTCAGGCGCAGGAGAGCAGATAGTGGGTAGCAAACGGAGCCTTTTATTTAGGCGAACCAAAAGAAAACGCCACAACGAACACGAAATACAATATGGGTTGACAAAACCCAGCGCAACCAGACATACGTGCGCATACATGAAACAGATAAACAATACCACACAAAGACATGGGGGAAACAGAGGGTTAAATACACAACACATAATGAGGGAAATGAGAACCAGATGTGGAAAAACGAGACAAAACAAATGAAAAATGAAAAATGGATTGCCGCTGAACACCGCCCGAACAAGGAGAGGCATCAACTTCAGTAGAAGTCGTGACACTGGGCTCTGCTATGCCGACCGTGCTTACTGCACTGAAATATGGACTGGCTTTTGGGGCGTCCACAGCTACAATTGAGGTCGGAAGTTTACATACACTTAGGTTGGAGTCATTAAAACACATTTTTCAACCACTCCACAAATTTCTTGTTAACAAACTATAGTTTTGGCAAGTCAGTTAGGACATCTACTTTGTGCATGACACAAGTAATTTTTCCAACAATTGTTTACAGACAGATTATTTCACTTATAATTCACTGTATCACAATTCCAGTGGGTCAGAAGTTTACATACACTAAATTGACTGTGCCTTTAAACAGCTTCGGAATTTGGCTTTAGAAGCTTCTGATAGGCTAATTGACATCATTTGAGTCAATTGGAGGTGTACCTGTGGATGTATTTCAAGGCCTAGACCTCAGAAACAATGTGTAGAAGATGCTGGAGGAAACAGGTACAAAAGTATCGATTTCTACAGTAAAACAAGTCCTGTGTCGACATCACCTGAAAGGCCGCTCAGCAAGGAAGAAGCCACTGCTCCAAAACCGCCATAAAAAAAGCCAGACTACGGTTTGCAACTGCATATAGGGACAAAGATCATGCATTTTGGACGAATGTCCTCTGGTCTGATGAAACAAAAATAGAACTGTTTGGCCATAATGACCATCGTTATGTTTGGAGAAAAAAGGGGAAGGCTTGTAAGCCGAAGAACACCATCCCACGGGGGTGGCAGCATCATGTTGTGGAGGTGCTTTGCTGCAGGAGGGACTGGTGCACTTCGCAAAATAGATGGCTTCATGAGAAAGGAAAATTATGTGGATATATTAAAGCAACATCTCAAGACATCAGTCAGGAAGTTAAAGCTTGGTCGCAAATGGGTCTTACAAATGGACAATGACCCCAAGCATACTTCCAAATTTGTGGCAAAATGGCTTAAGGACAACAAAGTCAAGGTATTGGAGTGGCCATAACAAAGCCCTGACCTCAATCCCACTGAAAATTTGTGTCACGTCTGCTCCGCTCTTCCCCGTCCCTGACGCTTGAGGACGCCAGGCTGCCCTGCATCACGCACTCCTATCATCCATTACGCACACCTGCCTTCCCTCGTCACGTGCATCAGCGATATTGGACTCACACGGACTCACTCATCACCTGTTATTACCTCCCCTGTATTTGTCAGTTCCCCAGCTCTGTAGCCCTGCTTCTGCATTAATTGTTTTTTGTTTGTATTACTAGTCTGCTGACGCTGTTCCTGTCTCGTTCCATGTCCGTTCTTTATTAAATGTTTGACTCCCCGTACCTGCTTCGTCTCTCCAGCATCATCCCATGTGACAATTTGTGGGCAGAACTGAAAAAGTGTGTGCGAGCAAGGAGGCCTACAAACCTGACTCGGTTACACCACCTCTGTCAGGAGGAATGGGCCAAAATTCACCCAACTAACTGTGGGAAGCTTGTGGAAAGCTACCCGAAACGTTTGACCCAAGTTAAACAATTTAAAGGCAATGCTACAAAATACAAATTGAGTGTATGTAAACTTCTGACCCACTGTGAATGTGATGAAAGAAATAAAAGCCAAAATAAATAATTCTCTCTATTATTATTCTGACATTTCATATTCTTAAAATAAAGTGGTGACCTAAGACAGGGAATTTTGACTCAGATTAAATGTCAGGAATTGTGAAAAACTGAATTTAAATGTATTTGGCTAAGGTGTATGTAAACTTCCGACTTCAACTGTATATGGGAGAACTCATTTTCCACTTTGACAAACTGTGTTCAGTCAGCACAGAAGAAGTATGCTTCACCCGAGGAAAGCTCAACTAATCCAAGTGACATTGGAGGAGGATTCTTACAAGATGACTTCGGGGAGAATGGAATGATCGATTACTCAGGAAGTTCCACAGAGAATCAAGGAGGCTGCAAACTCTTCTGAAAAGGTAAGAAACAATCTAGCTGGTTGGGTTTTATCAAAATATTGGTGGTATAGCCAGTGGCATAGCCAGTGGCATCATTTCAGCAAAAAAACCTGGGGTATGGAATGGCAAAATGACTTCCTTATCCAGCCTACGTTTTCAACTGGCATGCTTTATTGTGTTCAAGCATACAGTATCTGAGAGGACTTATATATTTCTGCTTTGTTTGTGTTTTGGGATTTTCTTACATTTTGTTCTTAACATCATCAAGGTGTAATGTGTCTATAATGTTTGTAGTGTTTTTTTTTTAACTTGTTTTAGTTTGTCATGGTGCTGATAGAGAACTGCAGAGATTTCAGGCCAACCTGCCACTTCTTGGTCAAAAGCACTCGAGGGGTCTCGGCATTTGAACTGTACCTATTGGAAACGTGTTTATGGTAGGCTGACATTGCTTAATTGATTATGTGGATCGAATTTGATTCACAGAAGTGAATTGTGCCATATCACAACGTGTTTCTGTACTCATGAGCAAGCAGCATTCATTTCTATGTTTGAAGCGGACTTGCATTGGCTGGTTTATTTGGCAAGACAGTTGTGCATGTCTGCAGCTCACTGTAGTAGGCTGTAGGCTGTGTTTTGGTTATTTGGATCTCTATTTGCCTTTTGTTTACTGTGTGTGTTTACTGTTCATGTAACTAGCCTAAATGTAGATTGTGTCATGCCTTATTGATCTGATATTTTCTTTACTAGGCCTGCTTGGTACCGCTATATTCTTCTTTCACATTCATTCGTTCACAGTTGTCAGTATTCTAAGCCAAACTGCTATTCAGTATTTTTGTTTGCATGCATGAATAACTAGGTTATTACTTTCAGCATTTAGTTTTGTATTATTTTGGTAAGACAGCTGTTCGTACAGCTGCATTCACATAGGGTAATTCACCTATTACAAACAGCCTATCTATGTTGTAGCCTGTTGTATAACATTACTGTAAGGCAAAACACCAGCTCATTTCTTATGAGATTTTAGAATGACAGAGAAAAATTGGACCGCTCGCACTGTGGCCAAAAGTAGGCAAAATATCTGCTTTGATTGAAACTAAACACAGGTATGCTACAGTTTGTTAAAACCATCTGCTCTGACTGTACACAATTCAAAACAACACTGTAGGTTACTTCAAAACAACACTGTAGGTTACTTCAAAACAACACTGTAGGTTACTTCAAAACAACACTGTAGGTTACTTCAAAACAACACTGTAGGTTACTTCAAAACAACACGGTAGGTTACTTCAAAACAATACTGTAGGTTACTTCAAAACAACACTGTAGGTTACTTCAAAACAACACTGTAGGTTACTTCAAAACAACACTGTAGGTTACTTTAAAACAACACTGTAGGTTACTTCAAAACAACACTGTAGGTTACTTCAAAACAACACTGTAGGTTACTTCAAAACAACACTGTAGGTTACTTCAAAACAACACTGTAGGTTACTTCAAAACAACACGGTAGGTTACTTCAAAACAACACTGTAGGTTACTTCAAAACAACACTGTAGGTTACTTCAAAACAACATGGTAGGTTACTTCAAAACAACACTGTAGGTTACTTCAAAACAACACGGTAGGTTACTTCAAAACAACACTGTAGGTTACTTCAAAACAACACTGTAGGTTACTTCAAAACAACACTGTAGGTTACTTCAAAACAACACGGTAGGTTACTTCAAAACAACACTGTAGGTTACTTCAAAACAACACTGTAGGTTACTTCAAAACAACACTGTAGGTTACTTCAAAACAACACTGTAGGTTACTTCAAAACAACACTGTCTAACTCAAGAAGTTCTAAAGCATCTCTCTGTGAAACTGAGATCAAATGGTTGGTATGCAGAGATGCTGCCTGGACGTTTCACTGGTAAAAACCTGAATAATTATCTTTCACGATTGGCAGTGAGAAATGTGAATGGAGGGTGAAGGTAAAGAAGCGTGTGTGTAAAGTAAAAGGTAAAGAAGCGTGTGTGTAAAGTAAAAGGTAAAGAAGCGTGTGTGTAAAGTAAAAGGTAAAGAAGCGTGTGTGTAAAGTAAAAGGTAAAGAAGCGTGTGTGTAAAGTAAAAGGTAAAGAAGCGTGTGTGTAAAGTAAAAGGTAAAGAAGCGTGTGTGTAAAGTAAAAGGTAAAGAAGCGTGTGTGTAAAGTAAAAGGTAAAGAAGCGTGTGTGTAAAGTAAAAGGTAAAGAAGCGTGTGTGTAAAGTAAAAGGTAAAGAAGCCTGTGTGTAAAGTAAAAGGTAAAGAAGCGTGTGTGTAAAGTAAAAGGTAAAGAAACACACCTACAGAATGCGATTCGGATGTTCAGCTCTGGGTAAAAGGGATCCAGGGGGGTGGGACAGGGTGGTTACCTACGGATTCACAGCATTGGCCTTAATTAAAGACATGCTCCGGTACTTAGGAGACTAGTAAGTATTTTTAAACCTCCAGCTTGTGCTGGATGTGTCAATGTGTAGTTCATATATCATCTTCTATGAGCAGAATTACTGTACTACCTCAATTAGCCGCAAAATCCCTAGTTTGAAAGCGACTGCTGTCTGGAAGCTGTGCTGCACCATTTTCCCTACATTTTCCCTACATTTCCCCCCATGTGGGCCAGCCCCATAGCAATTCGAGATCCAGCCAATGAGATTCAGCCCTTTGCCATTTGAGTGACAGCTAGCAAGAATTACACACAGCAGAGCGAGAGAGAAAGCAATGAGGTGGCGCACATACCAGGGACCACTTTTAGCTCGAACTACTGGCTAAAAAGTACCAGAGAATCCCTTTAAATATTCCCTGTTGATAATGTGTGGATGGTGCCTAACAGTAATATGCTTCTGCATGATGTGCTCGGCCTTCTACTCCCAACTCTTGACTTGCAACAAAATATGGGGCAATTCTTGTCACCATAGTATTTGCGATGTAAAGATGTAATAGGATCATTGGTGTTGCATATCATGATATTGACACATACAGGTACTAGATCTACAGTATGCTTGCTACCTGCTGTGTTTTACATTTATACATACAGTATAGCCTACCTTACTTCCTATTTGCTCCATTCCCATCTGAATGCTGAAAAATAAAATATACGACAAGCAGCCAAGTCATCCAACCGCATACAGAGTCTCACCACAAGTGAATACATTACCCTGGCCCAGCCCTGTAACACATTAACCTTGACAATGCCACCGTAACATTGACAGAATGTTCTCTGTCCACCAGGTCACATCTCAAAGTGACGCCCTTCCCTTCGGTCCTGTGAATAATGCATGTGAGTTGGGGTGAGAAGGGGAGAGGAGCTGGGGAACTTCAGAGGCGATCCATAACCAGGAATAGCTGGAGTAGACTTACGGCACTCCCCCCCCCCCCCATAGCCATTGATTAAGTGTCACTTTGGCCGGTGGCGCTGAAACCGATTCCAAACAAAACAGACAACAGAAGCGGGTCTGGCTGTTCATACTCGTTAGCCCGTGATTGCGCTGCGGAGGGCCTGGATTGGAGGCAAGGTTATAAGACCTCCGTACAATGGAAATTAACACAGGCTGCTCATTCATATTTAAAATATGGATTGTTGCAAATAATAGTTTAATCAAGCCCTGCCTATCACCGAGTGTGTGCAGTAAGGGATTGCGGCGATACACAGAGTGACAGAACCTAATATAGGGGATTTGTCTGTGACAACTTTATCCATTAGCAAAGTCTCCTGCCTGTACTGTAGCAAAGCCGATTTGGAGCCCGGCGATGGTATCAGTGGGCATCAGGGAGGCGGCAGGACTCGGGGAGAGACAGATTTGCTGATGTGGAGAGATACTCTGGAGGTATAAGCACTCTGAAGTCTAAAAGGATTATTTACAAACTTGGTCACGGCTGGTACGGCTGTACACTTACATTTTCGGTTCAGATCCAAATTTCTCCAGACAGATACCACACCACAATAACCCCCAGCCCTGCTCCCCTCCA
Source organism: Oncorhynchus mykiss (assembly GCF_013265735.2). Classification (NCBI taxonomy): domain Eukaryota; kingdom Metazoa; phylum Chordata; class Actinopteri; order Salmoniformes; family Salmonidae; genus Oncorhynchus; species Oncorhynchus mykiss. The sequence goes on along the minus strand of NC_048574.1, from coordinate 43,359,533 downwards.
CTTCCTACCTAAAAGGGGGAAGTCAGGTAAACCCTCAACTATAGCGCAAGTTTCAATAAAAACACTTTTCTGAGTGAAGATTGCAGAGGAAGGCTGCTGCTTATGTGCCTTATGTCGTCTTTCAAATGATTGCGCGCATCTCGTTGTTATACACCGAAAGTATGGTTTGACTTAATCTACCTCGTCCCCCAGAAAGGATTGAAGACGAGCATGCTCATCCCTAGTGTAACGATGTGCGCTGAGAGTTGGGAAACAAGTGCAGGGGGTGAGTGTTTTAATAAATAAACGCAACTTAACACGAAACAAGAACCACAAACAACACACAGACATGACACTAGAACAGAAACAATAACACCTGGGGAAGGAACCAAAGGGAGTGACATATATAGGGAAGGTAATCAGGGAGGTTAGTGAGTCCAGGTGAGTATGAAGACGCGCAGGTGCGCGTAACGATGGTGACAGGTGTGCGCCATAACGAGCACCCTGGTGACCTAGAGGCTGGAGAGGGAGCACAAGTGACACCCAGAATCTTTTCACGTGTTTGTTTTCAACAATTCCATAGTTAAGAACACTATAACAACATGGAAGAAAATGAAGTGCATTCTACAAGAATTAATATCACTCCCTAAAAACCTCAATCTTATGGAACAATCCTTGAATAGATTTTCAGAATTCACTGATAAATTGGCCCACATGGAAAACTAAAGGCATAGAAACAGTAAATTACATGGTAACAGGAAATATGTTTACTTCCATGACAGAATTAAATAGCAAGTTTGGACTGACACATGTAGACATTTTCAAATATATGCAACATCCGAGCAATGTCGAGGGAATCCTATTTGTGTAATGATGTGCGCCGAGAGTCGGAAAGCAAGTTCAGGGAGTTTAATACATTTAATATATAAATGAAACCAATGTCACACAAACAGTGCACCAACATGAGACAGATACAATGACGCCTGGGGAGTGACATATAAAGGACAGGTAATCAAGGAGGTGATGTAGTCCAGGTGAGTGTCATAATGCGTAATTACGAGTTACGATGGTGACAAGTGTGCGCCATGCCGAGCAGACTGGTGACCTAGAGGCCGGAGAGGGAGCACACGTGACAATTTGCCCCAGAAAAAAATATTGGAATCAAGACTTAAAAATAACTGATATTGGCAAGGAGTGTTTTGAACATAACTAGTGAAATTACAGTTAACGAAAATGTAAGTTTAATCTAGTATAAACTAATGTATAGAATTTATTATTAAAAAGACAGATTTCACAACTTCTATCAGCACAACGGCAGAGTCATGTCTTAAGTGTAAAACTAGCAAGGACTCAATAATTCATGCCTTCTGGGAATGCCATGAAGTCCAAAAAGTTCTGGGTGGCGTTAGGAGGTTGGCTGTCAGAAGTTTTACAATGTAAATGTACTATTTATCCGTTTATCTGCATATTTCAAGGCATATGAGGGTGCGTGAAGATACCCAATAGGGTCGACCATACTTTTCTAGTCAATGACTTTAAAAAAACTTCTACTTAAAAACTGCAAATCAAATGATCCTCTATTACTACGACAGTGGATGAATCAAAGTATTATTATTTAAATATATAAAAAGTGTGGGCTATGGAAAATAATAGAACAGTCCAATTTAAGGCCATATGGCATAGAACACTGGAAGGTTCCAGAGGATGAAGGATGAGGGGGAGTGTGGTTATGAGACATACACAGTGGCGACCAGTCATTCAGGGCAGGTGGGGCTGAGCCCCACATTTTTAGCAAAAATAAATAAAATACATATTTATTTATAAAAAAAAACATTTTGGGGGGGTGGGCTTGACTGTTTTGCATGTTATTTTGGCATTAATACGTGTCACACATCAGTTTGCAAACAATGTAAAAATCATATATATCATTGAGTTAATAAAGAAGCATACAAACATGGTCTCTTTTTTGTTTTCTTGAGTAAGACAGCTCCAAAATGCAGGTGTTTCAGTCTAGCTCAGTGCTTTCTGTGGTGGTGGGGCAAGTCAGCAGAAAATACAGAGCGTTGCGCCGTGATTGGCTCAGTGTTCTGTCACTCACGGGGACTTTACGTCACTGCCAAGTGTAAGAGGAGACATTGAAAATTCTAGCCCTGTGGCTGCTGCCTTTGGATTGGACTGATCATGTCAACATCATACTTTCACAATCTTAGCTAGCAGTCATCATCATGAATCAAGTCGACAATCTACTGGCAAATCTTTTTTAATCCTTGCCATATGAAGAAAAATTATGAAGAGAAATTATAGGTAAAACGTATCGGTACTCATCAGCCATTTACAACAAGTTGTAAATTGCAAATTCAACGAGTGGTTTAGAAGGAATCAGTGACAGTGGCTGTGTGGTCCCAAATCTGGGATTAAGGGGCTCTTTTCCAAGTTTAAAATTATAAACATTCAACATTCGCCATGCTGTCAATGAAGCATGATTTGTGCCGCGGTCAAAACAACTGTTAACTTGACTTCAGTGAGTCAAGTGTTAACTCAGAGGACTGCCGCTACAGTTCTGACTTGGTGTACAGGGAGAGCACTGTAAGAACGGCCCATGTTCTGAATTCTGTTGCTGTACATTTAAAAAAATGCTGAACAAATAGTTATATTGACTAACGTTAAGTCCGTCCTAGCTCGCTCTTTGTCTTAAATCAAAATTAAGGATGGCCTCTTATGCGCTTGTCCTTCCCTTATGTCTTAGTTCGTACATCTCAATTGTCATTAGAAACCACATTAGTTTAAGCAAGTCAGCCATCAGCTATGTTTTTTTTAAAGGCAGTAAATGAGGCTGAATGAACTGTTTCGCTGCCAGACAAGGCTCTGCTGTTAGCCAGGTGTAGCGGTGGTAAGATGTTGGGACTCTGCTGTCGGGACAGCTTTATGTAGGCCCTAACAGTTTACGGGGACCATTTGTCACTGTTATAGTGCAATTAATGTATTGTTTAGTGTTGTGTTGTGACTTTGCTGGAATGCATTAACACTTATTTTTATTTTTTGACCCCACCAAGATTTACATGCTAAAATCGCCACTGGACATACGTATGGTTGTGGTAGGAACATGTGGGTCTGAGCAAGTGTGATGTCACTGATGTATGGTTGTTATTGTTGAGAAAAATAAATCATACAAAAAAAAGAGATGATTCATTATATGTTTGTTATTGTTTGAGAAAAAGCAGGAAAAGATTCATTTCTATGCCTCCGGAGTCAGGTTCGAAGTGTTTGCAGTTATTTAGACACATTTGAGGCTCCCACGGACAGCTAAAACAGTGAACAGAACAGCTTTAATATTTTAAAATACAAAAGACATAGCCCATTAGCAAGAGATACATGTGCATCATTTAGCAGACACTCTTATCCAGATTAACTTACAGGAGCAATTAGGGTTAAGTGACTTGCTCAAGATTTGTTTTGTTTACATAGTCAGCTTGGGTTACTGGTCCAATGATTTAAACCACTAGGCTACCTACAGTAGATAGGAGAAGTGAGTGAGTGAGTGAGTGAGTGAGTGAGTGAGTGAGAGAGAGAGGGATGGGGAAGTGTGAGAAGCCAGTGTACAGCATGATGTTATGAATTATATTTCTGTGCCTCCTTGAGATGTCAGAAGAGAAGAGGGGAGTCAGAATGAGTACACAGCATGCAGCGCACTCTCCATTCACGCTTATTAAAATCTGGAAACATATGATTCAATTTACGAATGAAGGCAATGCCACCTAAATAATGTTAAGCACATCTAATCTCAGCTAAGACATGCTTGAACATGTTTTTCTTTTTAACAAAGCAGGACTAACCTTAATGCCAGCTCTGAAGCTCTGCATGCCTCCACTCCTTTCCCTTTTATTTTCAGGATCCATTTCCACATAACCGCATTAGGAAGTAATAATAAATACCCGGGTTTATTGGTACGTCCCAGGGGGAAGTCAAAATTCAACTTAGTTGGAGAAAGACGATGCAACAAAAGAGTGGGGGATCAGAGAGGGAGGCTTATCAGAGGCCAGAGTATTTCACATTCAGTTCTGATACTGAGGGAGAGAAATGGGTCATCGGAATAATAAGGACTATTTAGGTTCCTCACTTAAGTCACCAGAAATGTATTTAGGAAAACAAAGTGAGCAGAGCCACGAAACAAGCCCCTCCAAGGCCTCAATTTGTCTCTTTAAATGCCTTGTTTATTCTCTTTGGGCTTGTTTGTTTTTTAATCATCTGAATGATTTACATAAGTAACAGGGAGAGCCACTACTTGTTATGCAGAGGTAATAACGGAGCTACTGGTGTTTAGAACAGCAATCAACCACAATCAACTTTATTATCTTCGTCATCATCATCACAATCATCATCATGTAAATGTAATAGCTTTTGTCATCAACATGATATTAGTTGTTTTTCTTTGCACGCACAAAGCAAAAATCTGCATTGCAAGCAGGACTGGACTGTCAGCATGTCTGAAAAATAAGAATGCATCCTACATTTTCCAAAAAGAGCAAATCAACCAAATAATGGAGGCGTAAACAATGGGATTTTCTTGAAGGGTGTATATGAATGAGAAGACGTATATAGTCGTAAACAATGGGATTTTCTTGAAGGGTGTATATGAATGAGAAGACGTATATAGTAGTAAACGATGGGATTTTCTTGAAGGGTGTATATGAATGAGAAGACGTATATAGTCGTAAACAATGGGATTTTCTTGAAGGGTGTATATGAATGAGAAGACGTATATAGTAGTAAACGATGGGATTTTCTTGAAGGGTGTATATGAATGAGAAGACGCATATAGTCGTAAACAGCGTCTGTTTTTTCACATTAAATAAGATCCAGTCCATCTTTCTTTTTCACTATTTGCTGACACAAGTGTAAAATGAATCACTACTCCACCGAAAGCAAGGTTTTTTAAATTACTCCTCTTGAATATTGTGTGTGTGTGTGTGTGTGTGTGTGTGTGTGTGTGTGTGTATCTGTGTGTGTGTGTGTGTGTGTGTGTGTCTGTCTGTGTGTGTGTGTGTGTGTGTATGGTGCCGAATTGGATTGCAACCTAGTTCCCCCCAACTCCCTCTTCCTCCTCCTCCACTCCCAAATCTAATTCCCTGTGTGTGCGCACCAAGTCCCTTCAGTACAGGGTTGAATAGGACATTTCAATCAATACCTGACTGTAGGACTTAGTGTTAGCATGAAGGCAGTCGTCATGCGTGTGTGCCTGTGACCACACACCTGCACACACAACTATAATATACCATCAAACACATTGTCTGCATTACTGCTTATTGTACAGCCGTGCTTTCGTATAGTATGTTGTACGTGATGTGCATAACAAACCATGCACACTACCATGCAAGATACAGTGCCTTGAGAAAGTATTCGGCCCCCTTGAACTTTGCGACCTTTTGCCACATTTCAGGCTTCAAACATTAAGATATAAAACTTTATTTTTTTGTGAAGAATCAACAACAAGTGGGACACAATCATGAAGTGGAACAACATTTATTGGATATTTCAAACTTTTTTAACAAATCAAAAACTGAAAAATTGGCCGTGCAAAATTATTCAGCCCCCTTAAGTTAATACTTTGTAGCGCCACCTTTTGCTGCGATTACAGCTGTAAGTCGCTTGGGGTATGTCTCTATCAGTTTTGCACATCGAGAGACTGAAATGTTTTCCCATTCCTCCTTGCAAAACAGCTCGAGCTCAGTGAGGTTGGATGGAGAGCATTTGTGAACAGCAGTTTTCAGTTCTTTCCACAGATTCTCGATTGGATTCAGGTCTGGACTTTGACTTGGCCATTCTAACACCTGGATATGTTTATTTTTGAACCATTCCATTGTAGATTTTGCTTTATGTTTTGGATCATTGTCTTGTTGGAAGACAAATCTCCATCCCAGTCTCAGGTCTTTTGCAGACTCCATCAGGTTTTCTTCCAGAATGGTCCTGTATTTGGCTCCATCCATCTTCCCATCAATTTTAACCATCTTCCCTGTCCCTGCTGAAGAAAAGCAGGCCCAAACCATGATGCTGCCACCACCATGTTTGACAGTGGGGATGGTGTGTTGCTTTTACGCCAAACATAACGTTTTGCATTGTTGCCAAAAAGTTCAATTTTGGTTTCATCTGACCAGAGCACCTTCTTCCACGTTTGGTGTGTCTCCCAGGTGGCTTGTGGCAAACTTTAACCGACACTTTTTATGGATATCTTTAAGAAATGGCTTTCTTCTTGCCACTCTTCCATAAAGGCCAGATTTGTGCAATATACGACTGATTGTTGTCCTATGGACAGAGTCTCCCACCTCAGCTGCAGATCTCTGCAGTTCATCCAGAGTGATCATGGGCCTCTTGGCTGCATCTCTGATCAGTCTTCTCCTTGTATGAGCTGAAAGTTTAGAGGGACGGCCAGGTCTTGGTAGATTTGCAGTGGTCTGATACTCCTTCCATTTCAATATTATCGCTTGCACAGTGCTCCTTGGGATGTTTAAAGCTTGGGAAATCTTTTTGTATCCAAATCCGGCTTTAAACTTCTTCACAACAGTATCTCAGACCTGCCTGGTGTGTTCCTTGTTCTTCATGATGCTCTCTGCGCTTTTAACGGACCTCTGAGACTATCACAGTGCAGGTGCATTTATACGGAGACTTGATTACACACAGGTGGATTGTATTTATCATGATTAGTCATTTAGGTCAACATTGGATCATTCAAAGATCCTCACTGAACTTCTGGAGAGAGTTTGCTGCACTGAAAGTAAAGGGGCTGAATAATTTTGCACGCCCAATTTTTCAGGTTTTGATTTGTTAAAAAAGTTTGAAATATCCAATAAATGTCGTTCCACTTCATGATTGTGTCCCACTTGTTGTTGATTCTTCACAAAAAAATACAGTTTTATATCTTTATGTTTGAAGCCTGAAATGTGGCAAAAGGTCGCAAAGTTCAAGGGGGCCGAATACTTTCGCAAGGCACTGTATATACTGTATTTATGGAAAGGAGGGGACAATTTTGGACAATCGATCTGATAAAATGTATTTGTAATTCTCTGAATTACCTGGAAATTCCCAAATAAACGATGATTGAAGTTATTCAATCACAACGTTTTTATTAAGAAAAGTTTTAATTCCAAATCTTGATAGCTGTAAACTTGTTGATTGCTTTGTATGACTCTCTTTGATGGATGGAGAGAAATCTCTCTGTCATGACTGTCCTGTGAGGATCCAGATAGGTCGGATCAGCTTTTCAGTGGATGACTTCGGCCAGACCCCCTCTACCCCGCAGAGGGGTGAGGGGAGCTGGTGGGGGGGTTGACAGTTCACAACGTGTTGTAAATCAGGGATTAGAACTTTCAGCTATCTCCCTCTCCAAATTCACACAGGAATGTACATTTGTTCACAGACGTTTCCCTGTCGAAACTCTAATACGTTGTAAAGCGAATACTGGAACAATATTTATTTTTTACATTTTTACATTTTATTTTTTATAATATGTTTATTATTTTACAATAAAAAATCAAATAAAACAGACAGTAATACTAACAATGACATTCATTGTACTGTTGAATGGGATGGCCAATTTAGAGGACAAAACAAAACTTAACTCACACATACACAAAATAAAACAAAATCCTATTAGGTGGTACATGCATAGGAAGACAGCATATAGTCATTACAAGCAGTGTAGTTAAGCCAAAAATAAATATTGAGTGGAGTACAGCACAGAGTAGCAGCAGATCGTCAACCCAGTTATGAAGCAGCACTAGACCATTTATCCAGTATCGGCTGCCATATTTTGTAAAACATTGGACTTCTATTGGAGGTATTGTATCGAATCTTTTCCATATGTATTACATTCCCTAAATCCCGTAACCACATTTCAAAGGTAGGTACAGTCTCCAGTTTCCAAAATTGCATTATGAGCCTTTTGGCTAATAGAGTACAAAGAGAGACAGCTTTCCCTTCGTGGTTATTCCCATTAACTGTACCAAACAGAGCGGTCAATGGGTTTGGGGCGAGAACTCTATCAAAGGCTCTAGATAAGTAATCAAAAATTAGAGCCCAGTAAACATGTAACTTAGGACATGTCCAGAATAAGTGGGTCAACGTCCCCTCATCCTGCTTGCACCTCTCACACAGTGGTGAGGTGTCCGGGAATATTTTATGCAGTTTTACTTTTGAGTAATGTAACCTGTGTATCACCTTAAACTGTACAAGGTTGTGTCTGGCATTCACTGAACTGTGGTTTATATTCCTGAGAGCTTCTACCCAGTCCTCATCTGAGATTTCTAACCTAAGTTCTTGTTCCCAAGCCCTTTTAATGGTGTCTGTGGATACCTCTATGTGGGACTGTAGCACATCATACAGCCTAGAGACCGACCCTTTTGAATGGGGTTTGACAAGGATCAAGCTATCTAATGTAGGACTATTTGGCTTCATGCCACACTGTGGGATATGTGTCCTTACGAAATTCCTGATTTGGAGGTATCTGAAAAAATGTGTTGTTGGCATGTTGAACTTTCCCTGTAATTGTTGAAATGAAGCTAACTGACCATCTATGTATAGATTACCAATTGTTGTGAGCCCTTTCTCCCTCCACTGTGAAAACACCACATCATCCAATGCGGGGTGGAAAGCATGGTTCAGGCAAATCGGGCTGTCAATGTATACAGTGGGTATGTTAAGAAAATACCTAATCTGTTTCCAGATCCTAAGCGTATGACAAATGACTGGGTTAGAGTCATAAGTGGATTTTTTTCACATATGATGGGCTATTAACAAGTGCAGGGAGTGAGGAACGTTGACAGGAGGCCTGCTCAATCAAAAGCCATGCAGGCATATCCTTCTGTCTCATCGCAGGTAAACTTTCCCTCCAGAAAGACACAATGTTCAGATTAGCAGCCCAATAATACAGTTTAAAGTGAGGAAGGCCAAAGCCCCCCTCTATTTTGTACTTGCATAAATGCTTCTTTGAAATTCTGACTGCCTTGTTATCCCATAAAAATGGAGTTACTATTGAATCCAGTTTCTTAAAATAGCTTTGTGGTATGAAATTGGGTAGACATTGGAAGAGGTAGAGAAACCTGGGTAGGACAACCATTTTAATAGCGTTTATACGACCAACCAAGGAGATAGGCAGAGTTTTCCAAAAATCTATATTTTGTTTAAGCTGATATATTTTCATGTCCCAATTCGCTTTCAATAGCTGATCAAGGTCTCTTGTCACTACAATGCCAAGGCTTGTGAACTTGTCCATCACTGTTCTAAACGGGGTAGATTGCAGAAATTGCATGTCCACAGGCTGTGATATTGGCATCAACTCACTTTTTTGCCAGTTTATCTTGTAGCCAGAGAAGGAGCCAAATGTGTTCATCAAGTTAAGTAAGGGTGGAATATAAGTTTTAGGCTTGGACAAAAACAAAAGAACATTGTCTGCATATAGGGAAATTTTGTGCTGTGTGTCCTTTATTTTAACAGAAGCTATATCGGCACATGCCCGAATGCGAGTAGCAAGGGGTTCCATGGCTATAGCGAAGAGAGCAGGCGAAATAGGGCACCCCTGTCGGCACCCCTTGAACAAGCGGAATGACTGCGACATTTCTTGATTGGTTACCACAGACGCCATTGGGTGTGCATAAATAATTCTTATCCAATTAATACATTTGAGGGCAGAAGCTGCCCCCCTGTCTAGTTTAGGAAGTTCACATTCAGCGAGAAAGCGTTCCAGAGTTTGTGGATCAGTAGCATCGCATTTTGATTGGTATAGCTCTGAGTAAAACTGTGCAAAGCATTTATTAATATCCTGCGGATCTGTTACTATTTTACCCTTCTTGTCTTTTATTTTCTGAATAGCTCTAGATGCCTGTACATGCCTTAGCTGTCTTGCTAATAATTTATGTGGTTTGTCACCCAGTTCAAAATAACTTTGTTGCGTTCTAGCAAGTAAAGAGCCCATCCGTTTCGAAAGGATAGTATTGTATTCATATTTTTTACTTTGTGATCTTCTCAAGGACTGTATACGAGGAATTCGTCCTAAAAACGTTCTCCTGTTCCCCTAACTCTCTTTCTCTCAGCCTAGTATTGGCACGTTTCTTCCTCTCTGATGTATAAGAAATAATGTAACCTCTAATCACAGCCTTTAGAGATTCCCAAAGGGTGGAGTCGTCAACATCCCCCGTGTCGTTAGTTCCGAGGAAAAAGGCAATCTGCTCCTTCAAATACTGACAAAAAGCCTCATCTTTCAGCAGGTATGCGTCTAAGTGCCACGGTCGCCGACCTGTCGACATATTGTCGAGTTTCAGCACCATGGACACAGGAGAGTGGTCCGTAATTAGAATAGGGTGATAGGTAACCGACTCAGCTGCTGAAATTAGTTTGGAGTCCAACAAAAAATAGTCAATTCTGGAATATGATTTATGAACTGATGAAAAGAAAGAGTAATCCCTGTCTGTTGGGTGCGTCAGTCTCCAAATATCGACAATGTTAAGGTTTGTCATCAATGTATTTAGACAGACACTGGCATTTGATTGTTGAAGTGACCTTGATAGCTGTTTATCTAAAAGAGGATCTAACGTACAGTTAAAGTCCCCTCCAACAATAACACTTGTATCCGAGATATTTGGTATGTCCTTAAATACCCTTTGAAAAAATAATGAATCATCGAAGTTGGGTCCATATAAATTGGTTTCGAATTCAGTGTACAAGCCACAATAATATACCGACCATTAGGATCTGAAATCGAGGATGAGTAAACAAACGGAATGTTTTTCCTTATCAGGATTGCTACCCCTCTCGCTTTTGCATCAAAGTTAGACTGGTATATCTGACCGATCCAGCCGACTCGTAGCTTGGCCTGAGCGGAGCGTTTAATATGAGTTTCTTGAAGAAACACTGTCAGCACCCAGTGATTTAAGATGAGAAAAAACCTTAGCTCGTTTCACCACATGCCCTAAGCCATTACAGTTCCAGCTGACTATCCTTATTCCACCTGGTCTACTCTGTGCTCTGTCACTATGTGGCATTTCTTATTTTAGAGCAAATTGTTGCTGTCATACAAAACTCAGAAGAAAAACGTTCCGCCGTGCGGGAGCTTGTCATGCCACCTGTACTAATAATAAACGTGAACATAAAACACATACCCCATCCCCCCTCCCGTCCCTTTACTGAGTGACTTCCCCAAACGAAGCACTCCTTGGCTAACACACAAACCTTAGGGTGTCTAGACATACAGCTTGAACTAACTCGTTGTCTATAGATGCTCCGCATATACGCTAATATTAAATAACACTTAACACTTAACTCTCACGTTAGGGGGTGAGTGGCGCTAAAACATGAGCCACAACATCTCACCAATCATAAGTCCCAAATTCTGATCTTCTAATCGAAAAGACATAGTCCGGAAATCCAAACACATTCCTGGCCTGTATTTGGTCATTTAGCCGGCTGACACAGCCATTCTGTATCCTCAGCCAGGGAGCTTGCTTGTCAAGAACAGATCGGCCTCTTTTGGGTTGTCAAACGTATGTGTTGATCCTTCGACTGTCACCTTAAACCGGGCTGGGAAGAGGAATCCATATCGGATGTTGGCCGCCCTTAATTTGTTGCGTACCTTATCATACTCTTTCCGTTGGTTCCTCACCTCCAAGGTAAGATCTGGGTAGAAAGACACCCTGGCTCCGTTGAAGTTAAGGGGGAACTTTTGACTAGCCAGCTTGAGGATGAGATCCCTGGTCTGGGGATAGTGCAGCCGTACAATGAATGGCCTTGGTGGCCCGCCCTTGGCCGGCTTCGTTGCCTGAGATCTGTGTGCACGGTCGATCAGGTTGGCCGTTTTGAAGTGTTCACTCCCCAGCAGGGCCGGTATCAGCTCCGAGACAAATTCAGTGGGTTTCCCTTTCTCAGTGTCCTCCTGGATGCCACATATTCGGATGTTCTGGCGACTTGAATGCGACTCGAGCATTTCCAGTCGGGCTTTCAGGGTTCAAAGTCTCAATACTCTTTGAGATATCAGCCAACCTTGTGTCCACCTTCTTGCTTAGTGAGCTTATGGCAGCCAGTATGTCACTTTGCGTAGGCTCTGTGGGGAACTCTTGGAAGCTAGCCTCTTCAGCTAACTCCTCGTGGGTTGGCGACGTTGAAATTGGTTCGTTGTCTATCTCATTTAAATTATCTTGTTTAGCGCTCCCTTTTCTGGTGCCTTTTCCCTTTGTCATATTTGTTTGAAGTTATAGGTTGTGAGAGGTTAAGATAAATACTAATTTGTTTCAAAATGGAGCGGAGCTCTAGCAAAGCACGTCTACTCCATAGCACGCTCTCTAGCGCCCCCGGAACAATATTTCTAACATAGAACGTGGGGGGGGGGGGGGGGGGGGGGGGATGGTCAAAGGAGATCTAAAGAATAATAATGTTATATGGGTTGTTATTTTGTGATTTCATTAAAAATGTTATAAAGGAAATACTGTAACTTAAAGTATATACACTACATGTATGAAATCTCCATTCTCTACGTTGTGCATGAAATATGAAAAGATGATGTACGTATCTTTGTTAAGATATGGATGTGATTTTAGGAGCCATCAGAGATAACTTGTTTTCTATAAACTTTGCACAGTAAGTAACCACGCCCCGAGTGAGGTCAGAGAGCGTATCAGCCTGATGGAACCGTCCCTTTCGACCAGAGTGTATAAAAGGATTGGTAAAGAAATTAACATTCAGACCAGAGAGGCGTGTAGCTGCAGTCCCCGTGCAAAGTGATTTGAAATCTCAACACGAGGTAGAGACGATAAAGTCACCTCCCGGACCATCACTGGTTATGGCTGATTATCTGTCCCAAGTAAAGTATCTAGAAAAGCGAATTTAAGTGTGGCCATTCTACTACTCTTCAAACCATCATAGTCTACTACTCTCATCACCCCACTGAGAACCATTGATACGGCTGGCTAGCCTATCTTCAAAGAATAATCTTCCATAGCGAGTGGAAGCATAGTGGGCTCTGTAGTTCTGTTCAGGACTACACGATGGGTCACCGGATGCCGGGCGATGGCAGCAGAGAGCAACAGTAGAAGACACAGGGGGACCCCTTTTGAACAATCAGAGCCTTACAAGCTTGCAGCGGAAAAGCCCAACTCCTTTCCTAAGAAGGCCTGGTTCCGACAGCGATACACGGTAACCAATGCATTTACACGTAAATAAATTCATGATTTTATATGTATATGATTACTGTGAGAGTAGTTCTAAATGTACCAAAGTATTATGTCTCTGTCCCTCTCGACCCTCTCCGTGTCTCTTGTATCCGGCATATTGTGTCAGTCCACTAGGGACCTGTTTCTAATGTATTAAGTATGTGTGTTTATCCTGTGTTATCATTTAGTGAGCTAGTTGTCACGATCCTCGTACGAAGCAGACCAAAATGCAGCGTGGTATGTGTTCATGATGATATTTTAATTAAAGAAAGCACTGAACACTGAATACAAAACAATAAACGAAAAACGACCGTGAAGCCATATACCAAAATGTGCTGACACAAGCAACTAACATAGACATAGACAATCACCCACAACCCACAATGACAAAACAGGCTACCTAAACATGGTTCCCAATCAGAGACAACGACTAACACCTGCCTCTGATTGAGAACCATATCAGGCCAAACACAGAAACAGACAAACTAGACATCCAACATAGAACGCCCACTCAGATCACACCCTGACCAAACAAAACATATAAACATACAAAGCAAACTATGGTCAGGGTGTGACACTAGTAAATAAATAATTAAACCGATTGGTGTAGTACTGAATCATAAGTAAGGCTGGGAGTTTTTGCAGATTGCAGGAGGTTACGACTGTTCAGAATGATGATATGATACTTGGTTGTGATTAATACGTTGACTGTTTTATGGATGTGATAGGTAAAGACTTTAGAGTTTAATTCGGAAGACTCTTTAAACAACCGCTCACGTGGTGCCCAAAATCCTAATTAGTTCATTGTTAAATGATTAATTTAAATCGGGTTACAATTAAAGATAGTTAGTTGATTATATAAATATACCAGTCATCAGATGAATGGAAGTAAAGTCACGACATCTCTGTAGCGAACCAACGGGAATGCTTTGATAATGGGGGATGGTTTACAAATGAGTTGAGATGGGTAGATGCTAGTTGCTGTGTGAGTCAGGAAGGGTAAGTAACAGTGGTGAGTAATAGTTCAGTCACTAGTTCTAAAAAGCTTGTGGTAGGCTAGGGAGCCTTGACCATGGTTTGAAATGGATACACAAGGCTAGAGCATGCAGCACACTGCACTGGGGAAGTAGGAATACCATAGTGATCTTAGGCCTTGTGTATGGCCATGTCTTGGAAAGAACCTCCTGGCTGTACATCTTTTTACAAATGTGAAATTCACCAGTTCTGTGTGCTGCTAATAGGCAGTGAGAGCTGACTGGCACCATGGCAAAACAATCTGGGCTAAGCCCTGTCTCACCGTCCCTCAGGTCTCCCCAAAGCTCTGTCGGCAGGCCAGCCTTCCCTTCCTCCAGGTTGATTGAGCATCGCTTTGCCACTAGAAATCCAATAGCGATTTACACTAGGTCTCCAAAATGGCATTCTGCGGCTCATAAAGCCTGGCTACAGTACTAAAGCCTTATTAATGAATGCATTAGCTGCAACACATCCCTAGAGCTTCAAAATGGGGGACAGAAGAGGACGAGAGGAAAAAGGAGGTGGAGAGGAGCGAGTGTCTGGAATTGGGAGAGAGCTAGGGGGGAGAAGGGAGAGAACTATGAGTCATCTTACCCGGTTTGTGGAAAGGGGTTGAGGAGCAGGAGGCAAATCCACATGCCTGACACAAATACTGCAAGTTTCCGGAGAGTGGCAGCCATCTCAAACTACGGCCCAAAACCCTGCAGAAAAGAGAGGAAGAAGAAAAGATTGGTGATGCAGTAACACCTCAGATCAATATGCATCTCCAGGCCTGGAAAGCAGAACGCACCGTCTAATAAACACATCATTCACTGGCAGGTGTGCTAAAGGAACCTGGATCTAAATGGATTGCCTGATGACTAGCTTTTGTCACACAGACACACAGACAGGCAGACAGTTTTCCTCAATGGCCGTAACGACAGAGAGATGTTGAAAAGACTGTAAACAGCTTTAAAGAACAATAAGTGCTGCTATGAAGAACACACATGACGTAAGCCAAAATGCTTTGAGTTGATATACAGTATATTCCGAAAGTATTTAGACCCCTTGACTTTTTCCATATTTTTTTACGGTACAGCTTTAATATAAAATTGATTTAAAAAACATTTTCTGATCAATCTACACACAATACCCCATAATGACAAATAAAAAATTGTGTTTTTGAAATGTTTTCTAATTTATAAAAAATAAAACACTGAAATATCACATTTACATAAAGTATTCAGACCCTTTACTCAGTACTTTGTTGAAGCACCTTTGGCAATGATTACAGCCTGAGTCTTCTTGGGTATGATGCTACAAGCTAGGCACATCTGTATTTGGGGAGTTTCTCCCATTATTCTCTGCAGATCCTGCCAAGCTCTGTCAGGTTGGAGGGGGAGCGTCACACAGCTATTTCCAGGTCTCTCAAGAGATGTTCGATGTTCAAGGACATTCGGAGACTTCTCCCGAAGCCAGTCCTGCGTTGTCTTAGCTGTGTGCTTAGGGTTGTTGTCCTGGTGGAAGGTGAACCATGGCCCAGTCGGAGGTCCATAGTGCTCTGGAGCAGGTTTTCATCAAGGATCTCTCTGTACTTTGCTCCGTTCATCTTTCCCTCGATCCTGACTAGTCTCCCAGTCCCTGCTGCTGAAAAACATCCCCACACCTTGATGCTGCCACCACCATGCTTCACCATAGGGATGGTGCAGGGTTTCCTCCAGACGTGATGCTTGGCATTCAGGCCAAATTGATGAAATCTTGGTTTCATCAGACCAGAGAATCTTGTTTCTCATGGTCTGAGAGTCCTTTAGGTGCCTTTTGGCAAAGTGTGCCTTTTACTGAGGAGTGGCTTCCGTCTGGCCACTCTACCATAAAAGCCTGATTGGTGGAGTGCTGCAGAGAAGGTTGTCCTTCTGGAAGATTCTCCCATCCCCACAGAGGAAATCTGGAGCTCTGCCAGAGTGACCATGGGATTCTTGGTCACCTCCCTGACCAAGGTCCTTCTCCCCCGATTGCACAGTATGGCCAGGCGGCCAGCTCTAGGAAGAGTCTTGGTGGTTCCAAACTTCTTCCACTTAACTTTTCTTCCATTTAACCATTTTTCTTGGGGACCTTCAATGCTGCAGAAATGTTTTGGTACCCTTCCCCAGATCTGTGCCTCGACACAATCTTGTGTTGGAGCTCTATCGACAATTCCTTCAAGCTCATGGCTTGGTTTTTGCTCTGACATGGACTGTCAACTGTAAATAGATAGGTGTGCCTTTCCAAATCATGTCCAATCAATTTAATTTATCATAGGTGGACTCCAATGAAGTTGTAGAAACATCTCAAGGATGATCAATGGAAACAGGATGCACCTGAGATCAATTTTGAGTCTCATAGCAAAGTGTCTAAATACTTATGTAAATAATGCATTTCTGTTTTTAATTATGGGGTATTGTGGGTAGATTGATGAGGACAATGTTGTATTTGACCCATTTTAGAGTAAGGCTGTAACGTAACAAAATCTTGAAAAAGTCCAGTGGTCTGAATACTTTCCAAATGCACTGTATATAGTATGAAACTATAGATTGTTAGTAATGGAAGCTTTGGGCCTTCCAACCATGGTAAATGCCAAAGCTCTTCAACGGTTAGTAGGTATAGTAACCTACCCCATTGGGATTTAACCTTTGTAGTCACCTTGCTTGCTTGTGAATACTGTAGTACTAAGTCCTGCTGAGATTGATGACAAACATAATCTTTACTGTCAGCTCTGAGCAACTCATGTTTCAGATGCAATGAAGACAAAACTAATATGAATATTTTAGCACTTGGAGACAGTGGAGGTAAACATGGACTCGCCAACAACAGCAAATTATTCAAATTACAGATGAAACAAGTCCAATGTGTTTCCTTGCTGCACGAGCCAAAAGCAGTGAAGACAAGGGAATTTATTTGCTTTTCTGCCCAATATGCAGCAGCACAACATCTATGGAGCATAAATACTGAGTAATTTGTCTCACCCAGGCAGCAGGCTACTGTCACGCCCTGATCTGTTACACCTGTCCTTGTGCTTGTCTCCACCCCCCTCCAGGTGTCGCCCATTTTCCCCCATTATCCCCTGGGTACTAATACCTGTATTCTCTGTTCGTCTGTTGCCAACTCATTTTTTTTCGTTAAGCCTACCAGCGGTTTTCCCTCTGTTCCTGTCATTGATTGTTCCTGGTTTTGACCTTTTCTGCCCGCGCTGACCCTAAGCCTGCCTGTTGTCCTGTACCTTTGCCCCACTTCTCTGTATTATCGTCCCCTGCCTGCCTTGACCTGTCGTTTGCCTGCCCCTGTTGCTGTAATAAACATTGTTACTTCTACACAGTCTGCATTTGGGTCTTACATGAATCCTGAGTATGAACTGGCCATGACTGACCCAGC
This sequence comes from Oncorhynchus mykiss, assembly GCF_013265735.2. Classification (NCBI taxonomy): domain Eukaryota; kingdom Metazoa; phylum Chordata; class Actinopteri; order Salmoniformes; family Salmonidae; genus Oncorhynchus; species Oncorhynchus mykiss. Next base: position 43,341,963 of record NC_048574.1, on the reverse strand, counting down.
AGACTTGGACCAGCTCTGCTATGCCATCTCCTCCCAAGGAGCCACCATTGGTAAGTATGAGGAGTTTCCAGGTCACAGCTGAGCATTGGACATTTTGCGGGAGCAAGTCTGTGGGTTAACTACTAGGCAGCCTACCACGACAGTAACTTCTCAGCCCCTCAGTAACCTGGTAGGTAGCGGTGCCTTCACCCTGGATTCCCAGGAACCCCGCTTACCTCCCCCGGAGTGCTTTGATGGAGAATCGGGCACCTGTCAGGCGTTTCTCGCTCAGTGTTTCCTCGTCATGGAGCTACAGCCTTCCTCCTTCCCCTCGGACCACTCTAAGATAGCGTACTTCGCTGATGTCCGGGAGGGCCCTCGCCTGGGTTACGGCCATTTGGGAACAACAGTCAGCTATTTGCTTCAGTATGGAGGTATTAGTGGCGGAGGTGAAAAAAGTTTGAGGCTCCAGTGTCCGGGAGAGAGGCTGCCCGGAAGTTACTCCAGCTTCGGCAGGACTCCCTCAGTGCAGCAGACTATGCTGTGGAGTTCCACATGCCAGCAGCGGAGGGTGCCTGGAAGCACTGTTTGACACGTTTCTGCACGGATTATCGGCAGAAGAAAGGGATGAGCTACCACCCGATCTCGACTCACTCATCGCTTTAACCACACGGATCGATGGTCGGCTACGGGAACGTAAGAGGGAGAAGAGGTCTGATTGTGGTCCCAATTGCTCACTCAAGGATCCCACCTTGCATCTGAGGAGCTCTGGAAGTTCCTGGCGTCTACGTCCCAGAGAGGATCCGAGCATACCCAAGTTCCTCCAAGATCCTCAGACTGCCAATTCACGTTTTCCCAAGCCGATGCAGGACTAGGCTGTCTCCTGCCAAACGCGTACACAGACTTGACACCCAGAGTTGTCTGTATTGCGGTACTGCCTGTCCTTTCAAGAGACCTATCTCATTCGTTGGAGTGAATACACTGGTGGGTCTTAAAGATAATTGTTCTTCTCCCCTTACTCGCCCCCCTCTCCATGCCACCCTTTTGTGGGGTGACCAGTCCAAGTCTCTCCAGGTACTCATCGAATCGGGCGCCGATGTGTCTTATAGATGTTACTTACCTCAGAGCTGGGCATCCCCACTCAACCCCTCTCCATTCCTATGGATGTTAGAGCGCTGGACGGGCGCTTTCTAGGCCAGGTCACCCAACATACCACCCAATCAACATATGAGTGTCAGGGAACCACAGCAAGACGATCCAATTCTTTCTAGTTGAGCCTCTGAAGGTTCCCGTGGTATTGGGATTCTCTTGGCTCCAGCGACACAATCCCTCTATTGACTTGGCTACTGGTGCCATCATGGGTTTGAGCCCCTCCTGCCACACTCATTGTCTGAAGTCAGCTCTGCCTGCCCCGGGACGTCTTCCTGGGAGCTTGGAAATTGCCCCGGACCTCTACGCCAGCCCTGCAGAGTACCAGGACCTCTGGGAGGGGTTCAGTAAGGCCTGGGCCACTTCGCTTCCTCAGCACCGACCGGTATCCAAGAAGGTGAAGCCTGAGGCACTGGAATGCCCCTATAGTGCTGTGGCTACACCCCTGGAAGCCGAGACCTTTCTCCCCGCTCCAAGATCATTAGCCCCGATGCTGTTCGTCCTCTGTTGCTCCGTACCCTCTGTATGTTTCCTACCTTTTGTGTCTAGAGTTAAAACCATGTCTTACTGCCCCTTGTCTCCTGTTTCCAGGCCACCCCTCTCCCCCGTCTCATCGGCGGCTGAACGGTGTACATAGTGAGACGTCTCTTGAAGGTTCAACCTCGGAGCAGGGGATTCCAGTACCTGGTTGACTGGGAGGGTTATGGCCCGGAGGAGAGGTGTTGGTTCTTCGCTAGGGACATCCTGGACCCAGGCCTCATCTCTAAGTTCCAGCGCTGGCACCGCGCTCAATCAGGTATGCGCCCAGGTAGGACGCCAAGTGGCATCCCTAGAGGGAAGTGGGTAGTCACACCCTGATCTGGTTCACTTGTCCTTGTGATTGTCTCCACCCCCCTCCAGGTGTCGCCCATTTTCCCCATTATCCCCTGGGTACATATACCTGCGTTCTCTGGTTGTCTGTTGCCAGTTTGTTTCATCAAGCCTGCCAGTGTTTTTCCCTCTGTTCCTGTCGATTGATTGTTCCTGTTTTGACCTTTTCAGCCCACCCTGAGGTTGCCTGACGTCCTGTACCATTGCCCCACTACTTTGGATTACCGACCTCCGCCTGACCTTAGCCTGCCTGCCTGCCATCCTGTACCTTTGCCCGACTACTCTGGATTATTGACCCCTGCCTGCCTTGACCTGTCGTTTGCCTGCCCCTGTTGCTGTAATAAACATTGTTACTTCTACACAGTCTGCATGTGGGTCTTACCTGAAACATGATAGTTACAGCATTCGGTTCCTGTGTTTTCCCCTCCAAAGGTTAGTTTCTAAAGCTGCTGTTATTCACCCATTTCGTCAGACACACCAACAGTGTAGGAGATTTGTAAGGATTAATACTGGAATCACCCACACATGCATAGAGTATGAACAAACATAAATAATGTAATGACTGAGGCACCTGGCAACAAGACAAAAAAGCAAAGTCTGGGGAATAGCTCTGAAAAATCCCAAGAAACGACATTTTATAAATGTCACAACATAAATACTGCGTTGCTTACAAGGTAAATGTAAACGGGTGGGTCTTTTTGGAAAAACAACCCAAAAGCAACGAAGGTAAGAGGTTATCCAAAGCAAAGGGACTGATGGGATATGCAGCAGATTCTAGCTCGAAATTACATGCATCTCATCAGTCATCACTGTGTGTGTGAGACAGAGAAAGAGACAGAGAGGGGGGTGGGACAGGAGGGAAGAAGAGGGGAGGAGTGGGTGTGTGGGGGAGAAGTGGAGACAGAGAGGAGGGGGGCAATGCAGTTATTACTACTCTTTGAGATGGGGGAAGTAGAAGCAGCATGGTAAATACAAAGTCCTTCATCTACCCTATTGATCTGTTCTAGTTTTAATTTCTTCTCCCTGAGATTCTGGCACCGGTGCAAAGCCTTTAGACTTCTTTACACTGTAAAAATAAGAAGTGACTTCTAAGAAGGTGGTTAAGTGTTTATCTGATATTTCATGTTCTGTGTCTACAGAACTCTGATCATAAGATTAGCTGTTGACATATTCCTTCATGACAAAGCAAACAGGGAAGCCACATACTGTCACAAACCTCCTCTACAAAGTATATATAATTCAACACTGAGTGCTTTCTGACACCTCTTCATTTTCTGAGGGTGTGAACAAATCTGCCTTGGTATGTGCAATCTTGCCAAATAGCGGCAAGGCTCAATTCTCTAAACCGTGTGTGTGTGTGCACATATTACCTCAATTACCTTTGACTAACCGGTGCCCTGCACATTGACTCTGTACCGGTACCCCATGTACTGTATATAGCCTCGCTATTGTTATTTTACTGCTGCTCTTTAATTATTTGCTACTTTTATTTTCTATTTTATTTTCAAAGTTTTTCTTAACTTCTTAAAGCATTGTTGGTTATGGGCTTGTAAGTAAGCATTTCACTGTAAGGTCTCAACCTGTTGTATTTGGCGCATGTGACAAATACAATTTGATTTGATATGAGTACATGTCGGAAAAAAAATAGACATCTCCCTGCCGGCGCCTGTCAAACCATCAAAACAAAAGGTCAAAAACCTCAGCTCGCTTTATCTCCATGGCCAGGTGTCAATAGTCAAATAGCAGCGGGGCCGGCTTTCCTTCAGAGCTCCACGGCCACGTACGGAGGACAAAGTAAGATAAATGTTTATCTAAACGACCCGTCATTAAAAGACGTGCCTTTTGTGACTGTGTCATCCCCTCTGAGGTGCTTTAAGAGGATAGGGAACATTGAGGAAGCAGGGCGTCTCGGCATCAGACCCCTGTCCTCTCACTGTGGCTCTGCTGTGTGGATCCTTAGTTGTCTGGTTACAGTTTGACATCCCACCCCGGTTCTCACAATGCAGGCTCTGTGGGTCAGTGTTGGCCTGGTCACTGGTCAGCATCACACCCCTGTTCTCACACCATGGCTCTGCTCTATGAGTGGTCAGTGGAGCGCATACAGCTAACTGCTTACAGCAGCTGTGTCTTGGTTTCCAGACTCTCCCCGTTTTGCATTGATGAGAGTGAGATCCTCATCCCATCCCCCCCATCCCTTCGCCGCTTTACAGATCGAGGAACAAACACAGATCTTCCTCAAGGAAATAGGAATGTTCTCTGTTACGAGGGGTAGGGAACACAAACGATCTGAGGAAGGGTCAACAGACGTGAGATGTTAATGATACGAGTGCTCAGTCAGGATGCGTCTCTTCAGGTCTGTTCCTTCTCCTTCACCACATGTGCCTATGTTCCTGATGACTGCACTCTTCATGTGCTGAAAGACTTTAGAAGGGCATCCCCAATCTTCATTCCAGCTGACCACCGAATGACTTTGTTTAATTGTTCTCTCTCTCAGCGTTTTTGTTTAAATTAATGGGCCTATATTACGACTAATTCTGGATCGTTAGCCATCAGAGATTTTATGTTACTCATAAAAGCCGCAGGATGCCAGCCCTCCAGAGCCAGAAATAACATTTCCCTGCCCTTTAATGTCTGACAGAAAATTGTGTCTGCTAATGTCATGATATCTACTGCTGCCTATTTAAGCAAGTCCTGCTCGCATCGAGGTCATCATCTCACATAATTTATATTGAAGAGTCTTAAATGTAATTTCTATTTTTATCTCTAGTCTAAGACAAGGTAGCTGGGTGCTTCAGTGACTAAAGTGAACAATCGACCTCAGCCTTTCCAGACATAAAAAGCAAGACCTTTTTTAGGGGTTCACAGCAAAGATTTGAAACGTATTGTCATTCTCAGAATTGTAAAAACAAAAGATATATATACAGTTGAAGTCTGAAGTTTACATACACCTTAGCCAAATACATGTAAACTCAGTTTTTGACAATTCCTGACATTTAATCCCTATTTAGGTCAGTTAGGATCACCACTTTATTTTAAGAATGTGAACTGTCAGAATAATAGTAGACAGAATGATTTATTTCAGCTTTATTTCTTTCATCACATTCCCAGTGGGTCAGAAGTTGGCATGCTACCAAAAATTAATTGAGTGTATTGCCTTTAAATTGTTTAACTTGGGTAGCCTTCCACAAGCTTCCCACAATAAGTTGGGTGAATTTTGGCCCATCCTCCTAACAGAGCTGGTGTAACTGAGTCAGGTTTGTAGGCCTCCTTGCTCGCACACGCTTTTTCAGTTCTGCCTACAAATGTTCTATGCGATTGAGGTCAGGGCTTTGTGATGGCCACTCCAATTCCTTGACTTTGTTGTCCTTAAGCCATTTTGCCACAACTTTAGAAGTATGCTTGGGGTCATTGTCCATTTTTATTTATTCAGACCAGAGGACATTTCTCCAAAAAGTATGATCTTTGTCCCCATGTGCAGTTGCAAACCGTAGTCTGGCTTTTTTATGGCGGTTTTGGAGCCGTGGCTTCTTCCTTGCTGAGCGGCCTTTCAGGTTATGTCGATATAGGACTCATTTTACTGTGGATATAGATAATTTTGTACCCGTTTCCTCCAGCATCTTCACAAGGTCCGTTGCTGTTGTTCTGGGATTGATTTGCACTTTTTGCACCAAAGAAGTTCATCTCTAGGAGACAGAATGTGTCTCCTTCCTGAGTGGTATGACGGCTGCGTGGTCCCATGGTGTTTATACTTGCGTACTATTGTTTGTACAGATGAACGTGGTACCTTCAGGCATTTCGAAATTTCTCCCAATGATGAACCAGACTTGTGGAGGTCTACATTTGATTTTCTGAGGTCTTGGCTGATTTCTTTAGATTTTTCCAAGATATCAAGCAAAGAGGCACTGAGGTTCACCTCCAATTGACTCAAATGATGTCAATTAGCCTATCAGAACCATGACATGACATCATTTTCTGGAATTTTCCAAGCTGTTTAAAGGCACAGTTAACTTAGTGTATGTAAACGTCTGACCCACTGGAATTGTGATACAGTGAATTATAAGTGAAATAATCTGTCTGTAAACAATTGTTGGAAAAATTACTTGTGTCATGCACAAAGTAGATGTCCTAACCGACTAGCCAAAACTATAGTTTGTTCACAAGAAATGTGTGGAGTGGTTGAAAAAAGAGTTTTAATGACTCCAACCTGAGTGTATGTAAACTTCCGACTTCCACTGTATTCATTTTGACATGGTCAAATAACTCAAGCATAGATTGGTAACCTTTTCTAATTCACCACACAGAAACTAGAGGCCATGAATAACTTGGTCAAAAAGAATAGGACCGACTGGCTTATAGTTGGTGCTGTTATAAGCAGTCTCACTTAAAACCTCAACCTTCGCACCGTTTGACCTAGAGACTTGAAACTTTGTTCGTACGTGTCTTCTCAATCTGAACAAATTTGCCTCAAGGACCCAAAAGTTCCGTCAGGATAGATTTTCCTCCATCTTGGACATTTTGGTAAACTTTTGAAAAACGTATTCTCATGAATCATAAGTCCAAATAACACCAAACACCGGTATGTAGGCTCATAGTACATCTCTTAATTTAGGGATTGGTTAAGAGATTAAGAGATGGCTGAGTTATTGATTTTTTTACGTGTCAATTTAAATCCTTTCTAAATCCAAACTGGCTTTTCAGCAGCCTACTAAGAGAGGCACATCCAATGTTCAAAAGGGGTCTGTTTGCCGTTTTACAGATTAAAACCAACCATTTCTGGTGTATTGACAATGGAACCCTGTTTAAAGTATCCTCCCTTTTAAATGAAGCCATACTGAGTTGGTTACAATTCCAATTTCATCCTCCAGAAGAGGCAGAACAAATATTAAAGCAAATAATATGGCCAAACTCCCAATGTACTGATGGAGGAAAGACCAATTTTCTTGGAAACAATGTACGAGGAAGGTATCATGTTTATGAATTACATTGTAAATAAGGATGGCCAAATGATGTCGCTCAAGTAATTAACAAAGGTGTATGGAGATATAAAAGTATAACCATCTCATCTCAGCTCTGCCACAAAAATGGAAGAGGCAATTACTCAAAAGAGAAAGGAATGAATTGGTTTGTCTGCCTCCAATGAAAAACCATGCATGGCTAAAAATGACTAGTATAAATCGTAAAACGTATCAGTTGCACTTAAGGCTGAGAGGTTTGACAAGTTTCCTGCACAAAATTGAAGATAGTTGGGAACAGATTTGTCATGTCCCAATACCATGGCACCAGGTGAACGAACTGATATCCAAAACAACAATTGACGCATCAAATCTAATTATTTTTCAAATTTAAACTATTATATAAAATGATCGTCGCAAAAAAGAATGCTCAATATATGGGGTATTGAACAATCAGCCCTGTGTAGACTGCCACAAGGAAACAGAATCAGTAGATCATCTCGTTTGATACTTTCCTTCGGTGGCTCGCTTTTGGGTTCAGGTCCAGGAGGGGTTGTGTAAGTCCTAACGTCAGATGGACCTGTAAACAGTACTGTTAGGACAATCAATCAATGGGAAATATGATTATACTCTTAGGAAAAGTATTTCTTTTTTTGGACAATCTCTGTAGAAATGTTACAAATACAGAGATTCAAGAACCTCGTAAGACATCGCAGTAAAATAGAAGGATGTATTGCAAAAGGAATTAGTCAAATGGGAGTGTACTGGGAAAGATGGGTTAGTATGTGGGCAGGGTTGGAATTAAGATTGATTGATTGGCCAATACACTTGGAATCCAAGACGATTTGTAAATATATATATAGTCCCAGTCAAAAGTTTGGATATTCCTACTCATTCAAGGGTTTTTCTTTATTTGTACTATTTTCTACATTGTCGAATAATAGTGAAGACATCAAAACTATGAAATAACACATATGGAATCATGTAGTAACCAAAAAAGTGTTAAACAAATCAAAATATATTTTAGATTCTTCAAAGTAGCCACCCTTTGCATTGATGACAGATGAGTTCAAAGTCAGCCACTCTACACCACTAGATGGCACCATATCACACCAGGGCAATAAAGAACTGAACTCATGGACATGAGGCCATGAAATTTGGTATGTAAACCTCATGTACTTGTCCTTAGAAGCTGTGTGAATATAAAGTCACTGCAACCATAGATGGCTGCACCAGACCAGTTGGTGGCACCATAGAATGCTAGAGCAGTAACTATTGATCAAGTCATTCGTCTGCATCATTTAAATTTAACATTCATTTGCATGAAACAATTTGAAATATTGTGATTAGTATTGCGCAGTCAGCGTATTACAGCTGTGAGTGTGTATTGAGGTATTTTGGAAGACTAATGTGGAGTGTACCAACTGAGATTTAAGTCATTTACACAAACAGATTTAGACAAAATAAAGTCTCAGAATTCAAAGATGACCACCATATACAAATGCACTAATATTTCACAAATCCTAACATAAACCATTAGTTAAATTGACCCAATAAATGGCAATAAACTCAATACATGAAATAATGACTTTAAGAATGATTACCTGCTGCATTCAAAGATAACCAACCTACAGCACTAGACTAAATTTAACTTGTGTCGTCCTTGTGCTATTAACAGATAAACATGGTAATGCTTTCACAGACTTAACATAAGGGAAGATAGCAAGAACTATATCATGTTGGAACTATGTAAGGGATTATAAACAAAATGGTAAATGTAATCTGTTACATTACCAGCAAAATATTGTAATCAGATTAGATACTTTTGAAAAACTAGATTATTACTTAGAGGATTACTTTTAAATTCAGAAAGGATGTTTGCAGAAAAAAAATCGGACACTTCTCTGTTTTATCAATGACATTCAAATCAGCATTGAAAAAAAGGTGCCAGTTGAAGTTTGTTCCACGTGAGCGAGTCTGACCATAAATCAGAGAGCACTATGATGACACGTCAGATGTGTTTGATGGATCATGGGAAAAGAGCAGGAATAGGCTTTTGTAGGCTACAGTCCAAGCTATGTCTTCCAATGGTGCGACTGCTGTCGGCATCCAAAGATTATCCAACTTGACTAAACGCTTGGAGGTAACGATGACAGCAGTGTAGTCTACGATGATACGGATATCCCTTATTATTGATATCTACATAGTGCATTGATGTGAATCACACTGCTGCTCTCTCTTTACACTATTTGCGCCTTACGGATTATGGTTGTTGTGGATGACTGTTCACAAATCTAAATGTGTATTTGAACCCAATAATGGTTTAATTAGAGAAGTTTAAGCTGCCTATCAGTCTTTGTTTTTGAAACCAGTAGACAGCCAGTGAAAAACGTGCTCTTGCAACAGCTGTATAGTGCGGATCCCAGCCTGTGGAATAAAAGCGGGACTTTTCTTGCTCAATCGAATTCATGCTGATAAAAAATAAATCCATAGGCTTAATGGACACATGCTCAAACTTGCACACGTTTGATAGACATGAAGGGGCAATCTGTAGTTGCTACATCCATTTCTGGATTTATATATATATATATACGTATATATATATATATATACACAGTGCCTTGCGAAAGTATTCGGCCCCCTTGAACTTTGCGACCCGTTGCCACATTTCAGGCTTCAAACATGAAGATATAAAACTGTATTTTTTTGTGAAGAATCAACAACAAGTGGGACACAATCATGAAGTGGAACGACATTTATTGGATATTTCAAACTTTTTTAACAAATCAAAAACTGAAAAATTGGGCGTGCAAAATTATTCAGCCCCCTTAAGTTAATACTTTGTAGCGCCACCTTTTGCTGCGATTACAGCTGTAAGTCGCTTGGGGTATGTCTCTATCAGTTTTGCACATCGAGAGACGGACATTTTTTCCCATTCCTCCTTGCAAAACAGCTCGAGCTCAGTGAGGTTGGATGGAGAGCATTTGTGAACAGCAGTTTTCAGTTCTTTCCACAGATTCTCGATTGGATTCAGGTCTGGACTTTGACTTGGCCATTCTAACACCTGGATATGTTTATTTTTGAACCATTCCATTGTGGATTTTGCATTATGTTTTGGATCATTGTCTTGTTGGAAGACAAATCTCCGTCCCAGTCTCAGGTCTTTTGCAGACTCCATCAGGTTTTCTTCCAGAATGGTCCTGTATTTGGCTCCATCCATCTTCCCATCAATTTTAACCATCTTCCCTGTCCCTGCTGAAGAAAAGCAGGCCCAAACCATGATGCTGCCACCACCATGATTGACAGTGTTCAGGGTGATGAGCTGTGTTGCTTTTACGCCAAACATAACATTTTGCATTGTTGCCAAAAAGTTCAATTTTGGTTTCATCTGACCAGAGCACCTTCTTCCACATGTTTGGTGTGTCTCCCAGGTGGCTTGTGGCAAACTTTAAACAACACTTTTTATGGATATCTTTAAGAAATGTCTTTCTTCTTGCCACTCTTCCATAAAGGCCAGATTTGTGCAATATACGACTGATTGTTGTCCTATGGACAGAGTCTCCCACCTCAGCTGTAGATCTCTGCAGTTCATCCAGAGTGATCATGGGCCTCTTGGCTGCATCTCTGATCAGTCTTCTCCTTGTATGAGCTGAAAGTTTAGAGGGACGGCCAGGTCTTGGTAGATTTGCAGTGGTCTGATACTCCTTCCATTTCAATATTATCGCTTGCACAGTGCTCCTTGGGATGTTTAAAGCTTGGGAAATCTTTTTGTATCCAAATCCGGCTTTAAACTTCTTCACAACAGTATCTCGGACCTGGTGTGTTCCTTGTTCTTCATGATGCGCTCTGCGCTTTTAACAGACCTCTGAGACTATCACAGTGCAGGTGCATTTATACGGAGACTTGATTACACACAGGTGGATTGTATTTATCATCATTAGTCATTTAGGTCAACATTGGATCATTCAGAGATCCTCACTGAACTTCTGGAGAGAGTTTGCTGCACTGAAAGTAAAGGGGCTGAATAATTTTGCACGCCCAATTTTTGATTTGTTAAAAAAGTTTGAAATATCCAATAAATGTCGTTCCACTTCATGATTGTGTCCCACTTGTTGTTGATTCTTCACAAAAAAATACAGTTTTATATCTTTATGTTTGAAGCCTGAAATGTGGCAAAAGGTCGCAAAGTTCAAGGGGGCCGAATACTTTCGCAAGGCACTGTATATATATATATATATATATATATATATATATATATATATATATATATATATATATATATATATATATATACATATATATACATACATATACATATACATATATATATATATACATATACATGACCTGGCCGTCCCTCTAAACTTTCAGCTCATACAAGGAGAAGACTGATCAGAGATGCAGCCAAGAGGCCCATGATCACTCTGGATGAACTGCAGAGATCTACAGCTGAGGTGGGAAACTCTATCCATAGGACAACAATCAGTCGTATATTGCAAAAATCTGGCCTTTATGGAAGAGTGGCAAGAAGATAGCCATTTCTTAAAGATATCCATAAAAAGTGTTGTTTAAAGTTTGCCACAAGCCACCTGGGAGACACACCGAACATGTGGAAGAAGGTGCTCTGGTCAGATGAAACCAAAATGGAACTTTTTGGCAACAATGCAAAACATTATGTTTGGCGTAAAAGCAACACAGCTGAACACACCATCCCCACTGTCAAACATGGTGGTGGCAGCATCATGGTTTGGGCCTGCTTTTCTTCAGCAGGGACAGGGAAGATGGTTAAAATTGATGGGAAGATGGATGGAGCCAAATACAGGACCATTCTGGAAGAAAACCTGATGGAGTCTGCAAAAGACCTGAGACTGGGACGGAGATTTGTCTTCCAACAAGACATTGATCCAAAACATAAAGCAAAATCTACAATGGAATGTTTCAAAAATAAACATATCCAGGTGTTAGAATGGCCAAGTCAAAGTCCAGACCTGAATCCAATCGAGAATCTGTGGAAAGAACTGAAAACTGCTGTTCACAAATGCTCTCCATCCAACCTCACTGAGCTCGAGCTGTTTTGCAAGGAGGAATGGGAAAAAATGTCAGTCTCTCGATGTGCAAAACTGATAGAGACATACCCCAAGCGACTTACAGCTGTAATTGCAGCAAAAGGTGGCGCTACAAAGTATTAACTTAAGGGGGCTGAATAATTTTGCATGCCCAATTTTTCAGTTTTTGATTTGTTAAAAAGGCTTGAAATATCCAATAAATGTCGTTCCACTTCATGATTGTGTCCCACTTGTTGTTGATTCTTCACAAAAAAATACAGTTTTATATCTTTATGTTTGAAGCCTGAAATGTGGCAAAAGGTCGCAAAGTTCAAGGGGGCCGAATACTTTCGCAAGGCACTGTATGTAAACTTTAACATACATTTATCCTGCAGTCGATGTCATTCAATTGGTAACATACATTGTTGTCTTCTTCTGATGCCTCTTAAGTGGAAAGTAATCTAATAGTAACTGAATGTAATCAGATTATGTTACTGAGTTTGGGTAATCCAAAAGTTACATTACAATTTTTGCCAGACTAACTAACGGATTACATTTAGAAAGTAACCTACCCAACCCTGGTCCTATCTACCGTCCTGTGAACCCTATTCATTGCTGCTTGCAACTATATTTACTTTTATATTGCTGTTGATACCTTATACCTAAGATTCAAAAGCCTCCTCCACAAGCAAATGATTAACATCCTGAAAACCAACTGTCGCTAGTTAGGAAGACAGAGAGCCACATAAAGTGTTATAAACAGACATTGTCACAGTCACTGGACTGCAAGCAAGAAGGAATTCAACTATCCTCTCCTCTCTGATCTGGTGCCCCGACATATTTTATGCCACTCATAGTGCCTCCTTATTTAAATGCCTTGTGGACTGGAATTAACCTCTCTACAATGATTCATTCTAGCCCTGTGGACTTAGCCTTGTAAGACCATCCTGGTCTTGTGATATTACTTTCTGTTTCGCTACCTATAATGTAAACTCGCAAGATGAGGATGTAAACTCGCAAGATCAGTATGGTTGTATGAAGCTACTTTACTGTATTTGTGGCATTTCATAATTTCCTTCATAAGCATATTGGCATATATATATATATTATATATATATATATATATATATATTCTCTCCCCTCATCATTCATAAAGTATCAAGCTGACACTACAGTACCCACCAAGCCACCAGCTGTTTGTTTGGCCTACCACTTTGAGGATGGGCAGAGACACCAAACCTCCAGTAGCTATACCACACTGTAAAAAATATATTGAGATTCAGTCAAAATGACTTGTTTTATCTAGTCAAGTCAACTTAATTAGCAACAGTTGAAGAGCTGACTTTTTTTTAAGTTGACTCCAACTCACTCAAAATGCCAAAAAATTACATCAAGCTGAGTTAACAAAAACGATGTGTTTAATAGGGATGTTAAGATTCAAATGTTTAAGATAAGTGCATCAGTCCATGGACCACAAACCGATCCAAATGTACTGTAGCATGCATCTGTCAGAAAATCAATTCAAATGTTACGAATCGCCGGTTCACAAATTATTATTTTTTCCTCATATAATTTTTTTTCTACCTTACAAAAATACCTCTCGTCGTTTCTGACAACTGATGCGTGTTCTCTTTCAGTGTCGAACTGCATGTGACTGTGGTGACAGTCATTGATCTACAAGTCACTTTGCATGCCGAACAACCCCAGGCAATAACAATAACCTTGTCAAACTGCGCACTGTGCAATATCAGTGACCTAGTCAAACTGCGCACTGTGCCCAGCTTCGCTCGTTGACCAGCGTGAGGTAAGCGGCCTGTTCCTGATATTACACATCTGCGCGGCACCTTCATCATTAAAATGCTAAAATGGCTTGAGTGATATAAGCTTTATTCGTTGAATGACAACCTATTTAATTTGCTAGGTAATTGTTATCTATGCGATGTTGAAAACTGTGTTTTACCGGAATAAAAGTAAGCTACCAGAGACACAACTCTAATCGGGCTATAACTGCTGAATGGGGCCTACAAGAAGTCAGTCCAGATGATCCAGCTCTGAGGCCCAGCTCATGAGCAACATCAGCAGCAGATTTGAATTTAGAATGGAAAATGAATGTGTTTATGCAACAAATGTTAGTGCATCATACACATCTCTAGTGTTTACTCAATTTAGAAATACACTACTGGTTAAAAGTTTTAGAACACCTGCTCATTCAGGGGTTTTTCTTTATTTAGACTATTTTCATGTCTTTAAAGTAATGATGGACTGTCATTTCTCTTTGCTTATTTGAGCTGTTCTTGCCATAATATGGACTTAGCCCTATTTGGTAAAGTACTATCCTCTGTATTGACTGAATTGAATTTATTTTGGGCAACAGACATATACAACAAAATGTACAACGTGGACCCAGAGGATATCACTTGAAAGTTGCTGAGGATTGACACAGGCCTGTAGTTTCCTACATTTGTTTTACTGCTCTTCTTGTGGAGTGGAACCACTTGGGAACCAAGAGATGAGGCTATAGTTGTATAGAATTTGTTAAAATAATTTGCAGCCTTTGCCTGGTCATGACATTAAACATCATCAATATCCAGGCCAATATTACAGGATTTTACCTTATGGGGAGTTTTTAAGCCAATGTCCTTTAAAAATGTCCACAGTTTACGAGGCTGATATAAGTTGTCATTAACAGAGTCTATATAATGTTTGGATTTGGCCTTATCCATTTTGTATCTTGCCTGGTTTCTGCAGTTAATATAACCATCATAATCTTGTTGTAGATTTGTCCATTCTGAATCTGGCCAGGTAGCAATCCCTTTTTCCTTATAAAGTCTAAGATCTCGGAAATGATCAATTTCCCTGACCGCTGTTTGATTCTAATTTGTTTCATCGCAGCCAGAGAGTCGAGTGCAGACAGAAACAGATCTTTAAAAAGATAACAAGCTTGATCAACATCATCACAGTTTAGTACATGAGACCAATCCAAAATTCCAAGGACCTCTACAAAATGTTATTTGAGTATGGTTTCATAAACCGTACCTTCATGTATTTATTATCTGGCTCTAGAAGCATTTTGGATTTCTTACGTTTACAGTAGGTTACCATATGATCACTAAAACCAATATTTAAGACTCCTGACTGACAGATGTTCTCTTGATCTGATACAATAATCAAAATCGAAAATTAATTTACTGTCAATACACCTGGGTTGGCTCAACAATCAGTTGTTTTAGTCCAAATAACTGATTAAAGTTATACAGGGCATCTACTAGTGTACTTTTCTTGGGTGATAACTGCACAGTTGTATTAAAATCGCCAAGTAGAATACATTCTCTATCAGCAAATACATTGTGATCACAGCAATTCGATTCAAGTAAATCATAGAAATGATTCTGCCGAGGAGACCGATAGCACACACCAACAAGTATACCCCCTACCTTGTCACAACACAACTGATTGGCTCAAAAGCATTAACAAGGCACACCTGTTAATTGAAATGCATTCCAGGTGACTAAAATAGTAAAAAAAATAAAGAAAAACCCTTGATTGAGTAGGTGTTCTAAAACTTTTGACCGGTAGTATATACAACCATGAAATCAAATCAACTGAAGCAACATAACCACTGCATTGACAAAAACATGTAAAGTTAATATAATTGTCATAACTAATGAAATCAAGTAGAATCAACAAAGATCAACATGTTTACTACACTTAGAAATTCAAAACCAAAAAGTAAAATCAACTGAAACAACACAACAGCTGTATTTATTTATTTTTTAAATCAAGTTCAGATGACTTCAATTAATTTTTGGGGGGGAGCAGAGCTCATTAGAACATTACCCAGCATGCTTTGCAACTGTCCATTTTCACATTCACATTTAGTCATTTAGCAGACACTTTTATCCAGAGTGACTTTAATTAGCCCATTCAACAACGGTCGATAAACAACCACGTGTAAAAAGTAACAAGTGAAAGGTTTCTGTAACCGTTATGGAAAATGTAGTTAAAGTTGTCTGTTGGTTGATAATACTGAGTACACTGTCACTTTGGAATCTGGCGAAAATGCTCACACATGAGCAAGAAACAGATGGGAGCACAATTTTCCCTATTGGAATCTGCTTTATATCATTTCAAAGACTTACATGCTGACCACAATGCTCGCGTGTGGTGAATTTACACATACATGTTATTCAATCATTGCACCAACACTGCTTGTGCGCGCCAACGAGAGTCTGCTTTGCCAGGCGCTAAAATAGAACTTGGTTCTTTTTGTGAAGCTTGACACGCTGCAAGTCCCGCCTCTCCCATCTCCTCATTGGTTTTTAGGAGCATATACCCACATGGATGATTGAAAGAGGAGCTGAGGTCTACACTCCAGTCGGTAGTGGTAATGCACCTTAAAGTTAGTTTTCAACTGCCATATAAAGTCCGAAGAAGAAAAATAAGCTGGAAGGAGGAGAGATTGTTTCTAGCAAACTCGGTTTACTCTTTTATCTGTGGATTAATTGTCGCAGTAGAGGACCTTGTGCATTTCAGGTAAAATAACAACCCAATATTTATATCCCAGGACAAATGAGTTAGCAACAGCAAACTAGCTAGCTAAATTGCCATTAATGTTTAATGCTTTTCGACCTGTCCGCATATTAATATAGTTGGTTCAGAGTTCGATTTGATATTTCAACCTGTGTGTCCTGATCGCGTCTGGTGTGGGTGGACAAAATCAACATGCGAGCGATGCCACATGCAGTCCTGTGAGCGATCTGGCCAACATGTTAGTCAGTTCAGAGATGTTTAATTTTCAAAGTAGTTGTTTCAACTGTATAGGAAGCTGACAAAACTTAAAATGTTAGGGCAGCCAGATAACTTGAGGGTTAAAACAACTACTAGTTTTGTTTTCATGACTATGAAATAGTTGTCCTCTCCACTTGGTAATTTGCCCAAACATCTTGAGTAGCTTTGTTCAAATCAAATCAAATTGTATTTGTTACATTCGCTGAATACAACCTTACAGTGAAATGCTTACTTACTTAACCAACAATGCTTTAAGAAGTTAAGAAAAAGTAATACAAATTGAAAAGTAAAACATTTAAAATAAAAGTATTAAATAATTAAACAGCAGCAGTAAAATAACAATAGCGGGGCAATATACAGGGCATAACGGTACAGAGTCAATGTGCGAGGGCACCGGTTAGTCAAGATAATTGAGGTAAAATGTACATGTAGGTAGAGTTAAAGTGACTATGCATAGACAATAAACAGAGAGTAGCAGCAGCGTAAAATAGGGGTCTGTGTAGCCCTTTGATTAGCTGTTCAGGAGTCTTATGGCTTGGGAGTAGAAGCTGTTAAGAAGCCTTTTGGACCTAGACTTGGCACTCCGTTACCGCTTGCCATGCGGTAGCAAAGAGAACAGTCCATGACTAGGGTGGCTGGAGACAGTTTTTAGGGCCTTCCTCTAACACCGCCTGGTATAGAGGTCCTGGATGGCAGGAAGCTTGGCCCCAATGATGTACTGGGCTGTAAGCACTACTCTCTGTAGTGCCTTGCGTTTGGAGGCTGAGCAGTTGCCATACCAGGCAGGGATGCAACCATGCTCTTGATGGCGCAGCTGTAGAACCTTTTGAGGATCTAGGACCCATGCCAAATCTTTTCAGTCTCCTGAGGGGGAATAGACTTTGTGGTACCCTCTTTACGACTGTCTTAGTGTTTTGGAATATGATAGTTTGTTGTTGATGCGGACACTAAGGAACTTGAAGCTCTCAACCTGCTCCACTGCAGCCCCGTCGATGAGAATGGGGGCATGCTCGGTCCTCCTTTTCCTGTAGTCCACAATCATCTACTTTGTCTTGGTCACGTTGAGGGAGAGGTTGTTGTCCTGGCACCACATGGCCAGGTCTCTGACCTCCTCCCTCACTGTTGTGTCATCTGCAAACTTGATTCTGGTGTTGTAGTCATGCCTGGCCATGCAGTCACGTTGTAAACAGGGAGTACAGGAGGGGACTGAGCACGCACCCCTGAGGGGCTCCCGTGTTGAGGATCAGCGTGTCGGATGTGTTGTTACCTACCCTTACCACTTGGGGGTGGCCCGTCAGGAAGTCTAGAATCCAGTTGCAGAGGGAGGTGTTTAGTCTCAGGGTTGATCCTTAGCTTAGTGATGAGCTTTGAGGGCACTATGGTGTTGAACACTGAGCTGTTGTCAATGAATAGCATTCTCACATTGGTGTTCCTTTTGTCCAGGTGTTAAAGGGCAGTGTGGAGTGCAATAGAGAGGATTTCTGGGATAATGGTGTTGATGTGAGCCATTACCAACCTTTCAAAGCACTTCATGGCTACAGACGCGAGTGCTATGTGTCGGTAGTCATTTGGGCAGGTTACCTGTTCTTGGGCACAGGGTCTATGGTGGTCTGCTTGAAACATGTTGGTATTACAGACTCATGTCTGTAATACCAACAGAAACATGTTGGTATTCAAAATGTCAGTGAAGACACTTGCCAGTTGGTCAACGCATGTTCGGAGTACACGTCCTGGTAATCCATCTGACCCTACGGCCTTGTGAATGTTGACCTGTTAAAAGGTCTTACATCAGCTACGGAGAGCGTGGTCCCACAGTCAACTGGAACAGTTGATGCTCTCATGCATGCTTCAGTGTTACTTGCCTCGAAGCTAGCATAGAAGTGATTTAGCTAATCTGGTAGGCTCGTGACACTGGGCAGCTTGCGGCTGTGCTTACCTTTGCAGTCTGTAATAGTTTGCAAGCCCTACCACATCCAACGAGCGTCGGAGCCCGTTTTAGTACAATTCAGTCTTAGTTCTGTATAGACGCTTTGCCTGTTTGATGGTTCGTCGGAGGGCATAGCGGGATTTCTTATAAGCATCCGGGTTAGAGTCCCGCTCCTTGAAAGTGGCAGTTCTACCCTTTAGCTCAGTGCGGATGTTGCCTGTTATCCATGGCTTCTGGTTTGGGATATGTACATATGGTCACTGTGGGGACGACGCCATCAATGCACTTATTGATGAAGCCAGTGACCGATGTGGTGTACTCCTCAATGCCATCGGAAGAATCCCGGAACATATTCCAGTCTGTGCTAGCGAAACAGTCCTGTAGCTTAGCATCTGCTTCATTTGACCACTTTCTTATAGACCGAGTCACTGGTGCTTCCTGCTTTAGTTTTTGCTTGTAAGCAGGAATCAGGAGGATAGAATTATGATCAGATTTGCCAAATAGAGGGCGAGGGAGAGCTTTGTACACATCTCTGTGTGTGGAGTAAAGGTGGTAAAGGTGGTCTAGAGTTAATGTCAGTTTGATCTCTGGAAAATCAGTTGAAGCACATTGATTTAACGAAAAAGATAAAGTTCACTCAAGTTATTCAATCCAAATTTGTCAGTTCCACTTACTTTGAAGTAACTTTAGGATATGCTAACTCTACACGAAATCCGAATTGTATTTGATTTGCAAATTTAAGGCAGCCAGGTTACAAACTATTTCAAGTTGACTTAATAAATATTTTTTTACAGTGTAAAAAAAATAAAAGTCTACTCCTGTTTACACACAGACTGGGGGGCTGAGAGGGCACTAACGATTTGACAGCTTTGTCTTTGCAAACCCTAAATCTAACAGTCCACGACATACAGGAGTGGAGCCCACTCGTGGGAGGCACCGGTGACTGACAGCCCAGGTAAATCAGAAGGGAAAAACATTTAGTCACCTCTGACTGCAAGGGGAGACAACTTAATTAAGCTTTTTTATTGGTGTGATGCTGTGATATCAGTTCTGTAGTTGCAACACTCCAGGAGCAGACAGCGGAGATCAAACTGACATTAATGGCTGAATAGGCAAGGTCAAGGCCTCTTAACAGCCTGGCTCCTCTGGAGCCTCTACTACGGGGTGACGGGCTAGACCGTGACAGGGGGCAGAAAGAGGTGTCTGCCAATTAAGTATATACTGTATCACCTCCATGAGCAAGAATGACTGGGTAAAAACAGGCATGAAAAAGGCATGGTTAGTGACTGAGGCGGAGCAAAAATACCTTGGCTTTCATATGAATGTGATAAGCATATGGGATGCTGCAGTGGGAACAGGGCGGGCTGGTCTAAGTCTGCTCCTTGGGCTATATAATCCACTTCAAAGCAGTGTTTACTCTCTCTTTGGCGAGAGCAGAGAGGGAAACACTGACACGTGTGATGAGGAGGAGTCCTGTCAGAGAAACATCTTGTGTTTGACTTAACATCATAACAAATAACATGGACTCTAGATATATTTTTTAGAAAACCATTGAAAGTAAATTTTTTTAAACTGTCAACTTGGGAAAGGGCAAGATCTCTAATGCCCACCCACATTTGTTCAAATAAAGCATGATTTGGCCATTTCCTCTGACATATTGCTTGTTCTGCAATATTTGACACCCATTTATCAAAATTTGCAAACTGTACAATACAGAAATGAACGGCTCTGCAGATACAACAATTCCCATAGAACTAATACATGGAATGTGAACACAATCCACTTATGCATTTCCAAAAAGGGCACAAGTGGGGAATATGCCATACATAAATATATATTTCACAATACTGCACAACCCACTAGTCATAATATGATAGCTGTGTGACAATACAAACTGGAATTACATAGCAGACATTTAGCCTTCAAATAGGTACTTACCGGTTCGAGATAGATAAGACATTTAACCATTTGGAATAACCTCATACAGCCACTCATAAGGGGCAATAGAATAATGGCAAGGGCTCCAATATTGTGTACCATATTGAAATCACACCCTGTGCATCTCTCCAGATACACATCTCAAGCCTCCACACACACACACAGTTACTCAGCTAAATAGCTCGATTTGTGAAGATAACATACTTTTAGAATCATTTTGCAAATGAGTGTGACTGTACAATTAGTCTTTCTCGAGACCTGCGGGATAACGCAACAGCGATGGCACAGATCACCACAACAGTAAATGAAAAACATACTTTCCCCATTCCATTGGAAAGCAGATGTTACATGTGGGATAGGAGGCTGCCTCCCGGGCAAAATCTGTCTCCGAGCATTAAGGGTTCCCGCCAAAGACCAATGGCTTCTTCAGCACACTACCAGCTATGTTGTATTACCTAATGCTATGTTACACCATGTATTCAGCCCACCTTTTCCACTACTTGGGTAATGTGTCCATGTTAAAATCCTGGACTTTTACATGTTACTGTTCTGATTGCCTTAACTTAAAATCGGCGAACATATTGAGACGGCAGTTTCTAACTCACACTATTTAGACACGATGGGGTAAATGGGCCAAAGCAAACAACGCACAATAGAATCATGCGATTCAGAGGAAAGAAGGAAATTGAACAACCCCAAATTATGCATTCTCACCTCCAACAGCATGAGAAAAACAAGCAGCGAATGATTAGGCCAATGATAGTTGTTGTTGTGAACAGGAGATGAGAGGGAAGGTGGGGATATTTCCACCACAGTACCTGCTATGGTTTACATCTCCACTCACTGGAGACACTAATACTGTGGATTTACATACAATATCAGTCTGTGTCCTACTAACACAGATATGGTGGATGAAACACTATTGAAGAGATCCACACTGCAGTGCAGAGACATTATAGAAAAAAAGCGTTCCTTTATGGTAAAGTAATGATTCTCTGCAGTAAGGTGCAATATCTTCCCAAGACGACACTCCTATAACATTTTACAGTTTCCTTTGTAAGAGTTCTTAGACAGAGAGATAGAGAAAAGCCTTGGGGTACTGAGGAGGAATCAGAAATTGCTCTGTTTGCTCAAGACAAGGACAGGAAGGAGAATAAAAAAATCTCATTATAAGTAGCGTTTTCAGTGCCTAAGTACCTAATGGATCATACTTCAGCAACACTAGACTAGCATCCCCCTCATTGTGTTCCAACTGCAGCATTCCTCCCCCCAATCTGGTCTCAGAGCATTGAATATTATTCTGTACGTAAATCCGAGACACTCCATTCATATAGTATGATATGTTACATTTCGTATGGTACTGTATGTATTAATTTGTGGATGTCCATCACCCATTTCGTATTATATGTGACAAATTACAATTCGGATTATATGTTACGAATTTGCAAAACGTACAATATGTTATGAAATATGGTCTGTTATCAATTTGCAAAACTTACAATACGTTCCAAATTTGCAAAACATACCATCTGTACGAATTTGTAAAATGTACAATAGGTTACGAATTTGTAAAACATATGATACGTTACGAATTCTAGAAAGGTGGCTAATGCTAGCTAGATCGTTAACATTAGCTAGGCTAGGGGTTAGGGTTAAGTTTAGGAGTTAGGTTAAAGGGTTAAGGTTAGGGTTAGGTTAAGGGTTAGCTAACATGCTAAGTAGTTGCAAAGTAGCTAAAAAGTAGTTGAAAAGCTGCCAATTAGCTAAAATGCTAAAGTTGTCCGTGACGAGATTCAAACTCACAAACTTTGGGTTGCTAGACATTTGCGTTATACGCCTACCCATCCACCCAGAACAACCATCCTACTTAAGTAACTATCTGTATTTTGTAACCAAAACAAACGTAACATATCGTACTAAATGGAGTGTCTCGGATTTACGTACAGAAAAATAAGAAATGCTCTGAGACCAGGTTGCTCCCCCAGCTAATCCAAATAGCTTCATTCCATCAGACCATTACTAGCCAAGCATACCACAGATGACACTGCTACATCAACACTTAATGTATTTATTGATGCTTTGATTTATAGATTTTTGTATTATCGCACGTGAGTTAGGAATACTGTAAAAGCATGTTGCCTAATAGGGGATGTTGGTACACGTAAAGGGTGATGAGGAGTGATAAACTGATGTGACTAACTAGCCGTATTGTTGGAGTGATATGCCTGAGCATGTATTTACATGACACACATTATACATTTTGTTCCTGGCTGCGAAATAAAAGGATACAGTTCTCCAACTGAGACAACCCAACTCAAATGAATGGTAGTCTTGAAATATACAGGAGCTGAGTCGTTTGTTAGCCCTTTGATGGTTAATCGAATGTCCAAACACCCACTCAATTCACATCACGCTGTGAAGAGAGCCTTACAACACTCACGTTGAGGCAAAGAACTGCAATCCCATTAAAAAGAGCGAAACATGAGGCAAAGGTCTCCAAAGGCAACACTTTAATAAAACAGACCCAAATGTACATAGTGGAATGCCATTTCCATTTTGCAGCTTGCCTTTACATTAACCTGCAGCATCAGCAACTTTAGCTGCAGCTGTGGGCAGCGCCTGCCTGCAAGGGGATGACAACACAACGGATTGGGGGCAAGAGGCTGGGAGGGAGGGGGGGGGGGGGGCTGTGGGTTAATGCTCCTCGCCTCAAATGTCAACAAGCACATTTATGAAATGCTCACTCCATCAGACGTCCTCAGAGGACAGCCTCTACAAAACTGGTGGTGTAACGTAATGTGGCAAACAGAGCAGAGCCTCACTAGAGGGGGGCAATCACTGTACTGGATGTTCTGCTGCTTGGTCTGTAAGGCTGACACCAGACCCATTGAGACCTGGCATAACTTGCTAATTGTTTACAATTATTTGTGTTTTCCTTTTCTTTCATACCAAGTAGAATCATACACACAAACAATAACTACATCTCCTTTGCCCAGACATGCATGCTCACACTGTCACGTTCTGACCATAGTTCTTTTGTGTTTTCCTTGTTTTAGTGTTGGTCAGGACGTGAGCTGGGTGGGCATTCTATGTTGTGTGTCTAGTTTGTCCGTTTCTATGTATGGCCTGATATAGTTCTCAATCAGAGGCAGGTGTTAGTCATTGTCTCTGATTGGGAACCATATTTAGGTAGCTTGTTTTGTGTTGGGGTTTGTGGTTTCCTGTCTTTGTGTTCTCTGCACCAGATAGGACTGTTTTGGGTTTTGCCACGTTTGTTATTTTGTATTTGTATAGTGTTCACGTTATCATCTTTTATTAAACATGTTGAACACGAACTACGCTGCATTTTGGTCCACCTCTCCTTCGACGGAAGAAAGCCGTTACACACACCTCCATCCCTATTAACTGTTTTCCACATGACCTTAAATTGTACCAATTTAATTGTTCTCAATCACCCATGCTATTTCAATATTTCAGTAATAAATCATAAAAATGTTCCATTGTGTTAATGGCAGGGTGATTGACGAGAAGAGAATCGTCCAGCCAATTGGGTATCTCTATCAAGGCACAAGGCGAGACACAGAAGCAGACACAGGAGGCAGATGGTTGGAGTCTTACAATGTTTATTAATCCAAAGTGGTAGGCAAGAGAATGGTCATGGACAGGCAAAAAGGTCAAAACCAGATCAGAGTCCAATAGGTACCGAAGAGCAGGCAGAATCAAGGTCAGAGCAGGCAGGAAAGTAGTCCAGAGTCAGGCAGGGGTTAGAACTGGGACGATTATAAAAAGAGAATAGAAAAGGAGCACAGGAAAAACACGCTGGTTGGCTTGCCTAAACATACAAGATGAACTGGCACAGAGAGACAGGAAACACTGGGATAAATACACTGGGGAAAATAAGCGACACCTGGAGGGGGTGGAGACAATCACAGGAACAGGTGAAACAGATCAGGGTGTGACACTCTCACAACATCCCCATCCATGTCTTGAAAAATTCAGACAGAGTGATTAAAAGTATGTTTACATTGTAATACTTCTGACAGCCAACTTCCTAGCTCCGCCCATAACTTTTGGACTTTATAGCATTCCCAGAAAGTATGGATTATTGAGTCATTATTCAATTTACACTTAAGACTTTGCGCTGTAGAATTTGTGAATTTTGTCTCTTGTATAGAATGTATTGTACATTAGTTTATACTGGACATACTTTTTTATTAATTGTAATTTCGTTAGGTATGCTCCTACATTCTTGTGCCAACACCAGTTCTTTTTAAGTCTTGGTTCTAATAGTTTATATATTATTCTAAGTGATTGCATTTTGGAAAGGCTCTCCGCAAGGTCTTATATAGCTTACCTATCATATGAACATCCTTTTCTGACTCAAATAAGATTACCTCGAGGTTGCTCTGATGTCCAAATTATTTTAAATCAAACTTTCATGATAAGTAAGTTTTCATTTGCATGTATTTGAAAATAAATACACTGGCCAGTCCAAAATTGCTTTTTAATTCTGCAATTTAAAGGAACGGTCGAGCATGCTTTTGAGCTATAAACTCAGCAAAAAATGAAACAACCCTTTTTCAGGACCCTGTCTTTCAAAGATAATTCGTAAAAGTCCAAATTCACAGATCTTCATTGTAACGGGTTTAACACTGTTTCCATGCTCGTTCAATGAACCATAAACAATTGATGAACATGCACCTGTGGAATGGTCATAAAGACAATAACAGCTTACTGATGGTAGGCAATTAAGGTCACAGTTATGAAAACCTAGGACACTAAAGAGGCCTTTCTACTGACTGAAAAACACCAAAAGAAAGATGCCCAGGGTCCCTGCTCATTTGTGTGAATGTGCCTTAGGCCTGCTGCAAGGAGGCATGAGGACTGTAGATGCATGAGACGCCTAAGACAGCACTACAGGGAGACAGGACGGACAGCTGATAATCCTCGCAGTGGCAGACCACGTGTAACAACACCTGCACAGGATCGGTACATCCGAACATCACACCTGCGGGACAGGTACAGGATGGCAACAACAACTGCCCGAGTTACACCAGGAATGTGTGCTCAGAGTGTCCGCAATAGGCTGAGAGAAGCTGGACTGAGGGCTTGTAGGCCTTTTGTATGTAAGGCAGGTCCTCACCAGACATCACCGGCAACAACGTAGCCTATGGGCACAAACCCACCTTCGCTGGACCAGACAGGCCCGGCAAAAAGTTATCTTCAGTGACGAGTTACAGTTTTGTCTCACCAGGGCTGATGGTCGGATTCACGTTTATCGTCGAAGGAAAGTGCGTTACACCGAGGCCTGTACTCTGGAGCGGGATCGATTTGGAGATGGAGGGTCCGTCATGGTCTGGGGCGGTGTGTCTCAGGATCATCGGACTGAGCTTGTTATCATTGCAAGCCATCTCAATGCTGTGCGTTACTTGGAAGACATCCTCCTCCCTCATGTGGTACCCTCCTGCAGGCTCAACCTGACATGTTCCTCCAGCATGACAATGCCACCAGCCATACTGCTCGTTCTGTGAGTGATTTCCTGCAAGACAGGAATGTCAGTGTTCTGCCATGGCCAGCGAAGAGCCCGGATCTCAATCCCATTGAGCACGTCTGGGACTTGTTGGATCGGGGGGTGAGGGCTAGGGCCATTCCCCCCAAAAATGTCCGGGAACTTGCAGGTGCCATGGTGGAAGAGTGGGGTAACATCTCACATCAAGAACTGGCAAATCTGGTGCAGTCCATGAGGAGGAAATGCACTACAGTACTTAATGCAGCTGGTGGCCACACCAGATACTGATTGTTACTTTTGATTTTGACCCCCCCTTTGTTCAGGGACACATTATTCCTTTTCTGTTAGTCACATGTCTGTGGAACTTGTTCAGTTTATGTCTCAGTTGTTGAATCTTGTTATGTTCATTTACACATGTTAAGTTTGCTGAAAATAAACACAGTTGACAGTGAGAGAAAGTTTCTTTTTTTGTTGAGTTTATAAGTTGCAGATTGTCTTAGACCCCTTGCAGAACCTGGGGAGAGCTATCATATACTGTACTCTGTACCAACTTCTGCCTACAATTGTATTACTACAGGATACTTTTTAATACCTAAACAAAGAGTCTGTGTTTCCTTTCTACTACCAATATATATGTTTGATAATTATATAGACCTGATCATCTGTTGAAGAAATTGACCAACACTAACACAATTGCAAAAGGGTTTCTAATGATCAATAGCCTTTTCAAATTATGAACTTGGATAAGCTAACACAACATGCCATTGGAACATAGAAGTGATGGTTGCTGATAATGGGCCTCTGTACGCCTATGTAGATATGTCATCAACAATCTGCCGTTTCCAACTACAATAATCATTTACAACATTAACAATGTTGACACTGTATTTCTGATCAATTGGATGTTATTTTAATGAACAAAAAATGTGCTTTTCTTGAAAAAACTGACATTTCTAAGTGACCACAAACTTTTGAACAGTAGTGTACATGCTGATTTAGGAGGAGAGAGAGGGGATCTGGGGAACTAGGGAGCTAGAGAGCATACAGCAACAGTCCTCATTCCGTTCCAGAACTGTCATGGCCAGGTCTTATGGATGAGCAGGAGACACCAATGGGGAGACTATGAGACAAGCTGCTTAGGCTCTGGTGGGACTCCCAGCCTATCAATACCATCAATCACCTGCCCCAACACGTCACAACGTATTACTACTGTCACTGAGATGCCCTATAAAGGAACATGACAGGTACTCTCTCCAGACCTTTGCTCTCATTACTGTTCACTTCTTCAACTCTTATTTTCTCTCTTACAGACAGAGGAGTCAATTTGTCGGTATGATTTATTAATCAACATCAGTTTCACCACTCTAGAGTGGGGGCAGCATATCTCACTTGAATAAGGCCCACCTGCAGTTTACTCTCAACTGATAATATCGATGTCTATTTAGTATGTCTAATTTGATCACTTTCTGTCTTTTCAAAGTTTGATCATGTGTTAGGCACCTTGTGGCACCATTCTGGCAGACCGTTTGAAATTAAGCTCTCCTCATAGCATGAATGTAAATGATGAAACTGATGTTGATTAATAAATCATACCGACAAATTGACTCCTCTGTCTGTAAGAGAGAAAATAAGAGTTGAAGAAGTGAACTCGGTTTAATCACTTTCCCGTAGTTGGAGGGGAAGATCCGAAATATGAGGCTGAACTTGTCGGCTCTTGGTTAACAAGATGTACTGTGACCACAGGGGTGCAGAGAGAGACGTAGAGAAGACTTGAATGGAGAAAAGGCCCAGGTCTCCACTAATCATTGCACGATGAGCCCTTAAGCCCAAAGTGGATGGTGGGTTAGAATGTTGCGTCCCTGAAAGACAGATCCAGCTCATTTAAACTTTAGGGCCAACAAGAAGCAGAGGAAGAGAGGGAGAGAGAGAGAGAGAAAGGGAGAGTGAAAGAAGCCAGGAGAAGATAAATTAAGCCAAAGCTGTGACATCATGCCGTCATATTTGACTTTGACTTCATTTTCATAACTACTGTTTTTAACTTCTCTCTCTTCTAAAATTCAACAATATCTGTTTGATAAAATGCACCAAATCAAACAACCTGCGAATCGACTGTTCAATGCCATCTATGTGAAAACACCTGTAGCATATTGTGTCCTTCAGGACACCATCTCACTGTGTTGTAGTGCATGGACTTCTCTCCTGATGAGAAGCCTAAACCTACATGCTGACAGTACAGTGTTGGACAGTACTGCCATCCATGCATGATATCACTGTTTCTTAATCCCAAAAGCATACCACTATTTGACTGAACTACATTTGCAAACTGTCATTCCACTTCTGGTTTTGAGAGACACGGTACACTTCGCTGAAATGTTCTGTGAGTAACCCTGACCATTTATATCGTGTTGGAGACAAAGATAGGAATATTCTTTCAGCCTGCTGTTTAGCTAGTTAGTGTACATACAGTATCAGTTCAGCACTAAGTTGTTGGTAGGACACACACACACACACACACACACAGAACATAACTTGAAGCCATCACAACACTTCACATTAGGAGTGTGCCAAAATGTGTTTACGTGGCAGATTCAGCTACAGCACTTCCAGGGAAAACACAAACTGCACGTACTGAAATATCAACAGCAGCAGCAGCAGAGACCTAATGCCATGGATCTCATTAGCACACCTGAACCATGCCCTACGATTCAATGCTAATTCAAGACGCACAGACAAACAAACAAGTATAACTTAATGCTGTACACTGTACGCAATGAAAGTGAATTACTTTTAATTTGTCTGTGACTTCTATGTCCTGCACTAAATTAGACAATGTGTGTGCGCAGTGAAGCACACAAAACAAGAGACAAAGCAAGGAATGACTGGTTGATCTATGTCCCTCCTAGTTTGAGTCTTACTGGGCTGGAGCCTGGCTTCTCATCTTCCTCCTCCTCCTGCCCACCCCTCAATCACTCCCATATCCCTGCCAAAGGTCCCCAGGTCTGCATGTACAGTTGTACAAGTCGGAAGTTTACATACACTTAGGTTGGAATCATTAAAACTCATTTTTCAACCACTCCTCAAATTTCTTGTCAACAAACTATAGTTTTGGCTAGTCGGTTAGGATATCTACTTTGTGCATTACAAGTAATTTTTCCAACGATTGTTTACAGACAGATTAATTCACATATAATTCACTGTATCACAATTCCAGTGGGTCAGAAGTTTACATATACTAGGTTGACTGTGCCTTCCAAAGCTTGGAAAATTCCAGAAAATTATGTCAAGGCTTTAGAAGTTTCTGATAGGCTAATTGACATCATTTGAGTCAATTGGAGGTGTACCTGTGGATGTATTTCAAGGCCTGCCTTCAAACTCAGTGCCTATTTGCTTGACATCATGGGAAAATCAAAAGAAATCAGCCAAAAAAATTGTAGACCTCCACAAGTCTGGTTCATCATTGGGAGCCATTTCCAAACGCCTGAAGGTACCACGTTCATCTGTACAAACAATAGTATGCAAGTATAAACACCATGGGACCAAGCAGCCATCATACCGCTCAGGAAGGAGACGCGTTCTGTCTCCTAGAGATGAACATACTTTGGTGCAAAAAGTGCAAATCAATCCCAGAACAACAGCAAAGGACCTTGTGAAGATACTGGAGGAAACAGGTACAAAAGTATCTATATCCACAGTAAAATGAGTCCTATATCGACATAACCTGAAAGGCCGCTCAGCAAGGAAGAAGGCACTGCTCAAAACCGCCATAAAAAAAGACACACTACGGTTTGCAACTGCACATGGGGATAAAGATCATACTTTTTGGAGAAATGTCCTCTGGTGTGATGAAACTAAAATAGAACTGTTTGGCCATAATGACCATCGTTATGTTTGGTGGAAAAAGGGGGAGTCTTGCAAGCCAAAGAACACCATCCCAACCATGAAGGACGGGGGTGCAGCATCATGTAGGGGCAGCAGGTAGCCTAGTGGTTAGTGTTGGACTAGTAACCGAAAGGTTGCAAGATCGAATCCCCGAGCTGACAAGGTAAAAATCAGTCGTTCTGTTCCTGAACAAAACTGACTTGCCTAGTTAAATAAAGGTAAAATAAAAATATGTTGTGGGGGTGCTTTGCTGCAGGAGGGACTGGTGCACTTCACAAAATAGATGGCATCTTGAGAGGGAAAATGATGTGGATATATTGAAGCAACATCTCAAGACATCAGTCAGGAAGTTAAAGCTTGGTCGCAAATGGGTGTTCCAAATGGACAATGACCCCAAGCATACTTCCAAAGTTGTGACAAAATGGCTTAAGGAAAACAAAGTCCAAGGTATTGGAGTGGCCATCACAAAGCCCTGACCTCAATCCTATAGAAAATTTGTGGGCAGAACTGAAAAGTGTGTGCGAGCAAGGAGCCCTGCAAACCTGACTCAGTTACATCAGCTCTGTCAGGAGGAATGGGCCATAATTCACCCAACTTATTGTGGTAAGCTTGTGGAAGACCAAAGTTAAACAATTTAAAGGCAATGCTAACAAATACTAATTGAGTGTATGTAAACTTCTGACCCACTGGGAATGTGATGAAAGAAATAAAATAAATAAAAGCTGAAATAAATCATTCTCTCTACTGTTTTTCTGACATTTCACATTCTTAAAATAAAGTGGTGATCCTAACTGACCTAAGACAGGGAATGTTTACTAGGATTAAATGTCAGGAACTGTGAAAAACTGAGTTTAAATGTATTTGATTAAGGTGTATGTAAACTTCTGACTTCAACTGTATCTGTCCCCTCAGCCTCTGCCATGAGTCACAAACTGAGGGATGAAGCATCACCATGCTGAAAGGGCTCGCCCAGTTTACCTCCTGTCAAGTGTCATCATCATCATATTTTATTTGTACCATTGCCTCCTCTAGTTAGGCTCTGCCATAGTTTTTTGATTCAAGCGCACAGTGACATCCCCATCTCCAAAAGGAGCCTATGGAGAAGAGAATATGCGGTGTTCATTTGGTGGTTGTGAGTTGTTTACAGCACCATGACAACAGTGTTCCGCCCCCTAATACCCTACAGGTGGAGTTTCATAGATAGAGAATCAGCCTTGGAGAAAGAGAAAGGGAGAAACAAAGAGCAGAAACTCGGCTCTAACTCATTACCCCGAACTAACTCATCCCCCGTGCCCTATTTATTTTGCTCATATCCCAAAAAATCCAGAGAAATACCATTCCACAGAGACCTCCCAAACATGCCAATTCAGTGGGATCAAGCTTGCTGAGTCATGAGGGAGCAGTGAATAGTAGCTGCGTCTCAGAGAAAAAGCTTACTTCCTCCACTTTCTGTTCTCTCAAATCTGTCCTCCTCATACAGAGCCATGTTCCCTGCTGGACCTGTAAATCTGAATGTCTCACTCCTCGACCGCCTAGCTGTGCACTGGCTCTTTGCTCCATATGTCTGAGCAGATGAAGAAGCTGGCTGAGGCAAGTCGTTTTTCCTGTGGTCACACTCAGAGTCCAGGGAGGAAGTCATCTCGTTGTGAGCCCTGTATCATGCAAAGCACAGGACAGAGAGATGGAAGGGGAAAGTGGCGCAGACACACAGGCTGTGTCCAATGAAAGCATGTACGGTCTGTATTTGAAGCATTGCAGGGGTTTGTCTTTGTAGGAAGGAGACAACAGCACGAGCAGGCAAAGGGGCCTAAAGAAGTAGAGTTGATGGGAGATGGAACGGTAAACAAATTCACTAAAGTCAGAGGTATAGCACCTCTTCCTGTGACCTCATAAGGAAAGGACTTTAACAGCATCAGTCCAATCTAACCTTCAGACAATACGAATGGTGTGGAGGAGGAAAAGGTCATAAGGAAGTATATAGACATACATTTTTTTTTACCCTGCCTTTTCCAAACTGTTGAAACCTTTCCTCTGCTCTGCTGCAGAACCAGACACATATCTGAGGTCAGTGTTCTGTCTTAGGTGGCCTGTTGTCGAGGTACGGCCTGAGTTCTGCTCTGCTGCAGAACCAGACATCTCTGAGGTTAGTGTTCTGTCTTAGGTGGCCTGTGGTCGAGGTAAGGCCTGAGTTCTGCTCTGCTGCAGAACCAGACACATCTCTGAGGTCAGTGTTCTGGCTAAGGTGGCCTGTGGTCGAGGTGAGGCCTGAGTTCTGCTCTGCTGCAGAACCAGACATCTCTGAGGTCAGTGTTCTGGCTAAGGTGGCCTGTGGTCGAGGTAAGGCCTGAGTTCTGCTCTGTTGCAGAACCAGACACATCTCTGAGGTCAGTGTTCTGGCTAAGGTGGCCTGTGGTCGAGGTGAGGCCTGAGTTCTGCTCTGCTGCAGAACCAGACATCTCTGAGGTCAGTGTTCTGGCTAAGGTGGCCTGTGGTCGAGGTAAGGCCTGAGCTCTGGTCTGCAGCAGAACCAGACACATCTCTGAGGTCAGTGTTCTGGCTAAGGTGGCCTGTGGTCGAGGTAAGGCCTGAGTTCTGCTCTGCTGCAGAACCAGACACATATCTGAGGTCAGTGTTCTGTCTTAGGTGGCCTGTGGTCGAGGTAAGGCCTGAGCTCTGCTCTGCAGCAGAACCAGACATCTCTGAGGTCAGTGTTCTGTCTTAGGTGGCCTGTGGTCGAGGTAAGGCCTGAGTTCTGCTCTGAAGCAGGACAGAAATAGTGCCTGCCAACCCATTTTACTATGCTGCTTTTGTAGAGCACTTAACCTGCCATGTTCATTACAGAAGACAAACCCCCATTATCCTCCTCCTAGAAAAAAACCTGTGAATCTACTAAGCGTTTGACGTCAGGAAGCATCTTTTGGACGTATTTATTTAGTCCTCTGGACGGCCTTGATTTCAAGTATATTTTTGGTCCGGTCCGAACCGGTCTACATTTGGCACAAACATAGACGTTCAGATTTGGTCTGGACCGGGCCTTGATTTAGCCCAAACAGATCTGAACCAATCGTAGACATCTATGATTCACAAGTTTGGACAGCACAGTACAGTACAGCAGAGCACAGCAGATTACAGTACATTACTGTACACAGTAAGTAAAAAAAAAAGTTGAGTATAGTACAGTAGAGCACACTAAAGTACAGTAAAGTAAAGAAAAGTAAAGTATAGTGTACTGTACCCTACTTTACTCTAATGTACTCTACTGAACTAAACTGTACTCTACTGAATTAAACCAAACTGTACTGTACTGTATTCTTCTCTAGACGTCTATGATTAGTTCAGATTTGGATCTGGTCTGCACCGACCAAATGTGTACTTGTTTGGGGGCGGGGCTCATTTGAATAATATCATGATGCTTTGCAAGTGTTGGTTTTACATATACATTTTGGTCATTCAGCAGACGCTCTTATCCAGAGTGACTTACAGTCAGTGCATTCAACTAAAGTTGATGAACAACTACATATCACAGTCATAGCAAGAGAAAATCTATGACCGTTACTCAGAATGTTTTTGTAGTGGAAGTGGCCTGTTGGTTTATTCTGTATGTTGACTACTTTAAGCATCATCAACATCCAGAAAATATGTATTCTAACCTTTCATTCAGCAACTGAAATGAATGTGTTGTCAACTTCTGGAAAATATATTTTCAATGTCATTTTGCTTACTGGCAAGTTGTAACTATAAATCTTTCATGTGATTTTTTTTTATCTGCACTCACCAATTTTGGGGGCTTCAGTTTAGTTTAACTACAATGATCACATAGGCCTATTTCTGACCCATTCAATATTGTATTTTTTACTTAGTCTATTTTAGTTGACTGTGCACACAGGCACTCACACATGCACAAACCCAAACACACACACAGTATATGAACTGCATCATTGCCTTGTACCCTGTTTTAAAGCAACTAATCAGCACAGCTTTGTGTTCAGTCACAGTGAGCAGATGCACGTAGGTCCTCTGAATCAAATATTGATGAGAGTGCTTTGATGAAAATCTACGTTGCATTAAAATTAGATATGTTTTCTCTTGACTCAATTTCATCCCGCTTTGACATAACTTATTCATTTATCTTTTCTTTCGTTCGTGAACAGTTTGGAGAGCATGATCTATCTTTGACATGCCATTACAGTAGCCTATCAGTGAATATACCAGTTGATAATGGCGTTTGATTGAGCAGAATTTGATTAAATATAAATCACTGACATTTGAGTAACCCTCGATAACAGCAATATTTTCGATATATTCCAAGGTTATGTAGCCTATCCTGCCTGCTCAGTGATTCTGTGTTGTTTCCAATAATTTGACAAAATCACAATGGAAAAGGCTATCTAACTATTGAAAAGAATAGAGATATGTTTAATTTCTCAATACGATAAGTAGCCTACCATTACAGCCTTCGGGTTGCTGTCGCATTGCCAGTTATTTATTATACACTGTCCTGAGTAGGCTAAATCAAACCAACATATCCCGACGTAGGTGAGTAAATACATCACACATGGGCTTGTCCGCAAGGTAAATGTGCATTTTCTCACTTTTAAAAAATACACCTTTTTCATTTAATGATAGCACCGCATTCTCTCATCAGCAACACCTCAACGCCGAGGCAGCCTACACTTCTCTCCGCTGCCGTTATGGCTAGGGGAGACCTGTTACCTTATGCAATTATGTGCACAACACAAACAGCAGGTTGTTGCTTGTGAATGAAACATTGCAGTATATCATATCGACGATGGTGTTCCATGCCTCCTTGACACATACACAAAACCATTGGACAACAACAGATTTACAACCAGACACACACAAAACACACCGTCTCACCAGAAAACAACGTTTCTTCTTGCTCTTATTTTCTTCCGACTTTTGATTTTCTTTCCGTCAATCGGCGCTGTTTTGGCCCAACTGATTTCTCCGGCAATTCTTATTCCACTGGATTTTGAAGTGTTTTTTTTTTGTTACGGGGAAATGATGAGAGGGAAAGCGCTGTCATCGTGGAAAGCCTGCCCTCTTCAAACTAACCTTCCCGCCCCCTCCTTCTACCCTTCTCAGATTGGTGCTGGCTACCAGCAGATCCCCCACCCCAGAGGTGTGTTTCAAACCCGTAGTCCCTCATCACGTACACACGGTGACAGTGGACATCCGCTGAGGGCTCCCGAGTAGCCTACCGGTTACCAATAAACACTGGTATGCCGCTCACGGCGGTTGCAGGCTCTGTTCGCTCACCTGTTTCGATGCAGACTGATGCTCGAACTGACACTACAGTAGCAGGTTCGTATCTCCAAAAACACTGTTTGCGCACATGTTCAACTACTGTTGCTACCATACATGTTCCCTAAATTAATATGGAAAACAGTCACAAAACAACTTTAAAATGTCTATTGCTAAATATGTTTTCGGGTAAGTAGCTAAACTGCCACCAAACACTTCAGCCTATGCGTTTTAACTAACTTTCATCATCAGTTTAGAAGCAGCCACCACACACTGCCTATGTCTTCTCCATCAACTTGATATGGTCCAAACAGGCGTGCACATTGGCTTTCCTCAGACAATGTTCTGCCCTGACCCATGTCCCATATTGCTTCATTATGCACAAAATCCAGTTAGGCTACATACCAGTCAATAGTTTGGACACAGCTACTCATTCAAGTGTTTTTTAAATTTTTTTTTTTTACTATTTTCTACATTGTAGAATAATAGTGTATACTTCATCATTATGAAATAACACATATGGAATCATGTGGTAACCCAAAAAGTTTTAAACAAATCAAAATATGTTTTATATTTGAGATTCTTCAAAGTTGCCACCCTTTGCCTTGATGACAGCTTTGTACACTCTTGGCATTCTCTCAACCAGCTTCATGAGGTAGTCACATGGAATGCATTTCAATTAACAGGTGTGCCTTGTTAAAAGTTCATTTGTGGAATTTCTTTCCTTCTTAATGTGTTTGTGCCAATCAGTTGTGCTGTGACAAGGTAGGGGTGGTATACAGAAGAGAGCCCTATTTGGTAAAAGACCAAGTCCATATTATGGCAAGAGCAGCTCAAATATCCAAAGCGAAACTACAGTCCATCATGACTGTAAGACATGAAGGTCAGTCAATCTGGAAAATTTCAAACTTTTAACGTTTCTCCAAGTGCAGTCGCCACAGGAAAGGAAGACCCAAAGTTACCACAGCTGAAGAGGCTAAGTTCATTAGAGTTAACTGCATCTCAGATTGCTGCCCAAATAAATGCTTCACGTAACTGACACATCTCAACATCAACTGTTCAGAGGAGACTGCGTGAATCAGGCCTTCATGGGCGAATTGCTGCAAAGAAATCACTAC
Source organism: Oncorhynchus mykiss (assembly GCF_013265735.2). Classification (NCBI taxonomy): domain Eukaryota; kingdom Metazoa; phylum Chordata; class Actinopteri; order Salmoniformes; family Salmonidae; genus Oncorhynchus; species Oncorhynchus mykiss. The sequence continues at coordinate 43,305,544 of NC_048574.1, read as the reverse complement.
TAAAGGACACCAATAAGAAGAAGAGACTTGCTTGGGCCAAGAAACACGAGCAATGGACATTAGACCGGTGGAACTCTGCCCTTTGGAGTCCAAATTTTGAGATTTTTGGTTTCAATCGCCTTGTCTTTGTGAGACGTAGAGCAGGTGAACGAATGATCTCCGCATGTGTGGTTCCCACTGTGACGCATGGAGGAAGTGGTGTGATGGTGTGGGGGTGCTTTGCTGGTGACACTGTTATGTGATTTATTTAGAATTCAAGGCACACTTAACCAGCAAGGCTACCACAGCATTCTGCAGCAATACGCCATCCAATGTGGTTTGCGCTTAATGGGACTATCATTTGTCTTTCAACAGGACAATTACCCAACACACCTCGAGGCTGTGTAAGGGCTATTTGATCAAGAAGGAGAGTGACGGAGTGCTGCATCAGATGACCTGGCCTCCACAATCACCCGACATCCCGACACCCGACAGAGTGAAGGAAAAGCAGCCAACAAGTGCTCAGGATATGTGGGCACTCCTTCAAGACTGTTGGAAAAGCATTCCAGGTGAAGCGGGTTGAGAGAATGCCAAGAGTGTGCAAAGCTGTCATCAAGACAAAAGGTGGCTACTTTGAAGAATCTAAAACATGACATCTATTTTGATTTGTTTAACACGTTCTAGGTTATTACATGATTCCAGGTGCTATTTCATAGTTTTGATGTCTCTTCACTAAGAGTGTATAAGGGAATCTAGGTTTAATAAGAGTAACCGAGTTTAACTTTCTAGCTAATTTGACAAATACTTGTATTGTAGCTCTATTGTGTTGATATTTCTGTACGCCTCCAGTCTGTTTATTTAGTCATTATTTTACTACAGACCCTTGAACCCCGTCAACTACTTCTGAAATGTATTGTACCTGGCACTACATTTGGTTCGGCAGTCTGATTGTGCTGAAGTTCACCCAAGATGGGCTGTTTCTCTCTCATTTTATTGATCAAACATCATTTTTGAAAGATCAGTGCAAATCAAAGAGATTGTCACTGGGATGAGATGGATGCAGACTTCCAAAAATAAAACGTATTCCTCTTGACATTGATTTGAAAGGCTTAATCATGTGTTTGGCCTTGTTTCTCAGTGTAATCAAAGGACTGTTGAAAATCTATTTAGGACAGCAGATAGCATTGGCTTCCAATAGGTAGTTATGGCGGACCGAGCCTTCCACTCAAAGCAGTGTGGCAAATAGGTGATAGTACAGCCGAGGTGACATGAGAGCGAGATTTTAAGATGACGGGGTCATTTTCTGAAGTGAGTCGACTCACTGACTCGATCCAAACCTCGAAATCTTCAAGAGCACATTGCTGTCTCAAAAGGTCAGAGGAGCTTTTCCTCCTGTGTTTGCCTATGGGTTCTCTGGGCTGCTTTTCATGCTGCACACCTCTGGGCAGAGATCAGAGCTGACCACATTTCTACTGCTAGAACCAGGTGACAGGAGGAAGGATCGCTCTAACGGACAAGCGGAACGCGTTTGATTCTGACCACTTTTAAATGCACAGGGAACTCAATCGCAGTATGCTGGAGCATAAATCATTGGCCTTTATAAGAGACTGGTTCCAAGCAAAGTGCTGATTGCCTTGATGACACACACCTTCGCTACATTATACACTGTTGTCTCTCCCTCAAAGTCCAGCCTTATTTTACTTCCTGGAAAGGAGTTGACGCAAGGTATTGATTTATGAATTTAGCGCACAGTGATGTAAAGGGAATGTTAGTCATCGTCTCTGTGGCAGAGAGAGAGAGAGAAGTACAGAACATGGCGGTTGCTTTGCGATGAACAGGAAAGACACATTGTTCATGATTCAGAGTTAGTTTCCGCAAAGGTGCTTACCATGTAGTAAGCCACAAAATGAACACCTCCAGTATTAAGACATAGTGGCTTTTCTGAGATGTAATTTAGAGGTAGACCGATAATGATTTTTCAACGCCGATACCGATTATTGGCGGGCCAAAAGAAGCCGACACCGATTAATCAGACAATTATTATTATTATTTTTTGTAATAATGACAATTACAACAATACTGAATGAACACTTATTTTAACTTAATATAATACATCAATAAAATCAATTTAGCCTCAAATAAATAAGGAAACATGTTCAATTTGGTTTAAATAATGCAAAAACAAAGTGTTGGAGAAGAAAGTAAAAGTGCAATATGTGCCATGTAAGAAAGCTAACGTTTAAGTTACTTGCTCAGAACATGAGAACATATGAAAGCTGAAAGCTTTTAACATGAGTCTTCCATATTCCCAGGTAAGAAGTTTTAGGTTGTAGGCTAACAAGCTAGCCTTTTCACATCGGTTACACCAGCCTAATCTTGGGAGTTGATAGGCTTTTTTTTTTTTTTTTTAATTATAGGACTATTTCTCTCTATACGATTTGTATTTCATATACTATTGGAGCTATCTGGGCTCGAACCAGGAACACATTGACAACAGCCACCCTCAAAGCAGCGTTACCCATGCAGAGCAAGAGGAACAAGGGGAACAACTACTAAGTCTCAGAGCGAGTGACGTTTGAAACGCTATTAGCGCTCACCCCGCTAACAAGCTAGCCTTTTCACATCGGTTACACCAGCCTAATCTTAGGAGTTGATAGGCTTTTTTTTTTTTTTTTTACCCCTTTTTTTCTCCCCAATTTCGTGGTATCCAGGCAGGCGAGGAGTAGTAGGAAGGATCGGAGGACCAATGCGCAGCATGGTAAGTGTTCATGATACTTTTAATAGAACACAGAAAAATACAAAATAACAACGTGAAATAACAAAAACCGAAACAGTTCCGTGTGGAACACACAGACACAGAAAATAATCACCCACAAATCAAGGGTGAAAACAGGCTGCCTAAGTATGGTTCTCAATCAGGGACAACGATTGACAGCTGCCTCTGATTGAGAACCATACCAGGCCAAACACAGAAATACCAACTCATAGAAAAACAAACATAGACAACCCACTCAACTCACGCCCTGACCATACTAAAACAAAGATATAACAAAAGAACTAAGATCAGAACGTGACAGTAGTCATTGGTGTTTCATATAGATTTCAGGGCAGTCTTTTCCCACCCATTTGGCTATGTTGAGGTCAAGTTTAACTTGACCTTGATTGTGCTATTGTAAGAATTCTATTTTCAGTTGCACTCCAATTGACATCTCTATTGTAATGCTTTAGAGTGTATAACACTGTCATAGGACTGACATAACAGATGTCATGAAGAGTCATAACAGCTGATGTTAAAATTATGACAAATGACATTGAATTGTAATTTCACAATCTCATGCCATTGCCATATAGTATTGAGATGACATCAGTTGTTATGATTCCTAAAATGACATCTGTTACATAAGTCCCATGGCAGGGTTATGTAGCTATTATGACAGCGGGTTCAAATTAAGTGTTATTTTATTTTCCTCTAGTTCCTTCACCCTTATAAAATGAGTTGCTATCTATAACCTAAAAGGATTCTTCAGCTGTCCTCATAGGAGAGCCTTTTGAAGAGGGTTCTACCTGGAACCTAAAAGGGTTCTCCTATGGTGATAGCCAAAGAACCCTTTTGGAACTCTTTTTTTCTAAGATTGTTGCTGGTACGGTGTCACAAGTTGAAACATAGCAAATATGTCCCTTCGTTATTTGATAGTTTATTTCACATGTGCAGTGCTTGCTTATTGTATTTTATTTTTATTACGATTTTTACATTTCTTCTATCACTATTGATACCATCATTTGCAACAATCCTTACTTTTGAATGTTTGAGGAATTTCATTACACTACATTGTACGTATCTTCTTTCCTCAAAAGCGTCCCTTTTTAACAGATACCACTGCTGCATAGCACATAACCTATTTTAATCTCAGATACACTTAAAATAGAAGTTATTGGAAAATCCCAGTTTCCCGCTCTGCCCATATTTCTTTTTGTTTTCCCCACCTTATTCAATATTTATTGCACACATATTGTCTGCCCCATTGTTGCAGATTCAGTTCATGCGTTTCATGATTTATAGGTAATTTCATATTGCCTGCAGTTCACCGCAGAAAGATGGTAATGAAGGAAATAAAGTTAACCCTCTCCAAAGGTTTTCATAATGTAGACTACCACTGACTGAGACACTGGTGTGATGGCATTGTGTGGCGTTTGGACTGATGAATAGCTTAATCTTCTGTTAACATTGTGATTTCTGAATCTAGCCTGTAGATTTGTCTCTGTTTAAACGGGCCAATCCCTCACTTGCCTTCCTCGGGTGTACAAATGGATATTGATATTTTTTTTTTGACTTGTTTCCCCCCTCCTTTCCAGATGACTAAATGAAACACATTTCAGGCACCAATTTGACATCTGGTTGAAATTGAGTTGGTACATTTTTACGCCTTATTTAATGGACTTAAATGGCCTGAGTTGACAAAGATCGATGAGGCTTATAAATTGAGAATCTGTACAAACTGAATTCTAGCAGGGACATATAGGCTAGCATGGCACTAATAGTAAGTGTATGCATGTACAGTGCATGAGAGCCTTCTCTGTGCATTAGACTGCAGTCCTTTGAAATGGAGCTGCCCCATAGCGGAGTGTGCAGTAGCACCTTTGAGGGTGCTGGTGGGGGTGAGGCATTGTGCTAGGGCTTTTCCTTCTGCCTCCAGCCCTTCCCACCACATCAGGCCATCTTGGCCAGCTTGGCACAGACAAACCCAGAGAGTGGGAAGGATTCAGTCTCATCTCTTTCGCAACACTCAGTCTCCTCAACATTTGCTGTAGTCAGTCCAGCTGTACAGTATTTTTGGGCTGCTTTGACAGCTCATGTCAACCTGTGAGCTACAGTGAGACTGGTGTGGTCTTATGCAGTAATCAGCCTAATAAGGTTTGTATGTAGCCTCCTCCTCAAACTGGAACCCAGGTAGATCTTCTTGGTGGCAGACAGGAAGAGGCTGACAGGGATGTTCAGCATCAGGACCCCCAAGGCATCATTAAGGGGGAAGCACACAGGCTTGGATACACTCATCACATTCATGTCAGCTCTGGAATCTCCTGTATTGATATGAAACCACAGGACCAATACAGCCTCTGTCAACAGTCACCTGAACAGGTTTTGGGTGGGTGGGGAATGGATTGTAGCAGTGAAGGAGGAGAGTTATTGGTTTAGAGCTACACCAAGGAGCACTCATAATTCACTCACTCACTCACTAACTCACTCACTCACTCACTCACATTCACACACACGTTGAACCACCTCAAGGTGCATGTTCGGCAAGGCATGTACAGCAACGTTGATGCACATTTGCACAAGAAATCACAACTGGAAACACATGCACTTCCTCATCAATAATTTTCAGCCGTTCGTATGCAAGCCTGTGCCAAAAACCATAACATGCTTTGCGGAGCAGAGCTAGACATTTATTGGGAATATTTTGAAGTGTGTGTGTGTGTGTGTGTGTGTGTGTGTATGTATGTGTGTGTGTGTGTGTGTGTGTGTGTGTGTGTGTGTGTGTGTGTGTGTGTGTGTGTGTGTGTGTGTGTGTGTGTGTGTCTGTGCGTGCGTGCATCAACAACATGGGGGAGAATGTAATGAGCAGGTTCAGCAGACTGATACAGGTGCTTTACCCCGGCGATGGCCAGCCACAATGACAAATGGGCCTGGACTCCTCATTCGATCTAAGTGAGCAGGACTGTGAGATGCTGGGAATTTGGTATAAATCAGCCCCATGAGCCCAAAGTGACTCCCTTTGCCTCAGTTAGTGTGCCACAGAAAAAGGTTTAATCATTTAGCTAGGATGCTATTGTATTCTAGCAAAAATAGGTCTTTGGCACAGTGAAATAGTAAATATATAAAGGGGTTCATAAACTTCTTCCCAGCTTTCAGATGAAAGGAGGCTTATGCAAATCATTTCATACCGCAGTCCTTCAAGATAGCTGGGTTTTGGCTTTTCTCCTGTTGGGTTTGCTGCTGGCTTGTTGTTCTGCATTCACTGCACAACAAAGACATCTGCACACAGACACACACTCTCAAGACGCACACACACTCTAAAAGACACACACAGAACCGAGTGGCGCAGCGGACTAAGGCACTGCATCTCAGTGCTAGAGGCGTCACTACAGACCCTTGTTCGATCCTGGGCTGTATCACAACCGGGAGTGATTGGGAGTCCCATAGGACGTCACACAATTGGCCCAGCGTCGTCCGGGTTAGGGCTTGCCCGGAGTAGGCCGTCATTGTAAATAAGAATATGTTCTTAACGGACATGCCTAGTAAAAAAAAAAAAATTACAAAAAAATCTATAAATATGCATGTACATGCATGCTCTAACGCGTACTGTAATCATGGAGCGTGATAATAGTTCCATGAGCATTGATGAAGCATTGGTTAAGACAAGTGGGTCCTAGTAAGCTTTTAGTCTGAATAAGTTTTCATGTTTGTCAGTTTACCAAAATAAACGCTTCTCTGAGAAAGTGGAAAAGGTCACAAAGGACAGACAAATATCCTATTATTTTTAGGACTTCATGGGATTTTAGTTAGTTATGCAGTTTCTCCCTCTCCCCCTAATCATATGCTGGGCTCTAATGTTGGGGATTAGCCTTGGCCTATTTCTTCCTTCTCACATTACTTTACCACTCCTCTTCTACTTCTTCTTCCTCCTCCTCCTCCTCTGCCTCTTCTCGGCCCGTACTACACTATCACTATCTCCAATCGTCTTGCTGGAGCTCAACCCACATGATCATTTAATCATGCGAGCCAATACAGCCTGAATACTAAGCTGAGATGGGAAGCACTGCAGAGGAGCCAGGAAGCTTTAGTGTGTGTGTGTGTGTGTGTGTGTGTGTGTGTGTGTGTGTGTGTGTGTGTGTGTGTGTGTGTGTGTGTGTGTGTTGCTCCTGACAATTGACAGAGCTTTTCATTGATCGCTGGCACATTCAGCTCAAATTCACTAATTTGCCAAGTAATGCAATCAAAATGACCAAATAAGTATCGATCCTTGGCCTAAATGGCCTGAGTCAATTATCCTCCCTGATGTAAAGAAAATGTTCTATGCTGTGAAATGAAGTGAATCACCTATAAATAGCACCCGCTCACAGAAACTTTTACTCCCCTGGATGGATTTGTTTTTTCTGTTTCATTCACTTCAAAACCTGGGATTCCTCAAAGAGAAATCTCCTGGCTCAGGGATGTAGCTCGAAGTTTTACAGTTCTGTACACAGGTAGATTTAGTGAAGTGGCTGTTGGATTTGAGGAGGAGGAAATACAGGATGTGAGCTCCACAGCCAGGTCATACTCAACTCAAACATTCCCTCTGATGCCAGGTCCCACAACGCCTGAGACAGCCTTCATACTGACTCTGAGGGGAGGAAAGTGAGCTCTTTATACTGCAGTACATTATCATGCTTGTTTGTCACTTCCTAATAAACTATTCTCATTGTAGATAGGAAAGTATATTTAAATTGAACTTATGCTTAGGAGGCACTCGGGTCGGAGTGAAACTTTTAGAGTCTGTTTTTCTCTTCTGTTTTTCTCTTTGTGAGAGACTTCTATGGAAAATCACTGTAAGCCCTAGGCAGAGATCCCTGCGTCCCCCGAAACGTGACCCTGCCAAGCCGCGCTGCTCGCTTAACTCAGAGGCCAGCAGCACCAATGTGTCGGAGGAAACACAGTCGAGCTGGCGACCGGAGTCAGCTTGCAGATGCCCGACCCGCCACAATGGTACAAGGAAATCCCGGCCGGCCAAACCCTCCCCTCACCCTTATGACCAATTGTGCGCTGCCTCATGGGTCTCCCGGTAACTGCCGGCTGTGACAAAGCCTGGGCTCAAACCCGTGCCTTAGACCGCTGCACCAACCCAGAAGCCCACAAATGAAACTCATTTCATTCATGATCAATTATCATTTTTATTTCTTGTCGGAGTTCACCCCTGAAACAGACTTTTATTGTGGGCTGTCTGACAGACAGATGCTGAGAGGTATTAGAAATAAACAATAAACATGTCCATGAAAGTGCATTTAGAAAGTATTCTAACCCCTTGACTTTTTCCACATTTCGTTACGTACGAGCCTTTTTCTAAAATGGATTAAATATTTTTTTTCTCAATCAATCTATGCACAATACCCCATAATGACAAAGCGAAAACATGTTGTTAGAAATGTTTGCAAATGTAAAATGACTAAAAAACATAAAGACCTCATTTGCATAAGGATTCAGACCCCTTGATGTGAGACTCGAAATTGAGCTCAGGTGCATCCTTTTTCCATTGATCTTCCTTGAGATTCAATTGATTGGACATGCTTTGAAAAGGCACACACCTGTCCATATAAGGTCCCACCAAGACTCTTCCTAGAGCTGGCCGCCATGCCAAACTGAGCAATCGGGGGAGAAGGGCCTTGGTCAGGGAGGTGACCAAGAATCCAATGTCCTCTCTGACAAAGCTCCAGAGTTCCTCTGTGGATGTGGGAGAACCTCCCAGAAGGATAGCCATCTCTGCAGCACTCCACCAGTCAGGCCTTTATGGTAGAGTGGCCAGACGGAAGCCACTCCTCAGTAAAAGGCACATGACAGCCCACTCAGAGTTTGCCAAAAAGCACCTAAAATACCCAGACCATAAGAAACAAGATTCTCTGGTCTGATGAAACCAAGATTGAACTTTTTGGCCTGAATGCCAAGTGTCACGTCTGGAACGAGTGAAAGATTAATTGAACAAACAAAGTACAGAGAGATCCTTGATGAAAACCTCCAGAGCGCTTAGGACCTCAGACTGGGGCGAAGGTTCACCTTCCAACAGGACAACGTCCCTAAGCACACAGCAAAGACAATGCAGGAGTTCGGGACTAGTCTCTGAATGTCCTTGAGTGACCCAGCCAGAACCCGGACTTGAACCCAATCAAACGTCTCTGGAGAGACCTGAAAATAGCTGTGTATCAACGCTCCCCATCCAACCTGACAGAGCTTGAGAGGTTCTGCAGAGAACAATTTGAGAAACTCCCCAAATACAGGTGTGCCAAGATTGTAGCATCATACCCAATAAGACTTGAGGCTGTAATCGCTGCTAGAGGTGCTTCAACAAAGTACTGAGTAAAGGGTCTGAATACTTACGTAAATGTTTTTTTCTATATTTTTTAAAAGATTTCTAAAAAACAGTTTTTGCTTTGTCATTATGGTGTGTTGATTGATAGGAGGGGAATCGGGGGGGGGGGGGGGGGGGTACAGTTTAATCAATTTTAGAATAAGGCAGTAACGTAACAAAATGTGGAAAAAGTCAAGGGGTCTGAATACTTTCTGAATATATTAACTTTATTTTCTGCTTCCAAGACAAAGAGGTAACCTACTTTTGTTTCTCTTTCCATAAGATAAGAATATTGCTTCAGGGTTACTTACAAAGCTATAGGCTACATAAGACTGCTTCACCATGCTATTTCCAGGACCTGTTTCCATTGGCTTTACTATTAACTATTTCCAGAATCGATGTTTAAATATAATTAGATGATGCATACTTTTAATTCATGTACAGTACCAGTCAAAAGTTTGGAAAAACCTACTCATTCAAGGGTTTTTCTTTATTTGTACTATTATCTACATTGTAGAATAATAGTGAAGACATCAAAACTATGAAATAACACATACTGTATGGAATCATGTAGTAACCAAAAAGTGTTAAACAAATCAAAATATATTTTATATTTGACATTCTTTATAGTATCCACCCTTTGTATCCACCCTTTGCCTTGATGACAGCTTCGCACACTCTTGGCATTCTCTCAACCAGCTTCATGAGGAATGCTTTTCCAACAGTCTTGAAGGAGTTCACACATATGCTGAGCACTTGTTGGTTGCTTTTCCTTCACTCTGTGGTCCAACTCATCCCAAACCATCTCCATTGGGTTGAGGTCTGATGATTGTGGAGGCCAGGTCATCTGATGCAGCACTCCATCACTCTCCTTGGTCAAATAGCCCTTACACAGCCTGAAGGTGTGTTTTGGGTCATTGTCCTGTTGAAAAACAAATGATAGTCCCACTAAGCGCAAACCAGATGGGATGGCATATCACTGCAGAATGCTGTGGTATCCATGCTGGTTAAGTGTGCCTTGAATTCTAAATAAGTCACTGACAGTGTCACTATCAATGCACCCCCACACCATCACACCTCCTCCTCCATGCTTCACGGTGGGAACCATACATGCAGAGACTATCTGTTCACCTACTCTGCGTCTCACAAAGACACGGTTGGAACCAAAAATCTCAAAATTTGGACTCATCAGACCAAAGGACAGAGTTACACCGGTCTAATGTCCATTGCTCGTGTTTCTTGGCCCAAGCAAGTCTCTTCTTCTTATTGGTGTCCCTTAATAGTGGTTTCTTTGCAGCAATTCGCAAATGAAGGCCTGATTCACTCAGTCTCTTCTGAACAGTTGATGTTGAGATGTGCCTGTTACTTGAACTCTGTGAAGCATTTATTTGGGATGAAGTTAGCAGAGGTAACTCTGGGTCTTCCTTTCCTGTGGCGGTCTTCATGAGAGCCAGTTTCATCATAGTGCTTGATGGTTTTTCTGACTACACTTGAAGAAACTTTCAAAGTTCTTGACATTTTCCGGATTGGCTGACCTTCATGTCTTAAAGTAATGATGGACTGTTGTTTTTCTTTGCTTATTTGAGCTGTTCTTGCCGTAATATGGACTTGGTCTTTTACCAAATAGGGCTATCATGTGTATACCACCCCTACCTTGTCACAATACAACTGATTGGCTCAAACACAGAAGGAAATAAATTCCACAAATTAACTTTTAACAAGGCACACCTGTTAATTGAAATACATTCCAGGTGAATGTGGTTGAGAGAATGCCAAGAGTGTGCGAAGGTGTCATCAAGGCAAAGGGTGGCTACTATGAAGAATTTTAAATATAACATATATTTTGATTTGTTTAACACTTTTTTGGTTTTTACATGATTTGATGTGTTATTTCCTAGTTTTGATGTCTTCACTATTATTCTACATTGTAGAAAAAACAAAACAAATTAAGAACATCCCTTGTATGAGTAGGTGTGTCCAAACTTTTGACTGGTACTGCACAAGAAACTTGTAATTAAATCCCAAACATTATTCGCTTGCAGTTAAATGGCATGATATCTTCACGCTACATCCCTTGAAATGAAAACACTCGACTAAATCGTTCCCCTTCATAATCAGTATGTCCATATCTAATATCGGACTGTATAATTTGGGTGTTAGTCTACTTCCTGAATATGCAGCATGGTCCCATGCCTGGACCTCATATTCTGTATCATACTCTTTCTATGTTGATGTTGTTTTGGTGTTCATACTGTAGAACACCCCCTATGGGCACACCCCCTATGAGTCTGTTTCATCCCACAATGCAAAAAAAAATAAATAAAAAAGACTCTCCCTCTGTAGGTCAAGAAACGTTGTGAAAATAATCACTGGCCGGGATTAGAGTCCATTCAGCTCTCTCTCTCTCCTCTCACTTAAGGATCTCTCTCTCTCTGTGGGGCTTTGGGCATTTTCTGCTCTCTCTCTCTGCAGTTATTTGCGACCACATGGCCGTGGTGGAGAGGAAATCACCTCTAATCAGAGGCCAGCACAATGGGATTGCCCTGCAGTTCTCAAGCTTTATCCACTGAGACAGCGGTGGGCGCATGAGGTTCAAGGCATGAAGGCAGGGGGCACGGGACGGGCCGCAGAGCAGCGCACAGCAGACGGACCTAGCCCATGGGGAAGGGAGGAGGAGGGGGGGTGTACCCCTACCCCGCCCCACTGGGTAGCACAGAGAAACACTTTAAGGGGCATTGCACTAATAATGGCGCTGACTAGGGAAACGTTCCCGCTGTTCTGTGTGCCTGACTGCAGGTTTAAACTAAAATAATGTAATCTAGTGGTGAGGGTGAAGGACAGAGGGTTGAGACACCCTCCAGAGGACCATGGTGGTACTGCAGGCAATAGGCAGTCAGAGAAACATGAGGGCTGGATTTTTTTTTGCCAATGCAGTATCCAGCAGGTGGTGCTGCAGAGGTTTAATCGATGTGCTGCTCAACTAAGCAGCAGCAGTAGGACTCCCGGGGATGGAGGGATGAGGAAGTAGAGATGCACCCATGTTAGGATAATCATCATAACTTGGCGTGCAGACAAGGGAGTGATGGCTGCTGAGAATAGAGGCTGTCATACAGGCTACAGGGGAGACGGATACTTTATGAATTGGGGGGAGGGTGTTTACTGCTCTGGGGAAGACCCATACCTTATCACAGCATACAGACAGACAGACAGACCGAAACTACAGTTTGCACTCTTCTGACACAAAGCAACCCCATGGGTTAGTCACTGCCTTTTCTTCTCTCTTCTGAAGAGAGGAAACAACAATTGTTTTGTTACTACGAATACACATCTAGTGTGTAAAATGTTGTTAATTACACAGTTTTTTTGTGATTAAATAGAAATGACATACAATTCTGGTCTCAAATTGTCAATGAGGGGGCATTAATGAAATGACAACTGCCAATAAGTGATGATAATTCATTCAACACCAAACCTCAGAGCATGAGATCCACACCAAGATAATCAGCCAAATAGTGCTTGGCTGAGTGCTGCTGTGGGCGATGCACTGTAGTGCCGTTCATTCTTCACGCTTACTGACTCTTCCTAATAAAGTAGGCATAGTGGAAAATGGAGGTGGTGGACTTATAGCAGCTTAGATGTGAAGTATTTTTCTCCCCCAGCTCTGGCTTCATTAGCCCACTGATATACTCTATCTACCAGCTGGTCATGTGTTAGCTGTGCCTTGTGGCGTATTGGAAGTAAGCAAAGTTATTGGGGAATTGTGGATGTGCCTGTAAATAAAACTGTGCTGCAGTAGGAGGGGAACTCAGGAATCCCAGTAGCTCAGAGGTTGGCACAGGAAGGGGAGGGAGGTAGGCAATGGGACAGGAATGGAGGGGAGGGAGGAGGAAAGGGGACAGGAATGGAAGGGAAGGGGGAGGAAAGGGGATAGGAATGGAGGGGAGGTGTGATAGGCAGGGGGACAGGAATGGAGGGGAGGAAAGAGGACAAAAATGTAGGGGAGGGGGTGGGAAAGGGGACAGGAATGAAGGGGAAGGGGGAGGAAAGGGGACATGAGTGGAGGGGAGGAGGTTAGGCAGGGTACAGAAATGGGGGGGGGGGGTAGGCAGGGGGACAGGAATGGAAGGGAGAGGGGGTAGGCAGGGGGACATGAGTGAAGGGGAGGGGGTAGGAAGGGGGACAGGAATGGAAGGCAGAGGGGGTAGGCAGGGGGACATGAGTGAAGGGGAGGGGGTAGGCAAGGGGACATGAGTGAAGGGGAGGGGGTAGGGAGGGGGGCAGGAATGGAAGGCAGAGGGGGTAGGCAGGGGCACATGAGTGAAGGGGAGGGGGTAGGGAGGGGGACAGGAATGGAAGGCAGAGGGGGTAGGCAGGGGGACATGAGTGAAGGGGAGGGGGTAGGGAGGGGGACAGGAATGGAAGGCAGAGGGGGTAGGCAGGGGGACATGAGTGAAGGGGAGGGGGTAGGGAGGGGGACAGGAAAGGAAGGCAGAGGGGGTAGGCAGGGGGACATGAGTGAAGGGGAGGGGGTATGGAGGGGGACAGGAATGGAAGGCAGAGGGGGTAGGCAGGGGCACATGAGTGAAGGGGAGGGGGTAGGGAGGGGGACAGGAATGGAAGGCAGAGGGGATAGGCAGGGGGACATGAGTGAAGGGATGGGGGTAGGGAGGGGGACAGGAATGGAAGGCAGAGGGGGTAGGCAGGGGGACATGAGTGAAGGGGAGGGGGTAGGGAGGGGGACAGGAATGGAAGGCAGAGGGGGTAGGCAGGGGGACATGAGTGAAGGGGAGGGGGTAGGCAGGGGGACAGGAAAGGAAGGCAGAGGGGGTAGGCAGAGGGACATGAGTGAAGGGATGGGGGTAGGGAGGGGGACAGGAATGGAAGGCAGAGGGGGTAGGCAGGGGGACATGAGTGAAGGGGAGGGGGTAGGCAAGGGGACATGAGTGAAGGGGAGGGGGTAGGGAGGGGGGCAGGAATGGAAGGCAGAGGGGGTAGGCAGGGGGACATGATTGAAGGGGAGTGGGTAGGGAGGGGGACAGGAATGGAAGGCATAGGGGGTAGGCAGGGGGACATGAGTGAAGGGGAGGGGGTAGGCAAGGGGACATGAGTGAAGGGATGGGGGTAGGGAGGGGGACAGGAATGGAAGGCAGAGGGGGTAGGCAGGGGGACATGAGTGAAGGGGAGTGGGTAGGGTATGGGACAGGAATGGAAGGCAGAGGGGGTAGGCAGGGGGACATGAGTGAAGGGGAGGGGGTAGGCAAGGGGACATGAGTGAAGGGGAGGGGGATAGGCAGGGGGACATGAGTGAAGGGGAGGGGGTAGGCAAGGGGAAAGGAGTGAAGGGGAGGGTGGTAGGCAAGGGGACATGAGTGGAGGGGAGGGGGGTAGGCAAGGGGACATGAGTGGAGGGGAGGGTGTAGGCAGGGTACAGGAATGGGGGGGGGGTAGGCAAGGGGACAGGAATGGAATGGATAGGGGGTAGGCAGGGGGACATGAGTGAAGGGATGGGGGTAGGCAGGGGGACATGAGTGAAGGGGAGGGGGTAGGCAGGGGGACAGGAATGGAAGGGATGGGGGTAGGCAGGGGGACATGATTGAAGGGGAGGGGGTAGGCAGGGGGACAGGAATAGAAGGGATAGGGGGTAGGCAGGGGGACATGAGTGAAGGGCAGGGGGTAGGCAGGGGGACAGGAATGGAAGGGATAGCAGGTAGGCAGGGGAACATGAGTGAAGGGATAGGTGTAGGGAGGGGGACAGGAATGGAAGGCAGAGGGGGTAGGCAGGGGGACATGAGTGAAGGGGAGGGGGTGGGAAGGGGACAGGAATGGAAGGCAGAGGGGGTAGGCAGGGGGACATGAGTGAAGGGGAGGGGGTAGGGAGGGGGACAGGAATGGAAGGCAGAGGGGGTAGGCAGGGGGACATGATTGAAGGGATGGGGGTAGGGAGGGGGACATGAGTGAAGGGGAGGGGGATAGGCAGGGGGACTTGAGTGAAGGGGAGGGGGTAGGCAAGGGGACAGGAGTGAAGGGGAGGGGGTAGGGAGGGGACAGGAATGGAAGGCAGAGGGGGTAGGCAGGGGGACATGCGTGAAGGGGAGGGGGTAGGCAAGGGGACATGAGTGAAGGGGAGGGGGTAGGCAGGGGGACAGGAATGGAAGGGATAGGGGGTAGGCAGGGGGACATGAGTGGAGGGGAGGGGGGTAGTCAAGGGGACATGAGTGGAGGGGAGGGGGGTAGGCAGGGGGACATGAGGGAAGGGGAGGGGGTAGGCAGGTGGACATGAGTGGAGGGGGTAGGCAAGGGGACAGGGGTGAAGGGGAGGGGATAGGCAAGGGGACAGGAGTGAAGGGGAGGGGGTATGCAAGGGGACAGGAGTGAAGGGGAGGGGGGTATGCAAGGGGACATGAGTGGAGGGGAGGGGGTAGGCAAGGGGACATGAGTGAAGGGGAGGGGGGTAGGCAAGGGGACAGGAGTGAAGGGGAGGGGGGTAGGCAAGGGGACAGGAGTGAAGGGGAGGGGGGTAGGCAAGCGGACAGGAGTGAAGGGGAGGGGGTATACAAGGGGACAGGAGGGAAGAGGAGGGAGTAGGCAAGGGGACAGGAGTGAAGGGGGGGGGGGGGTAGGCAAGGGGAGTGAAGGGGAAGGCAAGTGGATAGGAGTGAAGGGGTGGGGGGGGGTAGGCAAGGGGACAGGAGTGAAGGGGGGGGTAGGCAAGGGGACAGGAGTGAAGGGGAGTGGGTAAGCAAGGGGACAGGAGTGAAGGGGGGGGTAGGCAAGGGGACATGAGTGAAGGGGAGGGTAGGCAAGGGGACAGGAGTGAAGGGGGGTAGGCAAGGGGACAGGAGTGAAGGGGAGGGGGGTAGGCAAGGGGACAGGAGTGAAGGGGAGTGGGTAGGCAAGGGGACAGGAGTGAAGGGGGGGTAGGCAAGGGGACAGGAGTGAAGGGGAGTGGGTAGGCAAGGGGACAGGAGTGAAGGGGGGGGTAGGCAATGGGACAGGAGTGAAGGGGAGGGTAGGCAAGGGGACAGGAGTGAAGGGGGGTAGGCAAGGGGACAGGAGTGAAGGGGAGGGGGGTAGGCAAGGGGACAGGAGTGAAGGGGAGGGGGGTAGGCAAGGGGACAGGAGTGAAAGGGAGGGGGGTAGGCAAGGGGACAGGAGTGGAAGGGATAGCAGGTAGGCAGGGGAACATGAGTGAAGGGATAGGTGTAGGGAGGGGGACAGGAATGGAAGGCAGAGGGGGTAGGCAGGGGGACATGAGTGAAGGGGAGGGGGTGGGAAGGGGACAGGAATGGAAGGCAGAGGGGGTAGGCAGGGGGACATGAGTGAAGGGGAGGGGGTAGGGAGGGGGACAGGAATGGAAGGCAGAGGGGGTAGGCAGGGGGACATGAGTGAAGGGATGGGGGTAGGGAGGGGGACATGAGTGAAGGGGAGGGGGATAGGCAGGGGGACTTGAGTGAAGGGGAGGGGGTAGGCAAGGGGACAGGAGTGAAGGGGAGGGGGTAGGGAGGGGACAGGAATGGAAGGGATAGGGGGTAGGCAGGGGGACATGAGTGGAGGGGAGGGGGGTAGTCAAGGGGACATGAGTGGAGGGGAGGGGGGTAGGCAGGGGGACATGAGGGAAGGGGAGGGGGTAGGCAGGTGGACATGAGTGGAGGGGGTAGGCAAGGGGACAGGGGTGAAGGGGAGGGGATAGGCAAGGGGACAGGAGTGAAGGGGAGGGGGTATGCAAGGGGACAGGAGTGAAGGGGAGTGGGTAGGCAAGGGGACAGGAGTGAAGGGGGGGGGGTAGGCAAGGGGACATGAGTGAAGGGGAGGGTAGGCAAGGGGACAGGAGTGAAGGGGGGTAGGCAAGGGGACAGGAGTGAAGGGGAGGGGGGTAGGCAAGGGGACAGGAGTGAAGGGGAGTGGGTAGGCAAGGGGACAGGAGTGAAGTGGGGGTAGGCAAGGGGACAGGAGTGAAGGGGAGTGGGTAGGCAAGGGGACAGGAGTGAAGGGGGGGGTAGGCAAGGGGACAGGAGTGAAGGGGAGGGTAGGCAAGGGGACAGGAGTGAAGGGGGGTAGGCAAGGGGACAGGAGTGAAGGGGAGGGGGGTAGGCAAGGGGACAGGAGTGAAGGGGAGGGGGGTAGGCAAGGGGACAGGAGTGAAAGGGAGGGGGGTAGGCAAGGGGACAGGAGTGAAGGGGAGGGGGGTAGGCAAAGGGACAGGAGTGAAGGGGAGGGGGTAGGCAAGGGGACATGAGTGGAGGGGAAGGGGGTTAGGCAAGGGGACATGAGTGGAGGGGAGGGGGGTAGGCAAGGGGACATGAGTGGAGGGGAGGGGGGTAGGCAAGGGGACAGGAGTGAAGGGGACGGGGGTAGGCTAGGGGACAGGAGTGAAGGGGAGGGGGGTAGGCAAGGGGACATGAGTGGAGGGGAAGGGGGTTAGGCAAGGGGACAGGAGTGAAGGGGAGGGGGTAGGCAAGGGGACATGAGTGAAGGGGAGGGTGTAGGTGGGGGGACATGAGTGAAGGGGATGGGATAGGCAAGGGGACATGAGTGAAGGGGAGGGGGTAGGCAAGGGGACATGAGTGAAGGGGAGGGGGGTAGGCAAGGGGACAGGAGTGAAGGGGAGGGGGGTAGGCAAGGGGACAGGAGTGAAGGGGAGGGGGGTAGGCAAGCGGACAGGAGTGAAGGGGAGGGGGGTAGGCAAGGGGACATGAGTGGAGGGGAAGGGGGTTAGGCAAGGGGACAGGAGTGAAGGGGAGGGGGGTAGGCAAGGGGACAGGAGTGAAGCTGACCCGCCCTCAGAGGAGTCCCCCTCAGCCCCCCTGCGCCAGCCAATCCCAGAACACAAAGACTCTGCCCTTTCACATGAACACGTCTGCATTCCGCTTCATAGGGGTGAGGAGAACTTTATGGGAATGTTGCTGAATTTGACATTATATTACATCGTGGCAGCGGGATTTCAACTTTATGCCATACTTCAAACTCGCCGGTACAGTATGTTTTTATGTAACTGTCCAGTGCTGTATCTCACAATCTGAATATTAGATTAAATATTACAAATTAAAAGTAAAGGAGTGAAGGGGAGGGGGGTAGGCAAGGGGACAGGAGTGAAGGGGAGGGGGTTAGGCAAGGGGACATGAGTGGAGGGGAAGGGGGTTAGGCAAGGGGACAGGAGTGAAGGGGAGGGGGTTAGGCAAGGGGACAGGAGTGAAGGGGAGGGTGGTAGGCAAGGGGACATGAGTGGAGGGGAAGGGGGTTAGGCAAGGGGACATGAGTGAAGGGGAGGGGGTTAGGCAAGGGGACAGGAGTGAAGGGGAGGGGGTAGGCAAGGGGACAGGAGTGAAGGGGAGGGGGTTAGGCAAGGGGACAGGAGTGAAGGGGAGGGGCATAGGCAAGGGGACAGGAGTGAAGGGGAGGGGGGTAGGCAAGGGGTTATGAGTGGAGGGGAAGGGGGTAGGCAAGGGGACAGGAGTGAAGGGGAGGGGGTTAGGCAAGGGGACAGGAGTGAAGGGGAGGGGGGTAGGCAAGGGGACAGGAGTGGAGGGGAGGGGGGTAGGCAAGGGGACATGAGTGGAGAGGAAGGGGGTTAGGCAAGGGGACAGGAGTGAAGGGGAGGGGGTAGGCAAGGGGACAGGAGTGAAGGGGAGGGGTGTAGGCAAGGGGACAGGAGTGGAGGGGAGGGGGGTAGGCAAGGGGACAGGAGTGAAGGGGAGGGGGTAGGCAAGGGGACATGAGTGAAGGGGAGGGGGGTAGGCAAGGGGACATGAGTGGAGGGGAAGGGGGTTAGGCAAGGGGACAGGAGTGAAGGGGAGGGGGTAGGCAAGGGGACAGGAGTGAAGGGGAGGGGGGTAGACAAGGGGACATGAGTGGAGGGGAAGGGGGTTAGGCAAGGGGACAGGAGTGGAGGGGAGGGGGGTAGGCAAGGGGACAGGAGTGAAGATGAGGGGGGTAGGCAAGGGGACAGGAGTGAAGGGGAGGGAGGAGTGAAGGGGAGGGGGGTAGGCAAGGGGACATGAGTGGAGGGGAAGGGGGTAGGCAAGGGGACAGTAGTGAAGGGGAGGGGGGTAGGCAAGGGGACATGAGTGGAGGGGAAGGGGGTTAGGCAAGGGGACATGAGTGAAGGGGAGGGGGTTAGGCAAGGGGACAGGAGTGAAGGGGAGGGGGTAGGCAAGGGGACAGGAGTGAAGGGGAGTGGGTTAGGCAAGGGGACAGGAGTGAAGGGGAGGGGCATAGGCAAGGGGACAGGAGTGAAGGGGAGGGGGGTAGGCAAGGGGTTATGAGTGGAGGGGAAGGGGGTAGGCAAGGGGACAGGAGTGAAGGGGAGGGGGTTAGGCAAGGGGACAGGAGTGAAGGGGAGGGGGGTAGGCAAGGGGACAGGAGTGGAGGGGAGGGGGGTAGGCAAGGGGACATGAGTGGAGAGGAAGGGGGTTAGGCAAGGGGACAGGAGTGAAGGGGAGGGGGTAGGCAAGGGGACAGGAGTGAAGGGGAGGGGTGTAGGCAAGGGGACAGGAGTGGAGGGGAGGGGGGTAGGCAAGGGGACAGGAGTGAAGGGGAGGGGGTAGGCAAGGGGACATGAGTGAAGGGGAGGGGGGTAGGCAAGGGGACATGAGTGGAGGGGAAGGGGGTAGGCAAGGGGACAGGTGTGAAGGGGAGGGGGTAGGCAAGGGGACAGGAGTGAAGGGGAGGGGTGTAGGCAAGGGGACAGGAGTGGAGGGGAGGGGGGTAGGCAAGGGGACAGGAGTGAAGGGGAGGGGGGTAGACAAGGGGACATGAGTGGAGGGGAAGGGGGTTAGGCAAGGGGACAGGAGTGGAGGGGAGGGGGGTAGGCAAGGGGACAGGAGTGAAGATGAGGGGGTTAGGCAAGGGGACAGGAGTGAAGGGGAGGGAGGAGTGAAGGGGAGGGGGGTAGGCAAGGGGACATGAGTGGAGGGGAAGGGGGTAGGCAAGGGGACAGTAGTGAAGGGGAGGGGGGTAGGCAAGGGGACATGAGTGGAGGGGAAGGGGGTTAGGCAAGGGGACAGGAGTGAAGGGGAGGGGGGTAGGCAAGGAGACAGGAGTGAAGGGGAGGGGGGTAGGCATGGGGACATGAGTGGAGGGGAAGGGGGTAGGCAAGGGGACAGGTGTGAAGGGGAGGGGGTAGGCAAGGGGACAGGAGTGAAGGGGAGGGGTGTAGGCAAGGGGACAGGAGTGGAGGGGAGGGGGGTAGGCAAGGGGACAGGAGTGAAGGGGAGGGGCATAGGCAAGGGGACAGGAGTGAAGGGGAGGGGGGTAGTCAAGGGGACATGAGTGGAGGGGAAGGGGGTTAGGCAAGGGGACAGGAGTGAAGGGGAGGGGGTAGGCAAGGGGACATGAGTGAAGGGGAGGGGGTAGGCAAGGGGACATGAGTGGAGGGGAAGGGGGTTAGGCAAGGGGACATGAGTGGAGGGGAAGGGGGTAGGCAAGGGGACATGAGTGGAGGGGGTAGTCAAGGCGACAGGAGTGAATGTGAGGGGGGTAGGCACGGGGACATGAGTGAAGGGGAGGGGGTAGGAGTGAAGGGGAGGGGAGGGGAGGGGGTATAGAAGGGGACAGGAGGGAAGGGGAGGGAGTAGGCAAGCGGACAGGAGTGAAGGGGGGGGGGGGGTAGGCAAGGGGACAGGAGTGAAGG
The DNA here is from genome assembly GCF_013265735.2 of Oncorhynchus mykiss. NCBI lineage: Eukaryota > Metazoa > Chordata > Actinopteri > Salmoniformes > Salmonidae > Oncorhynchus > Oncorhynchus mykiss. The sequence continues at coordinate 43,284,838 of NC_048574.1, read as the reverse complement.
GGAAGGGGTACTAAAGGGGACAGGAGTGAAGGGGAGGGGGTAGTAGTGAGGGGAAGGGGGGTATGCAAGGGGACAGGAGGGAAGGGGAGGGAGTAGGAAAGGGGACAGGAGTGAAGGGGGGGGGGGGGGGTGGTAGGCAAGGGGACAGGAGTGAAGGGGAGGGTAGGCAAGGGGACAGGAGTGAAGGGGGGGTAGGCAAGGGGACAGGGTTGAAGGGGAGGGGGGTAGGCAAGGGGACATGAGTGGAGGGGAAGGGGGTAGGCAAGGGGACAGGAGTGGAGGGGAGGGGGTAGGCAAGGGGACAGGAGTGAAGGGGAGGGGGGTAGGCAAGGGGACATGAGTGGAGGGGAAGGGGGTTAGGCAAGGGGACAGGAGTGGAGGGGAGGGGGGTAGGCAAGGGGACAGGAGTGAAGGGGAGGGGGGTAGGCAAGGGGACAGGAGTGAAGGGGAGGGGGGTAGGCAAGGGGACAGGAGTGAAGGGGAGGGGGGTAGGCAAGGGGACATGAGTGGAGGGGAAGGGGGTTAGGCAAGGGGACAGGAGTGAAGGGGAGGGGGGTAGGCAAGGGGACAGGAGTGAAGGGGAGGGGGGTAGGAAAGGGGACATGAGTGGAGGGGAAGGGGGTAGGCAAGGGGACAGGTGTGAAGGGGAGGGGGGTAGGCAAGGGGACAGGAGTGAAGGGGAGGGGTGTAGGCAAGGGGACAGGAGTGGAGGGGAGGGGGGTAGGCAAGGGGACAGGAGTGAAGGGGAGGGGCATAGGCAAGGGGACAGGAGTGAAGGGGAGGGGGGTAGGCAAGGGGACATGAGTGGAGGGGAAGGGGGTTAGGCAAGGGGACAGGGATGAAGGGGAGGGGGTAGGCAAGGGGACATGAGTGAAGGGGAGGGGGTAGGCAAGGGGACATGAGTGGAGGGGAAGGGGGTTAGGCAAGGGGACATGAGTGGAGGGGAAGGGGGTAGGCAAGGGGACATGAGTGGAGGGGGTAGTCAAGGGGACAGGAGTGAAGGGGAGGGGTGTAGGCAAGGGGACAGGAGTGGAGGGGAGGGGGGTAGGCAAGGGGACAGGAGTGAAGGGGAGGGGCATAGGCAAGGGGACAGGAGTGAAGGGGAGGGGGGTAGTCAAGGGGACATGAGTGGAGGGGAAGGGGGTTAGGCAAGGGGACAGGAGTGAAGGGGAGGGGGTTAGGCAAGGGGACATGAGTGAAGGGGAGGGGGTAGGCAAGGGGACATGAGTGGAGGGGAAGGGGGTTAGGCAAGGGGACATGAGTGGAGGGGAAGGGGGTAGGCAAGGGGACATGAGTGGAGGGGGTAGTCAAGGCGACAGGAGTGAATGTGAGGGGGGTAGGCAGGGGGACATGAGTGAAGGGGAGGGGGTAGGAGTGAAGGGGAGGGGAGGGGGTATACAAGGGGACAGGAGGGAAGGGGAGGGAGTAGGCAAGGGGACAGGAGTGAAGGGGGGGGGGTAGGCAAGGGGACAGGAGTGAAGGGGAAGGGGTACTAAAGGGGACAGGAGTGAAGGGGAGGGGGTAGTAGTGAGGGGAAGGGGGGTATGCAAGGGGACAGGAGGGAAGGGGAGGGAGTAGGAAAGGGGACAGGAGTGAAGGGGGGGGGGGGTGGTAGGCAAGGGGACAGGAGTGAAGGGGAGGGTAGGCAAGGGGACAGGAGTGAAGGGGGGGTCGGCAAGGGGACAGGAGTGAAGGGGAGGGGGGTAGGCAAGGGGACATGAGTGGAGGGGAAGGGGGTTAGGCAAGGGGACAGGAGTGAAGGGGAGGGGGGTAGGCAAGGGGACAGGAGTGAAGGGGAGGGGGGTAGGAAAGGGGACATGAGTGGAGGGGAAGGGGGTAGGCAAGGGGACAGGTGTGAAGGGGAGGGGGGTAGGCAAGGGGACAGGAGTGAAGGGGAGGGGTGTAGGCAAGGGGACAGGAGTGGAGGGGAGGGGGGTAGGCAAGGGGACAGGAGTGAAGGGGAGGGGCATAGGCAAGGGGACAGGAGTGAAGGGGAGGGGGGTAGGCAAGGGGACATGAGTGGAGGGGAAGGGGGTTAGGCAAGGGGACAGGAGTGAAGGGGAGGGGGTAGGCAAGGGGACATGAGTGAAGGGGAGGGGGTAGGCAAGGGGACATGAGTGGAGGGGAAGGGGGTTAGGCAAGGGGACATGAGTGGAGGGGAAGGGGGTAGGCAAGGGGACATGAGTGGAGGGGGTAGTCAAGGGGACAGGAGTGAATGTGAGGGGGGTAGGCAGGGGGACATGAGTGAAGGGGAGGGGGTAGGAGTGAAGGGGAGGGGAGGGGGTATACAAGGGGACAGGAGGGAAGGGGAGGGAGTAGGCAAGGGGACAGGAGTGAAGGGGGGGGTAGGCAAGGGGACAGGAGTGAAGGGGAAGGGGTAGGCAAGGGGACAGGAGTGAAGGGGGGGGGGGGATGGTAGGCAAGGGGACAGGAGTGAAGGGGAGGGTAGGCAAGGGGACAGGAGTGAAGGGGGGGTAGGCAAGGGGACAGGAGTGAAGGGGGGGTAGGCAAGGGGACAGGAGTGAAGGGGAGGGGGGTAGGCAAGGGGACAGGAGTGAAGGGGAGGGGGGTAGGCAAGGGGACAGGAGTGAAGGGGAGGGGGGTAGGCAAGGGGACAGGAGTGAAGGGATGGGGGGTAGGCAAGGGGACATGACTGGAGGGGAAGGGGGTTAGGCAAGGGGACAGGAGTGAAGGGGAGGGGGTAGGCAAGGGGATAGGAGTGTAGGGGAGGGGGTAGGCAGGGGGACATGAGTGAAGGGGAGGGGGTAGGCAAGGGGACATGAGTGAAGGGGAGGGGGGTAGGCAAGGGGACAGGAGTGAAGGGGAGGGGGGTAGGAAAGGGGACATGAGTGGAGGGGAAGGGGGTAGGCAAGGGGACAGGTGTGAAGGGGAGGGGGGTAGGCAAGGGGACAGGAGTGGAGAGGAAGGGGGTTAGGCAAGGGGACAGGAGTGAAGGGGAGGGGGTAGGCAAGGGGACAGGAGTGAAGGGGAGGGGTGTAGGCAAGGGGACAGGAGTGGAGGGGAGGGGGGTAGGCAAGGGGACAGGAGTGAAGGGGAGGGGGTAGGCAAGGGGACATGAGTGAAGGGGAGGGGGGTAGGCAAGGGGACATGAGTGGAGGGGAAGGGGGTTAGGCAAGGGGACAGGAGTGAAGGGGAGGGGGTAGGCAAGGGGACAGGAGTGAAGGGGAGGGGGGTAGACAAGGGGACATGAGTGGAGGGGAAGGGGGTTAGGCAAGGGGACAGGAGTGGAGGGGAGGGGGGTAGCCAAGGGGACAGGAGTGAAGATGAGGGGGGTAGGCAAGGGGACAGGAGTGAAGGGGATGGAGGAGTGAAGGGGAGGGGGGTAGGCAAGGGGACATGAGTGGAGGGGAAGGGGGTAGGCAAGGGGACAGTAGTGAAGGGGAGGGGGGTAGGCAAGGGGACATGAGTGGAGGGGAAGGGGGTAGGCAAGGGGACATGAGTGAAGGGGAGGGGGGTAGTTAAGGGGACATGAGTGGAGGGGAAGGGGGTTAGGCAAGGGGACAGGAGTGAAGGGGAGGGGGTAGGCAAGGGGACAGGAGTGAAGGGGAGGGGGGTAGACAAGGGGACATGAGTGGAGGGGAAGGGGGTTAGGCAAGGGGACAGGAGTGAAGGGGAGGGGGTAGGCAAGGGGACATGAGTGAAGGGGAGGGGGTAGGCAAGGGGACATGAGTGGAGGGGAAGGGGGTTAGGCAAGGGGACATGAGTGGAGGGGAAGGGGGTAGGCAAGGGGACATGAGTGGAGGGGGTAGTCAAGGCGACAGGAGTAAATGTGAGGGGGGTAGGCAGGGGGACATGAGTGAAGGGGAGGGGGTAGGAGTGAAGGGGAGGGGAGGGGAGGGGGTATACAAGGGGACAGGAGGGAAGGGGAGGGAGTAGGCAAGGGGACAGGAGTGAAGGGGAAGGGGTAGGCAAGGGGACAGGAGTGAAGGGGAGGGGGTAGTAGTGAGGGGAAGGGGGGTATGCAAGGGGACAGGAGGGAAGGGGAGGGAGTAGGAAAGGGGACAGGAGTGAAGGGGGGGGGTGGTAGGCAAGGGGACAGGAGTGAAGGGGAGGGTAGGCAAGGGGACAGGAGTGAAGGGGGGGTAGGCAAGGGGACAGGGTTGAAGGGGAGGGGGGTAGGCAAGGGGACATGAGTGGAGGGGAAGGGGGTTAGGCAAGGGGACAGGAGTGGAGGGGAGGGGGTAGGCAAGGGGACAGGAGTGAAGGGGAGGGGGGTAGGCAAGGGGACATGAGTGGAGGGGAAGGGGGTTAGGCAAGGGGACAGGAGTGGAGGGGAGGGGGGTAGGCAAGGGGACAGGAGTGAAGGGGAGGGGGGTAGGCAAGGGGACATGAGTGGAGGGGAAGGGGGTAGGCAAGGGGACATGAGTGGAGGGGGTAGTCAAGGCGACAGGAGTAAATGTGAGGGGGGTAGGCAGGGGGACATGAGTGAAGGGGAGGGGGTAGGAGTGAAGGGGAGGGGAGGGGAGGGGGTATACAAGGGGACAGGAGGGAAGGGGAGGGAGTAGGCAAGGGGACAGGAGTGAAGGGGAAGGGGTAGGCAAGGGGACAGGAGTGAAGGGGAGGGGGTAGTAGTGAGGGGAAGGGGGGTATGCAAGGGGACAGGAGGGAAGGGGAGGGAGTAGGAAAGGGGACAGGAGTGAAGGGGGGGGGTGGTAGGCAAGGGGACAGGAGTGAAGGGGAGGGTAGGCAAGGGGACAGGAGTGAAGGGGGGGTAGGCAAGGGGACAGGGTTGAAGGGGAGGGGGGTAGGCAAGGGGACATGAGTGGAGGGGAAGGGGGTTAGGCAAGGGGACAGGAGTGGAGGGGAGGGGGTAGGCAAGGGGACAGGAGTGAAGGGGAGGGGGGTAGGCAAGGGGACATGAGTGGAGGGGAAGGGGGTTAGGCAAGGGGACAGGAGTGGAGGGGAGGGGGGTAGGCAAGGGGACAGGAGTGAAGGGGAGGGGGGTAGGCAAGGGGACAGGAGTGAAGGGGAGGGGGGTAGGCAAGGGGACAGGAGTGAAGGGGAGGGGGGTAGGCAAGGGGACAGGAGTGAAGGGGAGGGGGGTAGGCAAGGGGACATGAGTGAAGGGGAGGGGGTTAGGCAAGGGGACAGGATTGAAGGGGAGGGGGGTAGGCAAGGGGACATGAGTGGAGGGGAAGGGGGTTAGGCAAGGGGACAGGAGTGGAGGGGAGGGGGGTAGGCAAGGGGACAGGAGTGAAGGGGAGGGGGGTAGGCAAGGGGACAGGAGTGAAGGGGAGGGGGGTAGGCAAGGGGACAGGAGTGAAGGGAAGGGGGGTAGGCAAGGGAACATGAGTGGAGGGGAAGGGGGTAGGCAAGGGGACAGGAGTGAAGGGGAGGGGGGTAGTAGTGAGGGGAAGGGGGGTATGCAAGGGGACAGGAGGGAAGGGGAGGGAGTAGGAAAGGGGACAGGAGTGAAGGGGGGGGTGGTAGGCAAGGGGACAGGAGTGAAGGGGAGGGTAGGCAAGGGGACAGGAGTGAAGGGGGGGTAGGCAAGGGGACAGGGTTGAAGGGGAGGGGGGTAGGCAAGGGGACATGAGTGGAGGGGAAGGGGGTTAGGCAAGGGGACAGGAGTGGAGGGGAGGGGGTAGGCAAGGGGACAGGAGTGAAGGGGAGGGGGGTAGGCAAGGGGACATGAGTGGAGGGGAAGGGGGTTAGGCAAGGGGACAGGAGTGGAGGGGAGGGGGGTAGGCAAGGGGACAGGAGTGAAGGGGAGGGGGGTAGGCAAGGGGACAGGAGTGAAGGGGAGGGGGTAGGCAAGGGGACAGGAGTGAAGGGGAGGGGGGTAGGCAAGGGGACATGAGTGGAGGGGAAGGGGGTTAGGCAAGGGGACAGGAGTGAAGGGGAGGGGTGTAGGCAAGGGGACAGGAGTGGAGGGGAGGGGGGTAGGCAAGGGGACAGGAGTGAAGGGGAGGGGCATAGGCAAGGGGACAGGAGTGAAGGGGAGGGGGGTAGGCAAGGGGACATGAGTGGAGGGGAAGGGGGTTAGGCAAGGGGACAGGAGTGAAGGGGAGGGGGTAGGCAAGGGGACATGAGTGAAGGGGAGGGGGTAGGCAAGGGGACATGAGTGGAGGGGAAGGGGGTTAGGCAAGGGGACATGAGTGGAGGGGAAGGGGGTAGGCAAGGGGACATGAGTGGAGGGGGTAGTCAAGGCGACAGGAGTAAATGTGAGGGGGGTAGGCAGGGGGACATGAGTGAAGGGGAGGGGGTAGGAGTGAAGGGGAGGGGAGGGGAGGGGGTATACAAGGGGACAGGAGGGAAGGGGAGGGAGTAGGCAAGGGGACAGGAGTGAAGGGGAAGGGGTAGGCAAGGGGACAGGAGTGAAGGGGAGGGGGTAGTAGTGAGGGGAAGGGGGGTATGCAAGGGGACAGGAGGGAAGGGGAGGGAGTAGGAAAGGGGACAGGAGTGAAGGGGGGGGGTGGTAGGCAAGGGGACAGGAGTGAAGGGGAGGGTAGGCAAGGGGACAGGAGTGAAGGGGGGGTAGGCAAGGGGACAGGGTTGAAGGGGAGGGGGGTAGGCAAGGGGACATGAGTGGAGGGGAAGGGGGTTAGGCAAGGGGACAGGAGTGGAGGGGAGGGGGTAGGCAAGGGGACAGGAGTGAAGGGGAGGGGGGTAGGCAAGGGGACATGAGTGGAGGGGAAGGGGGTTAGGCAAGGGGACAGGAGTGGAGGGGAGGGGGGTAGGCAAGGGGACAGGAGTGAAGGGGAGGGGGGTAGGCAAGGGGACAGGAGTGAAGGGGAGGGGGGTAGGCAAGGGGACAGGAGTGAAGGGGAGGGGGGTAGGCAAGGGGACAGGAGTGAAGGGGAGGGGGGTAGGCAAGGGGACATGAGTGAAGGGGAGGGGGTTAGGCAAGGGGACAGGATTGAAGGGGAGGGGGTTAGGCAAGGGGACATGAGTGGAGGGGAAGGGGGTTAGGCAAGGGGACAGGAGTGGAGGGGAGGGGGGTAGGCAAGGGGACAGGAGTGAAGGGGAGGGGGGTAGGCAAGGGGACAGGAGTGAAGGGGAGGGGGGTAGGCAAGGGGACAGGAGTGAAGGGAAGGGGGGTAGGCAAGGGAACATGAGTGGAGGGGAAGGGGGTAGGCAAGGGGACAGGAGTGAAGGGGAGGGGGGTAGTAGTGAGGGGAAGGGGGGTATGCAAGGGGACAGGAGGGAAGGGGAGGGAGTAGGAAAGGGGACAGGAGTGAAGGGGGGGGTGGTAGGCAAGGGGACAGGAGTGAAGGGGAGGGTAGGCAAGGGGACAGGAGTGAAGGGGGGGTAGGCAAGGGGACAGGGTTGAAGGGGAGGGGGGTAGGCAAGGGGACATGAGTGGAGGGGAAGGGGGTTAGGCAAGGGGACAGGAGTGGAGGGGAGGGGGTAGGCAAGGGGACAGGAGTGAAGGGGAGGGGGGTAGGCAAGGGGACATGAGTGGAGGGGAAGGGGGTTAGGCAAGGGGACAGGAGTGGAGGGGAGGGGGGTAGGCAAGGGGACAGGAGTGAAGGGGAGGGGGGTAGGCAAGGGGACAGGAGTGAAGGGGAGGGGGTAGGCAAGGGGACAGGAGTGAAGGGGAGGGGGGTAGGCAAGGGGACATGAGTGGAGGGGAAGGGGGTTAGGCAAGGGGACAGGAGTGAAGGGGAGGGGTGTAGGCAAGGGGACAGGAGTGGAGGGGAGGGGGGTAGGCAAGGGGACAGGAGTGAAGGGGAGGGGCATAGGCAAGGGGACAGGAGTGAAGGGGAGGGGGGTAGGCAAGGGGACATGAGTGGAGGGGAAGGGGGTTAGGCAAGGGGACAGGAGTGAAGGGGAGGGGGTAGGCAAGGGGACATGAGTGAAGGGGAGGGGGTAGGCAAGGGGACATGAGTGGAGGGGAAGGGGGTTAGGCAAGGGGACATGAGTGGAGGGGAAGGGGGTAGGCAAGGGGACATGAGTGGAGGGGGTAGTCAAGGCGACAGGAGTAAATGTGAGGGGGGTAGGCAGGGGGACATGAGTGAAGGGGAGGGGGTAGGAGTGAAGGGGAGGGGAGGGGAGGGGGTATACAAGGGGACAGGAGGGAAGGGGAGGGAGTAGGCAAGGGGACAGGAGTGAAGGGGAAGGGGTAGGCAAGGGGACAGGAGTGAAGGGGAGGGGGTAGTAGTGAGGGGAAGGGGGGTATGCAAGGGGACAGGAGGGAAGGGGAGGGAGTAGGAAAGGGGACAGGAGTGAAGGGGGGGGGGTGGTAGGCAAGGGGACAGGAGTGAAGGGGAGGGTAGGCAAGGGGACAGGAGTGAAGGGGGGGTAGGCAAGGGGACAGGGTTGAAGGGGAGGGGGGTAGGCAAGGGGACATGAGTGGAGGGGAAGGGGGTTAGGCAAGGGGACAGGAGTGGAGGGGAGGGGGTAGGCAAGGGGACAGGAGTGAAGGGGAGGGGGGTAGGCAAGGGGACATGAGTGGAGGGGAAGGGGGTTAGGCAAGGGGACAGGAGTGGAGGGGAGGGGGGTAGGCAAGGGGACAGGAGTGAAGGGGAGGGGGGTAGGCAAGGGGACAGGAGTGAAGGGGAGGGGGGTAGGCAAGGGGACAGGAGTGAAGGGGAGGGGGGTAGGCAAGGGGACAGGAGTGAAGGGGAGGGGGGTAGGCAAGGGGACATGAGTGAAGGGGAGGGGGTTAGGCAAGGGGACAGGATTGAAGGGGAGGGGGGTAGGCAAGGGGACATGAGTGGAGGGGAAGGGGGTTAGGCAAGGGGACAGGAGTGGAGGGGAGGGGGGTAGGCAAGGGGACAGGAGTGAAGGGGAGGGGGGTAGGCAAGGGGACAGGAGTGAAGGGAAGGGGGGTAGGCAAGGGAACATGAGTGGAGGGGAAGGGGGTAGGCAAGGGGACAGGAGTGAAGGGGAGGGGGGTAGTAGTGAGGGGAAGGGGGGTATGCAAGGGGACAGGAGGGAAGGGGAGGGAGTAGGAAAGGGGACAGGAGTGAAGGGGGGGGTGGTAGGCAAGGGGACAGGAGTGAAGGGGAGGGTAGGCAAGGGGACAGGAGTGAAGGGGGGGTAGGCAAGGGGACAGGGTTGAAGGGGAGGGGGGTAGGCAAGGGGACATGAGTGGAGGGGAAGGGGGTTAGGCAAGGGGACAGGAGTGGAGGGGAGGGGGTAGGCAAGGGGACAGGAGTGAAGGGGAGGGGGGTAGGCAAGGGGACATGAGTGGAGGGGAAGGGGGTTAGGCAAGGGGACAGGAGTGGAGGGGAGGGGGGTAGGCAAGGGGACAGGAGTGAAGGGGAGGGGGGTAGGCAAGGGGACAGGAGTGAAGGGGAGGGGGTAGGCAAGGGGACAGGAGTGAAGGGGAGGGGGGTAGGCAAGGGGACATGAGTGGAGGGGAAGGGGGTTAGGCAAGGGGACAGGAGTGAAGGGGAGGGGTGTAGGCAAGGGGACAGGAGTGGAGGGGAGGGGGGTAGGCAAGGGGACAGGAGTGAAGGGGAGGGGCATAGGCAAGGGGACAGGAGTGAAGGGGAGGGGGGTAGGCAAGGGGACATGAGTGGAGGGGAAGGGGGTTAGGCAAGGGGACAGGAGTGAAGGGGAGGGGGTAGGCAAGGGGACATGAGTGAAGGGGAGGGGGTAGGCAAGGGGACATGAGTGGAGGGGAAGGGTGTTAGGCAAGGGGACATGAGTGGAGGGGAAGGGGGTAGGCAAGGGGACATGAGTGGAGGGGGTAGTCAAGGGGACAGGAGTGAATGTGAGGGGGGTAGGCAGGGGGACATGAGTGAAGGGGAGGGGGTAGGAGTGAAGGGGAGGGGAGGGGGTATACAAGGGGACAGGAGGGAAGGGGAGGGAGTAGGCAAGGGGACAGGAGTGAAGGGGGGGGTAGGCAAGGGGACAGGAGTGAAGGGGAAGGGGTAGGCAAGGGGACAGGAGTGAAGGGGGGGGGGTGGTAGGCAAGGGGACAGGAGAGAAGTGGAGGGTAGGCAAGGGGACAGGAGTGAAGGGGGGGTAGGCAAGGGGACAGGAGTGAAGGGGAGGGGGGTATTGAAGGGGACAGGAGTGAAGGGGAGGGGGGTAGGCAAGGGGACAGGAGTGAAGGGGAGGGGGGTACGCAAGGGGACAGGAGTGAAGGGGTGGGGGGTAGGCAAGGGGACATGAGTGGAGGGGAAGGGGGTTAGGCAAGGGGACAGGAGTGAAGGGGAGGGGGTAGGCAAGGGGATAGGAGTGTAGGGGAGGGGGTAGGCAGGGGACATGAGTGAAGGGGAGGGGGTAGGCAAGGGGACATGAGTGAAGGGGAGGGGGTAGGCAAGGGGACATGAGTGAAGGGGAGGGGGGTAGGCAAGGGGACAGGAGTGAAGGGGAGCGTGGTAGGCAAGGGGACAGGAGTGAAGGGGAGGGGGGTAGGTAAGGGGACAGGAGTGAAGGGGAGGGGGGTAGGCAAGGGGACATGAGTGGAGGGGAAGGGGTTAGGCAAGGGGACAGGAGTGAAGGGGAGGGGGGTAGGCAAGGGGACAGGAGTGAAGGGGAGGGGGGTAGGCAAGGGGACAGGAGTGAAGGGGAGGGGGGTAGGCAAGGGGACATGAGTGAAGGGGAGGGTGTTAGGCAAGGGGACAGGATTGAAGGGGAGGGGGTAGGCAAAGGGACACGAGTGAAGGGGAGGGGGTAGGCAAGGGGACATGAGTGAAGGGGAGGGGGGTAGGCAAGGGGACAGGATTGAAGGGGAGGGGGTAGGCAAGGGGACAGGAGTGAAGGGGAGAGGGTAGGCAAGGGGACACGAGTGAAGGGGAGGGGGTAGGCAAGGGGACATGAGTGAAGGGGAGGGGGGTAGGCAAGGGGACATGAGTGAAGGGGAGGGGGTAGGCAAGGGGACATGAGTGAAGGGGAGGGGGGTAGGCAAGGGGACAGGAGTGAAGCTGACCCGCCCTCAGAGGAGTCCCCCTCTGCCCCCCTGCGCCAGCCAATCCCAGAATACCAATACTCTGCCCTTTCACATGAACACGTCTGCATTCTGCTTCATAGGGGTGAGGAGAACTTTATGGGAATGTTGCTGAATTTGACATTATATTACATCGTGGCAGCGGGATTTCAACGTTATGCCATACTTCAAACTCGCCGGTACAGTATGTTTTTATGTAACTGTCCAGTGCTGTATCTCACAATCTGAATATTAGATTAAATATTACAAATTAAAAGTAAAGCGCTTGATGAGTCATACCACCGAAAATGTAATTGACTGTGGCTAGCGTTTCTGTGTGCTTCTGGCATTATCTGAGGGTTTTGTGAGCTTACTATACACTGAGCGTACAAAACATGAGAAACATGACGTACACTGACCAGGTGAATCCACGTGAACGCTATGATCCTTTATTGATGTCACATGTTAAATGCACTTCAAATCAGTGGAGATGAAAGGGGAGGAGCCAGGTTAAAGAGGGATTTTTAAGCCTTGAGACAACTGAGACATGGATTGTGTATGTGTGCCATTCAGAGGGTCAATGACCAAAACTAAATATTTAAGCTCCTTTGAATGGGGTATGGTACTAGGTGCCAGGTGTAACGGTTTGAGTGTGTCAAGAACTGCAACGCTGCTGGGTTTCTCACGCTCAACAGTTTCCTATGTGTATCAAGAATGGTCCACCACCCAAAGGACATCCAGCCAACTTGACACAACTGTGGGACGCATTGGAGTCAACATGGGCCAGCATCCCTGTGGAACGCTTTCAACACCTTGTAGAGTCCAAGCACCAACAATTTAAGGCTGTTCTGAGGGAACAAGGGGGTCCAACTCAATATTAGGAAGGTGTCCCGAAACTTTGTACACTCAGTGTGTATCAGCCGCACCAGGGGTGTCAAAGCAAATTCCTGGAGGGACTCAAACCTGCCGATGTTCATCCTGCCCTTTGAATCAGAGTGATTTAGGCTTTGAAATGCAGTAAAAACACTAAAATCAATGAAGTACTTCTTTAAGAAGGCTCATACAGTCTATGTCACAGTCTTATGTATAATGACCCTTTATTTGTGTTTGAGACTGTATGCTACGTACTATAGTCATCATGGACTATATACATTTAGTAATTGTGTTCATGCTATAGGAGTATAGACCCACATCAGTGCCAGATAGTAGTTGAGTCAACCTTTCCATCTTAGTGTGTGTGGGCCCAGCTGGGGCCCAGGAGGCAGTGCTACCCCAGCCAGACCCCAGTGTGTGTGGGCCCAGCTGGGGCCCAGGAGGCAGTGCTACCCCAACCAGACCCAGACAGCTCTGTTGCTTTAATAAATGGAAGTGGTAATGATGGGATTTCCTTGCCCAGACAATCAGGCTGCTCCTGTCACTCAATCTGACCCGCCATTTTAAAGCAGAGCATGGCTGTGTCACGCGTCCCATACACATCACACCCCCATCATGTGTCCCCCCTTTTCAACCCAATCCTTTCTTCTTAATTAGTTCTTTTTTTAAAATAGCTCTTTGTTCTCTGCCCACGTCTATTTTTATCCCCGTGTTCACGGGAGGAGTCAGAGGGATGACGAGGCTTGGGAGATTTGCTCATCTCCATGGCAACTGTATTATAAGCCTTAACTGTCTAATACGGTCCCCTTTTCTGCTTTCTATGCCTTCTTGGTTCATTCTAATTGTTACTTTGGTGGAGATCCGTATTTTGCCATACCGTTTTCAATTGATGATGCTTTCCCCTGCATCTCTCTCCATGCTGTGTTCCCCCTCACCACCCCCTTTCCCCCCAGGGTGGGATTGAGCTGTCTTTTCCTCTCTGAGCCAATGGGCATGCTGTTGTAGAGTAAATCTGCGCTATCCCACGCCTCACTCAAAAGATCCGATTGGATGCCATGCATTTTGCGACCAGTGTGAGGCCTTCTTTTGTGAAACGGAAAATCTCTGTGTGCTTCGTGCAGGGGTTTCCTCTGTTTAAGACGCATCCGTGTCTCATGACACCTCCTCCCTCAGCAGAAACATGCCACTGTGCATCCAGTGCCTCTCTTTCACCCGCATCCTCGTGGATTGGATCAAATGCACTGTGCAGTACACCACCGTGTCTCTGCTTGGATACCGTATCTATGAGAGGAGGTAATGCCACTTCCTCCTCGGGATATTTGTTTAGTCAGAAGCATTCTCTTCAGCATGCACGTCACTCTACTGCTGGTGCTTAGGCCATTAGTCATCCACTGGTCCTTGTGTTGTCTGCCATCTACTGAGCGTGCGTGAGGGTGTGCACGTGTATACGTGTGGGTGAGTGAGTGAGTGAGTGAGTGAGTGAGTGAGTGAGTGAGTGAGTGAGTGAGTGAGTGAGTGCCTGTATGTGTACCTGCTAGCGGGGATGCTGATAGTCACGTTGTGGCCGCTGACTGGCAGTACAAACATGGTATAACTAGAGGCTTCAGTGTAGCATTAGAAACGCAACAGCACATCCACACTGATGCATACAGAATCACAGGAGCTATTACTGTATAGACACATTAGAGGGGGAGGTTCAGAGGAGGCGTTCAAATGAAAGGCTAGCAAACAAGACAGAAATAACTCTGGACCATTGAGGCTTATACTGCATGTGTAGACATATATACACACACACACACACACACACACACACACACACACACACACACACACACACACATACATACACACACCCACACACTCGCAGGGCCTGCAAACCACTGAGTCCTGTGGTAAAAATAGTGAACGTGCAGGCTTTTAAAAGCTAGTGAGATAATTAATTAAGGTAATTATCAGTTGCATCCTGTGCCAGTCTTCCCATGTGATGGTGAGGTGCTGCTGACGGAGCTCACTACTCCTGGGGTACTAAACGCTCTCCTCCTGCTCTCCCTGTGGTCCTCCAGGATGCCGCCAGGTGGCCCTGTCACTGTCCTTCCGTTCTCCATGGCGACGGCCAGCCCCCACCACGTCACCTGCCAATGAGGGAGCAGGTGGACACAGCATGGCCAGCTGTGTGGGTAACGGCTTCACCTGCCACACCTGTCACGCTTCCAGAACTATTACAGACAAAAATGCATGCACACACACATAATGGTGCACAAAATAACAGATATGTCCAGAAATCTTTATTTTAAACTGAGGTTGCTAGGGTTTACAGAACCAGCCTCTGCTTGAACCAGGTTGAAAAGCACTGTTCTCCCTAAGAATCTCTCAGAGCATATCTGGGGGCATTGGCTGGCCTAGCTGAGTCCAGTTGGATTTCACAGCTAATTGGGTTTTTGAGACTACTGCAGTCTATGTACTAACCATATGTTATAGTGTACAGAAAATGACTTATGTGGAATCTATACCTAAGGCAGCTATTTGTATTTGATTGATTTGCTGTTAATTACACAGTAGTATACACTACAGCACGTTACTTGATGTGGGGAGACTACAGTATGTGTGTTCAATCCATTGTGTAAAGACTGTGTTGGCATTCAGTGTTTGCCTACCTTTCAAAAGAGCATATTCACGATGCAATAAAAGCAAAGTGGCTGCAGTCTGTTGTCCAGAGAAAGAGAGAGAGAGAGAGAGTATGCACCTGAATAATCACAGAGTGCATCTCATGCGGCCGACATTATGGGCTTTGGTGAGGGGGTACGACCCCAAACTGGAGTGACTGACAGTCAGGCAATCTGTAACAGTGTCTGAGGTCACAGCCGCCCATCCTGAAATACGGTCCAATCAATATTGGCAATGAGAAGCGATGTGACGAGTGGTCTATCCACACCTCCGGGCAGAGGGAGGCAGATTCATAAATCAATCCTGTCCTTCAGGTCCTGCTTGTCCCGCAGCACTTAGAACGGCAAGACAAGGCAGATACTGTATGTTAGCAGCTTGGGGACAAATTAGTTTTGTAAAAATTATGCATCCTGGCTCCGGGGGAAAACATATTTTTTTAAAGACATTGTGAACAGAAGTCAGTAGACCAAGAAAATCATTACTGCTGAACCCGCATGAAACTAACTTCTATTAGGCAGCACTTTATAAACCATTGACGCACCAGACAGAGAGGCATATAGACTTGTTTTGAACAGGGAAATGACTTTGATGGAGAATGGAATGATACCAAACTACTGGACCAATGAACAGCACTTCATGTACTGCTATGTGACAAAATTGATAAATTCCATGTGGCGTGAAATGTACAATTCTTTCTTTTTCTCCTCTCTTGGCTTTGCTTACCATCCCTCAGCTTTTATTGCATGATAAATGTGGAGACAGACAGTTGTGCGTCACTTCTGTGCTGCAGTTTGTGTGGAATGATTTAGTGGGTTCTGATGCCCTCTACCTGAAGAGAAAATAGAACCAATGTGAGGCTGTGTCCCTTCTCTCTCCCACTCTGTAAACATCACTTGAGCCATCTCTCACATCCCTCAGATGGCCCAGGATACTTTTCAGTCTCACTGTTTCCACTCAAGTTGCCCCGCCAAGGGCAGGTATGTAGAAGACAAATAGAAACTGCTATGAATCTTCTGCTAATTTCTTGCAGAATAAAAGCACATCAAAACACAAATGCAGGCATAAACAAGACTTGTAAACGACATTGGATTAAGCATTATTTTAATTTCATACAACATGAAGGTAGACTAGGTACACTTTGGATTTGGCTATTTCAGCCACACCCGTTGCTGACAGGTGTATGAAATCGAGCACACCACCATGCAATCTCCATAGACAAACGCTGGCAGTAGAATGGCCTTACTGAAGAGCTCATTGACTTTCAAAGTGGCACTGTCATAGGATGCCATCTTTCCAACAAGTCAGTTCGTCAAATGTCTGCCCTGCTAGAGCTGCCCCGGTCAACTGAAAGTGCTGTTATTGCGAAGTGAAAACGTCTAGGAGCAACAATTGCTCAGCTGCAAAGTGGCAGTCCACACAAGCTCACCGAACGGGACTGCCGAGTGCTGAAGTGCGTAGCGAGTAAAACTTCTGTCCTCGGTTGCAACACTCACTACCGAGTTCCAAACTGCCTCTGGAAGCAACGTCAGCACAAGAAATGTTCATTGGGAGCTTCATGAAATGCATTTCCATGGTTGAGGAAACGCACACAAGCCTAAGATCACCATGTGCAATGCTAAGCGTCGGCTGGAGTGGTGTAAAGCTCGCCGTCATTGGACTCTGGAGCAGTGGAAATGCGTTCTGTGGAGTGATGAATCATACTTTACCATCTGGCAGTCCGACGGACGAATCTGGGTTTGGCGGATGCTAGGAGAACGCTACCCTAGTGCCAACTGTAAAATAGGATGTACTCACTGCACAAAAATCACATTTGCTATATGTGTCATATGAATATTGTAATAAATCCGTCAGGGGAAATCACAGAAATCCACACGTTGACACATCACACGGGTGACACGTCTTCCCAGGATGTTGTGTTGCTTCTCTCACCCCAGATGGATAGAGAGCTATGCAAGGGCACACGGCTCTGACCCCTGGTCGCCGAGGTAACCTCTGTTGGGAAATTAATAGAGCGCGTGTGCAGAGAGCTCCCTAAGGATTGTCCTCATCTGCACAAATCAGCACTGTTAGGGTCGGAGTGGCATGTGAAATGACATAGGACTATCTTCAGCCTGAACAACAGACTTGTCGGAAATTCATAATAGTCCTGCTGTGGATGAGTAAAATCTCCCACCCCTTTAGAGCTTACAGGAGCTAAGCCTACAGTACTTGATCTCTCACTGTCTATATGTCTCTTCTATTTTTGTCTCTCTGTCGCTAACCTTCTGTACAGTATGTCTCTCTCAGTTTATATACAGTGGGGCAAAAAAGTATTTCGTCATTTATTTGCAAATTATGGTGGAAAATAAGTATTTGGTCACCTACAAACAAGCAAGATTTCTGGCTCTCACAGACCTGTAACTTCTTCTTTAAGAGGCTCCTCTGTCTTCCACTCGTTACCTGTATTAATGGCACCTGCTTGAATTTGTTGTCAGTATAAAAGACACCTGTCCACAACCTTAAACAGTCACACTCCAAAGTCCACTATGGCCAAGACCAAAGAGCTGTCAAAGGACACCAGAAACAAAATTGTAGACTTGCACCAGGCTGGGAAGACTGAATCTGCAATAGGTAATCAGCTTGGTTTGAAGAAATCAACTGTGGGAGCAATTATTAGGAAATAGAAGACATACAAGACAACTGATAATCTCCCTCGATCTGGGGCTCCACGCAAGATCTCACCCCGTGGGGTCAAAATGATCACAAGAACGGTGAGCAAAAATCCCAGAACCACACGGGGGGACATAGTGAATGACCTGCAGAGAGCTGGGACCAAAGTAACAAAGCCTACCATCAGTAACACACTACGCCGCCAGGGACTCAAATCCTGCAGTGCCAGACGTGTCCCCCTGCTTAAGCGAGTACATGTCCCCCTGCTTAAGCGAGTACATGCCCAGGCCTGTCTGAAGTTTGCTAGAGAGCATTTGGATGATCCAGAAGAAGATTGGGAGAATGTCATATGGTCAGATGAAACCAAAATATAACTTTTTGGTTAAAACTAAACTCATCGTGTTTGGAGGACAAAGAATGCTGAGTTGCATCTAAAGAACACCATACCTACTGTGAAGCATGGGGTGGAAACATCATGCTTTGGGGCTGTTTTTCTGCAAAGGGACCAGGACGACTGATCCATGTAAAGGAAAGAATGAATGGGGCCATGTATCATGAGATTTTGAGTGAAAACCTCCTTCCAACAGCAAGGGCATTGAAGATGAAACGTGGCTGGGTCTTTCAACATGACAATGATCCCAAACACACCGCCCAGGCAACGAAGGAGTGGCTTCGTAAGAACCATTTCAAGGTCCTGGAGTGGCCTAGCCAGTCTCCAGATCTCAACCCCATAGAAAATCTTTGGAGGGAGTTGAAAGTCCGTGTTGCCCAGCAACAGCCCCAAAACATCACTGCTCTATAGGAGATCTGCATGGAGGAATGGGCCAAAATACCAGCAACAGTGTGTGAAAACCTTGTGAAGACTTACAGAAAATGTTTGACCTCTGTCATTGCCAACAAAGGGTATATAACAAAGTATTTAGATAAAGTAGATAAAAAAAGTAGATATTTAGTAGATAAACCTTTGTTATTGACCAAATACTTATTTTCCACCATAATTTGCAAATAAATTCATAAAAAATCCTACAATGTGATTTTCTGGATTTTTTTTCTAATTTTGTCTGTCATAGTTGAAGTGTTCCTATGATGAAAAGTACAGGCCTCTGTCATCTTTTTAAGTGGGAGAACTTGCACAATTGGTGGCTGACTAAATACTTTTTTTGCCCCACTGTATGTCTCTGTCTCTCTGTCTGTCTCTCTCTGTCTCTCGTCTTTGTGACTGCTTGTACATACTGTATTAATTCCCTTCGATTTTGTGTTCACGACCCTTGAGTAGGCTCTCATCTCCACTCTGCTTCATAAACTGTATGAGTAGCTGGTCTTACATGCATGCAGAATACTGAGCTGTGCATATTTAGGTTGATAGATTAGTTTACATTTGGTTTGACACCACAAGGAGAAGGGGTTTCCTGCATTGAGGAGTGCTGCATGCATTTTGGTTTGGTTTGTTCTGTGTAAAAGAATGCCTTGCTAACAGGAAGAGGAAGGTCCAAACCCTGACCCGGCAGGACCTGCCCATTTGTTCAGAACCCATGTCTCTGAAAATGTGAGATAATATACAGTACCAGTCAAAAGTTTGGACACACCTACTCATTCAAGGGTTTCTCTTTATTTGTACCAGTTCTACATGGTAGAATAACAGTGACGACATCAAAACTAATACATAAATAAATAACACTTAAAAAAAAAAGTGAATCAATGATTTATTTAGAATTTAAGGCACACTTAACCAGCATGGCTACAACAGCATTCTGCAGCGATACACCATCCCATGTGGTTTGTGCTTAATGGGACTATCATTTGTTTTTCAACAGGACAATGACCCAACACACCTCCAGGCTGTGTAAGGGCTATTTGACCCAAGAAGGAGAGTGATAAAATGATGACCTGGCCTCCACAATCACCAGACCTCAACCCAATTGACATGGTGTGCGATGAGTTGTACCACAGAGTGAAGGAAAAGCAGCCAATAAGTGCTCAGCATATGTGGGAACTCCTTCAAGACTGTTGGAAAAGCATTCCAGGTGAAGCTGGTTGAGAGAATGCCAAGAGTGTGCAAAGCTGTCATCAAGGCAAAGGGTGGCTACTTTGAAGAATCTCAAATATAACATATATTTGGATTTGTTTAACACTTTTTTGGTCACTACCTGATTCCATATGTGTTATTTCATAGTTTTGATGTCTTCACTATTATTCTACAATGTAGAAATAGTACAAATAAAGAAAAGCCCTTGAATGAGTAAGTGTGTCCAAACGTTTTACTGGTACTATATATACAATTGAAGTCAGAAGTTTACATACACTTAGGTTGGAGTCATTAAAACTCATTTTTCAACAACTCCACAAATGTCTTGTTAACAAACTATAGTTTTAGCAAGTCGGTTAGGACAGCTACTTTGTGCATGACACAAGTATTTTTTCCAACAATTGTTTACAGACAGATTATTTAACTTATAATTCACTGTATCACAAATCCAGTGGTTCAGAAGTTTACATACATTAAGTTGACTGTGCCTTTAAACAGCTTGGAAAGGAAGAAGCCACTGCTCCAAAACCGCCATAACAATCCAGACTACGGTTTGCAACTGCACATGGGGACAAAGATTGTACTTTTTAGAGAAATGTCCTCTGGTGTGATGAAACAAAAATAGAACTGTTTGGCCATAATGACCATCGTTATGTTTGGAGGGAAAAGGGGGAGGTTTGCAAGCCGAAAAACATCATCCCAACTGTGAAGCACGGGGGTGGCAGTATCATGTTGTGTGGGTGCTTTGCGGCAAGAGGGACTGGTGCACTTCACAGAAGAGATGGCTTCACGAGGAAGGAAAATTATGTGGATATATTGAAGCAACATCTCAAGACATCAGTCAGGAAGTTAAAGCTTGGTCGCAAATGGGTGTTCCAAATGGACAATGACCCCAAGCATACTTCCAAATTTGTGACAAAATGGCTTAAGGAAAACAAAGTCCAAGATATTGGAGTGGCCATCACAAAGCCCTGACCTCAATCCTATAGAAAGTTTGTGCGAGCAAGGAGGCCTACAATCCTGACTCGGTTACACCAGCTATGTCAGGAGGAATGGGCCAAAATTCAGACAACTTATTGTGGGAAGCTTGTGGAAGGTTACCTAAAATCGTTTGATCCAAGTTAAACCATTTAAAGGCAATGCTACCAAATACTAATTGGGTGTATGTAAACTTCTGACCCACTGGGAATGTGATGAAAGAAATAAAAGATGAAATAAATCATTATATTATCTCTACTATTATGCTGACATTTTACATTCTTAAAATAAAGTGGTCATCCTAACTGACCTAAGACAGGGAATTTGTACTAGGATTAAATGTCAGGAATTGTGAAAAACTGAGTTTAAATGTATTTGGCTAAGGTGTATGTAAACTTCCACTTCAACTGTATATATAGGAGTTTATATACCAAGTAAAGCAAAACTAAACCCTAGGGAAAGTGCTGCAACTAATTTAGTGGCCACTGAAGGCTGCATTACGGAAGAATGAATAATCAGGCTTCAAGACTAATTCAACTGAACATCTCAGAGGAATCTCTCTCTCGTGTGTGTATGTGTGTGTGGGGGGGTCATGTGAAGGAAATACTATAACCACCCCCCAGCCACATCTAGCTAAGTGGATGGGTCACTATTGTCTAGACATGTATACATGTTCATGAATAACAATAGATGGTCGTAATCACCCCCCAGACACACCTGGCTAATTTGATGGGTCATGTAATAATCCGGCTGAAGTGGAGTCTTTTGTTTAGACATGTAGCTAGCTAGCTAAGCAATGAACCAACATAATCCCATACTACTACCAATATAAACATTGGCATAGCTGTAGTATGAATCTGCAGGTAGCTAAAGATAATCATCTGGGTTCAATGTTAGCTAGATTTCGGATTCTAATAATATTACTACACAGATCATACACAACGTTAGCTGGCGAGCTAGCAAGCTAACGTTTGCTAGCTAACTAACAGTAAAAACAACTTTCTGACAAAATGTGAAACTTGTATCTGAAAATGTAGCAAGACTCTTACCCGTATAAATGGATGAATGCTTCACGACAGACTGGAACCATTTAACTCTGTTTTGTTTGTAGCTACATCTTGTTTGGTCAGCGTTGTGTCAAGTCACTCCGGTTCACACTGATCTGTCAATAGCGCCTGCTAAATTCAGGGCATCAATGTTGTTGAGAAAAGTAGCAAAACCTTTGTAGTCCTCGATGGCTAACTGTATATCTTTCAAAAACGGCACGGTAGAAAGGACTGTCAACACATAGTGAACAGCTCACGTTATAGACAGAAGCATGCTACATGGCAGACCAATCCAAACGCATCTCCCGCCATGGCCAGACCATCCATTATCTCAGCCAATCATGGCTAGCGGGAAGGTTCCTTGCTTTTTCCATGGCTAAACCAACTAGGCTCGTAATTTAACAATTCTATTCGTATTTATGGATGGAATACACATTTGTTGATAAGGCACATGACATGTTCCAGAAGGCAAATGATGCAGACAGTTACATTGATAGAAGACACAATCTGTCTGCAATATTAAAGCTGATCTACTCCATAAACAAAAAAAACTAGCTAAAACAAAAAGCTTAGTTTGGGTTAACTGTTTTGAACTCGAAGCACAGATAGGACACATGAAATTCATTTCTTAGGCATTAATCATGCAAACACATGTTTTTTTTTATTGTGGCACGGCGTCAGCGAGATTCAAACCTATGAGCTTCTGTTTTCTATCCATGGAATTACAAAGCTCTTACAAAGATGTTCATTTTAGTGTATTCAAACAGACCCCATTTCAAAGAAACAAGCACTCATTAAGATAAGGTGTGGCTAATTAGTTGAGGCGGCCAACACACCTGAACACACTTAATAAGATAGATCAGGGGTCTCCAACCCTGTCCTGGAGGGCTACCTGGTTCAGCTTATCAACCAGCTAATTATTAGAATCAGGTCAGCTAGATCATGGTTGGAGTGAAAACCTACTGTACAGGATGGTAGCTCTCCAGGAACAGGGTTGGAGAGCCCTGAGATAGAGTATAGATAGAATTTTGTTGATGCTGAGAATGGATTATTTTTAAATACCTTTATTAGAACGTTCTTTGAACAATACTAATGTTTTCTTGTAGTTTTTATGGAAAGTTTAAGAACATGAAGGAGGAAACCTGTAGGAAAAGTTATGCTAAAGTACTAAAATTCCCACAAAGAAACATACGGTTCTCAGAACGTTATGTGCTAGCTGGGTATCCTGTGCCATTCCCAGAATGTTGTGGGAAGGTTGTACGCAAAATAAGCATAGGACAACCACGCTCTCACCAAGCTCTTAGAAACAGATGGTTCTCAGAACGTTATGTGCTCCTGCATTACATGAGCCATTTAAAACCAGAAAACCTCTCAGTCCAAGTTCTTGCTCCAAAATATACAGAGATTATTTTCCAAATCAGTGATTCCTATCTGCAACATATTGTTATTTGATTTCGTAACAGTATGAGATGAATACTGGAAAACCTGATTGAAGGCTGGCTCCCAAATGCATCTATACTTGACTCAAACAGGAGCTCCCTGGGGATGACAAACCAAATGCAACATTAGGTCCTACATCCTAATAATCTAGGAACATCTAGCTGGAGGTACCACAGCATCTCTTTCCTGCATTTTTTTTTAGGTAATAGGAACTCAGTAATCTCTAGAGGTCCTGTACTTTAGTACTTCGTAATTGCAGAGAATCTAAGAAGCTGCTTGAATTGAACCATTGGGTTCATGCATACCAAAGATTTCCACTCTAAAATACTATGATCACTGCTATGGCTACAAATCAGACATGTAAGAATGTCTATGATTAAAGTTATATGCATTTTTTAACATTTGAGATATGCAATAGAAGCAGTCAGATATCGAGAGCTTGGGACTATAAGGTTCTATCTGCATTTTTGTCAAAATTGAGTTATTGACGTAGCCTTGTTCTGTTCCATGTTCTCTACCTACTGTATATAATATCGCTGACACCATTCAAACCAATGAGGGTTGGGAATTTTAATGCCAATTATCTCAGAATCATCTTTTTGCCGATAGAACCTTATAGAACCAGGCTACAGTATATTGCCTTTATGAAAAGTAATGACTCAACAGGAAGGCAAAACAAAGCACATAGAGCAGCCAATGTTTCGTCGCTTTACTGAATACCGCAGTCAAGAACAGATTGATTGGTCAACATTTTTAATATCACAAGACTATATGGTTTATATACTTTATAGTTATGTTGAATTAAGACCCCTGAGATCGCCTTAGTGTCCTTTTAGTTCTTCACAGAGAATTTCCCCATCCCCATTCTCTCCCTCTCCCAAAAATCCAACACCTACTGTAAGTCAAAACATGGGGAAAACGCGTGTCATTTCCCACATGCCTGTGTAACATGAACAGTGACTAAACTACCCCCTATCCTAGGCCTCTCCACCCTCATCCCCCCTTTCTATTTTCATTGCAATATTATGCAGAATGATTTATCTTGGGGACTTTAAACATTGACCTTTTGCAAGGTGCCAGAGTCCCCGGACAAAGCAGCAGTAAGATTAATGTGGCAGATCTCTTGATGGGCCAGTGTGTGTCGAGGACTCTCAGAGGACTCCATACAGTCTATACATCGAAACGTCTCACCTCGGCCTCACATAGCAAAGCCTGGCAGGGTGTCACTGTCACTCTCACCAAGGACCCCAGTGCTGCTCTGCTGGACTTGGACACTGGTGTGCCTGCCTGCCTCCTCCACTCCGTCTCCTGTACCATTTCACTTCTGTGAGACAACTTGCTGTGAGAAAAGTTGGTGGTGACTATTGGTTACAGGTACTAGGCGAGGGAAATGTCCACTTTGTTTTTTGTTTTTGTCACTCAGAACCGGGAGTTGGCATACGGGCTTCTTGCACACGCCAACTCTGGGCTCTGAGTTACAAATACAAAACACATGGTGGACATGTATCCCTCGCTCTGTATCTGTAACCGCAAACTTCAATGTCATTTATCTTAAAGTTAAAAGACCAATATAAACATTCCCTTGCATCGCCGCAGATGCAAGCTTTGCTAGCTGCGTTGAGGTTTTGGGTCATCTCAGACTTTTTCTAATACAACAGTTCAGCTGGCCTATGTTAAATGGCAAGTTGTGACGCTAGCAAGCTAGCTAGACTCAGAACTTATAGGTACATTAGGCTAAGCATGATCAGCCCAAAATTGAAAGAGGCACTGAAATTACACATAATTGAGGCACATTTGCCCTGCTACTATATCATTCCAGCACCTTACTCACATAACCACCTAGAGTATGCTGGCTTGCTAGCTAATTGAGGTTTTGAGTAATCTCAGCCATTTTCTAATAAAATGCTAGCCAGCTAATTCCTGTTAGCACACAGACAAAGAGTTCATGAGCACATTAGGCTTCAGAAGCCAGCTGGTTAGCTATGATTTCACCATGGGCAACGACAACTGGCAACTACTTCATTTTCAGTCATGTTCAACTTATAGCTAGTTTATCCATTGACCACAGTATTAAGGAGGATCCCTGACTGAAATGTAGCTAGCTAGAAATGATAGTGAAACCATGATAGGACAAGACTGTATGAAATGTAGGGGGAAGGATGCACATAGAATCCTCCTGTATTCTGCTAGAATGACACTTAGGCACAGTGTGATCACTGAGCAGGCGTGGACTTGCCTTCTATTCCTCCTCCAATAATCACTGAATATCACACCTACATAGAAATACATAGATGGATTAAGAAATTCCATCTGTCCGGTGCATGGCATTATGAGAGGATGTCGTTATTAGTCGTCTAAACTGTTTCTAGTAGGATTTCAATCCCATCATCATCGCTATGTGAACACTGTGGGTCAACATTTGGAGAGCCGTTAGTTTGATTATGTGTGAATGTGTCGCTCATTCACATTCTTTGTTGTCGTTTTACCCTGCACTTGAGGGCTGTTTTAAGGAAGATCCTTCCACCAATCTTTTTTTTAATACACTCCCTTCTCATCGGTATGCTAGCTGTGCCCAACACAGACTGTGATTGTTTTGTGTAATCCAGCCGTGCTCTGCATGGCCTGTCAAATTAATGAATCATCAGTCATCAGGTATTATGGGAGAAAAGGAGGCCTGTTTAACTGCCACCTCCCCCCAATCTACCCTCCCCCCTATCAATGTATTGATCCAACCGCGATGAACGTGGCCAATGAGGCATTGACGGTACAGTAGATAGGCCAGGTTAAAATCACATCAATCTCAATTCATTTAGGAGCCTTTCTGACAAAATAGACATTGTAGCAGCACAGGGATGAACACAGTGGCTCTGACCGTTCTGCTGTCCACCTAGACTAGCCTTGGTGAATAGCCCTTGCCCCTTGCCCCTCCACCTCACACCCCCACCCCCATATCCACAGTGCCTGAGGAGAAATGTGAAAAGCGTGTCATCCCTGAGAAACATCTCCAAATATAACTGAGCTCACAGTGGAAGCAGATGCGTGGATGGATGTACAGGGCTGTGCTTTGCAACGATAAAAGGAGATGCTCCACAGGATTGATTGTTTTACACTCTTCACACTCTGATCTCATGTCTAGTGCACCAATGGAGCAGTCTCAATGTAGACATGGTGACCTTGGAATGACACATTTGCTGTCCTTTTTTTCAATGCCCATATTGATTCAGCCATAAAGCAAAGTTATTGTGCATTACTGTAGGAGAGGACATTATATTTGAGACCAATGGTGTCTGTATCATCCTGATTTAACCGTAGAATGTGAGCTTTGCATTCTATAGTAAAGCACTGATTACTGGACTCCTGCCTTATAGAATGTTTACATTCATCTGCCCTTGTTATAAAAGACCAAGTCTCAAATCTAGACATACAGCGCATTTGGGCATATGTAAAATTATATTTCAATATGCTGTCAGTCATCTACCAACAAATAAGTCCAGATGGATATTTTATGATGATGGCAATTTACAACAGCCTTCCTGGAAGAAAATAGAATATTGTCCTGATCTACGATTTCTGGCGAAGTCATAACACATGATAAGATTCCTTTTGTATTGAGGTCGCCTTGCTGGGCAAGGTGATTCATGAATAAAAAAAACACAAGGCTGCTTTTGGTAAACAGCTACTAAAGGGTTTAAGTGTCCGTTTCAAATGTATGGCTAGGACAATGAAGTCACCCCTCCGCCTCTGATATTTGATTCCATCCTAATGATCTTGTCCTAAATCATTTTACAAGCACTACAATGTTTGTGAATATATATTATATGATGGTGAGTGTGATTCCTGTTGACCTCTGTGACCAGGGATGCTTGCCCTGAGGGATGCCTGCCCTGAGGGATACCTGCCCTGAGGGATGCCTGCCCTGAGGATGCCTGCCCTGAGGGATGCCTGCCCTGAGGGATGACCGTGTCCACCACAACAGATGTCTGATTGGGTGATGCATGCTGGTCTTGATTCCACACATACCTGTTGCATGCTGGTCTTGATTCCACACATACCTGTAACTATGCAATGTCCCTCTCCTACTGTATCATGACCATAAACAAAAGGCACTACTGTAGCACCGCCAGACATCAAATGAACAACTGTTCATTGTGCTGAGACCATATCCTACCTCTACCTTCCCATACCGACCATCCCCCAACTGTCCCATAAAGGTTTTCACACATGAAACACAGTCATACATCATCATCACAGTACGAGCGACTGTATGGCCTCTACAACCGACAGTAAACTGTCTGCTGTCTCTACAGACAAACAGGAGGAACCTCTGGTCCCCTGTTTTCTCTGGCCCCTGTGATAATGGCTAGTGGTCATCACATTATACTCTGCCTGACCGACAATGTCACAGAGCATCTCTCTCGTTTGCTGCACAACTCTATTCACAGCACCTTCGCAATGATCCACCATAGCCACCTAATCGTGTAACACAGGGTAGAGTTGAGCGATCTCGTCAATTAGAAATTCCCACATGAGGATGGGATCCCAAAAGGAACTCTAGCGAATGATTAACCCATTGTGGCCTGCTTGCAGCTCTGTAATTATGCCCCCATGTGTGTTGGAGGCAGATGCTAAAATCCATCCCTTCCTAATTAACCTCTGCTGACACGGCTCAGAAACGGATAGAATGGAGCATTTCACAGCTGACATGCTGGCCTGGGCTCAAGTCATGAATCGACTGATCCACAGTGAAATTGCGACATTTCTTTGCTGATTGCAATCGATATTTGATACTTTTTTTCTAAAGAAAGAGAGAAGAACAACAAACATGATAGCTAAGTCCTTTGTGTTATTTCTCTGTTTGTGTGTGTGTGTGTGTGTGTGTGTGTGTGTGTGTGTGTGTTCACACCTCCTCATTTTGACATAGGGAGAGCAGGCTTCATTTTCCCAAAGAATCAGGTGGAAGGTTAGGAATGTGGTTGAGCTGTAGAGTGAATTCCCTGGGTCAGGGTTGGAATAGGAGGGGTTAGAGAGGTGAGCAGGCCCTTTTAGTCTTCACTTATGGACAGAAAGCCCCTCTATGGAGTGTTGTGAGTCACCAGAGGGAAGGGTTTTTACACAGAACACACTGTGCTCTGTCCCCGCTCTCTCACCCACAAACCCATGCTTTGCCAGACAGTACTAGTCCCTATGGACCTAAAAAAGCTTTAAAATGCATCTCAAAATATGTATGAATCCAAATCCATTTATCACTGCAGTTTCTAAGTTCTGTAGCGATGGTGAATGTTGTAAAACCTATAGGACCAGATTTGCAGACTGGAGCATAAAAGTACATTTGGGCAGCACTAGATATTATTTACTTGCCATTGGCATGGAGAGTACTTAATGGCAAAGAAAAAACATTTTATTCTGCTTAGAGAGGGTACCAGGTTAGATGGTTATGTGCAGGTCTATCTTGCATCTCCATATTACTGTCCTATGGCTCTTTTGAATTTGCTTTATGAGATGTATGGCAGTTTATGGCACACAAAACACACAATACAGACTTTCAAAATACAAACTCTGGACTCTTTTTTTTACCCCGATTAGATTTATGTAGCCACTATTGTTCATTGATAATGGAACCATTAGGAGTATCCATCAAAGTAAAGAATAACAAACACAATTGTGTGTGTGTGTGTGTGTGTGTGTGTGTGTGTGTGTGTGTGTGTGTGTGTGTGTGTGTGTGTGTGTGTGTGTGTGTGTGTCAGAGATGGGATGTGTGTAAACGTCATCACAACCTTCTATCTCTCCTCCCCTCTTCACTCACTCTGACTCCCAGGCACATTCCGTAACGTCTCATCCATATCCCGTGAAGGAATGAATCCATCAAGTATTCTGTTATTATTGGTCGTGTGTATGAACGCTGTAATTCCACAGTGTATAGTAAGCCCACAGAATATAGAGCAAAGCATTATGTCCCCCCTACTTCTCCACTGCCTGGACCTCACATCTCCATGGTTATCCCCACATGCAGCCCCAGTCCCAGTCGCACTCCTCTGAATCTGAAAGAGACAGAGATGGAGAGTGGGGAGGAGGACATGGGGATGGGGTGGGGGGGCTGCAAGGTGGATACTCCTCACTCTTTGTGGTAATGCTTTTAAATGCAGCTATGTATGCTGGAAAGCCTCTGCTCACTGAATTTCAAAATACCTCCAGCACCATTGTTTTTTTTCCTCCTCTGTGTACCAAATACAAGCTGCAAGCAGTCACGCTGCTGTTTCCATGGCAATATATATCTGTGAGAGGAATTCATTAACCCTTTCTCGCAGGGGTTCCGCGCAGAAATCCCACGTAGAATACATATAGGCAAACAGGCAGGGATGCTTCTATTTACGGAAGCCTTCTCACATTTGATACATGATAGTAAATCCATGCAGGCTTTATTTTTGGTCATGGCACATTTTGCTGACTTCTGTAGTTTTCATGAATTTACATGATATTAGTATAGACAAGCCTTGATTAATTTATTCAAATTCAAACTAGCTAGAAAGAGAAATCCATTAGAATTGTCTTAATTTCCCATGATCCATCCAGGTAAAATGTGCATCAAGACTAACACTGTGTTAAACATGCCAGCTGTGAATAGAGGGTTAAGAGAATGTCCAGATGTAGCCCTTTGCCTCTTTAAGTCAGGTCCACATCACAGATAGATAGAGATTGGCTCAAAATGTATAATAAACAAAGTGCTGGCTGAAGTGCAGCTTGTCAAAGAGAAAAAGAGAGAGAGAGAGGAGAGAAAGAGGGAAAGAGGAGAGACAGAGAGAGAGGAGAGAGACAGAGAGCGAGGGAGAGGTGAGAGAGAGAGAGAGTGAGAGAGATAGAGAGAGAGAGGAGGGACAGAGGGAGAGGAGAGACAGAGAGAGAGGAGAGAGAGAGAGGAGAGACAGAGAGAGAGGAGAGAGAGAGGAGGGGGGAGTAAGAGAGGAGAGACTGGGAGAGAGAGAGATGAGAGAGAGAGAAAGAGGAGAGAGAGAGAAAGATGAGAGAGAGAGGAGAAAGAGAGAAAGAGGTGAGAGAGAGAGGAGAGACAGAGAGCGAGAGAGAGGTGAGAGAGAGAGAGAGAGGAGATAAAGAAGAGAGAGAGAGGAGAGAGGAGTAAGGGAGGAGAGAGAGAGAGGTGAGAGAGAGGAGTAAGAGAGGAGAGACTGGGAGAGAGAGAGAGGTGAGAGAGGAGTAAGAGAGGAGAGACTGGGAGAGAAAGGTGAGAGAGGAGTAAGAGAGGAGAGACTGGGAGAGAGAGAGAAATACACACAAAACACAGGCACCCAAGGAGATAGGTATGTACACACACACACACACCTGACACCTCACTGATGATTACCCAGCAGATTGCTTAAGACATGGGGGCGTAAGTGAACACAACACCTGAGGTTTCACAGACATCAGTCCCCTGCCTGTTCATCTGGCTCAGTAGCCACTCTTACGTGTGTGTGTGTGTGTGTGTGTATATGTGTGTGTGTGTGTGTGTGTGTGTGTGTGTGTGTGTGTGTGTGTGTGTGTGTGTGTGTGTGTGTGTGTGTGTGTGTGTGTGTGTACAGTAGGTGTGTATGTGTGTGAACACGTGATTTTGCACTTGAGCCTGCATGTGCCTGCTTGCGCATATGTGCTAGTGTATGAAGCAACATGACTTGACTTGTGCACAAAATATACCCCATCGACACAACAATGACTGCTCTGAATATGGTTCAATAATGATAGACCATTGCAAAGATTAACCTTTTGTTTGCCCTTTACAAATACTTAATTATTCATGTGTTTTGAATTAATGGATGCCATGTCTGTATAACGAAAGGTTAATAAATTGAGAGGGAACAGGGTTGAGTATAGGGAAGATAACACAGACATACATTCTGCACGTTTGGATTGTCTTACACATTCTCTGTCACTAACATGAATCAAGTGTAAGGCGGAGCCACATAGCCATGTCCCAGCTAACTTCTGGAGTAGGTCACATCACATGATGCGGTGAGATGTGTAGTGTCCTGGCTCAGAGGACAGCTGTGTGTTTAAGGTCAGGTAGTAAGCTTTCTGGAAGGAGCTGGTCAGGTATGGGCAAGTACAGTTTAACAGTGTGTTGTCTGGAGGGAGGTGGTTCTATATGGGGAGTACAGCGTGGTGTCTGGAGGGAGGTGGTTCTATATGGGGAGTACAGTGTGGTGTCTGGAGGGAGGTGGTTCTATATGGGGAGTACAGCGTGGTGTCTGGAGGGAGGTGGTTCTATACCAGGAGTACATTGTGGTTTCTGGAGGGAGGTGGTTCTATACCGGGAGTACATTGTGGTTTCTGGAGGCAGGTGGTTCTATATGGGGAGTACAGCGTGGTGTCTGGAGGGAGGTGGTTCTATATGGGGAGTACAGCGTGGTGTCTGGAGGCAGGTGGTTCTATATGGGGAGTACAGCGTGGTGTCACAGTGTGGTGTCTGGAAGGAGTTGGTTCTATATTGGTAGTACAGTGGGATGTCTGGAGGGTAGTGGTTCTATATGGGGAGTACAGTGTGGTTTCTGGAGGGAGGTGGTTCTATATGGGGAGTACAGCGTGGTGTCACAGTGTGGTTTCTGAAAGGAGATGGTTCTATATGGGGAGTACAGTGTGGTGTCTGGAGGGAGGTGGTTCTATATGGGGAGTACAGCGTGGTGTCTGGAGGGAGGTGGTTCTATATGGGGAGTACAGTGTGGTTTCTGGAGGGAGGTGGTTCTATATTTGTAGTACAGCGTGCGTTCTGGAGGGAGGTGGTTCTATATGGGGAGTACAGCATTGTGTCTGGAGGGAGATGGTTCTATATGGGGAGTACAGCATGGGTTCTGGAGGGTAGTGGTTCTATCTTGGAGTACAGCGTGGGTTCTGGAGGGAGGTGGTTCTATATGGGAGTACAGCGTGTTGTGGGATGTGGGGAAGAGTGAGTAGTGACAGCATCAGCACAAACTGGAGCTCTTCTATAGTGCCTTCAGAAAGTATTCAGACCCCTTGGCTTTTTCCATATTTTGTTACGTTACAGCCTTATTCTTCAGTGGATTAATAAATTAAAAAACATCCTCGGAAATCTACACACAATTCACCGTAATGACAAAGCAAAAACAGGTTTTTATACATTTTTGCAAATTAAATTTTACGACAGAAATACCTTATTTACATAAGTATTCAGACCCTTTGCTATGGGACTCGAAATTGAGCTCAGTTGCATCCTGTTTGCATTGATCATTCTTGATATGTTTCTACAACTTGATTGGAGTCAACCTGTTGTAAATTCAATTGATTGGACATGAGCTGGGAAGGCACGCACCTGTTTATATAAGGTCCCACTGTTGACAGTTTATGTCAGAGCAAAAACCAAGCCATGAGGTCATGTCCTTGAGTGGCCTAGCCAGAGCCAGGACTTGAACCTGATAGAACATATCTGGAGAGACCTGAAAATTGCTGTGCAGCAACACTCCCCATCCAATCTGACAGAGATTGAGAGGATCTGAATGGGAGAAACTCCCCAAATACAGGTGGTCCAAGCTTGTAGCATTATACCCAAGAAGACTCGAGGCTGTAATCAGTGCCAAAGGTGCTTCAACAAAGCACTGAGTAAATGGTCTGAATACTTATGTCAATTTGATATTTCAAATTTGATATATTTTTTTTGTTGCTTTGTCATTATGGGGTACGGTGTGTAGATTGATGAGGAAAAATAATGCTGTAACGCAACTAAATGTGGAAAAAGTCAAGGGGTCTGAATAACCGAAGGCACTGCATGTACATTGCAATTTATTGGCCTCATTGCTGTTCCAGTATTTATTTGGGCAAAATAGTACACACTCATTACCCTTTTAATGACTGCATGGTTTTTCTGCTGCCATTTGGAGCCTATTGAAATTAGTGAGATAGCATGGTAGTTGAACAAACTAATGCTGTGGGATCTAAAGGCCTCATAACGCATGATTGGCTGCGTCCAGCATTGCTGTTAGTTGGTTTTGTTCATTACCCTTTCTGTTTATGCTTTGTCAAGATTTGCTCATCCATTTTGGTTCAGATCTACTGTATTTCTTATTCATCCGCCCCTTAACTCTCTCTCTCTCTCTCTCTCTCTCTCTCTCTCTCTCTCTCTGACCAATATAAGCCTAACATAATGACAGTAACAACGTACAGACTAGAACTATATGTAATCCAATTGTGTGGCCTAATTGGCTGTGTTGAAATGCCCTCATCTGTAAACACAGCTTTTAATGGCAGTTGTGGATCCACATGGATGGGAACCCCCAAACCGTGAGTTACATTGTTTGGCTCGTTAAGACTATTCACAGTACTGTACATGACGCTTGACGTCCCAAGTAGCATCCCATAGCATGTATTATATAACAAACACTGTTACAATACACTGTGGAAATGTGTCACTGTGGTCGTTTATTATGAATTGTCATGTTGTTGTGAAGTCTAATGTAATTCTCTCTATATCGTGTTGCTTCAGTTCCTCTTTATTCGCACTATACCTTTGGCTATACCATTGCATATACTGTAGCACTCAAACAAATGACCGGATTCTGAACGTCTTCAAAGCAAATGTGAGGGTTACAGTTACAATGAACTCCCCTTGAGAACAGCAACATGTAAGGGGGATTCACCTGCTTGCCTATCGTACGACACACAGTTTGTTACTGGCCGTTATGATTTGTGTTTTGTCTAAATATAGTGAACTGAACCCCTCCTGTTTGATCAGGCCTTGCGACAGTGACCAGGGAGAGAGTAGCAGTGTGAGTGAGTGCATGTAGAAACTCATCAGTGAGATGGTACCCTTAGCAGAAAGCCCAGAGCATACATCAGTTATACAACCATTGATTTTCACATTCCTTTCTTCCTTTAGCCCAGGCAGTCGTTGTCAGGTGTAACATGAGAAAAGACAGTATTTTTCAAGCCCTGTTGCTCCCTGGAGGTCTGCTGGAACTCTCTGTTCCCTATGGAGGGTGAAAACAGGAAGACAATTGGTGGTCCAGGGGAGATGGACTGGAGCCCTTCACCCAACACTGTCACCCTCCCTATCCCACTATTGAGCTGATATGACCCTCCCAAATCAGATATGTCACAGAAATCACTGAGTGGCTTGAATGAGCGCATTACCTAAAGTTAGTCTGTGCTGTTTGTAGGAAAGAGAGGCACATGATTACATTTTTTAACTGATAGAAATGTCCACTATCATTTATCAAGCATAACCAAAGGACCTCTCTGTAAAGGATGAGATGTAGCTGGATGTAGATGTAGCCTAGTCCTGTATTTATTTCCAGGGATTCTCGGCTGCACCTAGATGGTTGCTGACCATTGTCTTCTGGTGCTGAACTTCGGGATTCCCATTCTGACGCTGTCCATGGTGCTGAATCTCCAATCGCTGCTATACATTGTTGGTTTCCTTCACCATCTGACTTTTTTCTATTGTGACAGTCACCACAGATAATCCTGCAGAAACATTGCAATGTCATAGTTCATAGATGAACCCACCACAGTAAGGGAGATGTTGAGAGAGAAGTGCAATGTGGTTTTATGTATGTCATCGTGCCCAGGCATGTCACATTCAGCGTATAGGTGCAGGGAAATGTGTTGCTTTACAGGGTCAGCCATAGGACGGCCCCCTGAAGCAATTAGGGTTAAGTGCCTTGCTCAAGGAAACATCGACCTTTGGATTACTGGCCCAACTCTCTAACCACTAGGCTACCTGCCGCCCATAGCTAGAGAAGAAGAGCAAAATAGTGACTGGGAGGCAGCAATGCATTAAGCATGTGATACTATTTATATCAGAGGAGTAAGGGTGACCCAATAACTGGCATGCGTTATGCAACATGTGAGCAAAGGGAAAAAAGGAGCAGGGAGCACACACATCTCAGGGGCTTGGATGGCCTTCCACAGAAGCCAATTAGAGCCAGGTCCTGTGTTCAGGTGACCCCGGGGACTAGGGTTCCAGCATGCATGGATGGGCTTTGGGGGGAAAGGCAAGTGGACAGAGGTGTCGATTTTGTGTCCCTCAGAGACTGTGCTAAGGGTCTCTCTCCCCACAGCTAGCTAGCGCTCCAGCTAAGCTGACCCTCGATCTTCCTCTGACACAACCCAACCTGGTGAAGACCTATAGCTAAGGATTGTCTGAAAAGGAAATGAAAGGGAAATCTCTAGCTATTTTCCACATTTTCATCCCGTTTTCTGTTGGTTCAGGAACAATATCAATGAACTAATCATCTTCTTGCAAGATATTGTGGAATATACAAGAATCTTTACTTTGTGTGTATACTGTATGCCAGCCCTAACCATATACCAACACCTACACTAGTAAGCAACGAATAAATGTAATAGAACAATTGTTGAAAATGTTTGACATATACAATTTTGAGATTCAACAACCAAAATGTGTGATATTTACAAAGTAAACGGGTGTTGCCATCAATCCATTGCAGTGTTGCATTTCCAAACAGCAGGCTTGGCTGTGTTCATTGAGTCAGCAAAAAGAAGTGCCTTGGCTTCAGTGAGATGCCAAGGCACTCGCTCACTCTCCCTTTTTCTCTTTAAGAATGCATCTTAAGTTTGTCTTTTTACAATCATAAAGGAAATGAATTAATTCAAAGAAATTATAACAAAAATACATATTCAACATCATGCTCTCTACAACACTGTATATTTGAATTAAATTATTCATGCAACAAATATAATTAACTTTTAAAATGTAAATATAGAGGCAGAGAATAAAAGTGAATTAAATGTTTCCAGGCATATTGCCGTGGATTAAGGCTGTTTAAGTGTATAAAGGCTTGCTACTGATTAAGATCGGCGTCAGCTATTGACACGCCTGACGATGCGCTGTCCACTGTTATAGATTAGCTGTTTTAACACCTTTTTTTTGTAAAAATGTGTACTTTTTCATCACCAATTAAGTTCATGATACAGAGAAAACCCAAATAGTTGCTGGTTTGACCTCAATATCAATCAGTCCAGCACCACTGACAGAGTGGCTGGCTCTCTAGCACAGACGATCAATACAAACTCTCCACTCTCAGTCACTCCCTTTATTTGGATAGTCCAGATTGTTCGTCTGTAGATGCTCTACAGATGGTCATGCTATCAACAAACTATCTGTTGAGAAGCAACTGCTTGCTAAGGTTATGGTTAGGGTTACGATAAAGGTTAGCGTTAGTAGATAGTTGAAATGTCACTGATAGTCTGTAGACGGTCTGTAGAGCATCTAGAGATGGACTATCCAAAGAAAGTGTTATCAAACTCTCTTCATAATTGGTGTGTACAGTAGTAAGTTACAGTAAGTTTGTTATATTCTGTTTGTTCTATTTCAAAGCTTGCCAGATTGTGTTACACTATATTATTGTCATGATGATGATGATGATGGTGATGAGGTGAGGCAGGTTGATTCAAAGTGTAGCCATAGCAGTAAGTTCAGTCCTCTCTAAAATACATGGGAGGCCAACTAAGTTAATTACTATGCAGTGGCAAAACAAGTTTGTCTCTGTTAAGACACTTACAAAGATAACAAGACCGTGGTAAGGTTTGAAAACAAGCTGAGACAATATGGTGATTCAAACTGTAACCATAGCAGTGAGTTCAATCTCTCTAAAATGCAGGGGAGGCTAAATACGTTTATTATTGTGCAGTGGGAAAACAAGTTTGCCTCTGTTAAAACACTGACAAAGAGAACACACATCATTCAAAAGGTATTCCAGGCCCATCACGTCACTGAACCCTAATTAAATGTTAGCATTTAGAAGTATGGTTACACATGGGCCTATACATCAGAATGTCTGCTCCTCTGTCCCACAGATGATGCCACAGTAGTGGCAGTGATTCTTTCAATGAGCTTTTGCACATAGCCTTCGAAACACCATAACTGCATCAGTGCTCGCTGGGTTGCTTAGCAACTGGATAGCACATAGATCCCTACAGAAAGCCTCCTCTTCTGTGTGAAACACATCTTGTCTGATTGTACCATGTGATGTGCATTGGAGTAATAATGTGATTATCATTCAAATAAATACTTGAATAATGTTTTATGCTATTTAAGTTATTGATCTAATATGCTCAAGTGGCTGCAGCAGTGCCTGTATGTTCTTTATCTACTTACACAACTGTATGGATGTAACGTGAACTGCATTTAGCTGCATTTCAATTGTGTGTGTGTGTGTGTGTTTGTTGTCTTCAGTCAGTACCCTATGAGTGTTGATGTGTGTTCAAATAGGCTATGTGGTAAAGTGGTAATGCATGTAACGCACCGGAAGGTACTAGCAACATTCTAATGGGTTGCAGGGAGAATAGACTCATATGGCCATCATTTCACTTCATTCCTTGGCGATTCAGTGCATGGATAGGCTGCCGTTGAAATTTCTCCTTAGATTTCAGATTTTTACCATTTCAATTAACATTAGCATTTTATACAATACATTAGGCTGAACTTATTTCCCACGAAATCTTGTACAAGGGAATTTCAACACTTGTTTTCACCGCAAATGCTCTTGTGGGTGTTCCTCAATCTTTGTCATTATTTGCTTCGAGTGCTTCGAGAAGAAGATGAACGAAACATGTAAGGTATTCAATCAAGAGATAAGGCTGGACAACGGCGACGACTGGGCATTTCACTTGGTTATCCTCTTTGACATAAAATCCAATGTTGTGATACATACACTGGCCGATATATATGACGGGTCATCCATATTTCGCTGTGCCTAATTTTCCACCAGAAGGGTGATAGAGCCTGCTCTGACGTCTGCATCAGATATTGTCCATTGCATTTTTTTATGGACATTTTTTCCTCACTGACTTTGAGTTGAGAGAAGCAAATTTACATCATCATCAGCAACAAAAGGGGAATGAAGATTTATGTTTTATTTTTTTTACCCACGCCTCCCCTTTCACCCCCAAACATTTACAGCTAAAACAAATTCTTAAACACATCATAGCCTACATTGTGGAACAATCTCTAGCGCCGGAGCATCGCTGGAACCATGCCTCTTCTGCAGGTTTGGACTGGGAAATTGCAACTGCCAATTTAATCAACAAGACGCTGCTGTTCCTTATCAGACGTCTCTCAGTTTTTCTGGGCTTTTTCGTTTTTAAAGAAAAAGGCTTGTTATTACTTTTTGAAAGTCTTGTGTAGGCTGTAATGAGCAAGATGTCGGATCTTCTGGTGTTGGTTGAGGGGGTCTGTGACCTGCACGGATTTCCATAGCTTGGGAAAACAGCTTGGACCAATTACGACGTTTAAACACGCATTTTGTATAAAGCCATTACATGACTAAATGTATCTTCTTTTTTTTTTGCAGCAATTTATTTGAATTGCTTTTTTAAACTTTCTTTTCACAATTTTCTTTGGACCACAAGCGGTTGGATTATTGAAACTATATAAGGATTTGTGGAAATGTTGGGTCCTCAAGAAGATAAATTATGTGGAATGTTCTCTGCTTTGGCGGCTCTGTCCTTCGTTTGCTTTGTTCAAAGGTAAGACAGCATTCTAAGATATATTTCCATGAGAGCAAAAGCTTATCATAACCCTCAGAAGGCTATAGGAAGGAAAACCCCCACTGAAATCAGATTTTGTCAGCACCGACATTAAGGCGACATTAACACTCGTATTGCGTTTGCAATCTTAACACGAAACCGTTTTCTGCGGCGCACGCGCCTTTGTGCGAGCAAGAGGCGCGCGTTCATGTTGTCTATTGTTAAACGCACTCCTATCCAGATTGTAAATAGCGGCTAATTGGCTGGGGCGAGTATCAATCATATTAAATACAATCAGACCGTACATACCCGATAATTAGTAACAATGCTGAGTCTATTAAATTAGCCATACCATTGATCAATCAGCACCAATAGCTTTTTAATGGATGTTAGCCAGAGGAATGTAGCCAAAGCCTCATCCGTACTGTAATTTTAAGACGTTAACTATAAACGTATATCTGCGCAATGTACATGGAAAGAAGAAAATCATAAATCCACCTAAATGACCATGTCTTGATTCCACCCCCATCAACAACATGTCGCCTACCTACTACCGATTTATCCTCGATCAGCGGGATAAAATAAAACTCAAACGCCTGTCAGTCGTCTAAAGTAGGTCATCATCACTTCAACACATATGATTTTGAATTTGATCAAACCTTTAATTCAACATTCACACTACTCTTCAAGTCTTCAGTCCTCTCCAGTGTTGCGTATTTTGAGCACCTGTAACCGCCTAGTGGAGATGGTGAAGTAGGCTTAGCAATAGAAGGACGATTTCTTGACTAATGTTTTGTCATGTCCAATGTAAATGAAGACATACTGGTAGGCCAACAAAAATAAGATCTATGTTCACCACGTTCACATGGTATATTCCCCACTGGGCTACATTGCATTTAACCTACTGAGACTGACAACACTCGCTCGCTAATCAAACAGTCGTGGCCCCAAACTGGGTCTTCCATTTTGACATTTCAATTTCATTCTAGTGGCCAGGAAATAAACGGGGTGATCACTACGCTTCTCACGCTCCTACACGCATTGACACGTTCATCAGCTCATTGATTTCATACTTGTATGCCTCGTGAATTATGTGGTTAATTACATTGTCATTCAGTGTAAATAAGTAACATCAATCAGGTATTTTATTTAATTACGGAATTTAAATACTTGTGTGTTTCTCAATGTCCCACTGACACATGCAATTAGATGTAAGAGGTGAGTCTTTAGCATGCCAGGTGTAGCCTAATTCAGATCACTTCAAGAAAGCAGGCTCCCAACTCCCACTAAAGCAGTGGTTGTCACCATAGACTTACCAGTTAGAAATATTGAAATGTCATCTTTTAGGTTTGCTACTGAATATTGAGCAAGTTGAAGGCTACAAGTGAAATTTATTCAAAAGTAGGCTAATTGAGCTTCATGTTTAGTTTCAACTCATGGCTCCTGACAGGGTCTTAAAACTGTGATTTCTTTCCACAGCACCTCCACTGGACAAACCGGAATATCTGTGGCCAAGGCCACGGTGG
The DNA here is from genome assembly GCF_013265735.2 of Oncorhynchus mykiss. NCBI lineage: Eukaryota > Metazoa > Chordata > Actinopteri > Salmoniformes > Salmonidae > Oncorhynchus > Oncorhynchus mykiss. The sequence goes on along the minus strand of NC_048574.1, from coordinate 43,245,301 downwards.
ACAAGTTGCTGAAGGGGTATGACATCCGTCTAAGGCCTGATTTTGGAGGTGTGTGAGATATATTGCACCTGTGCTATTGGTTGTTATTTTTTCTGAAACCATTTGAATTGTTAGCCTTTTGGAACGCCAAAGGCAGAGGCTTTGAAGTGGCTGCTACCGTCTCATTTGCTCCGTGTCTGTTAACCACCACATATGGAAGATGGCTTTTGTTCTCTAGAAGTGGGGCGCGTACAGAACCTGTCTAACACACGGTTTCTTGATGTGCAGCTGCATTGAAGGATTGATAACCAAGGCTTATGCCAGTACACAAAGTCTTTGTAATAGAAAAAGACATGAAGCTTTTACCTACCAACGCAATTAATAGTGGGAACTTAGGCTAGTAGATAGGTATAATTGGAAAGAACATAATGGGTTGAACCACTAGAGTGGTGAGTTTTGAAAACAAGCTGAAGACAAGTGAGTCAGACTGTAGCCATAGCAGTGAGTTCAGTCCTCTCTAAAATGTAGGGCAGGCTAAATGCGTTTATTATTGTCCAGTTTGTCAGTGGTACTGGCAAAATACTGACAAAAAGAGAAAGTTGTATAAAATGAAAGCTCATTTGTGAGGTTTAAATGTTACTTCCATGGTAATAGGAAAGCAACAGCATTATCTTTAAATATTTTGTCTAACACCCTTGTCACAACACAACTGATTGGCACAAACTCATTAAGGAAAGAAATTCCACAAATTAACTTAACAAGGCACACCTGTTAATTGAAATTCATTCCATGTGACTACCTCATGAAGCTGGTTGAGAGAATGCCAAGAGTGTGCAAAGTGGTCATCAGGGCAAAGGGTGGCTACTTTGAAGAATCTCAAATATAAAATATATTTTGATTTGTTTAACACTTTTTACATGATTTGTGTTATTTCATAGTTTTGTTGTCTTCACTATTATTGTACAATGTAGAACATAGTAAAAATAAAGAACTTTGAATGAGTAGGTGTGTCAACTTTTGACTGGTACTATATATATATATATATATATATATATATATATATAAAATCATAGTACCTTAAAATACACATTTTAATCACTTACATGTTATCCCAAAAACAAGTTATTTTTACTTTAACATGAAAGCAGCCAATCAGTGTTGTTGTAAAAAGCACAGCAACATCCATGATCAGATACCTGAAACTTAAACAGGGTTTCAACAACACAAACGGTTGTAAAACATAATTCAGCCATTTGTCTTTATTTGTTGTACTTTTCGCTCCTCTTTTTTCTCTCTGTGGTTAACATCAAGCTAGAATAGAGCTCCTTTGACAGAGATGTGCTATTGTGTATTTGGGATGTCACACACTCTCTCTCTCTCTCTCACGCCTTTGAATTATGCTTTGCTTAGCGGTCTACACTTGAAGTCACCATAAAAACATTGCATTAAGCTTTTTCTTGTCCAGCTCTCTCCTTGCTTTGCAGCTCTAGTCAGTTCCCATTGCTCCTCCACACTGCAGCACACTAAGTTGTTAGTCTGAGTGTCCCGGGCAGGCAGTGGCAGCGCCTCTTCCTCCAGCCACGGCTGCCTCAGGCCAGGGAGCTGTAGTCCATCACATCCTGATAACTCCATCATCAATCAGCCACTTCTCTCCTGACACAACTGCTGACCAACTTCAGCTCTGGAGAGCCAAAAGAACGAGGGAGGCCTTTTAATTGGTGCCCCATGCTGGACTCAGATATTTGAAGCTATTGTGCTGGAACCAGAATAGAGAGAACTGACCCAGAACGCTATACTTGTCGATGATAGAGCCTGTGGTTTAAATGGTTGAATCCTGGCTTGCCCAGGGTACTGCCGTGGGAACCAGTTGAAGTGTGGTGGCCTTATCGCTGGTAGATCCGCATGACAATGCAGGCTGCACTCGCTCCACACAGCCCCCTGTCCCCTCGCCTCTTCATTGAGCTCTGAGCCAAACTGGAGCCCTAAAACGGTCAACACAATCCAACATCAGGCCTTCACACATTATCTCCCCACCCCCACCCCAACATCCACCTACCCCCACTACTAAGGGGGATCATATAAATTGGATTTAATTCTCTATGCTTTAGTTTAAGGACAAACTAGTCAACCTTTACTTTGTAGCGTGAATGACAACAAGGGCTACTGTGACTTTTCTCTAAGCGTATCTGTGTCTAATTTTGCAGTTTATTTACATATAGTCCAGAGTATGATCAGCGAGGTTAGCAAAATGTTAGGGTAGTATGGTGAAACAATAAAGACAGATTTTCCATCTCACTGCACTCTCCTCTGCTATGTTTCTGTAATATTCAGTGTTGGGTTAGTTGCCGATGGTGAGGCCTTGTTTCTTACCTCTTTTATTCCTTTCATGTTTGTGTAGATTATACTGTACTGTCTGACTGAGAAATAGCCTGTGCTAGGCACTATCCGAACCACCCAGGTGCTCTGTTGAATCTTATTATGCATTGAGGTAACTAGACAGACAAACAAGGTAGGAAAATAATACATCAATGTGCTTGATGTTGATGAGGAGGAGGAGGGGGATGATAATGGGTTAGGGCTGGGCGATATGGCCAAAAATTAATATCATGGTATTTTTCCAAATTTTGAAGGTATGACGGTATTTGATGGTATTTTATGTTTTTGATTAATAAAAGTTCTAAATTTGCTTTATGAGTTTGGCGTGACCCTAGGGTGGCAACACATATACACTCTAAATTATTTCAATGGGTCTTTCTCCATTCTGATTGATTATACTGTTCAATTCAACTTCAGCCTAAAATAATTTCCTGCATTTCCATCAATTTCTGCATTTCCTGCACTCATTTGTGTTTCCTAGGGGACCCTATAATATTTGGCTACATTAAATCTTTATTCATATAGCCAACATATTCATGCTTTGCCTAATCCTGTTTGATTTCGAAGATACTGTTGCACAAACAATATGCTGATTTAGGCCTCCGCCAGCACTGGTATCAGGCTGTATTAGCTAACTACAGTTGAAGTCGGAAGTTTACATACACTTTAGCCAAATACATTTAAAATCCGTTTTTCACAATTCCTGACATTTAATCCTAGTAAAACTTCCCTGTCTTAGGTCAGTTAGGATCACCACTTTATTTTAAGAATGCGAAATGTCAGAATAGTGACTTATTTCAACTTTTATTTATTTCATCGCATTCCCAGTGGGTCAGAAGTTTACATACACTCAATTAGTATTTGGTAGCATTGCCTTTAAATTGTTTAACTTGGGTCAAACGTTTCGTGTAGCCTTCCACAAGCTTCCCGCAATAAGTTGGGTGAATTTTGGCCCATCCTACTGACAGAGCTTCTGTAACTGAGTCAGATTTGTAGGCCTCCTTGCTCGCACACGCCTTTTCAGTTCTGCCCACAAATTGTCTATGGGATTGAGGTCAGCGCTTTGTGATGGCCACTCCAATACCTTGACTTAAGCCATTTTGCCACAACTTTGGAAGTATGCTTGGGGTCATTGTCCATTTGGACAACCCATTTGCGACCAAGCTTTAACTTCCTGACTGATGTCTTGAGATTTTGCTTCAATATATCCACATCATTTTCCTTCTTCATGACGCCATCTATTTTGTGAAGTGCACCAGTCCCTCCTGCAGCAAAGAACCCCCACAACATGCTTCCACCCCCGTGCTTCACAGTTGGGATGGTGTTTTTCAGCTTGCAAGCCTCCTCCTTTTTCCTCCAAACATAACCATGGTCATTATGGCCAAACAGTTCTATTTTTGTTTCATCACACCAGAGGACATTTCTCCAAAAAGTACGATCTTCGTTCCCATGTGCAGTTGCAAACCGTAGTCTGGCTTTTTTATGGTGGTTTTGGAGCAGTGGCTTCTTCCTTGCTGAGCGGCCTTTCAGGTAATGTTGATATAGGACTCGTTTTACTGTGGATATAGATACTTTTGTACCGGTTTCCTCCAGCATCTTCAAAGTCCTTTGCTGTTGTTCTAGGGTTGATTTGCACTTTTTGCACCAAAGTACGTTCATCTCTAGGAGTCAGAACGCGTGGTGTTTACACTTGCGTACAATTGTTTGTATAGTTGAACGTGGTACCTTCAGGTGTTTGGAAATTGCTCCCAATGATGAACCAGACTTGTGGAGGTCTACAATTCTTTGGCTGATTTCTTTTGATTTTCCCATGATGTCAAGCAAATAGGCACTGAGTTTGAAGGTAGGCCTTGAAATACATCCACAGGTACACCTCCAATTTACTCAAATGATGTCAATTAGCCTATCAGAAGCTTCTAAAGCCATGACATAATTTTCTGGAATTTTCCAAGCTGTTTAAAGGCGGGGTTGAAAAATGAGGGGTTGAAACCTGAGTGTATGTAAACTTCGGACTTCAACTGTACGTTTGCACTGACTCAATACTTGTATTAGCTAGTTAACTAGCCAGTTAAGTAGCGATTAGCATTAGTGGCTGACATGATTTAGCTTAACTTGCTAAGAAAATACAAACTAGCTGTTTGCAGATGTAAGAAACACAAACTAACGTTGTAATTATAGAACGCTTGTGAATTTATATTAAGATCAAATTGGAAACATTGTAATCAACATTGTTGCATGTGCTGCATTGACCATGCAGACTGAACGAGTGTCTCGTGGTCAAGTAACAAAAAATGCACTCCTTGAGTGACAGAGGGTGGGACTAGGTCTGTGTGGAAAGTGGCGTAGAGAGAGAGAGATGTCAAGCAAATAGAGAGAGAGAGTGGAGAGGGATGACTCAAGTAGCGGAGTAAACTATAAAAATGGACGTTACACAAGGCATATCACATTTACCAAACATTCAAATACCGTTAGAGAAGGTAAAGTAAAAACCCAAACTGGTCCGTGCATCAATTCCGGTAATTAGTCAAATATGGTATACTGCCCAGCCCTATAATGGGTCATGGTGGTAAGGCCAGTGTTTGGTTTATACATGGCAATACATTCATTGTATTGTTATATTTCTGTAGAATCGTCTTGCCTTGGCCTTGGCTAATGTATCTTGACAATAGGGAAAATTGTAAGAAAAAGATAAGGAGAGTGTTTATCTGTCAACGTTGAACCTCTCTTGTCTCTGTTCTTTCTTAGAGTAGGACCAAAGTAAAGTGCGTTTTCAATGTTTTGTGTATTTGGTGTTGTTTCAAGACTCTTCATTGTGTTTTAAAAAATGCAACCAAGTCAATGGGCTAGTTGTAGTCACTCAACTACACTGAGCAAGAATATAAACACAACATGCAGAAAAAGCTTATTTCTCTAAATTTGTGTACACAAATTTGTTTACATACCTGTTAGTGAGCATTTCTCCTGCCAAGATTATCCATCCACCTGACAGGTGTGGCATATCAATAAGCTGACTAAACAGCATGATCATTACACAGGTGTAGCTTGTGTTGGGGACAATAAAAGGCCACTCTAAAATGTGCAGTCTTGTCACACAACACAATGCCACAGATGTCTCAAGTTTTGAGGGAGCTTGCAATTGGCATGCTGATTGCAGGAAGGTCCACCAGAGCTGTTGGCAGAGAATTGATTGTTAATTTCTCTACCATAAGCTGCCTCCAACGTCGTTTTAGAGCATTTGGCAGTATGTTCAACCGGCATCACAACTGCAGACCATGTGTATTGTGTTGTGTGGGCGAGTGATTTGCTGATGTCAACATTGTGAACAAATCAAATCAGTTTATTTGTCATGTGCGCCAAATACAAGAATGTGAAATTATTTATACTTTTACTTTTGGTAATTAAGTATATTTACTGTTGATACTTAAGAATATTTAAAACCAAAGTCTGAGTATTGGAGTGTGCCCCTGGCGATCCGTAAATTTACAAAAAAAGAAAATTGTGCTGTCTGGTTTGCTTAGTATAAAGAATGTGAAATGATTTATACTTTTACTTTTGGTAATTAAGTATATTTTTGCATTCATATTCACTGTTGATACTTAAGTATATTTAAACCCAAATACTTTTAGACTTTGACTCAAGTAGTAATTTGCTGTGTGACTTTCACCTTTACTTGAGTCATTTTCAATATAGGGATCGTTACTTTTTCTCAAATATGACAATTGCGTACTTTTTCCACCACTGGGAAAAGGGGAAGGGTCTGAATACTTTCCGAATGCACGGTGTAACATTTGCACCAACAAAAAGGAAATGGAATCAGCTGTTGATGCCATTAAATGAATGACCTCATATAAAGGCTTTATTTACAACCTCTTATCGGGTCAGCTTTTGACAACCTTGATTTTTACCAGATCGCGGTTTGTCATTTGGAGCCAGGCCTTTCAACAAAGACAGCCCCATGTTGCCCCACACATGGATGGTCTCATGACGAAGGAGCCCATTTACGGTCAGGTCATATAAAACATGGCCCAGTGTTTTAATTAGCTAAATTGAAAAGGAAAGTTGTCTGGATACGCAACATGTCACACCCAAGGCTATGATACACTAAGGGTTTTTGTGACAAGGGAATTTCTCCCCTTTAGATTTTTCTTTGTGATGACAATGGGGAGAGAAAGATGTGGTGTGATTTCAGCAGTAAGTAATGTGTTGCACTTGAATTTGTTTTAATTGCAACGATGTGAGAACACATCACCATCCCTCTGTCACTGCAGGGACAGCGCTGGGAGCATGTGGTCAGTACTAAAGCACCTCCCGCATGAACACAGGCAGGGTCACGCACGCACGCACACACAGCACTAACAGTCTTAATCTATCCCTTTTCATCCCCATCTTAGTCACCAATACCCTCTCTTTCCCTCTCTCAGATAAATACACACATACATACCCGCTCCCACATACACACTCCTGACCACTCCGGCGCAAGGACCCTCAGATTTTTCCTGTTTACTACTAGCCACCTAGCAATTTTATGAAGATGGCTTTAGCTAGCCCAGATAGGTTCCCAACCTTGAAACTAGCTATGAAGAAGCCATTTCAGGCTATTAATCTAGTTAGACAAGCTAGCTACTCTATTTTAGTATTTAGCGTGCCTGCTGTCCAGTTTGGTAGGCTTTAAAAAAACAACCAATAACTAAATGTACTGAATAAGACTCACATTGCTTTCAATCTTTTATTTCAATCTTTTATCCAGGTATTAGTAGAGATGCAGAGAAGCATATGACCTTTTCCACATTTTGTTAAGTTACAGCCTTATTATAAAATGTATTAAATAAATACAAATCCTCAAATCCACAGCAATCTACACACAATAATGAGATTGTTTTTGCAAGTTTATTAAAATTTAAAAAACAGATACCTTATTCACATAAGTATTCAGACCCTTTGCTATGAGACTCGAAATTGAGCTCAGGTGCCTCCTGTTTCCATTGATCATCCTAGAGATATTTCTAGAACTTGATTGGTGTCCACCTGTGGTAAATTCAATTGATTGGACATTATTTGGAAAGGCACACACCTGTCTATATAAGGTCCCACAGTTGACAGTGCAGGTCAGAGCAAAAACCAAGCCATGAGGTTGAAGGAATTGCCCGTAGAGCTCTGAGACAGGATTGTTTCGAAGCACAGATCTGAGGAAGGGTACCAAAATATTTCTGCAGCATTGAAGGTCTCCAAGAACACAGTGGCCTCCATAATTCTTAAATGAAAGAAGTTTGGAACCACCAAGACTCTTCCTAGAACTGGCAGCCCGGCCAAACTGACCAATCGGGGAAGAAGGGCCTTGGTCAGGGAGGTGACCAATAATCTGATAGTCACTCTGACAGAGCTCTAGAGTTCCTCTGTGGAGATGGGAGAACCTTCCAGAAGGACAACCACCTCTGCAGCACTCTACCAATCAGGTCTTTATGGTAGAAGGGCCAGACAGACGCCATTCCTCAGTAAAAGGCACATAACAGCCCACCTGGAGTTTGTCAAAAGGGACCTAAAGACTCTCAGACAATGAGAAACAAGATTCTCTGGTCTGATGAAACCAAGATTGAACTCTTTGGCCTGAATGCCAAGCGTCATGTCTGGAAGATACCTGACACCATCCCTACGGTGAAGCATGGTGGTGGAGGCATTATCTGTAGGGATGTTTTTCAGCGGCAGGGACTGGGAGACGAGTCAGAATCGAGGCAAAGATGAACGGAGCAAAGTACAGAGAGATCCTTGATGAAACCTGCTTCAGAGCGCTCAGGACCTCAGACTGGGGCAAAGGTTCACCTTCCAACAGGACAATGACTCTAAGCACACAGCCAGGACAATGCAGGTGTGGCTTCGGGACAAGTTTCTGACTGTCCTTGAGTGGCCCAACCAGAGCACGCACACACATGCAGACACACACATGCAGACACACACATGCAGACACGCACGCAGACACACACGCACGCACGCAGACACACACGCACGCACGCAGACACACATGCACGCACGCAGACACACACGCACGCACGCACGCAGACACACACGCACGCACGCAGACACACACACGCACGCACGCAGACACACACACACACGCACGCAGACACACACACACACGCACGCAGACACACACACGCACGCAGACACACACACACGCACGCAGACACACACACACGCACGCAGACACGCACACACGCACGCACGCACGCACACACACACATGCAGACAGACACACAAATGCAGACACACGCAGACACACACACATACACATACAAGCAGACACACACACACACATACACACACATACAGACACACACATGCAAACACAGACACACACGCAGACAGACACACACGCAGACAGACACTCACGCAGACAGACACTCACGCAGACAGACACTCACGCAGACAGACACTCACGCAGACAGACACTCACGCAGACAGACACTCACGCAGACAGACACTCACGCAGACAGACACTCACGCAGACAGACACTCACGCAGACAGACACTCACGCAGACACACACACATGCAGACACACGCAGACGCAGACACACACATGCAGACACACACACACACACACACACGCAGACACAAACACGCAGACACACAGACACATAGACACACACATACACATACAGACACACACACACACGCAGACACACACATGCAGACATGTTTACTATCTGTCACTTTAATCCAAGTTACAGTACGGTACATGTACTATACATATCTACCTCAATTTCCTCATACCCCTGCATATCGACTCAGTACTTGTACCCCTTGTCTATAGCCAAGTTATCATTACTCATTCTGTATCTATTAATACTTTTATTACATGTTTTACTTTTTATATTATTTTCTTTCTTCCGCGTTGCTGGGAAGGGTCCGTAAGTAAGCATTTCACTGTTAGTCCACACCTATTGTTTACGAATGCAATTGGATTTGATTTGATTTGACACACACGCTCAGACTGCGTTAGAGGCTGCCTATCTCCTTGCGTCAGAGGATCCTTCTGTACTGAGATCCCTATCCTAGTCGCCATGATTAGAATCTAAAGTGCACATCCCAGGCGGCTAGATCTGACTTTTCAGTCCGACTTCACCAGGGGGATAGAATACTAGCTGCTGAACTACAGTGCATGTCGTCTTTGGTTGGTTTTAAGATATGCTATGATAAGACGCACAATGCAAATGCAAGATTGAGACAGCCATGACTTCTGACTAACCATTAGGCCTGTAATGTATTTGTAAATGTTGTGGAGGATAGTACCATTTTTGGGATCAAAGTCCATCCAACTTTCTGAGCTTGACATTGTCAACTATCACATGATGACCCACTTCATTTTGTGTCACACATTTATCCAAACAAGGTTGTCCGCCAAACAATCATGTGATCACGGTGGTCAGGTGGTCATATCAGTCAATAAGTGCAGAATAATTAAGGCTATGGTCAAATAGGAGATGAAACTGAAAGCCCATAATTACATTGTCTTTGAGCAGCTCATCATTTGGAGTTTTAAGTGGCCTTAAAGGACTGTGGGAAATCTAATGAAAACCAGTGGTCTGTAAATTGTTTCAGTAAAGTGTTTTTCTTCTCTGTTATCTACATCTTCCAACATTTGACTGCCATTGGTGGTTACTTTTAAAAGCATTGTCAAATTATTTATAGGCACATTTGTTTTTGAAAAGGGAAATCAGCACAATTGTATCTCACTCTGTCTATATGTCCGTCTTCAATATTATTACATGAAGACATCCTTCTGTGTAATAGAATGTAGGAATGGATATGAAATTCCTTTCCAGTAGTAAGTTTTCTCAACTTGAATTTGCTGCAGGGTTTAGTTGGGAGGTTGTTGACTATCTTAGTCTACTGTAGTAATATGGGTGTGTTTATAGAAGTGTGTTGTCGTACTATACTCCAACCTGCTGTAGAGTACTCTGACTACTATCACAAGGTTGAACTACGAATTTAAACAAGGTGCGGCCATACGCATCTGATATATATGGCAATTTACATTGCAGCGCCAAATATTAGTGGAATGGACAGCATATCTCAGACAAATGCCAGCATACAACAGCCTGAGTAGCGCAGAACTCGTTAGATATGTGATTTAACAGCCCCAGCTACAGACCGGGACGACCAGCCCACAGAACAACACTGACCCAGGGCTTCTGGTTCCTCCCGGTTCTGACAGGCCCCTTCCCACCATGCATCTGTAACACATATGAGAGGCCTTTATAAAGCATGACCCCTTTAAAAGGCATTATAAAGCACAATAATGCATTTGTATTAAATTAATATTTATTATGCATTATAAACTGGGGGGTTTGAGTGTTGATTAGCTGACAGCTGTGGTACACCACAGGTATGATAAAACGTTTATTTTTACTGCTCTAATTGCATTGGTAACCAGTTTATAATAGCAATAAAGCACCTTGGGGGTTGGTGGTATATGGACAAGATACCAAGGCTAAGGGCTGTATCCAGGCATTCTGTGTTGCGTCCTGCGTAAGAACAGCCCTTAGCTGTGGTATATTGGCCATATACCACACCCCCTCAGGCCATATTGCTTAATTATACGTGCCAAATGAGTAAGAGCTCAGGGCATATTTAAAAAAATATATGTTTTGTCTTTTACAAAATGGAGGGTATTATGTAGGGCTGTCATAGTCAGGGTGATGACTGCTACATTTACATCATTTACATCATCCAGAGTGACTTACATGAGCAATTAGGGTTAAGTGCCTTACTCATGAGCACATTGACAGATTTTTCACCTATTTGGCTCAGGGATTCAAATCAAATCAAATCAAATTGTATTTGTCACATACACATGGTTAGCAGATGTTAATGCGAGTGTAACGAAATGCTTGTGCTTCTAGTTCCGACCATGCAGTGATATCTAACAAGTAATCTAACCTAACAATTTCACAACTACTACAAGTGTAAAGGAATGAATAAGAATATGTACATAAAAATATATGCATGAGTGATGGCCGAATGGCGTAGGCAAGATGCATTAGATGGTATAGAGTACAGTATATACATATGAGATGAGTAATGTAGGGTATGTAAACATGATATAAAATGCCATTGTTTAAAGTGGCTAGTGATACATTTATTACATACATTTTTCCATTATTAAAGTTGTTATTAAAGAGTTGAGTCAGTATGTTGGCAGCAGCCACTCAATGTTAGTGATGGCTGTTTAACAGTCTGATGGCCTTGAGATAGAAGCTGTTTTTCAGTCTCCCGGTCCCTGCTTTGATGCACCTGTACTGACCTCGCCTTCTGAAGGATAGCAGGGTGAACAGGCAGTGGCTCGGGTGGTTGTTGTCCTTGATGATCTTTTTGGCCTTCCTGTGACATCGGGTGGTGTAGGTGTCCTGGAGGGCAGGTAGTTTGCCCCCGGTGATGTGTTGTGCAGACCTCACTACTCTCTAGAGAGCCTTACGGTTATGGGCAGAGCAGTTGCCATACCAGGCGGTGATACAGCCCGACAGGGTGCTCTCGATTGTGCATCTGTAAAAGTTTGAGTGTTTTTGGTGACAAGCCAAATTTCTTCAGCCTCCTGAGGTTGAAGAGGCGCTGCTGCGCCTTCTTCACCATGCTGTCTGTGTGGGTGGACCATTTCAGTTTGTCTATGATGTGTACGCTGAGGAACTTAAAACTTTCCACCCTCTCCACTACTGTCCCGTCGACTGGTTCCTAGGAAACTATGCAGTATTTAGTTTTTTTGTGTGTTATTTCTTACATTGTTACCCCAGGAAATCTTAGGTTTTATTACGTACAGTCGGGAGTAACTATTGGATATAAGAGCAACGTCAACTCACCAAAATTACGACCAGGAATACGACATTCCCGAAGCGAATCCTCTGTTTGGCCCATCACCCAGGACAATGGATCGGATCCCAGCCGGCAACCCAAAAAAATGGCGCCGCAGAAGGGGCAGAAGAAGCGGTATTCTGGTCAGGCTCCGTAGACAGGCACATCGTGCACCGCTCCCGAGCATACTACTCGCCAATGTCCAGTCTCTTGACAACAAGGTAGACGAAATCCGAGCAAGGGTTGCCTTCCAGAGAGACATCAGAGACTGTAACGTTCTTTGTTTCATGGAAACATGGCTCACTCGAGACACGCTATCGGAGTCGGTACAACCACCTGGTTTCTTCACGGATTGCGCCGGCAGAAACAAGCGTCTCTCTGGTAAGAAGAATGGTGGGGGTGTATGCCTTATGATTAATGAGACGTGGTGTGATCATAGCATACAGGAACTCAACTTAGAATTCCTCACAATCAAATGCCGACCGCATTATCTACCAAGAGAATTCTCTTCGATCATAATCACAGTCATGTATATTCCCCCCCAAGCAGACACATCGACGGCCCTGAAATAATTCATTCGACTCTATGTAAACTGGAAACCACATATCCTGAGGCTGCATTTATTGTAGCTGGGGATTTTAACATGGCTAATCTGAAAACAAGGCTCCCTAAATTCTATCAGCATATCGATTGCGCTACCCGGGCTGGCAAAACCCTGGATCATTGTTATTCTAACTTCCGCAACGCATATAAGGCCCTCCCCCACCCTTTTTTCGGAAAAGCTGACCACGACTCCATTTTGTTGCTCCCAGCCTATAGACCGAAACTAAAACCGAAAGCTCCCTCGCTCAGGTCTGTTCAACGCTGGTCCGACCAATCGGATTCTACGCTTCAAGATTGCTTCGATCACATGGACTGGGATATGTTCCGCAAAGCATCGAACAACAGCATTGATGAATACGCTGATTTGGTGAGTGAGTTTATTAGCAAGTGCATTGGTGATGTTGTACCCACAGCGTCTATTAAAACATTCCCCAACCAGAAACCGTGGATTGATGGCAGCATTTGCGCAAAACTGAAAGCGCGAACCACTGCTTTTAATCAGGGCAAGGTGACTGGAAACATAACCGAATACAAACAGTGTAGCTATTCCCTCCACAAGGCAATCAAACAAGCTAAGTGTCAGTATAGAGACAAAGTAGAGTCGCAATTCAACGGCTCAGACACGAGAGGTATGTGACAGGGTCTACAGTCAATCACGGACTATAAAAGAAAAACCAGCCCCGTCGCGGACTACGATGTCTTGCTCCCATATAGACTGAACAACTTCTTTGCTCTCTTTGAGGACAATACAGTGCCACTGACACAGCCCGCTACCAAAACCTGCGGGCTCTCCTTCACTGCAGCCAACGTGAGTAAAACATTTAACGTGTTAACCCTCGCAAGGCTGCAGGCCCAGACGGCATCCCCAGCCGCGTCCTCAGAGCATACACAGACCAGCAGGCTGGTGTGTTTACAGACATAATCAATCCTTATCCCAGTCTGCTGTTCCCACATGCTTCAAGAGGGCCACCATTGTTCCTGTTCCCAAGAAAGCTAAGGTAACTGAGCTAAACTACTACCGCCCCGTAGCACTCACTTCCGTCATCATGAAGTGCTTTGAGACTAGTCAAGGACCATATCACTTCCATCCTAACTGACAGCCTAGACCCACTCCAATTTGCTTACCGCCCCAATAGGTCCACAGACAACGCAATTGCAATCACACTGCACAATGTCCTAACTCATCTGGACAAGAGGATTCTAAGAATGCTGTTAATCGACTACAGCTCAGCGTTTAACACCATAGTACCCTCCAAACTCGTCATTAAGATGGAGACCCTGGGTCTCGACCCCACCCTGTGCAACTGGGTCCTGGACTTCCTGACGGCCCACCCCCAGGTGGTGAGGGTAGGTAACAACATCTCCACCTCGCTGATCCTCAACACTGGGGCCCCACAAGGGTGCGTTCTCAGCCCTCTCCTGTACTCCCTGTTCACCCACGACTGTGTGGCCATGCACGCCTCCATCTCAATCATCAAGTTTGCAGACGAAACTACAGTGGTAGGCTTGATTAACAACAACGACGAGATGGCCTACAAGGAGGAGGTGAGGGCCCTCGGAGTGTGGTGTCAGGAAAATAACCTCAGTTATCACTCAATGTCAACAAAACAAAGGAGATGATCGTGGACTTCATGAAACAGCAGAGGGAGCAGTGACCTAACCGCTGTGTCAGTGGGTTATATAATCAAACCACTAGGCTATCTGCCGCCTGTTACAATGAGCCTTGCTTTGTAGTACGAGGCTGTTAAAATCAAACGCATTGTTCTCTATCCACCTGTGATTGTTGTTTCATGGGTTAACAATACCAGAATACAAGTTCTCCCGATACTGTACATCCTAGTAGTCATTTTTGATTAATTTGGTAAATGCCAGTTGACCTCTCAGTGAATACTTAATTTGTTAAAGAACATTCTGCTAAGCTGCCAAAAACATTGATATATTGTGGGTTGCTTGGCAATTAAAATATTTATCTCGTGTTGTGTTCTCATTGTGTTGTAAGTCTCTGTTTGAGACTGCTAGTTTGTTCTCTACAGCGGTGTGCACTATTGCTGCTGAATGTCTTCTCTGTGGGCTGCATTGGTGCCTGGCTGTGGGCGGAGGGGAGGAGAGACTGGAGCATGGCTCTGCCTGTGTCTCTGTCTTTGTCTCTGCCCGCCGTCATTGATTTGGGCAGAGGAGCGGGGATCATGAGTCACCGGTGTGCCGCGGTGCTCTGGATCCTACCAAGGGGAATTCAGTGTAATGATCTCGCACAAGAGTCGCAAAACAAAAAGCAAAGCCTCAGCTGAGTCCGTGCCAAGTGGCGAGAGAGCCTGGCTTAGCTCCATCCCACTCCCCTCCCCTTGGAGAACGCACTTTAAATCTAGCTGTCATCACCGCTGAAATGGGTTTTATGCTCTCAGCTTCCACCGTTAACAAAGCTTGAAATGTGGGTGACATATCACTGGTGCTATGAACATGCCCCTCTCGCCCCTGGGCCCAGAGCTAGGCATCCCTAGGCCTCTCCTCAATTCCTTCTTCCTACTTTGCCGTGTGTGTTAGTGTGTGTGAGTGGGTGGGAGGTAGGTTACCTTCATATAAGAGCGGCCATTGAAATGAAAGTTGTGCCAAATCGGGAGACATTGTCTCTAGACAAATAATGACAAAATGACGTGAAAGACGATATTTGCTGGAAATTCAGTACAGGCCCAAGGCGGTTACTATATCTTATTTCTCAGCATGCCCATCATACGTTTTTATCGCTACAACTAAAAGGTTGACACGCTCTCTTCCTGTGTAGGTGCCTCTGGTATGACCTATTACCTGGCTGGCCCTCCTGTGGAGCCAGATTCAGAAGCTGGTGTGTAGAAAACATTATTTGATGACTCCCATAAGCATGTCCAGTGGGTTTGTCCCAGTCTACTGTAAAGCTCCTGTCCTGGGGGTTGGTCCCAGTCTACTGTGAAGCTCCTGTCCTGGGGGTTGGTCCCAGTCTACTGTGAAGCTCCTGTCATGGGGGTTGGTCCCAGTCCACTGTAAAGCTCCTGTCCTGGGGGTTGATCCCAGTCCACTGTAAAGCTCTTGTCCTGGGGGTTTGGTCCCAGTCTACTGTAAAGCTCTTGTCCTGGGGGTTGGTCCCAGTCTACTGTAAAGTACCTATCCTGGGGGTTGGTCCCAGTCTACTGTAAAGCTCCAGGCCATTTGTGTTATTGGTTTCAGTCAAAGGGCCAGGTACATTCCAAAGATCCAGGATAATGTACAGTGTGAAGCGTGGTGAGGAGCCACAGCCATGTGGAGTAGGGGTCTGAGAAGTCAGCCTGGCCACGTATCATGCAGCCACAACCGTAAGCACCTGCTCTCCCACTAAGCGTGGCCCAGGCCCACACTCTAACAGTCTAATGTGTTTCAGTGCCAGTTCACCCCTCAGCCATGGTATCTGAACATGGCCACCAGTCCTCCTCCACCCGCAGCCCTCTTTTTACTGATCTCATTCCCCTTTGAGCTCAAATGAGTCCCAGCTGCAGCCTGATCTTTTTTGCAATGGCAGAGCAGTAAATGTACTGTAGTCATGAAACAGCAACAGTCATTGCAGTGACATTGATGCTCAGTACAGTACAGTATGTGCATCTCACTGACCGAATGCACAAGTTGTTTATGAGATGAAAGCGTGTCTTCCGTCTGAGGAGGTGAGGGCTAGCTTTATTCATGCCATCATAATAGCATTGTTCATCTTCTTTGCTATATTATCTGAACAGTATCCAACGAAACGCGCCCCCTCAAGTCTGTTTATGAGAGCGGAATGGCTCACAAAGAACATTTACTCTATACGTATGCAGAGAGAACGATTCCCATGCTGTGAAATGTGTCTTTTCTAAACATGACTCGTAATTTATGCATACAAGCCCATCTGTACCAGCCTGCACATATCAGCAACAGCCCTTAAATGTTTTGTACATATATTCCTATGATGCTCAAATCTAAATTTCACCCCACACATTTAGCATTTTGGAGACAATCTCTTCTTGGTGTGTCGCCACATGCTAAATGATGGGCCATTTTGCATGTGGGCTCATTACACAACCCACTGTAACGCAGTACCAAATAAATGCCCATTCAGCACAAAAGGGTGTGTTGTCAGAACAGCAGGATGGATGCTCGGGTGTGCAGGGTTGATATCTATCCTGATGAAGAGAGAACAGCTGGATGGATGCTCAGGTGTGCAGGGTTGATATGTATCCTGATGAAGAAAGAACAGCAGATGATATATTGCAGAGGGAGCAGAAGGCGAAAATGCTTAAGGAGGGAGCACAGCGCTTTCCCTCTTCTTACTGCTCTGTTCTGCTCTGAGTCAGTGAGGTGTGTGTGGGGGGGGGGGGCGGCATCATCAAACAAAGTGTTGTGTCCAGCAACTTTGAACTGAAGGAGAGAAAAAAAGCTCAGATGGAAATTAGGCTCAAAATGTATCTCAGCGGTCTGTGAAGTACAGAAACCGTAGGTCGCACACCGGTGAGGCAACTCATGAGGCATTCTTTTGCTTTTCAACTCCCCTCCTCATGCCCCCAGTCACGCCCTTTTTGCAACCCCAGTGATTGATGGGAGATGTGTCCTTGAGCAGGCCGAGAGGGACCGGCCAAGGACGGGATGCGGCTATCCAATTGTTCAGATAGATAAACAAGGATATAAATGTCATTTACGGCACATAGTGATCGATGCCAACAGCCCCAATGCCAGGAAGCATGCTTAAAAGCCCATCTCATTACTTAACCTCAGCTTTTTGGAGTCACTGGATGTTTTTGTTGGATAGGGCCACCTTTCTTTCTTCCCTGTCTCTATGTCCCGGTGTCTTCCCTTAATTTACTACCCCTGCAGGCTCTGTCCCTCTTTCTCTCTCTCACTCTCCCTTTTCTCATGTACTCCTCTCATCATTGTGTCCTCAACGTCTGACATCACAATATAACTAGTGAAATGATCTCCCTTCATTCATCCGCGATCGTTAAGTGTCAGAACTCAGAAGGCTATTTCATTAGCAAGAGTTAGGTTAATTGCATGTCTGATCTCAGTGTCTGTGATAAGATGCTACAGTGTTTTGGTTTACTGATGCACTCATAGGTGTGTTTTCATTAGCCCGTGGCTTCTCAACCACAGGCGTGTCGCAGGTGGAGGTTCTGTTACCATAAATGGTTGAGGAAAGCAATGAACATCGTATGATGGGGAGTCATTTGAAGACGAGCTCACGAGCACGCAAATAGGGATACATTGAGTAACTAAATGTATGTAGCACAGCTTACGCTACAACTCTGCTCTCACTACTGCATCGACCGTCACGGCTACTACTATTAACGTTAGTAGTAATATTAACACATATATCACGATGATGACCACAATGGGATTGAAAAATGATGATGTTGTGGACTAATTTATCTATGATTCCCTTGTTCATCTCCAAAGTCCTCTTAATAGAAGGGGTGTTTCCAATGACTATTAAAGCATAACGAGCCGGCCCTTATTTATGACTCATAGCTTCCAGCTACACTCGTTGGAAATGTCAACAATCTATTGATGATGACACATATCAGTTTTTGAGGGATATAAAAAATATTTGAGATACTTCCACAGACATTCAATCCCTTGTCTCAAATTAGATATGCATATTGGCACACGTGAGGTCATACGTTAAATGGGAAGCATACGATAAGTAGGAAGCATTGCAAGGCGACACAGCATGTGTTTTGGTTTTTGGTTTATTGTCTCAAGAAGGAGCTTTCATGACAGCAGTGGCCATTGAATACAAAAATGAGTGCAGATTCAACACAATGCACCGTGCTTCCCTTGTAATGTTATAGTGAGAATGCTGCGCAGTTGCCATGGAACCCTTTGTTGCTAAGCAATGAGTCGATTATTCAATTTTTTTTTTTATATCAGAGGCAGAGTGGTATTTTCTGTGCAATGGCGTTATCCAGTAAATTTGTTTTCAGTTTGCAATTGACTGCATCCATGGACACAAACCTCCCAAATAATGCAATTACACCAGAGTAACATGAAATGGGCACAAATCAGAGTACAGCAACATCAACTTCCTTATCATCTACAAAGAGTACTACTGCAGTCACCACCTGAGAAATAGCAGTGTGACAAGTAACCCATTTCATCAATCTACATATTACCTCACTGTATCTATGTATATTTGTGTTCTTTGTAAGGCATTATAAAACACTGTCCTTTTTCTGGTGGTCAACAGCAAAACAAAGGGTAGAGTCAGTGAAAAGCCAGCAGAGGGCACTTCATGGTGTGTACTGCATACATACACTACATGATCAACGGTATGTGGACACTTGCTTGTTGCCATAACAGCCTCCAGTCTTTCTACTAGATGTTGGAACATTGCTGTGGGGACTTGCTTCCATATAGCAACAAGAGCATTAGTAAGATCTGGCACTGATGTTGGGTGATTAGGCCTGGCTCGCAGTCGGCATTCCAAATCATCCCAAAGTTGTTTGATTGGGTTGAGGTCAGGGCTCTGTGCAGGCCAGTCAAGTTCTTCCACACCGACCTCGACAAACCATTTCTGAATGGACCTCGCTTTGTGCACGGGGCGTTGTCATGCTGAAACAGGAAAGGGCCTTCCCCAAACTGTCTCCACAAATTTGTAAGCACAGAATCGTCTAGAATGTCATTGTATGCTGTCAAGTTAAGATTTCCCTTCACTGGCACTATGGAGCCTGAACCATGAAAAACAGCCCCAGACCATTATTCCTCCTCCACCAAACTTTAAAGTTGGCTCTATACATTGGGGCAGGTAGTGTTCTCCTGGCATCCGTCAAACTCAGATTCATCCTTTGGACTGCCAGATGGAGAAGTGTGATTCATCACTCCAGAGAACGTGTTTCCACTGCTCCAGAGTCCAATGGCAGCGAGCTTTACACCACTCAATCCAACGCTTGGCATTGCGCATGGTGATCTTAGGCTTGTGTGCGGCTGCTCGGCCATGGAAACCCATTTCATGAATCTCCCGATGAGCAGTTTGGAACTCGAAAGTGAGTGTTGCAACCGAGGACAGACCCTTTTTGTGTGCTACACGCTTCAGCACTTGGAGGTCCCGTTCTGTGGCCTACCACTTCGCGGCTGAGCCATTGTTTCTTCTAGACATTTCCACTTCACAATAACCGCACTTACAGTTGACCTGGGCAGCCCTAGCAGGGCAGAAATTTGACAAACTGACTTGTTGGAAAGGTGGCATCCTATGACAGTGCCACGTTGAAAGTCACTGAGCTATTCAGTAAGGACATTCTACCGTATTTATACACCTGTCCACAACGGCTACAGCTGAAATAGCCAAATCAAATAAGCCGCACCTAAGCCACTGACTGGCGTGACCTGATGCTGTTTGCCGACAAACTCTGAACGGGTGTCCACATACCTTTTTGTACATATAGTATACGTATCAAACAGGGTTGAACTGCCTCTGTGAGCATATTGCGGTCGGGGTGGGAGGGGTGGGCTTCATCCTGACACATTTAGGTCCTGATGTTCTAATGTCACAATATCTAATCACCAACATTCCTCCCAACACCAGCCCTACCATCAGCCAAATCAAACCCGATCCACCTCGAAACCATCCCTTTCTCTGGCGTGCAGATATACTGCACCTACTGCGAGTGATTCCCTCTCAGTCCCCAACCTCCTACTGTAAAGCAATTTGAGATGATTATTTTCGTCTTTACCTGTACGACAGAAAACACTGCCAGGGATAAAAACATGCTGAGGGGGGGGATTGTTGCCCCTGAAGAGGGAGCCAGTCTAAACGGCCCCAACCACCTGAGGTATTCCTGAAAACACTGGCTGCGTGTTTCATGGAGCATCTCCCAGGCTTCCAGGGACGGGGCCCTCTGTTTATTAAAAACCAAACCTAGGCACTCCCGAGATGCCACCTGCTTTGCGTTTGTCATTTAAATATGGACACAGATGATGGGGCCATCTGGCTGCTGAGTGTAAAAATGGAGGAAAATAACACACGTTTTGAGAAAGCAGTGGACCTGCTCAGAGAAGCCCAAAAGCAGTACATACAGGAAGTAGAGAGAGTAGAGGCAAAATGTCAAACAAAGAAAGGCAGAGAGGAGTGAGGAATCTGTGTGGAGGGGTCTAGAATGCAGCTCTATCGACAAATACACTTGTTTTTCTCATTCACCGGTACTGTCCTAAGATGATTATTCTACAATGGCAGACACAGGAATGTAGTGCTAATGTTTCCCGCCCTATTTTATTATTGCATGTTGGTGAACTGTGATTGTGTTATTGAAAGTACTCATGCTTTTTTCAATGTTTGCTCTCAGGATTGGATTTATTGTTGGTGTGTGTCTGCATTAGCATTGATACTAACCTCAGTGGTGATGAATTGCAGGTTGTGCAGTTACTATGCTTCTTGACATAGGGACCACACCCACCGTTGCCAATAGATGCATCAGAAACTCACAGCCTTTATCAAAGACACTGAGATAAACAACTGTAAAACTGTGGATTAAGAACATCCATTCTTCTCCTGTTAAGTTAAAACTGTGGCAAAGTGGTAGAATTTGTTTGGTTCCTTGAGGGCTGTGCCTTCCTTGGTAGAGGGGAATGTGCTGAGATCAGAGAGGAGAGAGGAAACTGGCAGACAATCAAAGATCAGGAGATGAAGTTCCTGGATGCTGGACGTTGAGTTGGATCCAAGCCTGACTTTAATAAAGACTATTTTCTATACTCCACACTCCTTTAATGTGCCACATCAATACCTTGGCGAGTTATGGGACTCAGCTGGAAGTAGTCCCTACTCCGGGAGATCAGGTCAGAGTTTGTCGGCAAACAGCATCAGGTCACGCCAGTCAGTGGCTTAGGTGCGGCTTATTTGAGAAAGCAGTGGAAAGTGCTGACGCACTGTGATGTGATAATTGCTAATAGTAGTTGGGGTTTGGCTCTGGACATCGATGTTCCCCCATCTCTTTTTCACTCACTCACACACACACACACACTGGTGGAAAATGTACCCAATTGTCATATTTGAGTAAAAGTAAAGATACCTTTATAGAAAATGACTCAAGTGAAAGTCCCCCAGTAAAATACTACTTGAGTAAAAGTCTAAAAGTATTTGGTTTTAAATATACTTAAGTATCAAAAGTACATGTAATTGCTCAAATATACTTAAGTATCAAAGTAAAAGTATATATTATGTCAAATTCCTTATTAACCAAACAGCACCATTTTCTTGTTTTTTATTTACGAATAGCCAACACTCAGACATCCTTTATAAATGAAGCATCTTTGTTTAGTGCGTCTCCAGATCAGAATCAGTAGAGATGACCAGGGATGTTCTCTGTTTAGTGAGTCTGTCAGATCAGAGACAGTTGAGATGACCAGGGATGTTCTCTGTTTAGTGAGTCTGTCAGATCAGAGACAGTTGAGATGACCAGGGATGTTCTCTGTTTAGTGAGTCTGTCAGATCAGAGACAGTTGAGATGACCAGGGATGTTCTCTGTTTAGTGAGTCTGATCAGAGGCAGTAGAGTTGACCAGGGATGTTCTCTGTTTAGTGAGTCTGATCAGAGGCAGTAGAGATGATCAGAGGCAGTAGAGATGACCAGGGATGTTCTCTGTTTAGTGAGTCTGATCAGAGGCAGTAGAGATGACCAGGGATGTTCTCTGTTTAGTGAGTCTGATCAGAGGCAGTAGAGATTATCAGAGGCAGTAGAGATGACCAGGGATGTTCTCTGTTTAGTGAGTCTGATCAGAGGCAGTAGAGATGATCAGAGGCAGTAGAGATGACCAGGGATGTTCTCTGTTTAGTGAGTCTGTCAGATCAGAGGCAGTAGAGATGACCAGTGATGTTCTCTGTTTAGTGAGTCTGATCAGAGGCAGTAGAGTTGACCAGGGATGTTCTCTGTTTAGTGAGTCTGATCAGAGGCAGTAGAGATGATCAGAGGCAGTAGAGATGACCAGGGATGTTCTCTGTTTAGTGAGTCTGCCAGATCAGAGGCAGTAGAGATGACCAGGGATGTTCTCTGTTTAGCGAGTCTGCCAGATCAGAGGCAGTAGAGATGACCAGGGATGTTCTCTGTTTAGCGAGTCTGCCAGATCAGAGGCAGTAGAGATGATCAGGGATGTTCTCTGTTTAGCGAGTCTGCCAGATCAGAGGCAGTAGAGATGACCAGGGATGTTCTCTGTTTAGTGAGTCTGTCAGATCAGAGACAGGGGTGTTCTCTTGATAATTGTGTGAATTGGACCATTTTCCTGTCCTGCTAAGTAGTCAAAATGTAATGAGTACTTTTGGGTGTCAGGGAATATATGGAGTAAAAAGTACATTATTATCTTTAGGAATGTTTATTTTATTTTTATTTCACCTTTATTTAACCAGGTAGGCAAGTTGAGAACAAGTTCTCATTTACAATTGCGACCTGGCCAAGATAAAGCAAAGCAGTTACACACATACAACAACACAGTTACACATGGAGTAAAACAAACATACAGTCAATAATACAATAGACCAGGGATGTTCTCTGTTTAGTGAGTCTGCCAGATCAGAGGCAGTAGAGATGACCAGGGATGTTCTCTGTTTAGTGAGTCTGCCAGATCAGAGGCAGTAGAGATGACCAGGGATGTTCTCTGTTTAGTGAGTCTGCCAGATCAGAGGCAGTAGAGATGACCAGGGATGTTCTCTGTTTAGCGAGTCTGCCAGATCAGAGGCAGTAGAGATGACCAGGCATGTTCTCTGTTTAGCGAGTCTGCCAGATCAGAGGCAGTAGAGATGACCAGGTATGTTCTCTGTTTAGTGAGTCTGCCAGATCAGAGACAGTAGAGATGACCAGGGATGTTCTCTGTTTAGCGAGTCTGCCAGATCAGAGACAGTAGAGATGACCAGGGATGTTCTCTGTTTAGCGAGTCTGCCAGATCAGAGGCAGTAGAGATGACCAGGGATGTTCTCTGTTTAGCGAGTCTGCCAGATCAGAGGCAGTAGAGATGACCAGGGATGTTCTCTGTTTAGTGAGTCTGCCAGATCAGAGGCAGTAGAGATGACCAGGGATGTTCTCTGTTTAGTGAGTCTGCCAGATCAGAGGCAGTAGAGATGACCAGGGATGTTCTCTGTTTAGTGAGTCTGCCAGATCAGAGACAGTAGAGATGACCAGGGATGTTCTCTGTTTAGCGAGTCTGCCAGATCAGAGACAGTAGAGATGACCAGGGATGTTCTCTGTTTAGCGAGTCTGCCAGATCAGAGGCAGTAGAGATGACCAGGGATGTTCTCTGTTTAGTGAGTCCGCCAGATCAGAGGCAGTAGAAATGACATGGGATGTTCTCTTGATAATTGTGTGAATTGGACCATTTTCCTGTCCTGCTAAGTAGTCAAAATGTAATGAGTACTTTTGGGTGTCAGGGAATATATGGAGTAAAAAGTACATTATTTTCTTTAGGAATGTTTATTTTATTTTATTTTTATTTTTATTTCACCTTTATTTAACCAGGTAGGCAAGTTGAGAACAAGTTCTCATTTACAATTGCGACCTGGCCAAGATAAAGCAAAGCAGTTAGACACATACAACCACACAGTTACACATGGTGTAAAAGAAACATACAGTCAATAATACAATAGAAAAATAAGTCTATATACAATGTGAGCAAGTGAGGTGAGATAAGGGAGGTAAAGGCAAAAAAAAAAAGGCCATGGTGGCGAAGTAAATACAATATAGCAAGTAAAACACTGGAATGGTAAATTTGCAGTGGAAGAATGTGCAAAGTAGAGATAGAAATAATGGGGTGCAAAGGAGCAAAATAAATAAATAAATACAGTAGGGGAAGAGGTAGTTGTTTGGGCTAAATTATAGATGGGCTATGTACAGGTGCAGTAATCTGTGAGCTGCTCTGACAGCTGGTGCTTAAAGCTAGTGAGGGAGATAAGTGTTTCCAGTTTCAGAGATTTTGTAGTTCGTTCCAGGCATTGGCAGCAGAGGACTGGAAGGAGAGGCGTCCAAAGGAAGAATTGAGAGAGAGAGAGAGAGAGAGAGATATATATATATATATATATATATATATATATATATACCTGCTGGAGTGCGTGCTACAGTGTGTAGTGAAGTAAAAGGAAAAAAAAATAACATATAAATAGTAAAGTAAATTACAGATGCCCCCCCCCCACATACACAATAGCACACACACAAGTACGTACAAATGCATGCACGTGCACACAATCATCTGATTTGAGATCCTGCTTCTTCCATTTTCAGATGCCACTTATGTACAAATATGTGAAAACATTAATTGATAGAAACATTATGTCTCAGGATCTCAGGCTGCTGTTGACGTGGCGATATTTAGCTTCAGCTCACGAAAGTGCTGCTGCAGGTAAGTGCTTTTATTTTGAGAAAGCCACGGTGGCAAAGTGGATCCCTCTGTTTGAGAGAGAGAGAGAGAGAGAGAGAGAGAGAGAGAGAGAGAGAGAGAGAGAGAGAGAGAGAGAGAGAGAGAGAGAGAGAGAGAGAGAGAGAGAGAGAGAGAGAGAGAGAGAGAGAGAGGAGAGAGAGAGAGAGAGAGAGAGAGAGAGAGAGAGAGAGAGAGAGAGAGAGAGAGAGAGAGAGAGAGAGAGAGAGAGAGAGAGAGAGAGAGAGAGAGAGAGAGAGAGAGAGAGAGAGAGAGAGAGAGAGAGAGAGAGAGAGAGAGAGAGAGAGAGAGAGAGAGACTGACTTTCTGTTTACTACCAGCGAACGAATGTACTTTGACATCTCTGGGGAAAATTGTTACTGGTTGCCTTCACAAAGCGCAATGGAAAATGGCCCCACTTTTTCCTCTTAAAAAAAAAAAAGATTGATCAGGAAATATGACAAAGCTGCAGGGCATTTAAGAGAGAGGTGGTCTGCCGTGGCAACATGGCAGCTAGAGTTGGAGGAGAGGGGGAAAGAAAATAGGATTACAAAAAAATAAGAGATGTGCACTCAGTCAAGAAGAGAGGAGAGATGTGCACTCAGTCAAGAAGAGAGGAGAGATGTGCACTCAGTCAAGAAGAGATAGGAGAGGTGTGCACTCTCAGTCAAGAAGAGATAGGAGAGATGTGCACTATCAGTCAAGTGCTGTGCTGCTTAACATTTCAGGGCCAGTATTAGGAGAAACATGGTAATTGTCAGATCTTTCCAGAGTTGGCCGGAGCAAGAGTCATCTGCAGATTATTTGAAGGAAGGAACGAAAGTAAACAAACAATGGTCATGGATTTGAGACAAACTCAGAATATCACTGTTTTTATTGTTTAAATTTGCACAAATTGGAAGGGATTCTGAGATGCAGTTACAGAAACCATACTCTCATCTTTCACAGTCCTCTCTCTCTGTTTCTGTGTCTGTGTGTTGTGTCTCTGGAGGGAAGCTGGAACACCTTTGGCTGGATGAGTTACAGGGCCAGCCTCCTTTGCCTGGCGTGGTTTGAGAGATATTTTGTTCAATGCCCAACGTTGCAGTGCTTTACAAAATGTCCTGTTGTGTGTTTTGTGGGTAAACCACCTCTGAAATATTAATGCAACTAAGAAAACATTTCTGTTGGCAGCAAGCCAGCCATTTCAAAAACCCACAGGCAGTATGTTTCTCAGAAGCAAATCTGTGATTCACACCTGATAAAGTGGACAATGCCCAGGTAACTGTTCAAGCAAATGTCCCAAGTCTGTGAAAAAAAAAATCATAAGTGCAGATTTTTTTCTCGTAACAAAGTAAGAACTTACTGGACCGTAATGGCTACTTTGGAAGCTCTCAATTGTATGAAAGATACTTGAAACAGGTGTTGTAGTTAAGCAGTTCAAATTAAATGAAGCATTGTCTATCTGTAGCTGCACGGTTGTACATACAGGACATACAACAGCTGTATGGAAGAGCCTCTGTTGCCTACGCCACTCTTAGCTCAAGGGAATTGTAGTTCCCCTAAAATACACTGCTGTAATAAACCTGCATTGAACCCAGTGTTTGAGATGTTTCTTCCCCGGCCACTGCTAAAAACAGGAAGAACCTTTTAGAGAAGTCCCGAAACAAAAAGTTGGGATGATACTCAACCTTTTCTGTGAGCATTTGGTCATTGTTTTTGTGGTCGCAATTCCTTCCTCCTTCACCTGATCATCATGATTCAGTGGTCTGCTGACTGGGAAATGACTCATTCATCCCTTGTGGGGCTGACACAATTCCCTTGTGCAGAAATGTTGCAATTGTTACAAATCAAGGAGTGAACATTTTGGAGTGAGGGGAGGGGGGTGTCCTTGCTTTGAGCTCCAAAGTTGGCGCTGCATGAATTATCACCAGATGTTGTGAAGGTGAAAAGACCCACAGTATGACCCACTCTTGGCCTTAATGTTTGTGAATGAAACACGTGTATCCATTGTAATGCCAGGTTACAGATTTAGCCACATTCTGTTTCTATCACTGACGCACTGTGTGCAGATACACTGTTTCCTCCTCGTTGATGCTCCTATCCAGAGAAATGCACAAGTTAGGTGACATTCAGAGTGTGTTCTTTGTATCAGTACTGTCAGTATGTCTCTGTTGTTTTCCAGAACACTGCACTTGACCTCAACCTCTAGACAGAGAGCTCTTCAAGTGCCACTTTGACCATTCCACTATTTCAGCGTCATTCTTTGACACGACCTCACAACCTCTCAACCTTTCAGATGATGGATAAACAGTATATCTGGACAGGTGCAATTATGTTAAATATGCACACATTTTCAAAGAAATTACAAATTGAACTCTGATAATGCACAAGATACGCAGGTTTTTCCTCGCATCCTGCCGTCACATGTTCAGCACAGCACTTCTTAAAACTAAAGATTCAGCATTCGCTTTGAACAATACAAAATGACAACTGCTATTTCCTATGGGGGTGAAGGTCAACCGGTATATTCTAATATCATTGATTTTAACAACAGTTAAAGCACTCCCCGGGGCATCTGTAGAGGGTTGACTAACTCCACACTACGAAGGCAAAGGACAAATTTAGTACATTTGTCATACACAGTACTTGAGTACATTTGTGGTCAGTTTGAAACCTTTTTTTTGACTTGCCATTTGCTATTACTTTCTTTATAGGCCCACGCACATAATGTTGTTTTTATTTGTTGTTTTATCTGACTCAACACAGATCTAGTGTCCGTTCTGAAATCCAGGTTGCCCTAAACTGAAGGGCAGCAAGATCTGAATAGAACCAAAAATGTAGGAATGTTGCCTTTAAAGGTCCAATGCGGCCGTTTTTATCTCAATACCAAATCCTTTCTGGGTAACAATTAAGTACCTTACATTGATTGTTTTCAATTAAAACGGTCAAAAAGAACAAAAAATTCCTTATTAGCAAAGTGCAGTTTCTCAAGCAAGAATTTTGCTAGGACTGTCTGGGAGTGGTCTTAGTGGGGAGGGGAAAATTGAAAATGAGCTGTTATTGGCAGAGAGGTTTGTAACTCTCTTTCTTATTGGGCTATTAACTAATTTACCGCATGATGATGTCCAGGGCCGTATCCAGGGTATCTGATACAGTCTCTGAGTGAGAGTGACCCCCTGGAGGTCAGCGCCCCCTTAGGCATGTGCCCTGCGTCTCCGGTCGGTAATTCGGCCTTGATTACTACACTAGACTAACTAGACTAATTTACCAATCTAAAAAAAAAAAAATCACTGACATTTTTATTGACTGTCAGTGAGTGACACATAACAAGATAAACTGCTGATGCACAATTAAGTTTTGAAATTGCACCTTGTGTATTCTACTATTCTCACTCTCAACTGTAAGTTGAGACCCCGATTGAGTTCCTCCCAAAAGATTTGTCTAATAATAATAATAATAATCATAATCATAATAATAATAATAATAATAATAATAATAATAATAACACGGCATCCTCATATGTAGTTATGACCCTAGTGATGTCACCCCATGGAAGGCAACATTCCAACCCAACAAAACAGGCTGAAATTTCAGCCCGTCTTTTCAAACAGCTCATAGACTAAAAGTGCATTATCATTATTTTCACAATTTTACAATATTATTCCAACCTCATAGTGTGGAAATATATACACTGCTCAAAAAAATAAAGGGAACACTAAAATAACACATCCTAGATCTGAATGAATAAAATATTCTTACTAACATAGTTGAATGTGCTGACAACAAAATCACACAAAAATTATCAATGGAAATCAAATGTATCAACCCATGGAGGTCTGGATTTGGAGTGACACTCAAAATTAAAGTGGAAAACCACACTACAGGCTGATCCAACTTTGATGTAATGTCCTTAAAACAAGTCAAAATGAGGCTCAGTAGTGTGTGTGGCCTCCACATGCCTGTATGACCTCCCTACAATGCCTGGGCATGCTCCTGATGAGGTGGCGGATGGTCTCCTGAGGGATCACCTCCAAGACCTGGACTAAAGCATCCGCCAACTCCTGGACAGTTTGTGGTGGATGGAGCGAGACATGATGTCCCAGATGTGCTCAATTGGATTCAGGTCTGGGGAACGGGCGGGCCAGTCCATAGCATCAATGCCTTCCTCTTGCAGGAACTGCTGACACACTCCAGCCACATGAGGTCTAGCATTGTCTTGCATTAGGAGGAACCCAGGGCCAACCGCACCACAAGGGGTCTGAGGATCTCATCTCGGTACCTAATGGCAGTCAGGCTACCTCTGGCGAGCACATGGAGGACTGTGCGGCCCCCCAAAGAAATGCCACCCCACACCATGACTGACCCACCGCCAAACCGGTCATGCTGGAGGATGTTGCAGGCAGCAGAACGTTCTCCACGGCGTCTCCAGACTCTGTCACGTCTGTCACGTGCTCAGTGTGAACCTGCTTTCATCTGTGAAGAGCACAGGGCGCCAGTGGCGAATTTGCCAATCTTGGTGTTCAAATCAAATCAAATGTATTTATATAGCCCTTCGTACATCAGCTGATATCTCAAAGTGCTGTACAGAAACCCAGCCTAAAACCCCAAACAGCAAGCAATGCAGGTGTAGAAGCACGGTGGCTAGGAAAAACTCCCTAGAAAGGCCAAAACCTAGGAAGAAACCTAGAGAGGAACCAGGCTATGTGGGGTGGCCATTCCTCTTCTGGCTGTGCCGGGTGGAGATTATAACAGAACATGGCCAAGATGTTCAAATGTTCATAAATGACCAGCATGGTCGAATAATAATAAGACAGAACAGTTGAAACTGGAGCAGCAGCACGGCCAGGTGGACTGGGGACAGCAAGGAGTCATCATGTCAGGCACTCCATGTGTAACTCTGTGTTGTCTGTTCACACTGCTATGCCTTATCTTGGCCAGGTCGCAGTTGCAAATGAGAACTTGTTCTCAACTAGCCTACCTGGTTAAATAAAGGTGAAATAAATGTTTTAAAAAATAGTCCTGGGGCATGGTCCTAGGGCTCAGGTGTTCTCTGGCAAATGCCAAACGTCCTGCACGGTGTTGGGCTGTAAGCACAACCCCCACCTGTGGACGTCGGGCCCTCATACCACCCTCATGGAGTCTGTTTCTGACCGTTTGAGCAGACACATGCACATTTGTGGCCTGCTGGAGGTCCTTTTGCAGGGCTCTGGCAGTGCTCCTCCTGCTCCTCCTGGCACAAAGGTGGAGGTAGCGGTCCTGCTGCTGGATTGTTGCCCTCCTACAGCCTCCTCCACGTCTCCTGATGTACTGGCCTGTCTCCTGGGAGCGCCTCCATGCTCTGGACACTACGCTGACAGACACAGCAAACCTTCTTGCCACAGCTCGCATTGATGTGCCATCCTGGATGAGCTGCACTACCTGAGCCACTTATGTGGGTTGTAGACTCCGTCTCATGCTACCACTAGAGTGAAAGCACCGCCAGCATTCAAAAGTGACCAAAACATCAGCCAGGAAGCATAGGAACTGAGAAGTGGTCTGTGGTCACCACATGCAGAACCACTCCTTTATCGGGGGTGTCTTGCTAATTGCCTATAATTTCCACCTGCTGTCTATTCCATTTGCACAACAGCATGTGACATTTATTGTCAATCAGTGTTGCTTCCTAAGTGGACAGTTTGATTTCACAGAAGTGTGATTGACTTGGAGTTACATTGTGTTGTTTAAGTGTTACCTTTATTTTTTTGTGCAGTGTATAAAACACGTTTGACTGCACTGGGCCTTTAATTATTCACTTTTGACATTGCTGAATATCAACACACTTTTACATCCCTTTCACTTCAATGTTTACGTTTCTTGTAAGGAGAAAGAGGTAGGATGAGATACTCAAAGATTACATGATTTGGGGGGCGAGAATATTGACCGTGAAATTAGCGTGATGTACCTGAATCTCATATAAATGTTTATGATTTTTGTTCCACCAATTTGTTCTTACTTTAAAGTCTGCTGCCTTTTTTTGGTCACTTTCCACATACTGTATGATAAAGGTCAATGGGTTTAAGTAATGGTCTGTTTTCTTCAAGCCCATCTCGATACCGTCAGTGGTCTCTTCCTGCTCATACGAGGCTTGTTCCCACAGTGACACATGTATGACAGTTTTCCCAAAAACCAAAAATTCACTCTGCCACATCAGAAATGTCCACGTCCAGTCTCATATGTAATGCATCTAAAAAAATAAAATACAATGATATCCTGATAATATCCTGATAATTATTGAGATAACCCAGCATGTGAAGATAAGAAAATAATCAAATTATCTTAACATTAATAAAAGTTTATTACATTTGTAAAGCGCTATTCATTATACAGAATAATCTCATAAGATAAAATAAAAACCAAACAGAAAAAAACATGCCTTGCTTATTGCATACTACTTTTGCAAATAAAGTACATTATAATCTGTGTACGTGTTGTCCTATGTTATGTTAGACGTGTATTTTTGGCCCAGTGTGAATAATGGTGTGAATTTGTTGTGTGACTGTACTGGCTCTTGTGTTCCCTCAGGTGCCCCAGTCATCGTAGGAATGAGCATCAACATCGCTAGCATTGACTCCATCTCAGAAGTGAACATGGTGAGTTATAAACCCCTTCTCTTACAGTAGCACTGTCCATATAGAACATCGACTCAATGTGTCCCTTTTCATTTATTTGGGTTCGTGGTTAAAGCATGATGCACCCATTTTATAAACTACAATTTTGATAAATGTATTTGTTTCAATGTACAGTATACTAATCAAAAATATAAATGCAACATGCAACAATATAAACGATTTTACGGAGTTACAGTTCATATGAGGAAATCAGTCAATTGAAATAAACTCATTGGGCCCTAATCTATGGATTTCACATGGCTGGGAATACAGATATGCATCTGTCGGTCACAGATACCTTAAAAAAAAGGTAGGGGCATGGATCAGACAACCAGTCAGTATCTGGTGTGTCCCACTCCTCTTCAATGGCTGTGCAAAGTTGCTGGATATTGGAACTGGAACACGCTGTCGTACACATCAATCCAGAGCATCCCAAACATGCTCAATGGGTAACATTTCTGGCGTGTAAGCAGGCCATGGAAGAACTGGGCCATTTTCAGCTTCCAGGAATTGTGTACCGATACTTGCGACATGGGGCCGTGCATTATCATTCGTAAACATGAGGTGATGGCGGTGGATGAATGGCACGTCAGTGGACTTCAGGATCTCATCACGGTATCTCTGTGCATTCAAAGTGGCATCGATAAAATGCAATTGTGTTTGTTGTCCATAGCGTATGCCCATACCCCCACCGCCACCATGGGGCACTGTTCACAACGTTGACATCAGAAAAAAACGCTTGACCACAAAACGCCATACATGTGGTCTGCGGTTGTGAGGCCTGTTGGACGTACTGCCAAATTCTCTAAAATGACATTGGAGGTATCTTAAGGTAGAGAAAGGAACATTCAATTCTGGCAACAGCTCTGGTGGACGATCCTGCAGTCAGCATGCCAATTGCACGCTCCCTCAAAACTTCGCCTTTTATTGTCCCCAGCACAAGGTGCACCTGTGTAATTATCATGCTGATTAATCAGCTTCTTGATATGCAACACCTATCAGGTGGATACATTATCTTGTCAAAGGAGAAATGCTCACTAACAGGGATGTTAACAAATTTGGACACACAATGTGAGAGAAATTCTGGAAAAATTCTGGGATCTTTTGTTTCAGCTCATGAAACATGGGACCAACACTTTACATGTTGCATTTATATTTTTGTTCAGTATAGTATTGACTCAGGGGTGTGATACTTAAAAAAATATATTTTATATTTCTGTACTTCATCTTCAATAAATTTGCAAAACAAATTGAAATAACATGTTTTCACTTCTTGTGTGTAGATGAGTGACATTTTTTTAAAATAAATGTTTCATTCAGGCTGTAACACAACAGATAGTGGAATAAGGGGTATTAATACTTTCTCAAGGCACTGTATGACCTCAGGTTTTGTATTTTTGTTCTGTGTATTTGCAATGCAATAATACCATTTCAGTCAATCATATTTGGCCTTGCAAACATTGGATAACCATAGACATGTTGTGCATCTGATTTACTTGATTATATTACGTATTTAACTTCTGTTTATTAGAGCGAGGTGAGAAATCAGGCTCAGTCTTTTTCTTTAAATAAGACAACATGGCTGGTGTCTCTGCAATGACATCATTCTGTCTCTCTGCTCGCCGTTGTATTTTATTTTCTTTTAATGTGGCACAGACACACTCAAGAGTTCACTCCCCCCACAAGCCAGAGGAGCTTTGTTTTTTTATTCTGGATTTGTTCTCCCTGTAATGTTGCCATTTCGAATCACGAGAGGATTTTCATCCAGTTTCAAGCAATAGCACATTTTATTTTTAATTTGTTAGAGGTAGTCACTCATGTACAAAGCTGTTTTCTTTATTTTTAAGAGCAAGCACATGAGGCGCTTTGATATATTCATTTTTTATTTCTGAGATTTATTTTCTACTCCGGTGTTTTTGAAGACAGCGAGTTTTATCTTATGTTTTATGTTATTTTAGTTTCCCTGGACATTTGAGAAGGTAGCATTGGGTGCAGGGCTGAAAAGGTGGAAAAAGGTTCCTGTGAACAAAGACAGACACAAAACGATATGACTAGCTTGGTTTCCATTCAATTGGAGACATATATCCATGCGAATATTTAAAAATCGGCATTAAAACAATACGTGCATTTTCCCACCAGAGATGTGTTTGCGTCAAATTGACTTGTTGCAGATTTGCAACTCTACTGAAGGTTTTCCCACAAAAAAAATGTTGCGTTATATAGCGAGTGTGCCCACTCTGGTATTGGAACGTGAGCGCTAGGCAACAGTTTGCAGATACAATGCGCGTATAGCCTACATTATGAGATTATTATGAACAAAAGAGCAAGATTTTTTCTATTTGTCAAACGGCAGCCAAGCATCGTTGATCATGTCACCAGAATAAGACCCTCAATATTTATTGGAAAAGAGCATCATGCTCATCACCTTGCACTTACACCACCCTGTGAATATTATCATTTTTCATCTGTAGCCTAATTAAAACGGCATGCTTTCCCGGCGAGTCGTAGTGGGAGGACCACACAATGTCATTATTACATCAATATTTGTGCATTAAAAGCATTTCCACCGATATTTCTCGCATAATTCATTTTACCGACACAAAAAGATTCTACCTTAGCTGGCATATTTTGTTTTGTTGACATTTGGAAAGTTTACCGATAAAAGGCCTGTCATTACATTTTTTTATCCGACATGTACTTTACTCGCATAAAAAGGTTTGATGGAAACCTGGTTATTGTCAATTTGGAAAACCATTGGATAATCTCAACATGCATGTTATGTCTAACGCCATAACTCGTCTATTTTAGCTGTAAATTTTTGCATTTTGTCAGCCAGCCAACATAGTCATAGCTAAAGAAAATCAGACGAAAGTCATGAAAAACAAAATTACCTTGTTAGTATTTCATTTCATTTTTTTTTTTTTCACGATGCAGCAAGGATATTTTTTTTCTGGAAAATATGGAATATCCTTCAGATAGGGTACACCCTGTGAGAATATAGGTCATTTTAAGTCCAGCTGAATAACCACTAAGATTAGCTCTCAGTCCGCTTATAAAATGTGATGTATATTATGGTTTTAAGACAATTATATTGAGATTTCGGGACACTGAGGTTCTCAGAATAAATTGGCAGCATGTATCATGCGAAACTCAGAAATACTGTACTGTCATTGGAGGAGGTGTTCAACTTAACTTAGCCTTTAAATCACTTCCCTGTAAGTCTCCCATTTTCATTACGTTTCCATTGTGTTTCCATTGTATCCTTGAAAAACAGTGTTAATGCTTTTTGATATACTCTGCACATAATGACTATGATGATACATTTAGATGTGCATACATTTATGCACATTGGGTAGTAAGTGTATGGTGTAGGATAGGGCAATTACAGTAAGGGTAACTTATCCTTCCCATAGTTGAAGCTTTTGTCAATGCATACACTCCAAAAGGGTTATTCGGCTGTCCCCATAGGAGAACCTTTTTGAGAACCTACAAGGGTTTTACCTGGAAAGGTTCTTCAAAGGGTTCTCCATGAGGACAGCCAAATAACCCTTTTAAGGTTCTAGATAGCACATTCTTTTCTAAGAGTGTAGCAACTATTTATTTTCAATCTCACAGTGCTGTTTCCCCTTTTTCCACAGGATTACACCATCACAATGTATTTCCAGCAAAGTTGGCGAGACAAGCGGTTGGCATACGCTGAGCTGCCCCTCAACCTGACTCTGGATAACCGCGTAGCAGACCAGCTGTGGCTCCCAGACACCTACTTCCTCAATGACAAGAAGTCCTTCCTGCATGGCGTGACAGTGAAGAACCGTATGATTCGACTGCATCCTGATGGCACCGTGTTATATGGGCTCAGGTACAGCTAACTTTCATTGGAATTCTACTGTAACTAAACTGGTTAAAGCCTGGCCTGTCAGGCAGGACTGGAAGAGACCTTGGGAAGGCATATGAGAAACTAGGTCTGTGTCTAAATAGTATCACGGCCCGCCTTTTCACTTTCCTTACTTCCATTAAAAAAACATGAGTCCAGAGAATCACTGATAAAAGCACGACTAACTTAAATTATTTAGCTGAATTTCTGATGACAGGATTCAATTGTAAGTAGTTATAGCCTACCTTGACAATTACATGACATGCTAATACCTGACATATACACTGAGTATACCTCCTCCCCCCACACACACTTTTTACCCGCAGAACAGCCTCAATTCGGCTGGGCATGGACTCTACAATTTGTCGAAAGCGTTCCACAGGGATGCTGGCCCATGTTGAATCCAATGTTTCCCACAGTTGTGTCAAGTTGTCTGGATATCCTTAAGGTGGAGGACCAATCTTGATACACATGGGAAACTGTTGAGCGTGAAAAACCCAGCAGCTTTGCAGTTATTGATGCAAACCGGTGTGCCTGGCACCTAATACCATACCCTTTTGAAAGGCACTTAAATCTTTTGTCTTGCTCATTCACCCTCTGAATGACACATATACACAATCCATGTTTCAATTGTCTCAAGGCTTACAATCCTTATTTAACCTGTCTCCTCCCCTTCATCAACACTGATTGAAGTTGATTTAACAAGTCACATCAATAAGGGATCATAGCTTTCACCTGGATTCACCTGGTCAGTCTATGTCATGGAAGAAACTGTATTCTCAGTCAGGTCCAAAATTATTGGCACCCTTGATAAAGATGAGTAAAAAAGTGTCACGCCCTGACCTTAGAGATCCTTTTTTATGTCTCTATTTTGTTTAGTCAGGGTGTGATTTGGGGTGGGTTATTCTATGTTCTATTATTTGTATTTCTATGTTTTGGCCGGGTAGGGTTCTCAACCAGGGACAGCTATCTATCGTTGTCTCTGATTGAGAACCATACTTAGGTAGCCCTTTTTCCCACCTGTCTTTGTGGGAAGTTGACTTTGTTTATGGCACATAGCCTTTAGCTTCACGGTTTGTTTTGTAGTGTTTATTGTTTTGTTCGGCGTCTTTTCTAATAAAAAGAAAATGTACGCTGACCACCCTGCGCCTTGGTCCTCTTCATTCAACGGCCGTGACAAAAATACTGTAAATTATACAAATACTGAGCTGTATTGTATACAAAAAAAATTGATAATTATATTATTTGATACTAATACAATTGCTCAGAGAACAAGATTTTTGTTTAATAAGTAATCATTTTGTTTCTCAAAAAAATACAGTACGGGGGAAAATGATTGACACCCCTGTTTAACATGCCTTTCAGTACCCCACCTTAACGGCACTGAGCCTTTTTCTTGTGTTTTATGAGATTGGAAGACACATTAGGAGGGATCTTAGATCATTCCT
Organism: Oncorhynchus mykiss; assembly: GCF_013265735.2. Lineage (NCBI taxonomy): Eukaryota > Metazoa > Chordata > Actinopteri > Salmoniformes > Salmonidae > Oncorhynchus > Oncorhynchus mykiss. The sequence continues at coordinate 43,208,195 of NC_048574.1, read as the reverse complement.
CCATACATAATCTTTACGGATCCTTAATATCCTTTGTCCTTTGCTTATGGACTGTCCTCTTCAATTCAAAACACAGGTTTTCAATGGGGATCAAGTTCAGAGACTGATATTGCAAAATATTGATTGTGTGGTCAATTAACCATTTTCTTTATGTATTTTGATGTGTGCTTGGGGTCAATGTCTTGCTGGAAGATCCACTTGCAGCCAAGTTTGTCTGCATAAGCTTCTTTCGACGCCAAACCCACCACTGTTGTTCGTGGCTAAAGAGCTCTATTTTCATGTCATCCAACAAATGTAAACGCCTGGCGTTTTCTAAACGGCACGGGCACATGGATTGGAACTGGTGCTTTGGTCAGATGACATGAAAATAGAGCTGTTTGGCCAGGTACACCAGCAGTGGATTTGGTGTTGAAAAACAGAAGCATATGCAGAAAAGTACCTCATAACTACGGTCAAATATGATGGTGGCTCTTTGATGTTATGGGGCTATTTTTATTCCACTGGTCCTGGGGCCCTTGTTAAGGTCAACTGAATCATGAACTTTACCCAGTACCATAATTTTTTAGCCAAAAAACTGGTTGCCTCTACCAGCAGGCTGAAACCTCCAATAAGACAATGACCGCAAGCACGCATCAAATTCCAAAAAGGAGGTTAAATGACCATAAAATGGCCATGTCAGTCTCCGGACTTGAACCCCATTGTGTGTGTGTGTGAATTGAAGAAGGCAGTCCATAAGCACTGACAAAGCATATTAAGGATCTGGGCAGATTGTGTATGTAGGAATGGTATAAGATCCCTCCCAATGTGTTCTCCAATCTCATAAAACATTTTTGAAAAAGGCTCAGTGCCATTATCCTCGCAAGGTGAGGTATTGAAAGGTACTGAAAACAGTCGTTTTCACTCCTATCTTTTTTGGGGGAATTTAAAAAACCAACTTTCGATTGTCCATCTGTTGATAAGCAACTGTCTGCTAAGTTTGCGGTTAGGGTAGTTGAAATTTGGTCAGTCCACTCTGGCCTTGATGTTAACGTCCACAGATGGACCAGAGTGGACCAAATCTGAACCCATCATAGACTTATGTTTCCCAAGTTTGGATAGCACAGTACTGGACCAGGTTTCCCAAAAGCATATTAAGGCTAAGTTCATTGTTAGAACCGTCGTAGGAGCATTGTTAAAATCTCTGAACTGTTTCCCAAAACCGTCGTTATTAACGTTGCACTTGAAAACGCTCCTTACCCAACGTCTGCCTCAGACTACTCGTAGAATTGTGTTAGATGCTTTTTTGCCCTCGCGCGTCACTTATACACAGAAGATCTTTGCTGAACATAGAATCACATGGTTTATCCGTCTGTACTGGACTCTACTTTACTGCACTGTACTGTAATCTGCTGTGATGTCCAAACTTGTGAAAAAATGAAGAGAATTACATTGATTTACATAATTACGCGTTTCTGTGTAGTACATATCAGGGACCCATGATGTAAACCCATTCCCTTAATTCCGTTACCAGGTGTAAATCCACAACATTTTTAAAATCTAACTCAAGGTGTCATGTCATAGCTGACACAGCCCTTATTTCCGCAGACATCTTTGAATCTTAGTTCGGAACAGATATTTAATAGAGTTTGTGGAAAACGTTGTCGCATGAAAACCTGACTGGAGATTTCTCCATAATTCCCTTAACAAACTTTGCATCTGCACAGTTCTTCCACTAAATTAGTTTTTGTAAGATGTTCAGTGGAAATTGTTAAAAGTTGTCCTTGAACATAGAGCTAAACTTTGAAATGAATGGTTTTTGTTTGGCATACATCTTAAGGGGAACATACTGAGTCAAAACCTAAATTCCCTTACCATTGAATTGCCCAGATGGACTATCCAAATAATGTGTTACCTCCCAAAAAATATGACTTGCTAAACAAAATATCTTTCTCTGAGGAATTGTACTAGTAAAAAATGTAGCATACAAAATATCTCAGTATTTGCATTATTTATTTTACACAGTCTTTTTTTCTCATCTTTATCAAGGGTGCCAATCATTTTGGACCTGACTGTACACATGTACTTGTGCTTTTAAATAAATTAATTTGACTTAACTTTATTTGTTTAGCATCATGTGCCTCCAGTGAATGGAGGCCTTCTTTGGGTTAAAAATAATGCTGATGTGCTTTGGCCAATGATGTTTTAAAGCAAAAAACGAATTCAGCTGCAAATGTTAATTATAGGAAGCTTACAGCTAAATGTACAGATGCTGCTGTAATGGCTGTATTACTATCTGATGCGTAGCTCTGTTATGAGGCTCTATTACCTCATTCCACTTCACAATCAGTGGAGATGGCATTTTGCCATTGTCATGTCCCTATTGTCTGGAAGATGAAATATAGCTTAGGTAAGCCTCTGGAAAAGGATTGTGTTATTTTTCCAGAATGGGAGACTTAGCGCATGCCCTTGCTTATTGACATGAGATACATGATGGCATTATCAGTGTCTGCAAGAGAATGGCAGTCTTCTCCATTCTTTGGTGGTTTTTCAGCCAGTCAGCGTGCACTTTGTTAACACTGCCTCACTAAATCACTTTGAGATTGTTCATATCAACTAGGTCCTCATCCCCAGTCCACCCCACCAAACACAGGGACATCTTGGTGTCTGTCTCTGAGGGGTAGATGTTTTAGGATCTGTCAGACAGACTGGGGTATTAATGAGAATTTGATGATGTTTGGAAGTGAGACGGGAAACTAATGGTCTGGTAAATGCTTATTTAATATGTCTCTTGGTGGAATCAGCTGTGGGTGCAGAGGAAGGAGCGAGGGAGGGAGGGGCGGAATTGGTCGCAGCATCTCTTGTTACCCAGAGGGAGTTGGTGAAAAGGTGGAAGGATGAAGTGAGGACAAAGTCATGCCTGTACAGATTGCCTGTAGGGTATATATTCATGATTGTAACAAATATGCCTCTATGACTTACCATGAAGACCATGATCCCTTTACCATTCACGGGGAAGACATTCCTGTTAATTCGATTGGCATGTGAGCTTCTCTTACATGAGAAGGAACATACAGTATACGCCTAGAGTGTTTTCAGCAGGCGTGACACGGGGACACAACATTATTTTGACTGTGTAACAGAATGAATGTAGCACTATTGAATGCAGCAGTCACTATTGTATTTAGCAGTCATAATTGTATGTAGCAGTAACCATTGTGTGTAGGAGTCACTATTGTATTTAGCAGTCACTATTGTATGTAGCAGTCACTATTGTATTTAGCAGTCATAATTGTATGTAGCAGTAACCATTGTGTGTAGGAGTCACTATTGTATGTAGGAGTCACTATTGTATTTAGCAGTCACTATTATATGTAGCAGTCACTATTGTATGTAGCAGTCACTATTGTATGTAGCAGACACTATTGTATGTAGCAATCACTATTGTATGTAGCAGTCACTATTATATGTAGCAGACACTATTGTATGTAGCAATCACTATTGTATGTAGCAGTCACTATTGTATGTAGTACCACTAATGCATGTAGCTGTCACTATTGCATGTAGCAATCACCATTTTATGTAGCAGTCACTATTGCATGTAGCAGTCACTATTGTATGTAGCAGTCACTTTGGATGAAGAGGTCACCTTGATATGTAGCAGTTGATATTGTATGTAGCATTCACCAGTGTATGTAGTACTCTAATGTATGTAGCAGTCACTATTTTATGTAGCGGTCACTATTTTATGTAGCAGTCACCTTAGTATGAAGCAGTCACCTTAGTATGAAGCAGTCACAATTGTATGAAGCAGTCACAATTGTATGTAGCAGTCACTATTGTATGTAGCAGTCATTATTGTATGGAGCAGACACTGTTGTATGGAGCAGACACTGTTGTATGGAGCAAACACTGTTGTATGGAGCAGACACTGTTGTATGGAGCAGACACTGTTGTATGGAGCAGACACTGTTGTATGGAGCAGACACTGTTGTATGGAGCAGTCACTGTTGTATGTAGCAGTCACTGTTGTATGTAGCAGTCACTGTTGCATGTAGCAGTCACTGTTGCATGTAGCAGTCACTGTTGCATGTAGCAGTCACCATTGTATTTAGCACTCACTATTGTATGTAGCAGTCACTTTGGATGAAGAGGTCACCTTGATATGTAGCAGTTGATATTGTATGTAGCATTCACCAGTGTATGTAGTACTCTAATGTATGTAGCAGTCACTATTTTATGTAGCGGTCACTATTGTATGTAGCAGTCACTATTGTATGTAGCAGTCATTATTGTATGTAGCAGTCACTATTGTATGTAGCAGTCACCATTGTATGTAGCAGTCACCATTGTATGTAGCAGTCACTATTGTATGTAGCAGTCACTATTGTATGTAGCAGTCACTATTGTATGTAGCAGTCACTATTGTATGGAGCAGTCACCTTAGTATGAAGCAGTCATTATTGTATGTAGCAGTAACCATTGTGTGTAGCAGTCACTATTGTATGTAGGAGTCACTATTGTATTTAGCAGACATTATTATATGTAGCAGACATTATTATATGTAGCAGACACTATTGTATGTAGCAATCACTATTGTATGTAGCAATCACTAATGCATGTAGCAGTCACTATTGCATGTAACAGTCACTATTGTATGTAGCAGTCACTATTGTATGTAGCAGTCACTATTGTATGGAGCTGTCACTATTGTATGGAGCAGTCACCTTCGTATGAAGCAGTCATTATTGTGTGTAGCAGTAACCATTGTATGTAGCAGACACTATTATATGTAGCAGACACTATTGTATGTAGCAATCACTATTGTATGTAGTACCACTAATGCATGTAGCAGTCACTATTGCATGTAGCAGTCACTATTGTATGTAGCAGTCACTATTGCATGTAGCAGTCACCATTGTATGTAGCAATCACAATTGCATGTAGCAGTCACCATTGTATTTAGCACTGGCTATTGTATGTAGCAGTCACTTTGGATGAAGAGGTCACCATGATATGTAGCGGTCACTATTGTATGAAGCAGTCACCTTAGTATGAAGCAGTCACAATTGTATGTAGCAGTCATTATTGTATGTAGCAGTCACCATTGTATGTAGCAGTCACTATTATATGGAGCAGTCACCTTAGTATGAAGCAGTCATTATTGTATGTAGCAGTCACCATTAAATGTAGCAGTCACCATTGTATGTAGCAGTCACTATTGTATGTAGCAGTCACTATTGTATGTAGCAGTCACTATTGTATGTAGCAGTCACTATTGTATGGAGCAGTCACTATTGTATGGAGCAGTCACCTTAGTATGAAGCAGTCATTATTGTATGTAGCAGTCACCATTGTATGTAGCAGTCACTATTGTATGTAGCAGTCACTATTGTATGTAGCAGTCACTATTGTATGTAGCAGTCACTATTGTATGGAGCAGTCACTATTGTATGGAGCAGTCACTATTGTATGTAGCAGTCACTATTGTATGGAGCAGTCACCTTAGTATGAAGCAGTCATTATTGTATGTAGCAGTCACCATTGTATGTAGCAGTCACCATTGTATGTAGCAGTCACTATTGTATGTAGCAGTCACTATTGTATGGAGCAGTCACTATTGTATGGAGCAGTCACTATTGTATGGAGCAGACACTATTGTATGGAGCAGTCACTGTTGTATGGAGCAGTCACTGTTGTATGTAGCAGTCACTGTTGTATGTAGCAGTCACTGTTGTATGTAGCAGTCACTGTTGCATGTAGCAGTCACTATTGTATGTAGTGGTCCCCATTTGTATGGAGCAGTCATTATTGTATGTAGCACTCACTATTGTATGTACAGTGCCTTGCGAAAGTATTCGGCCCCCTTGAACTTTGCGACCTTTTGCCACATTTCAGGCTTCAAACATAAAGATATAAAACTGTATTTTTTTTTGAAGAATCAACAACAAGTGGGACACAATCATGAAGTGGAACGACATTTATTGGATATTTCAAACTTTTTTAACAATTCAAAAACTGAAAAATTGGGCGTGCAAAATTATTCAGCCCCCTTAAGTTAATACTTTGTAGCGCCACCTTTTGCTGCGATTACAGCTGTAAGTCGCTTGGGGTATGTCTCTATCAGTTTTGCACATCGAGAGACTGACATTTTTTCCCATTCCTCCTTGCAAAACAGCTCGAGCTCAGTGAGGTTGGATGGAGAGCAATTGTGAACAGCAGTTTTCAGTTCTTTCCACAGATTCTCGATTGGATTCAGGTCTGGACTAACACCTGGATATGTTTATTTTTGAACCATTCCATTGTAGATTTTGCTTTATGTTTTGGATCATTGTCTTGTTGGGAGACAAATCTCCGTCCCAGTCTCAGGTCTTTTGCAGACTCCATCAGGTTCTTCCAGAATGGTCCTGTATTTGGCTCCATCCATCTTCCCATCAATTTTAACCATCTTCCCTGTCCCTGCTGAAGAAAAGCAGGCCCAAACCATGATGCTGCCACCACCATGTTTGACAGTGGGGATGGTGTGTTCAGGGTGATGAGCTGTGTTGCTTTTACGCCAAACATAACGTCTTGCATTGTTGCCAAAAAGTTCAATTTTGGTTTCATCTGACCAGAGCACCTTCTTCCACATGTTTGGTGTGTCTCCCAGGTGGCTTGTGGCAAACATTAAACAACACATTGTTGTCCTATGGACAGAGTCTCCCACCTCAGCTGTAGATCTCTGCAGTTCATCCAGAGTGATCATGGGCCTCTTGGCTGCATCTCTGATCAGTCTTCTCCTTGTATGAGCTGAAAGTTTAGAGGGACGGCCAGGTCTTGGTAGATTTGCAGTGGTCTGATACTCCTTCCATTTCAATATTATCGCTTGCACAGTGCTCCTTGGGATGTTTAAAGCTTGGGAAATCTTTTTGTATCCAAATCCGGCTTTAAACTTCTTCACAACAGTATCTCGAACCTGTCTGGTGTGTTCCTTGTTCTTCATGATGCTCTCTGCGCTTTTAACGGACCTCTGAGACTATCACAGTGCAGGTGCATTTATACGGAGACTTGATTACACACAGGTGGATTGTATTTATCATCATTAGTCATTTAGGTCAACATTGGATCATTCAGTGATCCTCACTGAACTTCTGGAGAGAGTTTGCTGCACTGAAAGTAAAGGGGCTGAATAATTTTGCACGCCCAATTTTTCAGTTTTTGATTTGTTAAAAAAGTTTGAAATATCCAATAAATGTCGTTCCACTTCATGATTGTGTCCCACTTGTTGTTGATTCTTCATAAAAAAAATACAGTTTTATATATTTATGTTTGAAGCCTGAAATGTGGCAAAAGGTCGCAAAGTTCAAGGGGGCCAAATACTTTCGCAATGCACTGTAGCAGTTGCTATTGTATGTAGCAGTCGGTTTTGTATGTGGCAGTCATTATTGTATATAGCAGTTACTTTTGTATGTAGTAGTCACTTTTGTATTTAGCAGTTGTTGTTATATGTAGCAGGCACTATTGTATGTAGCCGTCACTATTGTATGTAGCAGTCGATATTGTATGTTGCAGTCGTTATTGTATGTAGCTGTCATTATTGTATGTAGCCGTCACTATTGTATGTAGCAGTCACCATTGTATGTAGCAGTCACCATTGTATGTAGCAGTCACTATTGTATGGAGAGGTCGCTATTTAATGTAGCAGTCACTATTGTATGTAGCGGTTACCTTTGTATGTAGCAGTCACCATTGTATGTAGCAGTCACCATTGTATGTAGCAGTCACCATTGTATGTAGCAGTCACCATTGCAACAATCAGTTCCTGTTGTATGTAGCAGTTACTGCTGTATGTAGCAGTTACTGCTGTATGTAGCAGTTACTGCTGTATGTAGCAGTCACTGTTGTATGTAGCAGTTACTGTTGTATGTAGCAGTTACTGCTGTATGTACCAGTCACCATTGTTTGTAGAGGTCACTTTTGTTTGTAGCTGTCACTATTGTTTGCAGCAGTCACTATTGTATGTAGCTGTCACTATTGTTTGCAGCAGTCACTATTGTATGTAGAGGTCACTATTGTTTGCAGCAGTCACTATTGCATGTATCAGTCGCTTTTGTATGTACCATTTACTATTGCATATAGCAGTCACTATTGTACTGCACAATACAAACAAATATAGTGCACCACTTATTTCTGCTTATTTGTTTGACTGGAAAGGAGGCTCAATTCCCATCCAGAATTCTGTGCCCCAGAAAAAAGCCACAAACCACCCTCCTAATCCCTCATCACCACAATGTCCCAGTTTCATCAATGAAACATCCCAGACAGTGAGTCTGCAGTGAGGTGCCCACAGGGACCCACCCAGAGGACTGGGGGGCTGCTGGGGGGAGAGGAGCATCCTGGGGCCCTTTCAAAGTAGCACAGCAGCCAGAGCCCAAAGGGACACAGGCTTTGTTTCTTTCCCCAACATTTTGCAGCTTTGCTTTACATGAGTCATTTACAGTAAAGTTGTGAGATAGAAAACAATGTACAATGCGAAGTGAAATGTACTTGGTCTATGATAAAGCCGGAGGGGAGTGATAATGAGGTTGTGTTGTGCCATGGGGAGAGTCAGAATAATTTATCTACGGCATTATGTCCTAACGCACCAAAGTAGAGGGAGTCAAAAAGTATATTGTCCCAAACGGTGACTCACTGTATTGAAATGGGTTCTGTTTTCATCATGGTTGTATATGCCCTGCTAACACTCCACATTGTTTTCCTATTGCTCTCTATACACTTCACCAGTACCTCTGCATGTGTGTGACAGTAGTTGGGTTGGCTTGTATTAGCCTGCACACTGGGAATCTTTTGCAATGTGCTGAATTTTCCAGCAGTCTGGAAGACAGCATGGACTCGGGTATCCTACATTGGGCATCCCAAATGTAAAATAGGCTGCTGTAAAGGGTAAACTCCCCACCACTCTCTCCCACCCCCTAACACACACACATTGTTTACCTTTCAAATTCTCCCCATGAATGTGACGGTGCATCTGACACACAGGGGTGATGAGTTGACACTCAATTAGTTTTCCCATTCAGGCAAGCCAGTGAGCTCCCTAGTTCATTTACACCCACAAACCTGAAAGCAGGCACAAGCTGGTATGACTTAACAGCACAAATGTAATTACTCAAATGTGCTGCACTAGTTAATATCTCAGTTCAATGCCATAGACTCCCACACTAATAATCTGTAAGCAGTGCACTTTTCCTACTTTTCTGGATTTATTGAAATGGAATATAATGAATGTACACCCCTCATAAACACACCTGGCGGAAGCATATACGTATAGCAGTCGTATAGCAGTCGTATAGCAGTCAATCACAATTTAGTGTGAGATTTAAAGCATATACATTTTGTTTCATTTTTCAACTGATTCAATGTATCCCAAGGGAATTTAACAAAGCTTGGTAAATTGACTTTCTGCGTTTTGATTGTTGGCTTTTGGGTTTGAATGAAGTAGATGTTTACATTAAGCATTAGAGATGTACAGTTGAAGTCGGAAGGTTACATACACCTTAGCCAAATACATTTAAACTCAGTTTCACAATTCCTGACATTTAATCCTTGTAAAAATTCCATGTTTTAGGTAAGTTAGGATCACCACCTTATTTTAAGAATGTGAAATGTCAGAATAATAGTAGAGAATGATTTATTTCAGCTTTTATTTATTTCATCACATTCCCAATGGGTCAGAAGTTTACATAGACTCAATTAGTATTTGGTAGCATTGCCTTTAAATTATTTAACTTGGGGCAAACGTTTCGGGTAGCCTTCCACAAGCTTCCCACAATAAGTTGGGTGAATTTTGGCCCATTCTTCCTAACAGAGCTGGTGTAACTGAGTCAGGTTTGTAGGACTCCTTGCTCGCACACGCTTTTTCAGTTCTGCCCACAAATTTTCTATAGAATTGAGGTCAGGGCTTTGTGATGGCCACTCCAATACCTTGACATTGTTGTCCTTAAGCCATTTTGCCACAACTTTGGAAATATGCTTGGGGTTATTGTCAATTTGGAAGACCCATTTGCGACCAAGCTTTAACTTCCTGACTGATGTCCTGACATGATGCTTCAATATACCCACATCAAAAAAAAATATATATATATATATATATAATATATATATATACACACACTCACATCATTTCCCCTCCTCATGACGCCATCTATTTTGTGAAGTGTACCAGTCCCTCCTGCAGCAAAGCACCCCCACAACATGATGCTGCCACCCCCGTGCTTCACGGTTGGGATGGTGTTCTTCGGCTTGCAAGCATCCCCCTTTTTCCTCTAAACATAATGATGGTCATTATGGCCAAACAGTTCTATTTTTGTTTAATCAGACCAGAGGACATTTCTCAAATGTACGATCTTTGTCCCCATGTGCAGCTACAAACCGTAGTCTGGCTTTTTTATGGCGGTTTTGGAGCAGTGGCTTCTTCCTTGCTGAGCGGCCTTTCAGGCTATGTCGATATATGACTTGTTTTACTGTGGACATAGATACTTTTGTACCTGTTTCCTCCAGTATCTTCACAAGGTCCTTTGCTGTTGTTCTGGGATTGATTTGCACTTTTCGCACCAAAGTACCTTCATCTCTAGGAGACAGAACCCATCTACTTCCTGAGTGGTATGACAGCTATGTGGTCCCATGGTGTTTATACTTGCGTACTATTGTTTGTACAGATGAACGTGGTACCTTCAGGCATTTAGAAATTGCTCCCAATGATGAACCAGACTTGTGGAGGTCTACAATTGTTCTTCTGAGGTCTTGGCTGATTTCTTTTGATTTTCCCATGATGTCAAGCAATGAGGCACTGATTTTGAAGTTAGGCCTTGAAATACATCCACAGGTACACCTCCAATTGACTCAAATGATGTCAATTAGCCTATCAGAAACTTCTAAAGCCATGACATAATTTTCTGGAATTTTCCAAGCTGTTTAAAGGCACAGTCAACTTAGTGTATGTAAACTTCTGACCCACTGGAATTGTGATACAGTGAATTATAAGTGAAATAATCTGTCTATAAACAATTGTTGTAAAAATTACTTGTGTCATGCCCAAAGTAGATGTCCTAACCGACTTGACAAAACTATAGTTTGTTAACAAGAAATTCGTGGAGTGGTTGAAAAACGAGTTTTAATGACTCCAACCAAAGTGTATGTAAACTTCTGACTTCAACTGTACCTATGCTTTTGTTTGACGTTTTAACAGCTTGAATTCATTCATAATGTTTCTATAGGTAGAACTGCAAATAAGAAGCAAACAGCTCCAGTTGTGTGCGAGGTTGCAGTCACAACATAGATCAGGGCTGTCATTAAGCCTATATATGAGCACTAAAATGCTGCTCACTGAGACACTTTAAATTTCTTATTCCAACCTCTCTTTGTTTGGAATCAACTTGCCTCTGTCAGAACACATTCCTAACAACCTCACTTTCTGCAATTTCATTCATTCAAAATTCATAAAGAACTGACCACGGCTATTATGGAAGATCTCAAACAGTGGGCCAGATTATTAGAAACTGACCTAAATGTATCTTCCTCTTCTTCCCCCATCCCTTCTCATCCCTCGCTCCTAAAAATCAGACCTCAGAGAGGTTGTATCCAACACTAGCTTGCCAATGATTGCATTTCCTTTTTTTAATTATTTTTTTTAACACAAGACAACTGCCTAACATTGCTCAATTAAAGATCCACATCGTGCAGTGAAGGCTAAGCTACGATTTCTCAAAGGTTACCAAGGTAACAGCGGTTCTCTCTGCTCTCCCTTTTCTCTCACCCTCTGTCTCTGCTCTCTATCTTTTCCAGAATAACCACCACAGCAGCTTGCATGATGGATTTGAGGAGGTACCCCCTCGACGAACAGAACTGCACCTTGGAAATCGAAAGCTGTAGGTGGACTTAATACAAACGTCTTCTCCCCCATTCCTCTGCACTCTAGCTAAGTCACCTCCCATCCCTCCCCCAACTACCTGCCTTGGCTTCTCAAGCATCTCAGCAGGAATGTCTTCCTGCCATTTTCACTGGGTATTACAGCGTTTTAAAAACACAGCAAGGGACTGCCCATGATTGCAGGCAGTTTGTGTTTTTTTCTTCATAATTCAGCTCACGTCTCTATACATTTAAGGCAAAAGTCAACTTTTAGACCTGTCATACTGTATGTCTCTAGATGAAAAATACAAAAGGAGCCTTTTGCATTTCAAGTTGTTTCTGTCAATATTCACAAAACATATTTGGAATTTAACCATTTGTATTATCCTTACTGAAAGATGAAGCCCAAGTCCTTAGGCCAAAATTATCCATACAGTCTTACTTCACCCTCTAGCTTTGATCCCAGGTGGTTCTGATGTGTCTTTGACTCCCGGGTGGTTCTGATGTGTTTTTTACTCCCGGGTGGTTCTGATGTGTCTTTTACTTCCGGGTGGTTCTGATGTGTCTTTTACTTCCGGGTGGTTCTGATGTATCTTTGACTCTGGGGTGGTTCTGATGTATCTTTGACTCTGGGGTGGTTCTGATGTATCTTTGACTCTGGGGTGGTTCTGGGTGCAGTCTGCAGAGGCTTGATGTCAGCATGAGTGGTTCTGATGTATCTTTGACTCTGGGGTGGTTCTGATATCTTTGACTGGAGTGGTTCTGGGTGCAGTCTGCAGAGGCTTGATGTCAGCATGAGTGGTTCTGATGTATCTTTGACTCTGGGGTGGTTCTGATGTATCTTTGACTCTGGGGTGGTTCTGATGTGTCTTTGATCCTGGGGTGGTTCTGATGTATCTTTGACTGGAGTGGTTCTGGGTGCAGTCTGCATAGGCTTGATGTCAGCATGAGTGGTTCTGATGTATCTTTGACTCTGGGGTGGTTCTGATGAATCTTTGACTCTGGGGTGGTTCTGATGTATCTTTGACTCTGGGGTGGTTCTGATGTGTCTTTGATTCTGGGGTGGTTCTGATGTGTCTTTGATTCTGGGGTGGTTCTGATGTATCTTTGGGTGGTTCTGATGTATCTTTGACTTCGGGGTGGTTTAGGTCTAAGCTGTCCTGATGTATCTTTGACTGGGGTGGTTCTGGGTTCAGTCTGCAGACGCCTGCTGTCAGCAGATGTGATCATTATGGATCATTTAAAGCAGCTATCCTGGCCAACATTATTGGCATCTCTGACTCTGAGTACCATTTCTTATAGATGCGTTAACTCAGAGGGCAATGACTGCATTGACAGAAGCAGGTGAAATGTTTAATGCTTGCTTGTAATTTCAATTAGAAGCCGTTCCATATTGACAATTGAATGCAACTTGAGCGGGCAGATGGACCCCGTCTGTCATAACAACATCGATGCTCCTTTCATGGCAAAGCAGCACAGAGGCATGGCATTGGATGGATATCTTTTATCAACCCAAATACCCTTAATTTTACAGCCAGAGTGAAAAAGGTTTGTCACATCCTAACATATGCAAATGTGAAACATGCAATGTGTACAGAGAAGTTACAGCTACAGTATTCCTCTCCAAACCAATGATGTCAGGCCATTGATTTCCCCATTAGTGACAGCCAAGCAACATAACATGTCCATGGCTTGGCCCTACCTAGGTCCCCATAGATATAAAGTGTAATCATGAATAGACCTACCGCATCCATAACCCCACACCCTCAATAACATATAGCATGTGGATAAGGGAGGACATCTGGACATGCTGTGAAATGAAACTCTTCTATATCCTGCTACATGTTGGGAGAGGCAGAATGCCATGGGGGATAAAACTAATTAACAACCGTTCAATATCATAGATTAACAAGGAGCATCCACTTATGAAAACATGTCAAATTCAGTTCCTGGACCTCTAACTTTAGAAAAAGATTAAAAGTGGATGAATGGTGCTCCGGTGCTGGCTGGTATATAACCATGGACAGAGAGCTGGCACAGCCAGGGGGCAGAAGAGTGGTCATTAAATGTAAATACAGTAAAGGCACCTATATCCAGGAAATGTAATTGCCATGAGGTTTAACAGTGAATGTAAGGCAGTATATCGCCTGAACCGCACTACATAAATCTACCTTACACTTCTCGCTTTGATTCCACTGGCATTTTGATGGAGCCCCGTGGAGTCAACATGAATCATAAACAGAAGCATGACTTGACACGTGATAAATATTCATGTTTGTCTGACGTAATTTAGCCGTGTCATTATGCAGGCTCTTATATAGTTCAGTTTTGCTGAAGTGGGAGACATACATAAGCTTAGACCATATTCTATACAGTACCAATGGAAGGAAGGCCTATTTTCCTCTGCTTTGGCCCATTCGGCTTTCCCTAATGTCTAAGGTGAGAGGTTGTACCAGTACTGAACCTGTTCATTCTCCTCTCATCCCCTCCACCTATTCTCTGTAACCTGGGACAGATGGGTACACCACAGACGACATAGTGTTCTACTGGCACGGAGGGGACAATGCGGTGACGGGGGTGGACAAACTGGAGCTTCCCCAGTTCTCCATCGTGGCGCTTCGGCTGGTGTCCAGGGAGGTCAGGTTTACCACAGGTAAGGCCTCCACTTCAACACCTCATATCTGTGCTGAAGGGGTATAGTATGGTATAAGAATACATTCTCAGGAATATATTTTAATGTGGACTTGATTGTAGGATGAGTTAAACTGTCAGTCCAGTTCCACTCACTGTTTTGTGTTGTTGATGTTATTCCAATGGGGAACACTTGTCACTTGCTGCTTAACAATTAATCTCTGTGTGACAGTTAACTTGAGTTCATTTGGAAACGGTTGCCATGATTGAAGTAGTCTTGCCCTTGTGTGTGCACTTGTTTATTTAGATTCACGAGGTATGGCAGGAAGGACCTGCTGGGATAAAATATGTATGCCTGAATATTGATTCATTAAAAGATTTACCAGACCAGCGAGATGATAGGGTCATTTCTCACTCTGTGCATCTCACAGTCGATTGCCATTTAAATTAAAACCATCATGGCTCTCTTATTCCCTTTCTCTCATTTTGATAAAGTGGCCATACAAATTCCCTTGATGGAATTAGCTATGCATCCATAGCGGTAAACATTTCTCTCTCGCTGAAGTATGGGAAAGTCAAAGCCACAGGGGAATATCCTGAGATGTATTTCTCTTTAACAACTTGTTGTTGAGCTTGTTTGAATAATCAATACATTCAATGCAACCAATTAATGTCTCATCACGACGAGCTGGCATTTTTCTCTGCAACATGCATAAATGTTAAGCGCCATAGGTTCACCCCACCAGCTACAGCGCGGTCTCATGTGGGTTCCTCCTCCTCACTTAAGTAGTGAGAAGATGTGCTCTCCAATTACGGACCTTTTTAAAACCCCTTTTGGTGCTATTTAGAGGACAGAGAAAGTGCTAAACAGAGAAAAGCACAGCAGCTTTCCGTGACAATTCTCACAGGGACGCTGGAGCTGCCTGCTGAGATGGGGGGGGGTTGAGGAAAAATCTGCCTTGTTTGCGACTTTCTGCCATGTTTAATTGGAATCGAACTAGTCCCTGGAAAGGAATCCATTGCTTTGGGGAAATGAAGTGCTCCGTCTGAACGAATGGAGAAATGACTAGCCCGCGCATTGTCAAAGTGCAGACTTTGGAACTCATAAGTTGTGCCAGCGTTTCTTTTCTTCACTGATGTGTTTCCTCTGCCCCGCTCCATCACGCCATCGCTCCATCGCTCCAACCTCTCCTTCTCTCTTGTTCTCTGTGAAAGGTTCCTATCCCAGGCTATCACTGAGTTTCAGGATTAAGAGGAACATTGGCTACTTCATCCTGCAGACATACATGCCCTCCATCCTGATCACCATCCTCTCCTGGGTCTCCTTCTGGATCAATTACGATGCCTCTGCAGCTCGGGTGGCCCTTGGTAAGACTCCGCTTCCACTGCAGTGTTACAACACAGAGTATTCCCAGTGAACAGAGTGGGTAAGGTTGCCCTAACATTGAGGTGACTTATGTTGCTGTTGCAGTACGAAATGCTACACACAGCACAATTGGGAATTGTCATAAACAGATTAGTGGCCAACTCCCACTTACACAAAGGAGCCCTTACAACCACTAATAATGTGCACTTTCCATTGAATAAATCTCCACCCTGCAGGAACAAATTGTCAAGCAATGTTTAGAGGCACCCACTTCCCACTCAAAATCATTACCTTGCATGTTGGTCTTCCTGATGACCAATACCTTACTTTGATGGCGATGACTATTGATTGTTTTTGTTACTAATAATAATTTGTTTGTTTTTGCAATTTCCAGGTGTTACAACGGTGCTCACCATGACAACCATTAACACCCACCTTAGGGAGACCCTCCCAAAGATCCCGTATGTGAAAGCCATCGACGTCTACCTCATGGGCTGTTTTGTGTTTGTGTTCCTGGCCCTGCTCGAATATGCCTTCGTAAACTACGTGTTCTTTGGCCGGGGCCCCCAGCAACAGAAGAAAATCCACGAGCGGCTGAACAAAACCAACAACGAGCGCCCGCGATACGAAGAGAAGCGCCTGAGAGAACAGGTTTGTATCTTCAGCTGGCTTCTCTCTCTGGCTATTTTGCACACTCCCTCTCTATGTCTATCAGAATCCTTATGCATTTTTTTAGGGAGAGTCACAGACTCAAACACTTATTCCCCTTATTCCCCTATGTTAGGGGAATCCCCTTATTCCCCTATGTTAGTTTGTCATAAGACAGTACTTTCACAAGCGTATAGATGCCACCTTCACCAGATACACATCCAACAACCACCCTCCATTGCTTTTCCTCCAGCACTGACACTCAGAGTTGATTGAGCAGAGTATTTTGGCTTGGAGATATACTGTGGCTGTTTCTTTAACTCTGGAGATGTGTAAAACTACATTCTCATTCTCCTCTCAGGTTGTTGTCTATGTTTTTGCTGTGGGCTTGATTCTTAGTCTTATCTCTGTTCTGTCCTGGGAGTTGCTTTCTTACCAACATTCACCCACTTCCGTCTAAAATGTAACAAATCGTAATGGGTATGCAGCCAGAAACATTAGTATTCAAAGGAAAATGCTAAAACGGTCCGACTGAACGAAGCCCCTTGTCTTTGTGTCTGAAAAATGACATGCCATCCGTATGCAAAGTTGTTCTTGTTAACCTTATGTTTATGCATTCTGTATTTCTAAGAAATTGTGCTTAATCGTCAGTGTTTTATAGGGGTTTAATGTTCTCTTCACTTTTCTTTTTCCATTGCAAGGACTCCATTGCCACGCCGTTTCAAACCAACACCCTCAGGTCATATACACAGAGAAGAAATCTGTACCTCGAGGAGCAAAGAAAAGTTGGGGTACATGCATTTTGAAATCATATCAGCTGTGGCACTGTGGCCTAATAGAGGTCTGATACAATGGTTGATGGAGTGATGGCAATTCATTTGTGTCGATTTACTTTCAGTGAAAAAGCACCGTAAGGCATCAGCTATAAGGAAGAAAATGGGAAAAGTGCATCAATTCAGAATTCTTTAAAGAGGCATGAAAAAATGAAATGTCCTTCCACATCATCATTACATTTGCTTTAGCTTGAAAATTGGAAATGAAACGCTGGGTGGGTGTAGAATTTTAGTAGGACAGTTTGTGGTAATGTCACCGTGTTCTGCTACTCCCTGACGTTCTCTCTCTACCCCTCCACTGTCCTCCAAGGTGGACGCATACGGGAATATC
Organism: Oncorhynchus mykiss; assembly: GCF_013265735.2. Lineage (NCBI taxonomy): Eukaryota > Metazoa > Chordata > Actinopteri > Salmoniformes > Salmonidae > Oncorhynchus > Oncorhynchus mykiss. The sequence goes on along the minus strand of NC_048574.1, from coordinate 43,190,527 downwards.
CTGCTCACCACGCTGGAGATGAATAACGAGGTGATGCCGTCAGATGTGGGAAGTAGCGTCAGTGACTCCCGGAATTCAGTGATGTCATTCGACAGCTCCGGGGTCCAGTTCAGGAAGCCCATGGCTCCCCGGGACGGCTTCAGCCACCACTCACTGGACCGCAGCGCTATGCGCAGCAGGGCCAACTGTCGGCTACGACGGCGCTCCTCCAAGCTCAAGCTGAAAATCCCCAATCTGGCAGATGTCAGCACCATTGACAAATGGTCCCGGGTCCTTTTCCCCATCATGTTTGGATTTTTCAACCTAATCTACTGGTTGTACTATGTGAATTGATGTGCATCCCACTAGGAATCATGGGCCATATTTTGAGAGCACATTAAATTGGCTTTGATACAGTTGGAAAATATGTATACACATATACAAGTTGATACATACAGTATGTATATGCATATTTCTATATATTATATTTATATATACACGTGTGTGTGTGTGTAAATCTGAAGGACTTTTCTCCTGTATAAAGTATTATTAGAATGACTTGAATGTTTAAGAATAATTTCAAGCCTTTGAGTTTCCTTTTCCTTGTGAAACAAACAAACTAGCAAAGAAACGAACAAACTAACAACCATCAGATCCCTTTGGGGGATTTTGGAACTAAAGACTGCATGATATTTTTGCTAAAAAAGAAAGCGAAAGCTCTTGAGAGAAGAGATGTCTCAGTCTCATTGGCTTTTTATTGATACTCCGTAATCGGCGTCCTCTACTGCAGCTCATCAAATCAGGTGACTCGTGTGTTCAGGCATCGGCTGAGTCAAGTCCCTAATATCCAGCCCCCCCCCCGCCCATTTCCCATGGATAACATACACGGAATTCTCCGGTTCGACCCTGTACAGCAACCTTGTTTGGATTATGTGTCGTTCCTTGGCTTTTTTTTCGAGTGACGTTGTTCTCTTTATGGGACATCGGCTCTGGTACAATGCTGGTCTGCGTTTGGGGGGCCATCAGGATGGGATGTTAGACCACTACGTTTCTGAGTCAGTGCAAACTTCTCTTCATTTCTCTATTCATGTTTGTTTTTAGAGCAGTTCCTTGGGGTATTTTCATTATGGTTATCCAGATGATGATTATTGTAATTATTATTTTGTTTTGAAAATACTGGGCTTTTGGGAGTGTGTCACTTAACGAGGTTCTAGTTAATGCATTACTAGAAAAAAAAGTCACAGGTATGAATTGCTCATTTTGATTGTTTAAAAAATAGACATGTAATGTACATTTGGTAATTCAGTATCCTCGTGGACATAGTTGGCAAATATAATTGTGCGTTTTCTTTACCATCCTCCTAGTGCTTCACATGCTCTGTAGATACAGTAATTATTGCCTCATATTCAGCTTTGTGTTCTGTAAGGAAGAAACGATACCTAGAATGAACACATTTGAAGTTATTCCACTATAAAAATGTGAGAAACAATATTGTGTATTAAAAAAGGGATATCGCCATGGTTTATTTGTTTGAGAGTGAAATCAACATATCAGCCCAAAGTTTGACCTGTAGTTGAATGTAATACTCTCTCACTTTGAAACAGTTTTCACCCCGAGAATGTTGGGCACTGATATTATAGTTCCTATGAAACGTGCCTGTCTTAAAATTCGAATGGCCGTGTTCTCAAATTAGCTTTTTTATTTGCGGTTGTAGCGGGGAGCGGGATTAGAGGAAGAAAAATAATCAACCTCTCACATCCATTAGCTCTGAAAACACTGCAGATCTACCACCCTTCAAAATGGGCTCCGAGGATCACACCCCAAAGATCAGAAACATCAGCAGAATCTGGAAAAATTGGTTTTCAGTTTTTAGGGGGCAAGACGAGATGTGTGATAAATATAGCCATGAACTAAATTGAGAACCAAAAAGGCCTAGAATCCCTGTGTTATTTTGGGCTTTTGCTCTTAATGTCACTACATTCCATCTGCTCAGATTCACTCACTAATGAGATGTCCACTGCAGAGTTGATGCCATTTTGAGCCACACTGTACCTTCAAAGGACAACCTTGTTTTTCATTATTTGGTTCTGCCTAGAGTGAAGAGAAGAGCAAATGCATTCACACATTTAAACTGGCATTTTCAGGCTATCTCTGTGTTCAAACTAGCATTGCATTGATTCAACAATGCAGTGCAGTGGATTTGAATATTCATGCTAAGGAATGACAATTGCGGTTGTGATTGAAACATGCAGCGCATTGTTGAATACTGGGTTTGCATGGTTATCAAATGATATGGGGTGACAGAGGGAGGAAAAGTCGCAGGTCAGATGCAGAGGTAGCCAAACCAAGAGATGGGGTCCTTTGGACGTTCCAGAGGATAAGAGAGGAGAGAATGTTGAGAGCATCACAGTTACTGCCTTGCACATTGCAGTGACCAATCTCCTTAGAACTCACTGATGGGCTCCCCTAAGTTCCAAGAGCTTGTCTCTCCAACGTCTCCTTCCCCTGGCCGGCACCAGACAGGAAGGAAACGGACCTTTAACTGGGAGCCCCGGGCCCCATGGAGGACTAGCACAGGACAGGATGCACCACGGGGCAGAGAGAGAGGAGAGACCGAAAGAAGGACAAAGAGCGAGAAACAGAGATACAGAAAAGGAGAAAGATCAGTGTGGAGCAAAGAAGAGATCTTGGATCCTGACGCTTTTTGCCCCAGTGAGTTGGATCCCACTCCAATGTTCTACCTGTAGTTGATTGTAGACGGAACTGTATCTGGGATACTGTAGCATACTGTTGTCACTGGTTACAATGTTACGCCACCAATGACGGCTCGTCTCTGCAACATATTTGAGAGAAATGAACCAGAGTTTGCACTAAGTCCAACCTGCAATGCCAGGTTACACTACAGCAGAAAATGAAGCAGTACAGTGTAGCTATTGAGACTAAAGGTTGAAAAATGAGTTTCTGTTTAGTCTAAAACATAATCAGTGGATGATGCTAATCTGTAGGGGGAAGAAATACTGTATGACGTCACTTGATGTTACTCAGGAACCTGGTATCAGATTTTAAGGACCTTCCGCTTCTGCTCTCTAGTGATCTATGTCAAACTAGCCTACATAATACTTCATAAACATGGCATAACTCTTGTTTTAACCATACATCTCCTTTTGGCAAACGACCCCTGTGGTGTCACATATAAGGACTTAGGCTTGCTAGTGTCGTCAGGATTTCTATGAATGGTTTTGGTATGGATTGTGTCATGGTTAAGATGGCCTTATATGGGCTTTAGCCTATAGAATTCATAAGTAACTATGTGTATTTATGTTGTATTTACTGTAAGCTTTCACTCACTCAGTCACTGAGACACCAACCAGCTGATCATATTGTCAGAGTAGCGCTAGATGTCCAACCAGCTGATCATATTGTCAGAGTAGCACTAGATGTTCAACCAGCTGTATCATATTGTCAGAGTAGCAGTAGATGTTCAACCAGATGATCATATTGTCAGAGTAGCACTAGATGTTCAACCAGCTGTATCATATTGTCAGAGTAGCACTAGATGTCCAACCAGCTGGTCATATTGTCAGAGTAGCACTAGATGTCCAACCAGCTGATCATATTGTCAGAGTAGCACTAGATGTCCAACCAGATGATCATATTGTCAGAGTAGCACTAGATGTTCAACCAGATGATCATATTGTCAGAGTAGCACTAGATGTCCAACCAGCTGATCATATTGTCATTGTAGCACTAGATGTCCAACCAGCTGATCATATTGTCATTGTAGCACTAGATGTCCAACCAGATGATCATATTGTCAGAGTAGCACTAGATGTTCAACCAGATGATCATATTGTCATTGTAGCACTAGATGTCCAACCAGATGATCATATTGTCAGAGTAGCACTAGATGTCCAACCAGCTGATCATATTGTCAGAGTAGCACTAGATGTTCAACCAGATGATCATATTGTCAGAGTAGCACTAGATGTCCAACCAGCTGATCATATTGTCAGAGTAGCACTAGATGTCCAACCAGATCTCGAACAGGAAACAACTAGATCTGGCATCATCTTGCAGTTGTTGTTCTTGTCCACAGCCTGTAGATAAAAAGTTCAGCTCTGTTGATTTTCGTCTGTTAGTGATCCAACATACACTACATATGTTCCCTACCTATGGTGTGTTTGGTTTGGCCTGGATGGATGGAGCCCACTAGATATTAAACGTAATGCTAGGTAACCTCCCCACCCTCAAATAGCCAGCACTTGAGCAAAATGAGATATGATTAAATAGCAAATCACTCTGGCTTACATAGCTTCAAGACGGTGGTCACAAAACAGTTTGTGAAAATGTTCAATGGCAATACAATAAATGTAATGATTTAAAGTGCAAAACAAGTCTTACAAAGGCATACTATACAAAGCGTTGAGAAACAAGGAGAAAATACATAAAGCCACCCAACTCTAACAAACAACTTAGGGCCAGATGTACTAGCTAAGCATTTGCACTTTGCATTTAAACTGCGTAGTGAAAATATAAAGTAAAGGTAAGAGATGGATTACAACCTTTTGGCCTTTTGTTTGGAAATAATCAATTTGATCTGAATTTCACTATGCACTAAATAGCTTATACATGTTTTGTTTTTGTTTTTCACACAATGACAGTTAATTTCATATAACCTACAGTGAAAAATGATTTCATTTTTCCCAGAAGTAACTTATGATTGGTCTGAATGGAAACTCTTGCATGAGTGCAGTCAATATACTCATTACATTGAACTCACACCTACTCTACGTGCAAATGTAAACCACTTTCATGTCTCAAAAGCTGTGAGGAAATACCAGCTACATGTTTTTCATGTTATGATTTATTTTGGTTATGCCACATATGTTTTGTTGATACATTCATTTAGTGGAGGTAAAAATTAGTGGAGATACAAAAAAAAAACGAACAACAACAGCTGTTGAACTGATTTCAATGTGAATTTTCTTGCCTCTTGTGTATATGTGTAATTATATGTGAATTGTACTGTAAATATGATATCTTTCACTGGATATTTCTTAATGCATGAACAAAACAGGGCAGTACGTAATAGCAGCTAGCTTCACTGCTAATGGCATGGACAGCTTCTATGGCATTGGCATACTTCTGCAAAGAAAACCTAAAAAAAAAAAAATGTTAAGAAGAGAAGATTAAGGTTTTGTTTTGCATGACCTAAGTTTGGAAAGGTTTATTTTCGTATTTTTCTATTTCACACTTTTCATCAGCTTCATTCTCACAGCCAGGAAAGGAAGGACCCAGTGTTTACATGCTCTAGTTGCACTTGTTTTACAGCCAGCTCGACAAAACACTGTAAAACAAACTGTACATTCAATAAAACTGGAGAAAACTGAAAAATGGAATGTACATTTATATCTCATGGTCAACATGAATAATATGTACCTCTCAATCATATTCACTTACTGTGTACCGAAGCACATACAATTTGGAATCAATGCACCAAGTACATACTGTAGTTTTATCAGGTTTAGCTTTAGCACTAACATCAATCGCCCTTCAACTACAAAGGATGTAAAGGATGCTTAACAGAAGCATCTGAACTTAAGCCATGAGATTGCATGCTGAGTGGGTATTCCCAGCCGTTTCTCTTAAATGAGTTGCCTCTGGACTGGGGGGGGGGGGGGGGGGGTTCTGGTCTGTTACTGATTATGATGGTACTTTCAGGAGGCTATGCTGAGTCCCAATTATACATCAGTATAGCTCCCTCTTTCAATAAGTTTTTACCAGGGAAAACACTACTTGTAAAACAAATAGCTATGGGGAAAATTCTGTAAAAATGTTTTAAAAAATAAATTAAATTGAAAGGCCACCAACCCATATCTATTTTAAAGATTTCAATCAGTATTTTATATTTATTTTTTATTTATTTATTTTTTCTTCGTAATTGGCTGTATTTGTTGCGTTTTGTTATGGATTGTTATTATTACTGTTGTTTTCTCATAAAAAAAAAGGACATGTACTTACAACCTAACCTGGAAGTAAAATGTATACATTTTTTGCACTGTAATTGATGAGTTCACATTGGGCGCTTTATTTGATTCAGTTATCTAATGAGGTGTTTTATTTCATTTGGGGTATGAGTTGTACTCATGGAATCAACATTTGTATAGTATGCAGTTGTATTTACTTTCCTTGTCAGTGCCAATTAATGTTATAGTGTCAATCAGCTTTTTTTTAGGTGTTTGAGCAAAATGTGTTTTTTTTACAAATACAAGGTGTTAAAGTATGTGGTATAAAAGGAGTATCATTCAAACAACAGACTTTTTACTAATAAAGGCTTATACAGTAAAGAATGACAATGTCTTTTTGTTTGCCCTTTGAGGACTAATATCTATTGTTTAATTCACATTTTTGCTGAGTTCATTTTAATGTGTTAGTCCCCAAAAGGTAAATAACATACTCTGTTGCAACAAAAAAAAAAATCAATTGAAAAACGAAATAAGTTCTTTACCATTGCAATTCCAAGCTGTCGTGGGAGGTTTCACCTATTTGTTTGGTGTGTTGCTTTCTCATAAGGGCTTGTTGGGCTATCAGCCATGAGTACAAAAGAGAGAAAAGACAAGAGAGTGTCTTCTTGTTACAGATTTTAATTTGATTACAACCATGACGCATCAATGAGAGTATACCTCCTTCCGTGCCCTATTTCCTGAATAAAGACACAAAGTGACTCCTGCTGAGAAGTGCAATGTTTGCCCCTCATTCAACTCAAGCCATAGCACTGTTTACCTCTTATCTGCATGAAGAGAGATGGATAACATAATATAGACACCTAGCACTAACTGTGCTCTACTATCATTTAAGATCATTTTGCTGGACCGCTCAGTCCTCTGGCTCATACTGAGTCTGTTCTATGTTTTGGAGTATGTACAGTGGTGAAGGTATTTGGAGAGATAACAGAGGACAAAGAGCATGTGACCAGAGTCATCAATCTGGTCTTGTGAAGTTAGCACATTGATACTTTACAGGAGTTAAAGATTCTCATTCAGAAACGGTCACATTCTGTTATTGAAAAGCTTCTGTAGATCCTAGTTCCATACATGTTTTCCATGACTTTTGGTGTGGGACATGTTAGACAGATCCAGGAGCAACTCTTACCAGGATGCCATGGGTAGCCAGACATCTTTGCTGTTTCCCCCCCTTTTCGCTCTGTCTTTCTTTCTATGGTAAACTTTGAAAATGGCCCCAGTGGAGGGGCTGGTGGAGGAGAAGCACTCACAGGATTGGAGTGCATTGCTCTGTTAAGAAGATGGATGCAGAGCCATTGAACTAGATCGGCAAAATGTGCCCTCCATTTCCGTGTTCTATTATCAGCACTCCCATATAAAAACATCAAATATTGAAAGGGTGCATTAACATGGGCCAGAAATTGATGGCTGCTCCACTGAGGAAAAAAGGAGCAGAACCGGTCATAAAGAACATGATGCTTTAGCTTCATGGCTTACACTTTCTACTGCAGTGATGTATTTTGATCTATTGTGTCACAAGACAAACTAACCCTTACCCTGCACTGGCTGGGGTTGAGTGGTAAAATCAGATTTTTTTTTTTTACAAAAGATGATGTTAACAACAAAAAAAACAGTTAACTGCCAAAATAAAGGAAACACAACTAAATGATGGATAACAAGTATTTTGAAAGCAGGTTCTGCCATACAAGTGTGGGTCCTGAGTTAATTAAGCAATTAATATCCCATCATGCTTAGGGTCATTTATAAAAATGCCCAGTTGCCCATTATTTTGGCTACCATGGCTAGAAGAAGAGATCTCAGTGAATTTGAAAGAGGGGTTCTCAAAGGAGCATGGGAGGTTTAAAGGGGTTTGTGTGTCTCAGTCACCAGATCTCAACCAAATTGAACACTTAAGGGAGATTCTGGAACAGCTCCTGAGACTGAGTTTTCCATCACCATCAACAAAACGCCAAATTATGTGAATTTGTCTTAGAAGAATGGTGTCACATCCCTCCAACAGAGTTCCAGACACTTTAGAATCTATTCCAAGGTGCATTGAAGATGTTCTGGCAGCTCATGGTTTCCCAACGCCCTATTAAGACACTATGTTGGTGTTTCCTTTATTTTGGCAGTTACCTGTACATAGTTGTAAATGTGATGATGATATCAAGACAATGGACTCAAAACTGTGGTCATCATAAGCCTGACAGCACCATGCCATCTTATGCGATGAATGGAGTTGTTTAGTTCAAACACAGATTTTGACAATGTAAAGCGCAAGGCAGTAGTTGTCACAATTGTGCTTGATGAAAGCCACTGAGCATCGTCTATTCAAATATCTCATGGGGACAGATATTTGGTGTTGATTTTTAAATAGACTTGGGAAACTGCTTGAGGAAATGAAATGTCTTGTTAGAGGCCAGACTTCCAAAGGACTCCTTATGATTCTCTGGAAGGTGCTTCAGTAGTGGGAGAGAAAATGACTACTTCATATCAGCAGTCGCTTCCCCCAACTCCCAATTATTGAGAACACACATTGGTAAGTGATGGTCTTTTAACTAAAAACAAATTAAAGATCAAAATGTTACTCGTAGAAACATTTATTTCTTACTGGTGACTGATGACTTTATGAATACGCGCCTTTGTTGCTTTTACCTTCAGAGAAACCATGTTCTGACTTTGGCCGTGGTGTGTCCCTCTAAGGGAGAGGTCACTTCACTCTGGGATGTCCATCCATTTTCGGATGTTTTAATTTTGGAGCTCCTGTTTTGGGGTTGATCATAAAGAGTGGAGAGATGAGGGGGAGTGGAGACGGAATGTGTCTAATAAAATATTAGGACACAGCTCTTTTATCCAATACAATGTGGCAATCGCTGCACTGCTGGATCTATGTCTTTCTCTCTCTCTCTCTCTCTCTCTCTCTCTCTCTCTCTCTCTCTCTCTCTCTCTCTCTCTCTCTCTCCGTCTCGCTCCTCTCTCTCTCTCTCTCTCTCTCCGTCTCGCTCCTCTCTCTCTCTCTCTCGCTCCGTCTCGCTCCTCTCTCTCTCTCTCTCTCTCTCTCGCTCTCTCTCTTTCTCTCTCTCTCCCTCGCCGTCTCGCTCCTCTCTCTCTCTCTCTCTCTCTCTCGCTCTGTCTCGCTCCTCTCTCTCTCTCTCTCTCTCTCGCTCTCGCTCTCGCCCTCTTCGTCTCGCTCCTCTCGCTCTCTCTCTCTCTTTCTCTCTATATATCCCTACCTCTCTCTCTCTCTCTCTCTCTCCCCCCCTCTCTCTCTCTCTCTCTCTCGCTCTGTCTCGCTCCTCTCTCTCTCTCTGTCTCGCTCCTCTCTCTCTCTCTCTCTCTCTCTCTCTCTCCCCCCCCCCTCTCTCTCTCTCTATATATATATATATATATCTTCCTTATTTATTCAACACATACAAAGAAACCTCTACAAATGTCTACCAAATACACTTGTAACGGCAGAGATGGAAAAAAGACAAGGAAGGCTGACTGCCTCTGTTCAGGCTTCTCTTATTTGATCTTGCTTCAAACAAAATGACTGCAACAATTCCAGTAGAACATTATTGCATCCCTGCAGTTGACGGCAATGCAGGACGATGGTTCATTGGCATTGCATTTGCCTTTGAAAAACGAACCCTGAATGTTTATTTTTAACAATCTAGTGAGAGTTTTTACATGGTTGTGTGTTGTCACATATGTGAATCTGCAATGTGTCCCCTCCCTATTTTGTGTTGATGGTATTTTCAGTGGCTGTGGGGACTGTGTGAAGTCATGCTACATGCCTGGCCTGTTTTCCCCAGGCTGCTGGGAAGATGGGACGAGGGGCAAGGAGTGAGCCATGTTGAGGACAGAGAGGAGGTCTTCTCTCTGTTGTCATCTCACGCCTCAAACTCCCCTCACCTCCATCTCCCAAATGGCCTTCCCTCCCACTCATCAGTCGGCAGCCAACACTGCTCTCTGTTGGCAGAGGATCTAACTACACCACTGCTAAATCACATCTCTTATGAACCACTCTGGCTGAACAACAGCAGCCAAAACCAACGTCTTTGTTACCTAATCGAATCTAATATGAGATGATTATATGTAATTACAGGCAGACCTGCACACTGTGTCCTCCAGGCTAATATTCTCATCAAAGCACAGTAAGAGTGAAGCCCTTCTGCTCTCTGCGTTTGAGGGAGCTAGCATAGTTTATCATATCACTAAACATTGACACTTACTTGATTGGGATCATTTGAAGAGACCATAAAAATCAATGAGTGCAAGAGAGAGGTTTAAAATATGAGAGCCACGTTGGAATTTAAGACCATGTCACGACTCCTGGAAGAGTTACAAAGGCCTCTTTTTATGCCGTGATTAATGGACAGAGAGAGAGAGAGGACAGGTCACAAGCAGGGTTTTAATAGATAGCTTTATTAAACTAGGTAAATATGCTGCATCAATCAGAAAGGGCCTCTCTCCATAGTTTTTTGGGAGGCAGGACCAGCGTGCAGTGGTCCTCCTCAGGATCTACATGGGCTGGTACCACTAATTTGGACATCTTCACAACCAGGGTCAGCATGACAGGACGACTGCTATTATCGCTCTGACCGGTCACCATGTCATAAATATGACCACAGTCGTTCTCTGCATCCAACACTGATTGGGCAAGGCGCCGAGCTCTTTCCAGGATTCGGTGACTGCTCGGTCCACTTCTCTGGACAAGAGTAAAAAGAGATCAAGTACCTGTGAGGAATTCAGAGGGGTCTTTGAAACATTTCCTCTTCTTCATCAGACTCGTCGTGGTGTCTTTTGATTGAGGACCTGTCGATCACCTTATACCCAGGCACAAAGGTGTAGGATAGCACATGCCATAGGAGAGGTTCTGGATGCCCTGGATGGGCTGGGAGTCCTTTGGCTGGGAGGCCCCAGCAGTCTTAGTCTTTATCTCCAGGTCACCCTTTCAGTGTCCATATCCATCGCTGGAGGAGATTCGCTGGAGGAGATTACTTGGGTCTCATGAATGATAAACTCCTGTTCAAAACAGTTAACGATGTGTCATTTCTGAACAGAATTCCAAATGGAGTATTCATGATTAATCTAGGCCTTAATGTAATGTAAAATATTAAACTGCTGTGTAATGTCAAACTTCAAACTACTGTGAGACCCCCTTTAGGCTGTCCTGTAATGCAAATGTTGCTACACTGTAGTTGTAATTTCAAATCCGGACGCAAAATAAAAATGTATTTAACATCTTAACCATCGTAAAAAAGTTGTTGGGAGACTTTTCGGTTCATTTTTTGTTTACATTTCTCAAAATGGCAGACGGTTAATGTTTTCCAATGTGCTTCAAATATCAGAAGTTGTCTTTCCGAATGCTGAGGATAACTTTGGAAAGGTCTAGAGCATTTCCATGGCAAAGATGATTAGAGCACTGTGACAAACCATGGACGCGGTAAAGGAGTCAATGGAATGCAGAGGGGCGGCAGGGTAGCCTAGATTGGCACACATTCAACAAATCTAACAGTGGATATTCGTCAAATCCGTCATGATTTATGTATTGTAACAGGCCCACAATGTGGTTACTTAAATCAGACTTGGATACATTTGGCTGAAGTCCCTTTTCAGGTTTAGAAGAAGTGACTACTGAATGCTTACTCCCATTTGTATAAGATGGTTAGCATAGCAACCATAGATAAATCGATGGTGGTAGTCAAAGTCGTTTTTAACTGTAATGCAGTTGATTGGTGACAATGACATCGACATTTTTATTTATTTAACTAGGCAAGTCAGTTAAGAACAAATCCTTATTTTCAATGATTATTTTCAACAGTGAAATGCTTACTTACAAGCCCTTAACCAACAACGCAGTTTTAAGAAAAATAAGTGGTAAGTAAAAAAAATAGATAAGTAAAAAATAGAAAATAAAAGTGACAAATAATTTAACAGCAGCAGTAAAATTACAATAGTGAGGCTATATACAGGGGGCACCGGTAAAGAGTCAACGTGCCGGGGCACCGGTTAGTCGAGGTAATTGAGGTAATATGCACATGTAGGTAGAGTGACTATGCATAGTTAATAAACAGGGAGTAGCAGCAGCGTAAAAGGGGGGGGGGGGGGGGGGGCAATGCAAATAGTTAGGGTAGCCCTTTGATTAGCTGTTAAGAAGCCTTTTGGACCTAGAATTGAGTGGCTGGAGTCTTTGACAATTTTTAGGGCCTTCCTCTGACACCGCCTGGTATAGAGGTTCTGGATGGCAGGAAGCTTGGCCCCATTGATGTACCGTACGCACTACCCTCTGTAGTGCCTTGCAGTCAGAGGCTGAGCAGTTGCCATACCAGGTAGTGATGCAACCAGTCAAGAGGCTCTCGATGGTGCAGCTGTAGAACCTTTTGAGGATCTGAGGACCCATGCCAAATTTTTTCAGTCTCCTGCAGGGAAAAGGCTTTATCATGCCCTCTTCAGGACTGTCTTAGTGTTTGGACCATGAAATTTGTTGGTGATGTGGACACCAAGGAACTTGAAGGTCTCAACCTGCTCCACTGCAGCCCTGTCGATGAGAATGGGGGCGTGCTCGGTACTCCTTTTCCTGTAGTCCACAATCATCTCCTTTGTCTTGATCACGTTGAGGAAGAGGTTGTTGTCCTGGCACCACGCGGCCGGCTGTCTCATCATTGTCGGTGATCAGTCCTACCACTGTTGTGAAATCGTCAAACTTGATGATGGTGTTGGAGTCGTGCCTGGCCATGCAGTCATGAGTGAACAGGGAGTAAATCAAATCAAATCAAATCAAATCTTACAGGAGGGGATTGCGCATGCACCCCTGAGAGGCTCCTGTGTTGATGATCAGCATGGCGGATATGTTGTTACTTACCTTTACCACCTGGGGGCGGTCCGTCAAGAAGTCCAGAATCCAGTTGCAGAGGGAGGTGTTTAGTCCCAGGGTCCTTAGCATAGTGATGAGCTTTGAGGGCACTATGGTGTTGAACACTGACCTGTAGTCAATGAATCGCATTCTCATATAGGTGTTCCTTTTGTCCAGGTGGGAAAGGGAAGTGTGGAGTGCAATAGAGATTGCATCATCTGCGGATCTGTTGGGGCGGTATGCAAATTGGAGTGGGTCTAAAGTTTCTGGGATAATGGTGATGATGTGAGCCATGACCAGAATTTCATAGCACTTCATGGCTACAGACGTGAGTAATTTAGGTAGGTTACCTTAGTGTTCTTGGGCACAGGGATTATTGTGGTCTGCTTGAAACATGTTGGTATTACAGACTCAGTCAGGGACAGGTTGAAAATGTCAGTGAAGGCACTTGCTCTGAGTACACGTCGTGGTAATCCATCTGGCCCTGCAGCCTTGTGAATGTTGACCTGTTTAAAGGTCTTACTCACATCGGCTATGGAGAGTGTGATCACACAGTCATCCAGAACAGCTGATGCTCTCATGCATGTTTCAGTGTTACTTGCCTCGAAGCAAGCATAGAAGTAATTTAGTTTGTCTGGTAGGCTTGTGTCATTGGGCAGCTCGCAGCTGTGCTTCGCTTTGTAGTCTTTTGCAAGCCCTGCCACATCCGATGAGCATTGGAGCCGGTGTAGCACAATTCAATCATAGTCCTGTATTGATGCTTTGCCTGTTTGATGGTTCGTCGAAGGGCATAGCGGGATTTCTTATAAGCTTCCAGGTTAGAGTTCCACTCCTTGAAAGCGGCAGCTCTACCCTTTAGCTCAGTGTTGATGTTGCCTGTAATCCATATGGTCACTGTGGGGACGACGTCATCAATGCACTTATTGATGAAGCCAGTGACTGATGTGATGTACTCCTCAATGCCATCAGAAGAATCCCAGAACATATTCCAGTCTGTGCTAGCAAATCAGTCCTGTAGCTTAGGATCTGCTTCATTTGACCACTTATAATCGACCGAGTTACTGGTGCTTCCTGCTTTCATTTTAGCTTGTAAGCAGGAATCAGGAGGATAGAGTTATGGTCAGATTTGCCAAATGGAGGGTGAGGTAGAGCATTGTATGGGTCTCTGTGTGGAGTAAATGTGGTCCTGAGTTTTTTTTCCCTCTAGTTGCACATTTAACATGCTGGTAGAAATGAGGTAAAACGGATTTAAGTTTCCCTGCATTAAAGTCCCCGGCCACTAGGAGCACCGCCTCTGGATGAGTGTTTTCCTATTTGCTTATGGCCATATACAGCACATTGAGTATGGTCTTAGTGCCAACATTGGTTTGTGGTGGTAAATAGACAGCTACGAAGAATATAGATGAAAACTCTCTTGGTAAATAGTGTGGTCTACAGCTTATCATGAGATTCTCGACCTCAGGCGAGCAAAACCTTGAGAGTTCCTTAGATTTCGTGCACAAGCTGTTGTTTATAATACACATAGACCGCCACCCCTTGTTTTGTAGCACAATTGGTTACGGGAGAGTAAATCGGCAGCCATCTCCTCCGGCACCATTATTATCAATTTGATTGAGGTCTGATGATTATGGAGGCCAGGTCATCTGATGCAGCACTCCATCATTCTCCTTGGTCAAATAGCCCTTACACAGCCTGAAGGTGTGTTTTGGGTCATTGTCCTATTGAAAAACAAATGATAGTCTCACTAAACACAAACCAGATGGGATGGCGTATCACTGCAGAATGCTGTGGTAGCCATGCTAGTTAAGTGTGCCTTGAATTCTAAATAAATCACAGACAGTGTCACCAGCAAAGCACCCCCACACCATCCCACTTACTCCTACATGCTTTATGGTTGCAACCACACATGAGGAGATCATCCGTTCACCTACTCTGCGTCTCACAAAGACATGTCCATTGCTCATGTTTCTTGGCCCAAGCAAGTCTCTTCTTATTATTGGTGTCCTTTAGTAGTGGTTTCTTTGCAGAAATCATCCATGAAGGCCTGATTCATGCAGTTTCCTCTGAACAGTTGATGTTGGGATGTGTCTGTTACTTGAACTCTGTGAAGCAGTTATTTGGGGTGCAATCTGAGGTGCAGTTAACTCAAATTAATTTATCCTCCGCAGCAGAGGTAACTCCTTTCATGTGGCGGTCCTCATGAGAGCCAGTTTTTACAACTGCACTTGAAGAAACTTTCAAAGTTCTTGACATTTTTCGCATTGACTGACCTTCATATCTTAAAGTAATGACGGACTGTCGTTTCTCTTTGCTTATTTGAGTTGTTTTTACTATAATTATGCACTTGGTCTTTTACCAAGTTTCTTCTGTTTACCACCCCTACCTTGTCACAACACAACTGATTGGCTCAAACGCATTAAGAAGGAAAGAAATTACACAAATTAACAGGGCACATCTGTTAATTGAAATGCATTGCAGGTGACCTCCTCATGAAGCTGAGAGCGTGCCAAGAGTGTGCAAAGCTGTCATCAAGCAAAGGGTGGCTACTTTGAAGAATCTCAAATATAAAATACGTTTTGATTTGTTTAACACTTTTCTAGTTACTACATGATTCCATATGTGTTATTTCATAGTTTTGAGGTCTTCACTATTATTCTACAATGTAGAAATAGTAAAAATAAAGAAATACGCTTGAATGGGTAGGTGTGTCCCTGTTTTCCCTCTGACCTTCCTCAACACCACCTCCACACCTCCATTCTCCACATCTCCCTCTACATCCCCCTTCCCTGTTTTCCCTCTGACCTTCCTCAACACCACCTCCATTCTCCACATCTCCCTCTACATCCACCTTCCCTGTTTTCCCTCTGACCTTCCTCAACACCACCTCCATTCTCCACATCTCCCTCTACATCCCCCTTCCCTGTTTTCCCTCTGACCTTCTTCAACACCACCTTCATTCTCCACATCTCCCTCTACATCCCCCTTCCCTGTTTTCCCTCTGAAAGTTTAGTCACTGCTGATCAACATTTCCACATCATTCATTTCTTATGTCACTTTATTGTAATTATGCACAATTAATTATACTTGATTCATTGTCCCCCCAACCGCCGTGTCGATCACTTAGCACGAGCAGAGTGACACAGGCAAAACTGTCTTTCATAACTCAGCAGCAGTGCCAGGGAGTGAACTCCCCAAAGATAAGCAGGGTATTGTAGTGCTCTGGCTCACACTTCCTCAGGGCAGGTGATAAAAACCAAGTAGAGATTACATTACGTTAATTCCTTTTTCAGAAGCCCTGACCCAGAATGAATTACAAGGTACATTTAGAGCATAGAAGAGGGAGAGATGACCATCAGGCCAAATACGAAATAATGAATTACTGGAACAGTCATTGTCAATACATAGTGGGCCGTTGGAATAAGGTTAACAGACAGAATCAAGAAGGTATAGTGTAGTACAGTATGGTGCAAAGTGCAAAGACATCAATTAAATTGTGTTATATATTCTTTAGCACAGACATCATGGCCTGCCTGTAAGTCTAAACATTGAAGTATGAACAAATAGCAGTCATTTGGAAATGCAAATCCTCATTTTGAAAGATAACAGTCAGAGAGTGTTCCCGCCCAGTCTAGGTGATATGGCAAATATGGCTGTGCAAACACCCCCACGATACCTACAAGCACAAAATCAGCCTGACAACTACTACAGTGTCACCACGGGCTAATACAGTACACTCTGCCTGGCCGTTGCCCATTACTCCTTAGTTGATAGGTAAAGGACTGAGAAAGGTGAGGGCTTTTCAGGTACTGCTACGATAACACTCTCGACTGGCTTATTGGACGACACGTGAACATTTCCTTTAAAATGTCCCCTACACTGAGAATGGCGCTGCTGTTCAGCATGATGGGTGAGTTAACTATACGTTCCTGTACTATACTTTTTTGAAACAATAATGAGGAAGTATTGTGTACCTACTGTGTATATCTTGGCCTTACACATTGGAGTGTGACATATTTGAGATTAAAGGATCATGTTCAAGCAGAGGAAAATACTCATAAAAGTAAACACGATATGTGGTTCTTTTTTTCTAGGATGTGGGCATTTAATCACAGTGACGGTTCCCGAGAAGTTTGTGAACGTGACAAACGGTGAAAGTGCTCTTCTCCAGTGCACGTTTGTTACCACCGTGCAGAACACGAGCAACATCATCATCCAGTGGAGTTTTGTTGCCAAAACCTCCAATGTGCTACAGCAGGTATGTAGGCTGACGTTACTATGTCTTATGTTGCCACCTGGTCATGGCCTCTGTGTCCCCAATGTCACCTGGACCGTTTTACACACCTAGTGCGCCAAAGGATATTGTTCAGTTCATGGACAAGAGTGCTAAAGGCAATGTTATCGTCCTTACAGGGATTTACAGAGATGTCTGAATTTGAAAATGTGTGATCAAACTGCCTTCAGGTATGCATGGGAGTTCAGGAGAGTCATTGCAGTTGATGGGCATGCTGTTGGATAGCATGACTTCCCACAAGGATCGATGATTTGATTTGTTTTATACGTACAGTGTCATGCATCTTCTGGATGCCCACATGGGCATATCAGACACTGTATTTTCTGTAGCAAAATACAATCATTATGTCTATATGTGCACACATACATATGCAGTATATAAACCGACGTTCATGCATCAGTGAAAAACCATTGAGAGAACAAATCAAAAACATTTCAGATATACAACTGATCTTGTCTTCCAAGCTGGAGATACAATTTGCAACCCGGAATACTTCTTTCCTCGATAACCATTCAAGTTTTTCTAATTCGTAACAGTTCCTGTTATCTTTGCAACATTTTATCAAACAGTACAGCTCTCAAATCATCACATGACGTACAATAAATTAAGAAGTGCAGTTCATTCTGGACCTCCCCTCAATCGCAAACAGTACATCGTCGCTCTCGATTGCTGTGCTTCCGTGTTTTCATAAAAGCCAAGGCAGGTACTATTCAATATGGTGTTTGCTCTTGAGCGGCCATTTTGTGACACACCTTGGAACGACAAAAAAAAAAAAGCACAGTCACCAGAGCACAAGTGGCTCCCTGTTAGTGTGTTACAGTAGAACAGAACCTCAGACCTCAGAATCCTCACGTCACGCAGTCTCACTAACACTTGGGGTTGCTCCGACTTTCCTGACGTATTGTAACTTGATTCTGTAGAATGAGTAGGTCTCTGAAATATCAGCACGAAATCTGTTGGTTGTCCTGTGGTTGTTTTTATGTAAGCTCTAAGACATTCTTGCTGTTACTTTCTAGGTGTATTACTCTCAGTCAGGAGAGGACGTGATTTCTAAACCGTATGAGGGCAGGTTGAATGCTCCCACCTATCCAGCTACTAGCAATGCCTCAATAACAATAAGCAACATGCAAGTGTCAGATGCAGGGGCCTACACCTGCGAAGTCCACAACTTCCCTGATGTCAATGGGAAGACTGAGGCCACTATCATTGTCAACATTCTTGGTAAGTTCTGTTTTACATTTGGTCAAATGCTTTGAAATGAGTCATGGTTTACTTCATAAATCAATACAATGATGTCACATTTAATAATTGAATTGAAGTAAATCTTCTTCCTATTTCAGTGTCACTACAACACACGAGCAGATCTATGAAATAGTTTCACTGTTTTTCCTAGTCTGAGTTTGGTGATCGTTGAATTACATGCCTTCTGTGATTCCACTCATCCACAGAGTTACCAGGCCAACCTTGCAGGCCTCAGTGTCCACAGTAGTTTCCATGGGAACTGGAGCAGACTAGTATCTTCATTGTCAGTGTCAGAAATTAGAACAGGAACACCGGAGTACAAGACCGTCTTCCGACATGTCTCGTACTCCTCAGGAGTAGACTGGAGAGACATGACTTTTTCAGATGAAATTAATGATTCCCAGTTTGATACAGCAGAGAGGTTGTAGTGAAGCATTATGGTGAAGGTAATACGCGGTATTCAGTCCTACCATGGAAATGGTCTTGGCCTTTTTGTTTTTCACGCTGTGTGTTTATATACACATTTGACTGTAGCAATGGCTGCTCATCTTACCAATATATCATTGTCTTAATTGGTCATGTCTGTTGTATAGATTCATCATCTTAGTCACCGTAAACCCTGCCGGTATCATTGTGTACAGTACATTGCCACCTTTGTCACCATTGCAAAGCATAAGAAACACTCAGGGCGATGACATCCAGCTTCACTAGAATGCTCAAGTATGAATGTACCACTGTAACGACTCGTATCAATCAATCATCCAGTGTTCTGCATTCCAACGTCAACGGTACCTAGTACTAGACCAAATCCTGAGTGTTAAAAACCCCAAGTAGGACCAGAGCGCTGGCCTACAGTTGAATTTGTAGTTGACAGAGTGTTCTGCTGTGTATAGTGAAGAACGTACAGATTCATCATTGATCGCTCATGAACTGCCCTTTTCTACCTGTATATATTGCATATGTTCTTTGTCTATGTTTGATCATATTTTTTATCTATGAATAGAGCCGCAACCAAAATGTCCCCACCGGAATAATAAAGTCATTATTTTAAATAGCTAGCTACTGGTCCAGGGCAAAGTGTTGACTTTTATGTCTAACTTGGCCATACCATTTGGGCACTTTCTCTGATTGCCGGTAGTTGGATCAACTGGGTCCAACTTGCAGCATATTACGTAAGCTTAACTCTTGCTCTCTCTCTCTCTCTCTCTCTCTCTCTCTCTCTCTCTCTCTCTCTATTACATGGTCTGTAAGAGAGGCCATCTGTGCCCTTCTGTGCTGTCCATGGTGATGTGGAGTCTGGTCACCTGGTTACCCTCACCTGCCACAGTGAGCGGGGAAGCCCCACCCCCACCTATACCTGGATCAGAGTGGATCAGGACAAGACCAAGACACCTGTAATGGGGAACCCTGGTGGGTTGCCATACTGTAACACACATTCCCCATCACTCTGTTGTTCTCTGATTCATTAGAATGCTTTTGCTAGACTTTCTCTTTCTTTTCAGATCCGAATATAGGATCCTTGTATTTCCGAAACATATCCCAGTTTGAGTTTGGAGAGTATTGTTGCAGTGCCTCAAACGCTGTAGGATCTGCTACTTGCACCGTGGAGCTCAGCCATGGTATGGGTAATATATACGTATATTTAGTATATACGTAGTTTTATTGAATGTGGCTATATAATCTTTAAACACACTGCTGTAACTAATCTTACCAATAACCCACCATTAACAGAGCTAGGGGATGGGGCCATTGCTGGTGCAGTCATTGGAGCACTTCTTGGAGCTGTCCTTATTATCCTTATTATCTGGTTCATGACACACTCCATGAAGAAGCAGAAATCCAAGGCTTCAAAGGCAACAGAGATGCAGTGAGTGATTATGATTTGTGCGGCACTTTTCACGCATTCACACACAATGCCATTCAAATGTGTGGTGCAGTGTTTTACCGACAGTTTCCCTTTCCCCCGCCAGAGCCATCCCTAAGAGTTCGGCCACAGTGGCGTATGAAGGCGTCCCTACCAGGGAGAGTGGCCATCAAGCCTATGTAACCTCCGGAGGGGTTCCCATGGCAACAAACAGCCACGTCCATTCTGACGCTGACGGAGAGCGGGCCGAAGCTTAGGAGAGGCCTGACATGCTTCTGGGGTGACATCACTACTCTGAAAAACAATGCTCCACTGAAGTTTGTGTTTTTGTATAATGTTTTTTTTAAATTCACAATTTAAGTAATGGTTCATATTTGTTTTATGTGATATGAGGAATTCCAATTGTCTTGATTTCACACACCAAAAAAATACAAATCACTCTACACCCTGATTAATGTGGTAATCCACCCATTCCCTGACAAAATGTTTATTCCCATTTCATATTCATTGTGACAAATCTAACCAATGCTCATCCATGCTTTCTGGAAGAAAAAAAATACAAATTCAATTTTGCATAACTGAGACAAGTGTTTAATTACTAATGTGGATATACACATGGTCTGGAATGACATGGGGTAAATCCTGATATGTTTGGTCTGAAATGACTGTGATGACTCCCTGTGACCTTTCCAGGCAACCTGAGGAGAGCAACATGAGAGTAGCACAGCCAATCAGAGGTGGCCTCTACCACTTGACCTTAACACCTTGCTGCTGTCTCCAAGAAATACATTTCTAAGAATGAGCCCATGGAGAAAAATAATGGTATAAAAGACTAGAATAGAGCTCCGTGTTAATGTTCTGTTAATCCTTCACCTTTTTCATAATCAGGAGAGAGAGAGAGAGAGCTGTGTGAGTACAGAGTCCATCTGATCCCACAGTCACGATTCAGATATGCATGAAAATAGAGGAGTGTGGACCTTTAAGTCTCTGGTGCGTACAGATGGATACTCCAGAAAATTGGCCCGAACAAAAAGGAAAAACATTGTTGTCAAATATTATGCCACATACTGATTCAAAGACAGTGTTAATGACCAGTAGGGGGAGCTGAAAGGCCAGAACTGATGTCACTGCTAACAAAATCACAGGAAAATTAACTGACGTTAGAGCCAGATAAATACACAGATAAGATCCATTTTTGTTAAAGGGGCACCTGCCCCTTTGCCCTCCCACTCGCCAAGTGCCCTTTCAGGGGTTAGTATATATACAGTGCATTCAGAAACAATTCACACCCCTTAACTTTTTCCACATTTTGTTGTGTTACAGCCTGAATTTAAAATTGATTAAATTTAGATTTTTGTTAGGTCACTGGCCTACACACAATACCCCATAATGTCAAAGTGCAATGATGTTTTAGGGAATTTTTACAAATTAATACAAAATGAAAAGCTGAAATGTATTGAATCAATAAGTACTCAACCCCTTTGTCATGGCAAGCCTAAATAAGTTCAGGAGTAAAAATATGCTTAACAAGTCACATAATAAGTTGCATGGACTTGCTCTGTGTGCAATAATAGAGTTTAAAATACTTTGTAATTAGTGCCTTATCTGTGTACCCCACACATACAGATAATTGTAAGGTCCTTCAGTCGAGCAGTGAATTTCAAGCACAGATTCAACCACAAAGACCAAGGAGGTTTTCAAATGCTGAAAGCAAAGCATTGTTTGTGGCAAATCCAATACAACACATAATTGAGTACCACTGAGTACCACTTTCTATATTTTCAAGCATAGTGGTGGCTGTATCATGTTATGGCAGGGATGCAACTTTCACTGGGGATGGGGGGGACATGTCATTTTTGTCCCCCTCAGTTTTATCATGTGGGGGACACAACGGTGTGCTTTAGGACCACGCAGACTCCTCCGAGCATTGGGTAGGTGGTTTGGAGTGTTTATCCGACTGGATACAAAAAAAAAAACAAATCTAAAAACCAAAGTTGCAGCTCTGTGATATGGGTATGCTTGTAATTGTTAAGGACTGGGGAGTTTTTCAGGATAAAAAATAAACGTAATGGAGTTACGCACAGGCAAAATCCTAGAGGTAAACCTGGTTCAGTCTGCTTTCCACCAGACACTGGGAGATGAGTTCACCTTTCAGCAGGACAATAACCTAAAACACAAGGCCAAATCTACACTGGAGTTGCTTCCCAAGAAGACAGTGAATGTTCCTGAGAGGCCGAGGTCGTTTTGACATAAATCTACTTGGAAATCTATGGCAAGACCTGAGAATGGATGTCTTGCGATGATAAACAACCATTTGACAGAGCTTGAAGAATTTTGAGGGGTGTGAATACTTATGTAAATTATATATTTAATTTTCAATACATTTGCAGAAATGTCTAAAAACATGTTTTCACTTTGTCATTATGCGGTATTGTGTCTTGATGGGTGAGAAAAATAATACATTTAATAAATGTTGAATTCAGGCTGTAATAACATATTAGTAAATACAAGTTTAAATTGAGGATAGTCTGATGGGTGAAAAGGTCAAGGGGTATGAATACTTTCTGAAGGCACTGTATGTTTTTGTATACAGTTTTTGTCATCATTCTGAACACAATGAGTTGACTCTTCACATGGGATGACTTCACTGAACAACAAAAGAAAGGGAATATTAAATGATTCCCAATGATCCATCGCATCTCCCAAAAATGTTTTCAACATACATCTGTAAAATGATAGTCTAGAAACTAAAGCTTTGGTTGTCTTCCTCTCAACCTTCCATGTCTTCTCCCTGGACCTCCTCAATGTCCACCTCTTGAACATCAGCCTCTGAGGCCTCATCTTCACTGTCACTTTCCAACCTTGTTGAGGATGGCTCGTTGTCAGGCTCAAAAAGCCTCAAATTTGCCTGGATGGCCACCAATTTTTTCACCCTTGTGTTGGTCAACCTGTTACCTGCTTTGGTGTGTGTGTTCCCAAACAAGGATCAGATGCGCTCTGAGGTGGCTGATGATGGTGGGATTTGGAGGATGAGGGAGGCAACAGGGGAAAGAGCCTCAGTCCTATGTTGGCACGACTGTCATATTGCATCTCCATCCCAAAGCCCTTGCTTGGAAGTGTATTTCGCCAGACTGCCAAGAACCTTGCCCTCATCCAGGCCAAGGTGGGGAGACATGACACCACAGACCTCGTTGATCTCTGCACCAGACAGGATGCTCTTGCCAGCATACTTGGGGTCCAACATGCACGCTGCGGCGGGTATGGGCTTCAGGCAGAAGTCTTCACACGTTTTGACGTATTTCAGAACTGCAGTTTCCTCTGCTTGGAGCAACAATGAAGTGGGCAGGGCAGTACAGATTTCTTCTCTTACATCTGAAAGCAGAGTCTGAACATCAGACAGGATGGCATTGTCTCCCTCAATCCGTGCAATGAAGACTCCTATAGGTTTCAGGAGTTTCAAGCTGCTTACCACTCTCTCCCAAAATACATAATCCAGGAGGATCCTCTTGATGGGGCTGTCCATATCGACAGACTGTGATATGGCCATTTCTTGGATAGACTCCTTCCTCTCCATGTCAAACATGATGACAACACCACCCCAACGGGTGTTGCTGGGCAGCATCAATGTGGTGCTCTTATTCTTCTCACCTTGCTTGGTGAGGTAGATTACTGCAATAACTTGATGACCCTTCACATACCTAACCATTTCCTTGGCTCTCTTGTAGAGTGTATTCATTGTTTTCAGTACCATGATGTCCTTGAGGAACAGAATCAATGCATGAGCAGCACAGCCAATGGGTGTGATGTGAGGGTAGGACTCCTCCACTTTAGACCAAGCAGCCTTCATGTTCGCAGCATTGTCTGTCACCAGTGCAAATACCTTATGTGGTCGAAGGTCATTGACGACTGCCTTCAGCACATCTACAATGTAGAGACATGTGTGTCTGTCATCTCTTGTGTCTGTGCTCTAGCAGAATACTGGTTTGAGGGTTGGAGATGATGTAGTTAATTATTCCTTGCCCACGAACATTCGACCACCCATCAGAGATCATTACAATACAGTCTGCTTTCTCTATGAATTTCTTGACCTTCACTTGAACTCTGTTGAACTCTGCATCCAGCAAATTAGTAGATAAAGCATGTCTGGTTGGAGGGGTGTATGCTGGGTGAAGAACATTCAGAAATTTCTTCCAATACACATTGCCTGTGAGCATCAGAGGTGAACCAGTTGCATACACAGCTCGAGCAAGACATTCATCAGCATTTATCTGACTACGTTCCTCCATTGAGTCAAAAAACTTCTGATTCCAAGAGGACCATGAACTGTTGCTATCGATAAGGTGTCTGGATTCATAATTTTCACCTTGAATAGAAGTAGAGGGACTTTTGTCAGAGGCTGCTTGTTGTGAGCGCTGAGGGAACTTAATGCACTTGGCCAGATGATTTTGCATCTTTGTTGCATTCTTCACATATGATTTGGCACAGTATTTGCAAAATGTACACAGCTTTCCTTCTACATTACCTGCAGTGAAATGTCTCCACACATCTGATAGTGCCCGTTGTCAATATCGTCGTATGAGTGAGACCAAGGCGCAGCGTGAGTAGAGTTCCACATAATTTTTATAAATCGAAACTGAACAAAACAACAAACAACCAAACGAAACGTGACGCTACTGATGTGCACGAAGGCAACTATACATAGACAAGATCCCACAACACAAATGAGGAAAATGGCTACCTAAGTATGATCCCCAATCAGAGACAACGATAAACATCTCTCTCTGATTGGGAACCATATCAGGCCAACATAGACATACAAAACCCCCTAGACATACAAAAACTAAAGTACCCACCCTAGTCACACCCTGACCTAAACAAAATATATAGAAAAACAGAGATATTTAAGGACAGGGCGTGACACCTGTAAACGTTAGAAAAAAATTAGAGAAAAAACAAATACAATTCCATGTACAGATAAATAGTTAAGCAGTTAGATTAAACAACTCCTTTGTAAAATGTATATTTTTAAATGAAACATGTATGGAAACAGGTGAATTAACACTCCTAAGTTAGCAGGCTCAAGCAAGCTAAAAACCCACATGGTAGCATAAACTAACTAGCAGAAATTGTTAACAAGTTCTAAATGATTTATACACACTTTGCTGTAGGCTACTATTTACTAGTTAACAAAAAAATTGTCATATATCCACCCCACCCAGTATTGTCATCAAAACTTACCAGAAAGAATGTAGTCCTTGGCTCAGACAGTGTAGTAGGGTGGGCTCAACAGCATCTCATTAGTGTGCAAGATCTTGAGAATCAGCTGCACATGTGATGGAAGAATGCACTGTGCATGCAGAGGGTTGCAATTCCATTGATTTAAAAAAATTATTATTATTTATCCGTTATTTTACCAGGTAAGTTGACTGAGAACACGTTCTCATTTGGAGCCATGACCTGGGGAATAGTTACAGGGGAGAGGAGGGGGATGAATGAGCCAATTGTAAACTGGTGACCGTGATGGTTTGAGGGCCAAATTGGGAATTTTTGAGGATAGTTTAACCAAAATATGCCACAAGACCTAGAATTGCCTTATGTGTATCCCACAAAAAAAAGGTTCACTGTTATAAGCTATTTTTTTTGATGAATTTAAGCAAACTTTCCATTAAAAAATTTCGGAAAATATACGGAAATTTACCGGAAAGTTTCCGACCCTTTGCAACTAGCCAGCTACCTAGTTTAAATATCAGCAGTACTGCCACATCATCATAATATTTTATTGACACTTGATAACACTAGATTAAATAGCATCATCAATACCTGGTCTGGTTGGCTAATAAACGCAGCAGAGAGAGGCAGAAAGACAGAGGTGCGTCTTCATCAACGACCCTCTGACTCAACTCCATGCCTTCGTCAGTCGGGAGTTGCATCATGTGTCAGGGCAGCAGCAACACAGGTAGTCTACTGGCGCTGACCACCAGAATACTAAAATATCAATACAAGCCACTTGCCAGCCAGTCATATATCATGAGTTAGAAAATGATGAATGTAT
This sequence comes from Oncorhynchus mykiss, assembly GCF_013265735.2. NCBI lineage: Eukaryota > Metazoa > Chordata > Actinopteri > Salmoniformes > Salmonidae > Oncorhynchus > Oncorhynchus mykiss. The sequence goes on along the minus strand of NC_048574.1, from coordinate 43,164,256 downwards.
TATGAATGTTACATTATAAAATGATTATTTAAGAATTTAAGAACATCGAGGATAAATCACAATCAGTACAATTTTTTTATTTTTTTATCAAGCTAGCTTACTAGCAGATTAACATCAATTATCAACAATGACAAGCTGAAAGCCCACCCTCTTTCCCCTGTCAATCATGTCTTTAGGAGGCTTACAATTTGTAATGAGTGTACTGTACAAATAAATAGCCCTTTTCTTCAAAATAAAAATACATCACTACAGAGGCAGTTTATATTTTAGGAATATCAAGATATGAATTATGAAAGTGTTTTTATTTTGAGCACCTGCCCCCTGAAAGGTCTGTGCACTGCCTTGATTAAAAAGGATAAGAATCGGTTTGAAATGTCAGACAAAGGATCATTTACAAGCTATTATACAAACGACAAAAAAATGTGTTTGTCAGCTATGGACATTGTTACTTCAGGTATTGTACGGCAAGATCAACTCATCCAAATGCAATAAGCCTAAATACGCACCAAACAGTATTTATCCAAGATAAAGACTGGAAATGGCTTTGTTCTCTTTAATGAAAGGCTGCTGATCATCCACCAGTGACAGTGATATCATCAAAGTGAGCTTCTGGCTTTGAACAACAGGTATTTCACTCTTTCCTCTGCTCTGCCACTTATCTGTGATCAATCTATGCTGTTAGTCGAAGCCCAGCCTGTTTTTGTGCAGTAGGTGATAAAACTAAATAATTCAACCCATCATTTATTTGATAAATTACTGAATAACTGAGTGAATCCTGACAGTGATTGGATTAGACTACTTAAAAGTTTGATAATATACTGCCTCTTCTATACATACTACTCACATGCTTACTTAAATTGATCAGTACTCTATTATCATTTAATATACATTTAATAGAAATGCTTTGAAAGCCAGAAAATAAAAGTCTCAGTGTTATCTGAGGAGACAATCCCTCATGAACATCAAATGAAATGAACTTTGGTGAACTTAATCAGTACTTAACTTTTGCAACTGTAAAAGGCAAATATCCACATAAATAAACTCCTAGGCTCTCTATTGTGTGGAAATATACATTCATTGATCTCATGGCAGAAAAATATATTTTAAAAAGTGTACAAGACTGACACAACATGGCCATTACAGCTTTTGTTAGTACTTCATCGAATTCATACGTTTTCAGACAGAGGTTGTGACAATAAACCTTTTTTGGGGGGGGACATATCCGTGGCATACCACGGCTTTCAGCCAATCAGCATCACCAATCAGGGCTCGAACCACCTGGTTTATAATGCCCTTTTAACCATGACAACCTAAGGTCACCATAAGTGTGAGTAATATACTCAAATAACAGACTGTATAGATACTTATACAAACACCATTCTTACTGGACCAACAATTATATCTACAAAGGCCAGTAAGAACTTGATAACAAGAGTTCATATATATATATATGTTAATCTTTCATAATGTACATTCAATAATACCCTTCTATACTTTATTTTATAGAGTCAATAGTATAAACAGGATTAACATGTACTGTACATTATTATACATCATTTCTCAGTTACTAATCTAAATAGATTTTTAACCCCATGCAAAATGTTAAAAACTCCCTGCCTTAGATAGCTCTATATCTCTGTAAAAGATTGATTAATACTGATGCGTCTACTGTTGCGTCTACTGTTAACAGCATACATGGTCTTGAACTGCCCCTGCAGGGCACAGAGGATAGTCCTCCTATAGGTGCAAGACAGGAAGTAGTAGATTATGGGGTCCAGACAGCTGTTGAGGGAAGACAGGAGCAGAGTGAGCTCATTGAGGATGTGAAGAATCTGCTTACTTTCCAGGGCCTGAATCAGATCCATTTGGGCCAGCACGTAGGGCACTCGCACCAGGTGGTATGGCAGGAAGCACAGTGTGAAGATCACCGGCACCACAAAAGTCTTCCGGACCACCCTGCTCTTTTTCCGCTGGGCCTTGGGGTCCAGGTTCCCCAAGGACATGGTCCTCACCTTGGTGGTTATGCTGGCGTAGAAGCAGAGGAAGAGGATGAAGATGGCACAGAAGAAGGCCACCATGGTGAGGTTGGCCAGGGCCCCCAGGAGACCTTTATGGTGGAAGTGAAAGCAGATCTTGTCACAGGGTTGCTGCCTGTCATTCCTGAGGAAGAACAGAGACATGCCCAGGATCAGGCTTGCCCACACCGAGAAGGACGCCCGGTGGCTCCACCGCACCCTGTGGATTCTCAGGACCCACACAGGCTTGATGATCTTCAGGTAGCGATCCAGACTGATCAGGCTGAGGAACAGGATGCTGGCATACATGTTGACGTAGAAGAAGATACCCAGCACCTTGCAGATGTAGAAGGGGCCCTGGCTGTTGTGGTAATAGACCCGCATAGGCAGACACAGCACCAACAGGAAGTCAGCTATGGCCAGGTGTCTCAGGTACACAGCCATAGATGAGTCGGAGTGCTTCTTCAGGAAGAACACAAATATGGTCATGGTGTTGCTGACCAGGCCGAAGAAGCAGATTATTGAGTAGAGAATGGGTAAGGCAGGAGACAGGATGCCGTCATGGATCTCACAGTTGCCGTTTACATCAACCCCACTGGTGTTAACTCCTAGTTCCATCATCGTCCCACTAACGGTGGTATTCAATCTAGTCCCAAAGGCCGAGACACAAGCTGAATCACACGGACGACACATGCTGATCAATCAACTAAAGAAAGGCAAAAGTTTAATTAAAACCCATATATTTCAAAGACAGTGTTTTATAAACACCATGCATACAATTTTTTTCTTTCAATATAAGAAAAAGTATAATCAAATGAAACAAACAAACTGTATGATAGTTGCAATATTTGTTATATTATGCTGTCTTGATTGAAGTCTGAATAAACTATCAAGCCATGTTATTACAACCAGAAAACAAGAACTTACATGGGTAGCTGCTCTGCCCTCCGCTCCACTCAGTCTCAGACTGAAATGAATGAGTTCCTGTGCATGAGCAGTGCTTTTGACAGAACCCTGTCCGATCAAGGAAATACTGAGATGTGACGTGAGTCAACCATCAAATCATCCCTGTTAAGACAGCTTATGTTGCTTCCTCAATCGCAAAGCTTTCAGCGAAGGGAAAATGAGACAGACAGTTCTGAGGGCCCTGTCACGACGTTGATCTCTAGATAGATGAGGAGGATTAATATTTGAAAGAAAAACCACCATTGTCTTGACTTCATTGTTTTGGGGACTATATGAGGTTATGATGTACTGCTCCTGGGTCTATGGAGTACAAACAAGCGTTGTGAAGACAATAAATATTGTGATCAGATTACAGATACTTTTGGAAAAATAGATGATTACTTCTTGCATTACTTTTAATTTGCCCACGCCATTAGGGTACTGGGAAAAGATTCAAAGTTCAGTTTTGAATTTGATACGGAAAGGGAAACGTCACAAAATTAAAATTACCACACTCCATCAACCCAAAGGTCTTGGGGGGGGTCTAGGTTTACTCAACTTCAGGTTATTGTAACGATCCTCTTCGTCTGATGAGGAGTAGTCAAGATCGGACCAAAACGCAAAAGTGTTAAGTGTCCATGTTAATATTTATTTTAACTCAGAACACTAAGACAAAATAACAAAAAAATAGACCAACACGAAACAGTTCTGTCTGGTACAGAGACAGAAAACAACTACCCATAAACACAGGTGGGAACAGGCTACCTAAATATGGTTCTCAATCAGAGACAACGATTGACAGCTGCCTCTGATTGGGAACCATACCAGGCCAAACACATAGAAATACACCACACAGAACAAAACATAGAATGAACCACATAGAATGCCCACCCCAACTCAGGCCAAAGAGTTCAATTTGGTTTCATCAGACCAGAGATTCTTGTTTCTCATGGTGCTCTATAGATGGTGGTCCTTCTGGAAGGTTCTTCCATCTTCACAGAGGAACTCTGGAGCACTGTCAGAGTGACTATCAGGTTCTTGCTCACCAAGGCCCTTCTCCACGATTGCTCAGTTTGGCCTGGCGGCCAGCTCTAGGAAGAGTCTTGGTGGTTCCAAACTTCTTCCATTTAAGAATGATGGAGGTCACTGTGTTCTTGGGAACCTTCAATGCTCCAGAAATGTTTTGGTACCCTTCCCAGATCTGTGCCTCGACACAATCCTATTTAGGAGCTCTACGGACAATTCCTTTGACCTCATGGCTTGGTTTTTGCTCTGACATGCACTGTCAACTGGGGGACCTTATATAGACAGGTGTGTGTCTTTCCAAATCATATCCAATCAATTGAATTTACCACAGGTGGACTCCAATCAAGTTGTAGAAACATCTCAAGGATGTCCAATGGAAACAGGATGCACCTGAGCTCAATTTCGAGTCTCATAACAAAGGGTCTGAATACTTATGTATGTAAGGTATTTCATATTTTATTTAAGGCAGTCTGAATACTTTTCGAAGGCACTGTATATCATTAGAAACTAATCTATGACTCTTTAGTGTCTTGCTACAGGATGCAGCAGCAGGATGTGTTCAAGTTAGTCTCACTTCCTGTCAAGGAAAAAACCTCAGACCCCTCACCACACTAATCTTACAGAAAATATATAGGGCACTCTTTTCACATGACCCAATTATCTGTTTCATCAGGAAAAACTTTTTGAAAAACCCTTGGCCCTACAGTGACCATCCTGGAAAGAAGCTTGTTTTATAAGGACAATGGGATCCACCCAAATCATTTGAGTTCCTGGATCCTTTCACAGCAGTATACGGCTGCGTTGAGACAATTACTTATCAATGACCCAAGCCCAGCTCAGTTAATCCTTACCAACGTGTCGCTGTGTTCTCATAATGCTTAATAGGATGTCGGTGTGCGGAGCCGAGAGGGTCGCCAGCTAATGACCCAAGAACACACCTGTGCTCGGGTGTGTCCCAGGATAAATACACCTCTTCCCCATTCATTGATGAGACTCTCTCCATGCAGACACACTGAAAGATTTTGGTTGTGGCCTTTTTGTGTCTGTTTTGTTTGTTTGCGTTGGCACCGTTCAACACCCCTCATTATCACATTTATGCACGCAAATCACTCACTTACACTACTGATTACTGACTACACACACACACCATTGTTAATTGTATTTAGTTTACTTCAGTTTATAAATATATGATGTTATTCCTTATCTCCACGTTGTCTCCCTTTTTGTTACGAACTTCGAGCCGGTTCGTGACACAGGTCAGAGAGTCAACAACCTGTGTGGGGGGCTTGATTCTGCTGACGGTACATTACTGTATTAGCTGGTTCGTGACACAGGTCAGAGAGTCAACAATCTGTGTGGGGGGCTTGATTCTGCTGACGGTACATTACTGTATTGGCTGGTTCGTGACACAGGTCAAAGAGTCAACAACCTGTGTGGGGGTTTGATTCTGCTGACGGTGCATTACTGTATTGGCTGGTTCGTGACATACATATTTCCAGTTAAAGAGGATGTTAAATGGAAGAATTCAGCATCTCACTTTTGTAGTAATGCAGCTTGAACTTTATACTGAATTATCAAACCACATTGAAAAACAAACTTATAGAACAGGAAATTATATGCTTTAGCAGCCTGCAAAAGCACACTTTCACAACCCACATGCTAAAACTCCAAGCCACCTATCGCAGAATTAAGTAATCAGATAAGTCTATGTTATCAAGGGTGCATTGCAACTTTGCTTCTCAGTTCATTCAGAAGAGGTGAAGCCACCTCATATATCAAGGTGTTTTAAGAAATGTTTCTCTGCACATTCGTCTTCTGAAATTCTGGATGCATTGGCATCGGGAGGCATTTATCATTTGTAATCTGAGACAATGGAGCAAGCTGCATCTGTGCTCGTGTGTAGTCTACTGTAGCATCCATGTGGACTGTGGCTGAGGATCAAACCTGTTCACAGATCAAGCTACACACCAAAGCACAGCACTGATACACCCACAGCGGATGGCAGTGGGATTGTTCGTGATACCAAATCAACACACCGCCCCAATAACTAATTTAACTGTCTGTTTATTGTCTACCATTATTACCACCCTCCTGTGTCAATCTGTGGTACCTGCAGTGTTTTTTTCTGGTCACATTGTCAGGGAAACTCTTCATCCTATTTAAAGCTGTTCAAGGTACCCCCTCCTTCAGTTCTTTACAAAGTATGACATGCACATGTCAACAATCTGCAACCCTTTTTGGTTTCACAAACATTAAAAGGAACAGTAAATGTCTGAGGTGGGCCTGGTTTCATGTAGCAGTGCATGCAGCTGTGCAAACACGCCATCCGGAGAAAACACAGAACTTCAGGTTATTGTGGCCACAGAGCATAGCTGTATTAGTCAGGCCGAGAGTGACATGTCTTTATCTCATATCTCACACAATTGTTGTCAAACATGAAGCAGAATACATCCACTGAATTTAATGTACACTGTAAAAAAGAAAGTGCTTTGTTACACAAACTAGTGGCAAATGAGCTGCCACCACCTTAAAGGAGACGAAACCTTAACTTGGCTGGAGTATTGAAACACATTGTTGTGAGGGTATTGGGACAGATTTAAGGTGTTCTGAAACATTAATCTTGAGGTATTCTGAAACATGACATGGTGTGTTGTAACACCACATACAGTGGGGCAAGAAAGTATTTAGTCAGCCACCAATTGTGCAAGTTCTCCCACTTAAAAAGATGAGAGAGGCCTGTAATTTTCATCATAGTTACACTTCAACTATGACAGACAAAATGTAAAAAAATATCCAGAAAATCACATTGTAGGATTCTTAATGAATTTATTTGCAAATTATGGAGGAAAATAAGTATTTGGTCAATAACAAATGTTTATCTCAATACTTTGTTATATGCCCTTTGTTGGCAATGACAGAGGTCAAATGTTTTCTGTAAGTCTTCACAAGGTTTTCACACACTGTTGCAGGTATTTCGACCCATTCCTCCATGCAGATCTCCTCTAGAGCAGTGATGTTTTGAGGCTGTTGCTGGGCAACACAGACTTTCAACTCCCTCCAAAGATTTTCTATGGGGTTGAGATCTGGAGACTGGCTAGGCCACTCCAGGATCTTGAAATGCTTCTTACGAAGCCACTCCTTCGTTGCCCGGGCGGTGTGTTTGGGATCATTGTCATGCTGAAAGACCCAGCCACGTTTCATCTTCAATGCCCTTGCTGATGGAATGAGGTTTTCCGATACATGGCCCCATTCATTCTTTCCTTTACACGGATCAGTCGTCCTGGTCCCTTTGCAGAAAAACAGCCCCAAAGCATGATGTTTCCACCCCCATGCTTCACAGTAGGTATGGTGTTCTTTGGATGCAACTCAGCATTCTTTGTCCTCCAAACACGACAAGTTTAGTTTTTACCGAAATGTTATATTTTGGTTTCATCTGACCATCTGACATTCTCCCAATCTTCTTCTGGATCATCCAAATGCTCTCTAGCAAACTTCAGACGGGCCTGGACATGTACTGGCTTAAGCAGGGGGACACGTCTGGCACTGGCGGCGTAGTGTGTTACTGATGGTAGGCTTTGTTACTTTGGTCCCAGCTCTCTGCAGGTCATTCACTAGGTCCCCCCGTGTGGTTCTGGGATTTTTGCTCACTGTTCTTGTGATCATTTTGACCCCACGGGGTGAGATCTTGAGTGGAGCCCCAGATTGAGGGAAATTATCAGTGGTCTTGTGTGTCTTCCATTTCCTAACAATTGCTCCCACAGTTGATTTCTTCAAACCAAGCTGCTTACCTATTGCAGATTCAGTCTTCCCAGCCTGGTGCAGGTCTACAATTTTGTTTCTGGTGTCCTTTGACAGCTCTTTGGTCTTGGCCATAGTGGATTTTGGAGTGTGACTGTTTGAGGTTGTGGACAGGTGTCTTTTATACTGATAACAAGTTCAAACAGTTGCCATTAATACAGGTAACGAGCCTCTTAAAGAAGAAGTTACAGGTCTGTGAGTTTGTAGGTGACCAAATACTTATTTTCCACCATAATTTGCAAATATATTCATAAAAAATCCTACAATGTGATTTTCTGGATTATTTTTTCTCATTTTGTCTGTCATAGTTGAAGTGTACCTATGATGAACATTACAGGCCTCTCTCATCTTTTTAAGTGGGAGAACTTGCACAATTGGTGGCTGACTAACTACTTTTTTGCCCCACTGTAAGTGTCAGTGTCATAACCCCTTGCCAGAGACTGGGAGCCCTAACCCGGAAATGCTTGGAAACACTATTAGTCCTGTGTAGCCGAATTGGATCCCTTCTCCTTTGGTGTGGTTTCCTCTCTAAATCTCATAAACACCATGATTGTATTTCAAATCCTGTTTCGAGCCGAATTAGATCCCCTATGGAGTTTCCAAAAAACTGTAAATGGGAGTTTCCTCTTTATTGTATGTTCCCTGCCCTTACAGTATATGGTGTGTTTATAAACTCATTGGTAATTCCAAAAGGTCAAATGTACAGTATTATGCTCAAAGGACAAGAGAAAAAAATATGTGTGAAAATACAAATTATTACATTTGTCCGGGACAATGAGTACAAAATTACTTTTCAATATTTTATTGCAAATTCCAAAACATTAAAAAGAAGTCAAACATTTGTATATTGATAAAGACAGTTCAAAGATCTGTAAGGTATTTATCATCAGAAATGTGACATTTTACACACTCATGGAAAAAAATACAGGCAATGACTGCTAATGTTAGCAGTAGCACTCATACAAAACCTCAGCCCATGGCTAAATGTGATCCACCAGTCATCCATTATGCTAATGTCCTGACCTGAGTCTTAATTTTCAGATGATGGTACATGGCATGGAAGATTGTTCATATTAATATAAATCTCAGTACAGTTGAGTTAGATGATATGATTGACCATTGACATTAGCCTGTGATCCTGGTCGGCTTTGGTTAGGATTGGCCAGCAGGGGGGTAACGTAGTATGTATGTACGTATGCATGTCTAATTTTCTACAGGGAGAGAGAAATAGCCAATAATCTCAAACAATAATGATACTACATAAATGCATAATTTGGTTATCAAATGTCAGAACTGCCAATTCTCACACATAGGCAATAAGACACACGCATTTGACACTCTTCTCACGCTGACACACCGCACCTCATGTCTCACGCATCAAAAAGTACTGGTTTTCTTTTTAAAGTACTGGTTTTCTTTTTGAAATTAATCCAGTGTGTTAACTTTTCAACTGCGCCCAAATCGTTTTGAAATCCTAGTATCTGCACCAGAAATGTAAAGGAAAAATCCATCCAAAATCACTAATCCCTTTAAATTACAGTGTTAAATAACACTAATATGTGGGAACAATATTTTTTGAACAAATGTTTCATTTTGATGTTATCATAAGGTTGGTAGCAACATGGAAAATCATTGTGGAAATCGTTGCAGCTCAAGTCAACTACAAAATACACATTGCAATGCTCTCCCAATGGGCTGGCTGGCTATGTAGCTAGCTAAACAACGTAACTACACACTAATACCAAAGACCCAATTTATATGGACCCTGACTTAACTTTCATTGTTAATTTGTTTATCTTTCGTGGAAGATTCTTTATCCCTAAAAGGAAATGGGCAGAGAACTCTTCACATTATTTAAGATAGAATTTAAATATTATTTAGAAATGATCAGTGAATGTAAGAACAAAAAGCAATACGTACCAAAGTATTTAACAAATTTAACATTTATCTTGATATGTAATACCCCTCCCTCCCTGTCTGTTAAGTTTATGTACTCTTGTTTGTATATTTCTGTTTTTTTGTGTGTTTGTTGTGTTCATAGTAAAAAATAAATAATACAAATGTAAAATAATACCAAAGACAATATCAGCATGTAAAGTAGCTAGTTAGCTGTTCAATCGTCTAAACATCCTGCAATATCAATTTAGGCGTCTCACCATGTTCAACCTGTATATGCCTCAGAGTGAGAAAGTCTTACATTCACAAAGGCATAAATATATATATTGTAACGACCCTGGGTTTATAAGCTTGGAAATGTATAAACCCAGCGTCGTTACAATATATATACTTGAGGCAATGGGAAACGTTGCCCATGCTACGTCAATGGCCCGCGCGGAGCATTCTGGGCGATTCTGAGACAAGGAGCGGTCCTACAAGGATTGAATGGGAGTAGACTGAATGGGCGCTAGCTCAAAACCCAAGATTAGCACGAATTTCGTCAACAACAAGTACAAGATTACACATATTTTCCGAGATGTGAGATAATTAACTTGCTCTTTGTAATATCATATTGCTTTGAAATCTCAAAATTACGTACTTTCTAGAAAAGAGGCACGTTTCTCGACATAGACACTGACTTTGAGAAGGGATTGCGTGACGATAGGTTTAACAATCGCGTGACGCAGCATGACAACGTGAACGCGATTGGTCGACAGTCTACTGGGTGTAGCGTTACACAAATCTTCATTGGTTTCATATCTCCTTTCTAATATCATTTCAAGGGGCTTTATTGGCATGGGAAACACACACACTTCAAAACATTCAATGACACAGGGATAGAACATCCCTCAGAGATTAACAAAAACCATATAACATTAAAAATGGGTGAACCTTTCCTTTAAAATCACGAGTGGAACTTCTATCATTATTGTCCTGTTTTGCCACTGCACTGTGAACCGCGGCACATTGAAGCATATGATTGGTCAAGTTATGTAAGGGCTCATGGGGATTGGATGCATGTTTTAAAGAAACGCCCCTCGCGATTAGAGTGGCGTTTAATGGAGACAATGAAAACGTTCTCTGCTGAGTTTATAAAACTGCAAAAAGAGCAGCACGGTAGCGCTGTTTTATGTACAATGTTGTCAACAAAATGAGGTTGCTGTAACTTCCGTCCCTATTGCAGAATGCAGCCTTTTGACAGCATGTACTAAAGTCGATTTAATACACATTTACATTAGTCCCCTCGTTTCGAGATGGGCTTTTAGACTGTGACAATGAAAAGGCAGCAAACAGACCTACAGTATGTTTTAGCAGGGAAGTTCTGCAGGGTGATCTGATTTGGAACTGAAAATAATTATTTCCAACAGATTGTGATGTGAACCCAAAAGTGTACGTTTGATTCTAGAGGTTGGAAAATAAATAGACAAATATTTTGTTTAGGATGTAGTCTAGTCATCAGGATATTTTATTATCTATTTACCTGATCAATTCTCATTCTTAACATTGGGGTAAAATATAGGGTAATTATTATTCCCTACACTTATTTTATTATTCCGCTTCTTCACAATTTTGACAGTGTAATTCCATATTTGAAATATGATATGCCTACTTGTGTCTTTGAAATTGAATCATATGAAGCTATGTATTTTTCAAATAAGCATTGGATAAAATGCTCCAGGACTCAAATATTATATTTGACATTTTAGTATTGTGCACATGCTAGGCAGAGATGGTAGTGGGACACAACTCATAAATGCATCATATTTTGTCTACGTAGAGTAAGATGGCAAGGATCTTCAACTGGTAGGCATAAACCACCTGAATAATTGATATCCATTTGATTTTTCTTGAAGTTTGGGTGATTTTAAGAAATGAATTGTTATAAGAAGAACATTTTCAAACACTCGGCACTTGGGAAACAGATCAGAGCTGGCCAACCCTCCTGGAGAGCAGGATTTTCTTCCATCCTTAGTGTAGTGGTGCGACTTCCTGGCACGTGTTGCCTACAAATTTCCACCCGAGATTAGGGTTTAATCCCTGCTTCCAATCTTCCCACTGTTTCTCCCCATTTCATTACTGTCTGAAAAAAGTATCAAATCACCCCCAAAATATGTAAAAAATGATATTAGCATACTATATTTTTTGGGGAATGAAATTTCAAGTAACAAAGTCTAAATATTGTGAGTGTTAATTTAATGTTCAAAGCATCCTAAATACACCTGACCTGTGGTTTTAATTTTCCACTCTGCTCATAAGCCTAAGCCATATCAAAATTGCCATACATAGAATTGCAGGAAATAAGCTTTAAAATAGTAAAAAAATGTCCCTGCAGTACAGTTGACAACCATTGCTATAAATGCTAAAAAAAAATCCATTCTTACTGAAGCATACAGTGCATTCGGAAAGTATTCAGACCCTGAGACATTTTTCACATTTTGTTACGTTACAGCCTTATTCTAAAATGTATTACATATTTTTTTTCCGTCAATCTACACACAATACCCCATAATGACAAAGCAAAAATATGTTTAGAAATTTTTGCAAATGTATTAAAAATACAAAACAGAAATACGTATTTACATAAATATTCAGACCCTTTGCTATGAGACTTGAAATTGAGCTCAGATTGAGATGTTTCTACAACTTGTTTGGAGTCCACCTGTGGTAAATTCAATTGATTCGACATGATTTGGAAAGGCACACATCTGTCTTTATAAGGTCCCACAGTTGTCTATAGAGCTCTGAGACAGGATTATGTTGAGGCGGAGATCTGGGGAAGGGTACCAAAAAATGTCTGCAGCATTGAAGGTCCCCAAGAACACAGTGGCCTCCATCACTCTTAAATAGAAGAAGTTTGGAACCACCAAGACTCTTCCTAGAGCTGGCAGCCTGGCCAAACTGAGCAATCGGGGGAGAAGGGCCTTGGTCAGGGAAGTGACCAAGAACCCGATGGTCACTCTGACAGAGCTCCAGAGTTCCTCTGTAGAAATGGGAAAACCTTCCAGAAGGAAAACCATCTCTGCAGTACTCCACCAAGCAGGCCTTTATGGTCAGATGAAAGCCACTCCTCAGTAAAAGGCACATGACAGCCCGCTTGGAGTTTGCCAAAAGGACTCTGACCATGAGAAACAAGAATCCCTGGTCTGATGAAACCAAGATTGAACTTTTTGGCCTAAATGCCAAGCGTAACATCTGGAGGAAACCTTGCACCATCCCTACGGTGAAGCATGGTGGTGGCTGCATCATGCTGTGGGGCTGTTCTTCAGTTGCAGGGACTGGGAGACTAGTCAGGATCGAGGGAAGGATGAAGAGAGCACAGTACAGAGAGATCCTTGATGAGAGATCCTTGATGAAAACCTGCTCCAGAGCACTCAAGACCTCAAACTGGAGCAAAGGTTCACCTTCCAACAGGACACTGACCCTAAGCATACAGCCAAGACAACGCAGGAGTGGCTTCAGGACAAGTCTCTGAATGTCCTTGAGTGGCCCAGCCAGAGCCCGGACTTGAACCCAATCGAACAGAGACATTTGGAAAAAGTCAAGGGGTCTGAATACTTTCCGAATGCACTGTATATCACTTGAACTGGTACAGATATCCTACTCACGCCACTCCTCTCAGGATCCCGCCTCCTTGACCCCTCTTCCTCTACTTTCTTCACTGTCTCAGCATATGACAACTTCTGCACTACTCTAACCCTGGAAACCTCAACCTGCCTCTCTCGCAATGGACATTTCTGATCCCCAGCCCCATGGGCACCCCTACAATTAACACATACCACTACTTTCCCCAAAGATACACATTGCTTTGTCTTCTGCACTTCTGCACACCTAGGAACCTCCCCCTACACACTGCTGCCACATGCCCACATGCTTGACACCTGTAACAACGTAATGTATTCGGCACAAAAGAACAGACAACGACTCTTCTGTTTCACCACTCACGCCAACCTGTCTGTCACACCAAATGACGAGCATCACAAACACCGGGAATTTTCCTTCAGTTGGTCAACTTTCACATTTACCGCTACCCCCATAATCACTCCTTCAATGACACCCTTTTCTTGAGAGCAAAACAAGTCACATCTTTTGTCCCCATTCCTTTAACGCGGAGAGCCTGCTCCCTCTGACCAGCAGAAACACAAACAATTATCACAAGACCACTTCTGGTTACCTTCACCGATTCCACAGCACCCAACTCTGTTTTCATCCACCCTGAAACCACAAATGGATCAGCCAAAGGCAAAGGTCCACTTTTTACAAAAATGTCACTCCTTGTAACGGATTTCCTCCTCTTCGTCTGAAGAGGTGTAGCAAGGATCGGACCAATACGCATCGTGGTAAGTGTCCATGTTTTAATAGAAAAGACTGAACACACAAAACAAAATAACAAAGTGAAATGGAAATGAAACAGTCCCGTGTGGCACAAACACTGACACAGGAAACAATCACCCACAAAATACCCAAAGAATATGGCTGCCTAAATATGGTTCCCAATCAGAGACAACGATAAACACCTGCCTCTGATTGAGAACCAATCTAGGCAACCATAGACCTACATAAACACCTAGATGGAAACAACCCCATAAATCTACAAAAACCCCTAGATAGTACAAACACCCTAGATGAGACAAAAACACACATATCACCCATGTCACACCCTGACCTAACCAAAATAATAAAGAAAACAAACAATACTAAGGTCAGGGCGTGACAGTACCCCCCCACAAAGGTGCGGACTCCGGCCGCAAAAACCTAATCTAAAGGGGAGGGTCCGGGTGGGCCTCTTTCACGGCGGCGGCTCGGGTGCTGGACGTGGACCCCACTCCACCATAGTCTTAGTCCGCTTTTGTGGCCTCCTAGGAACGGCGCCCCCTCGCCGCCAACCTAGGATTGGCAACCCTAGTAAAAGGGCCCCACTGGACTGAGGGGCAGCTCCGGACTGAGGGGCAGCTCAGGACTGAGGGGCAGCTCCGGACTGAGGGGCAGCTCCGGACTGAGGGGCAGCTCCGGACTGATTGACTGCTCTGGCAGCTCCCGGCTGGCTGACGGCTCTGGCAGCTCCCGGCTGGCTGACGGCTCTGGCAGCTCCCGGCTGGCTGACAGCTCAGGACAGACGGGAGACTCTAGCAGCTCAGGACAGACGGGAGACTCTAGCAGCTCAGGACAGACGGGAGACTCTATCAGCTCAGGACAGACGGGAGACTCTAGCAGCTCAGGACAGACGGGAGACTCTGGCTGGAGAGGAGGAAGACTCTAGCAGTACTGGACAGGTGGGAGCACCTGTAGGCAAAAGAGGGAGAGACATCCTGGTGCGGGGGGCTGCCACCGGAGGGCTGGTGCGTGGAGGTAGCACTGGATAGAGCGGACCGTGCAGGCGCACTGGAGCTCTTGAGCACCGAGCCTGCCCAACCTTCCCTGGTTGGATGCTCCCCATAGCCCGACCAGTGCGGCGAGGTGGAATAGGCCGCACTGGGCTGTGCTGGCGAACCGGGGACACCATGCGTAAGGCTGGTGCCATGTACGCCGGCCCGAGGAGACGCACTGGAGACCAGATGCGTAAAGCCGGCCGATACGCGGAGCTGGAATGTACCGCACCGGGCTATGCACACGCACTGGGGAAACTGTGCGCTCCACCGCATAACACGGTGCCTGCCTGGTCCCTCTCGCTTTCCGGTAAGCACAGGAAGTTGGCGCAGGTCTCCTACCTGGCTTCGCCACACTCCCTGTGTGCCCCCCCCCCATACCAATGCCTCTCTGCCTTCGCTGCCTCCAGCTCTGCTTCGGGGCGGTGATATTCCCCCGGCTGTGGCCAGGGTCCTCTCCCGTCTAGAATTTCCTCCCAAGTCCATGACTTTTATGTTCGTTGCTGATGCTGCTGCTGCTGCCCGTTACCACGCCGCTTGGTCCTCTGTTGGTGGGTGATTCTGTAACGGAATTCCTCCTCTTTGTCTGAAGAGGTGTAGCAAGGATCGGACCAATAAGCAGCGTGGTAAGTGTCCATGTTTTAATAGAAAAGACTGAACATGACACAAATACAAAATAACAAAGTGAAATGGAAACGAAACAGTCCCGTGTGGCACAAACACTGACACAGGAAACAATCACCCACAAAACACCCAAAGAATATGGCTGCCTAAATATGGTTCCCAATCAGAGACAACGATAGACAGCTGCCTCTAATTGAGAACCAATCTAGGCAACCATAGACCTACATAAACACCTAGATGGAAACAACCCCATAAATCTACAAAAAACCCTAGATAGTACAAACACCCTAGACGAGACAAAAACACACATATCACCCATGTCACACCCTGACCTAACCAAAATAATAAAGAAAACAAAGAATACTAAGGTCAGGGCGTGACACTCCTACCATCACAGACTCATCTTTATCCTGACCCTCAGTGCAAGCCTCGGACTCCGAGAATTTCACCACACCATTCTTCTTTAACAAACCATCTCTTTTTCCACAATTTTTAACCAATTCCAGCTCACCCTCTTCCTCCCTCTCTCTTCAACCTCCTCTTTCTCCCCTTTTCCCTTCATTCCTCCTCTGTATTCCAAGTATCCTTATGATAATACTGCAGTTCTCCTGACATACGTCTTGTTCTTACCCTGTCAAGGGACACCATTTTTCCATCAGGCGTCCAGCCACTTCCGTCCAGGGGAGGTGCCTGTTTTTTACAATTGACCATAGAGTTTGCAAGAGGCAGGCACACCTGCCCATGAATGCCCCTTCTCCACCACTATGCCTCAGACTGGGGGAATTCAGAAGTACACAAGCACAATGTTTGAGGTTCACATCTTGCCTTTAATCTAAACATTTGTCTTCTGATATGAAGGTATGAAACAATAAAGGTGGAATTTCACACAAAAAACATTCTACCTAGGCCCTGTTCAGACCTGAGGTAAGTTGATTTAACGTGGAATTAAAAAAATAATGACTGTAGTAAATGTTATCTTGAGTCCATGTTAAGTCATGTTTGAATCTAGCCCCATTTGATCAGTATAACAAGGGTGGATCAGCACAACAGTTTATTCATGAAGACTGGCTGAGTGGACTAAGTCAGTGTTTTAACAAGCAAGAATCCTGAGTTCACATCCATGTTCTCACGTGAATACCAGTGATGACAGTACACTTTATACATGTGACCTCATATTACCTCTGCTATAACTTACATAGCCCTAAGAATTTCTATTGTAACATTATTTACAATCAAAAGTTGCCTGGCAACTTTAGCCTATAATTAGTGCCTAGTAAAAGTATTAAATTCTTCAAAATATTGACTGAAAATTCAATCAATATTTATAATCAATCAATATTTATGCTATAAACCACTTGCAATTTAAAAATATTTGATTATATGATCGACACAGACTTCCAAAACACGTTTGTTTGGATGCTGCCTTTGCACTGCACTGAAACACCAGAAAGTGTTTTCACAAACACAATTATTCAGATTGGCTAACAACTTTGGGTGGCTCAGAGTACTTCCATTCAGTTTTGAAACACATTCAGTGTATCATAACACTTACAGTACCAGTCAAAAGTTTGGACACACCTACCCATTAAAGGTTTTTCTTTATTTTTACTATTTTCTACATTGTAAAATAATAGTGAAGACATCAAAACTATGAAATAACACATATAGAATCATGTAGTAACCAAAAAAAAAAGTGTTAACAAATCAAAATATACTTTATATTTGAAATTCTTCAAAGTAGCCAACCTTTGCCTTGATGCACACTCTTAGCATTCTCTCATCCAGCTTCACATGGAAAGATTTTCCAACAGTCTTGAAGGAGTTCCCACATGTGCTGAGCACTTGTTGGCTGCTTTTCCTTGACTCTGTGGTCCAACTCATCCCAAACCATCTCATTAGGTTGAGGTCAGGTGATTGTGGAGGCCAGTTGATCTGATGCAGCACTCCATCAATCTCCTTCTTGGTCAAATGGCCATTAAACAGCCTGGAGGTGTGTTTTGGGTCGTTGTCCTGTTGAAAAACAAATGATAGTCCCACTAAGCACAAACCAGATGGGATGGCGTATCACTGGAACCTCACAAGCAGAGAACATCCGTTCACCTACTCTGCATCTCACAAAGACACAGCGGTTGGAACCAAAAATCTCAAATTTGGACTCATCAGACGAAAGGACAGATTTCCACCGGTTTAATGTCCATTGCTCGTGTTTCTTGGCACAAACAAGTCTCTTCTTATTATTGGTGTCCTTTAGTAGTGGTTTCTTTGCAGCAATTCAACCATGAAGGCCTGATTCACCCAGTCTCCTCTGAATAGTGGATGTTGAGATGTGTCTGTGACTTGAACTCCATGAAGCATTCATTTGGGCTGCAATCTGAGGTTCAGTTAACTCTAATGAACTCATCCTCTGCAGCAGAGGTAACTCCGGGTCTTCCTTTTCTGTGTAGGTCCTCATGAGAGCCAGTTTCATCATAGATCTTGATGGTTTTTGTGACTGCGCTTGAAGCAACTTTCAAAGTTCTTGAAATTTTCCGCATTGACTGACCTTCATGTCTTAAAGTATTGATGGACTGTCATTTCGCTTTGCTTATTTGAGCTGTTCTTGCCATAATATGGACTTGTTATTTACAAAATAGGGCTATCTTCTGTATTACACTCTACCTTGTCACAACATAACTGATTGGCTCAAACGCATTAAAAAGGAAAAAAATCCACAAATGAACTTTTAACAAGGCACACCTGTTAATTGAAATGCATTCCAGGTGACTACCTCACGAAGCTGGTTGAGAGAATGCCAAGAATGTGTAAAGCTGTCATCAAGGCAAAGGGTGGCTACTTTGAAGAATCTCAAATATAAAATATATTTTCATTTGTTTAACATTTTTTTGCTTACTACATGATTCCATATGTGTTATTTCATAGTTTTGATGTCTTCACTATTATTCTACAATGTAGAACATAGTACAAATAAAGAAAAACCCTGGAATGAGTAGGTGTGTCCAAACTTTTGACTGGTAACTTACATTGGGTTTACATTCAAACGCCCTCCAAACACCAGATTTCAGTTTAGGTGCACTACTTTTCATCGTTTTACTACACAATGATGGTGTTTTGAGTCATTCTATTTTAACAGTGTACAGTGCCTTGCGAAAGTATTCGGCGCCCTTGAACTTTGCGACCTTTTGCCACATTTCAGGCTTCAAACATAAAGATATAAAACTGTATTTTTTTGTGAAGAATCAACAACAAGTGGGACACAATCATGAAGTGGAACGACATTTATTGGATATTTCAAACTTTTTTAACAATTCAAAAACTGAAAAATTGGGCATGCAAAATTATTCAGCCCTCTTAATTTAATACTTTGTAGCGCCACCTTTTGCTGCGATTACAGCTGTAAGTCGCTTGGGGTATGTCTCTATCAGTTTTGCACATCGAGAGACTGACATTTTTCCCATTCCTCCTTGCAAAACAGCTCGAGCTCAGTGAGGTTGGATGGAGAGCATTTGTGAACAGCAGTTTTCAGTTCTTTCCACAGATTCTCGATTGGATTCAGGTCTGGACTTTGACTTGGCCATTCTAACACCTGGATATGTTTATTTTTGAACCATTCCATTGTAGATTTTGCTTTATGTTTTGGATCATTGTCTTGTTGGAAGACAAATCTCCGTCCCAGTCTCAGGTCTTTTGCAGACTCCATCAGGTTTTCTTCCAGAATGGTCCTGTATTTGGCTCCATCCATCTTCCCATCAATTTTAACCATCTTCCCTGTCCCTGCTGAAGAAAAGCAGGCCCAAACCATGATGCTGCCACCACCATGTTTGACAGTGGGGATGGTGTGTTCAGCTGTGTTGCTTTTACGCCAAACATAACGTTTTGCCTTGTTGCCAAAAAGTTCAATTTTGGTTTCATCTGACCAGAGCATCTTCTTCCACATGTTTGGTGTGTCTCCCAGGTGGCTTGTGGCAAACTTTAAACAACACTTTTTATGGATATCTTTAAGAAATGGCTTTCTTCTTGCCACTCTTCCATAAAGGCCAGATTAGTGCAATATACGACTGATTGTTGTCCTATGGACAGAGTCTCCCACCTCAGCTGTAGATCTCTGCAGTTCATCCAGAGTGATCATGGGCCTCTTGGCTGCATCTCTGATCAGTCTTCTCCTTGTATGAGCTGAAAGTTTAGAGGGACGGCCAGGTCTTGGTAGATTTGCAGTGGTCTGATACTCCTTCCATTTCAATATTATTGCTTGCACAGTGCTCCTTGGGATGTTTAAAGCTTGGGAAATCTTTTTGTATCCAAATCCGGCTTTAAACTTCTTCACAACAGTATCTCGGACCTGCCTGGTGTGTTCCTTGTTCTTCATGATGCTCTCTGCGCTTTTAACGGACCTCTGAGACTATCACAGTGCAGGTGCATTTATACGGAGACTTCATTACACACAGGTGGATTGTATTTATCATCATTAGTCATTTAGGTCAACATTGGATCATTCAGAGATCCTCACTGAACTTCTGGAGAGAGTTTGCTGCACTGAAAGTAAAGGGGCTGAATAATTTTGCACGCCCAATTTTTCAGTTTTTGATTTGTTAAAAAAGTTTGAAATATCCAATAAATGTCGTTATACTTCATGATTGTGTCCCACTTGTTGTTGATTCTTCACAAAAAAATACAGTTTTATATCTTTATGTTTGAAGCCTGAAATGTGGCAAAAGGTTGCAAAGTTCAAGGGGGCCGAATACTTTCGCAAGGCACTGTAGCTATGAGGAAGTGCTGCTTTCATGTTTGAATTGGTTATCAGAGCCGAAGTTTAAGGACAAGGGAACTAGTTACATGCCTACATATAACAGATACATTAGGAAAGCAAATGATGTCAAACAAATGGTTCAACATTCATATTAATGCTCATACTACCAACATATTTTACATACATAGATTACCAACTGGGGTCATTTTGACCCCAAGAAGAAACAGTTGTAAAAAGCAACAGCATAGCAAAATATTAACTTAATTCTTATCAAAATGTCACATATGTTACATATGAAAAAAAGTTGATTTGCATATCTGCTGTCAAACTAAAATGTCAATCTTTGCCTTAAATATGTGCAGCATTTTTTCCGAAGTACAATGCACACTGGTAATAAAAAGATGATTTACAATCATTTGATTGTAGTATGACTTCGTTTTTTAGAATTTTGAAGTAAATATGAATTTTGTCTTATTTATGTGGTAAAAATGAATGCCATTTATAGGGCCGGTACACCATCATTAGCATTTCTGCTCCGGAAATAATGGGAGTGGTAGTGCTTATTGCAGGAGGCTTCAAAAAGCATGCCCAAAAGTCACTTCAAACTACATGTTATAGCAACCCAAATACAATAACAAGTTGCACATACAAAATACTGGAGGATATTTCAGGAATTCTGATATTCATATAACATTTTCCGCAGAATAACTACATAGCACCATGTGTACATTCAGAGGGCAGCTGCTGGTTTATTTATTACAGTTGTACCAAGTATGTATACTACTGACAGACTTTTATGAGCTTTTTTGACCTCAACTCAGCACATATCTATGGTAATTTTGATTTTGTACACGGCCATACCTAGTTATAACAAGTTATAACCATAGGTGAGTACAGGTGCTCCATTTCTGCAGGATATCTGTCGATCGAACAGGCCCCCCTCCACCATCTGAGGATATGTATAACTTAATATTATGTCTCAAGAGAAACCTCGATTCAAATGAATACTTTTTTAGATTTGCCCTAGAATAATTACTCTTTGGAAGTACATACCAATACAGCTCTCTGTGTATACTCAGAGTGAATCTAATGTCTGTATTGCAGTTATAAGAATGTAAACCACTGGCAAATTGTTATACGCACAAAAATAAGGTAATTTTGTGTTTTGTCCATTATAAGATACATGGTATAGAAAAGTACAATCTTAGGCGGATACATGGGAAGCTATGTCTCTGCAGATGATTCGTCTCTATCTGGTCAAAATCCCTGATACAGGTCCCTGTCCACCCTCTGGTGGTATGGACAACGTGTTATTATGTCTCCAGAGAAACTTAGATTCAAATAAAGGTCCTATCTATCAAATGACTATAGGCAGAATGAGGTGTTTTTGGCTGGGTGTTCTTCATAGTCCATAATGATTCAGAAACATGAAATCATTATTTAGATTTGAAATGAACAAGTTGAGTGACAATGTCAATTGGAATAATTTAATAAAACAACTTTGGGCTATGATTTAAAAAAATATGCCTCTTCAGTTGGCAGGATGAGGGAAGAAACCCACTGGTCACATACTGGTTGAATCAACGTTGTGTCCACGTCATTTTAATAAAACTACGTTGAACCAACGTGGAATAGACGTTGAATTGACGTTTGTGCCCAGTGTGAAAGGGCTTATAAGAGTTTGGGTTTTGGAGTTGCCTATATGTGAACTTTAAGTTGGTTATTTTTTTTAAACAAATGTTACAGTTGGACACTCAATTATATTTTGATAAGACAGAAGACATTTCTTTGATATTGGATTTTGTCCAAACAAAAGTGGCCTTTTATGTGGCAGTGCCTGTGGCCCTTGCCGTGGGTGCAGTAACACAATTAAACCACAGGATGGCAGACAAGAGTTAATATGATATGAAATAATGTGTTTGACAGGGCTTTTCTCCAGGCTTACTTGGTAGACATGAAATTCTGCGTCTTGGTTTCATAAGGCACTTTAGTTATTTATCATACGGTCTATTTATCACACTATTTAGCTCCCGAGCGGTGCCGCGGTCTAAGGCATCTCAGTGCCAGAAACGTCACTACAGACCCTGGTTCGATCCCGAGCTGTATCACAACCAGCTGTGATCGGGAGTCTCATAGTGCGTCACACAATTGGCCAGCGTCGTCCGGGTTAGGGGAGGGTTTGGCCAGGGTAGGCCGTCAATGTAAAATAAGAATTTGTCTTAACTGACATGCCTGGTTAAATAATACAAATATTATTGTGGGGCACATATGTCTGGACAGCCCGGTCTCATAGACGAGATGTAACATAGTACATGTTAATCCGGTACACTCAAATTAGTATGATATGTTACATTTGGCATGGTTATATAAAACAGAAGGCAAAAAACGAATCTCACCACAGACAACTTTAGCATTTTCACTCATTTAAACTATTTACTACTTTTCAACTACTTAGCATGTTAGCTAACCCTTCCCCTAACTCTTACCTTAACCCTTTAACCTAACTCCTAAACTTAACCCTATCCTTAGCACCTAACCTTAATAGATAACCTTAGCCACTTAGCCATCTAGCTAACATTAGCCTCAACAAATTGGAAATCATAACATATCATACATTTTCATAACATATTGTACGAATTGCGATTCGTAACATAGCATACGAATTGCAATTCGGAACATATCATATATGAATTGTAATTCTTAACATATCACATGAAATGGATGACGCACATCACAAATTAATACATACCATACAAACCTAACATATATTTGGAGTATCCCGGAATTACATTTACCATGTTAAGTCTACCCATGAGTCCAGGTTGGTTTAGGCTACTCTTTATCATATTGTAGAGCTATTTATTATATGGCTAGCCTAATTGACAGCTGTATGGCACTGCATATAGATTAGAGGACAACACCGTTTCTGAGTATATTCTAGGTCTAGGCTGTAGTGGTCTGTGGCATTTCCCATGTTTTTCATTTAGCGGTCAGCTGAAAACCAGTGGTGCTGTAATACCACCTTTATTCAAGCCTCGCGTCACGTAGTTCTCCGGCGCGCGTTCCCCACTTTTGGTATGACCCCCTGACTGTGCCAGCAACACGTAACAGCTCTACCACTGAGGAAGCTGCAGTGGGCCTGCCCCCTTTAGCAATCGGATGTTTACTTGCTTTGTCAGCTGTGTCCTCGCAGCCTAGCCTACTATAGTCTACCTCCGAATTGATCAGAACCTCGGACTTGAACCCCAGAACAGCAATACATCAGACCGCCAAGGTTCCTTGTCACTAATTTCCCCTTCTCTGCTACAATAGGACCTTGAACAAGGGCGCATTACGTTCACTTTTGTTTTTTGCTAACCAGTAAAGATGACATTAAAATCCAATAAAAACGAACCCGCTGTCATACTTGAGCGGGTGAACAGTGCTCGAACAGCCCTCTCCGACCTGTACCTGGAGCAGCTGCTTCAAAACAAACCAAAGCCAGAAAAGGTAAGCGGTTTATAAGACATTCATACGATTGCCATAACATTCAAATTATAGAAAATATGTCTTAAATCAGATAAACAGTAGGCCTATATGTCTGTCTGGTAGGCTATAGCCTACGTACATTCCTTAGTGATGTCGTAAAAGCTATACAGATGTGTCTGTTAACTTCATTGCAGGAGTTCAAGACGCAGGGGATATTAATGCGCTGGTCAGCGCTGGTAAAATCCGGTTTAAGACGATCCTCTTGGTGTTCATGTGCTTTTTGTGTTTTTCATATATAGCCTACATTATTAAACATATTATTATTAATATATTTATATATGATTCATATATACATGGTTAAATATAGGTTTTTCCTATTTGTAAATAGTTTAACATGATGACCACACAGCCTATTATGTCATATAGGCTATCATGTTCAGAGCTTCACTCCAAGACGTTACTGCATGAGGAGAGTTCAGTGCTTGTCAAATCCTAGCTTAGTTTGTTCCAGACAGGTAATAAGCCAGATTCAGTTCTGCAATTTCTCTTACAAGGAACAGAAACCACACACCAGGCACAAGGGCTGCGTTTAGACAGGCAGCCAAATTCTGATCTTTTTTTTCACTAATTGGTCATTTGACCAATCAGATAAGCTCTGAAAAGATGTGCTGTGAATGGTCAAAATACCAATGAGTGGAAAAAAAATATCAGAATTGGGATACCTGCTAAATATGTGTATGTGACCAACAAAATTAGATTTGATTAGTTTAAACACAGCTTAGCAGAATCAGGTTAACCATTTCACAGCAATAGGGGGAAGTAGGCCAAGATGTGATGTCTACATAATGGATGAATGTATTTTTCAGAATAGGGGACTGACGATGGTACTAATTGCCAGCATAGGTCTACTATGCCCACTGTAGTTTTTAACACTACTTTTACCTCATGACGTTTGTTTAGACATGTCCATATGGTGATCATGTACAGCATCTGAATTCTACAATGTGTTATGCTCCAGTTGTAATCTTCAACTGTGTCGTTTCTAGGCATAAGTGACATAAGCGGCCGCTTAGAGCCCCACAGACACTAGCGGGCTCCAGGAAGTCTCAACTTACTGTTAGGATAGTAGAATACGCAACTGGCACATTTCCATTGAGGATGTACCCGTGTTTTCCCCGTGTCTCACTTGGCCAGGGCTCTGGCAGACCTGCTCCGACTTGGAGCCAAGGCAATGCCGTGGGTACTTTTCAGCGGGCATTTACATAACAATGGATATCTGTCAACTTTAAAGTAACTGTCCAGTATTTCCAGATTTCTTTGAAATATGACCTATAATTAATTACAGTAAGAGTGAAATAGTTTTCCTTCCAAAAAATAGTAATTAAGTATGTAGGATCTGCCCCTTTTTTCCAATTTTCACCTAAAATGACATACCCAAATCTAACTGCCTGTAGCTCAGGCCCTGAAGAAAGGTACCATTTGAAAGAAAATACTTTTAAGTTTGTGGAAATGTGAAAGGAATGTAGGAGAATATAACACAATAGATCTGGTAAAATACAAAGAAAAAACGTGTATTTTCTTTGTACCATAATCTTTGAAATGCAGGAGAAAGGCCATAATGTATTATTCCAGCCCAGGTGCAATTTAGATTTTGGCTACTAGATGGCAGCAGTGTATGTGCAACGTTTTTGACTGATCAAATGAACCATTACATTTCTGTTAAAAATGTTGTATCAAGACTGCCCAAATGTGCCTAATTTGTTTATTAATAACTTTTCATGTTCAAAATTGTGCACTCTCCTCAAACAATAGCATGGTATTCTTTCACAGTAATAGCTACTGTAAATTGCACAGTGCAGTTAGATTAACCAGAATTTAAGCTTTCTGACAATATCAGATATGTCTATGTCCTGGGAAATGTTATTGTTACTTACAACCTCATGCTAATCGCATTAGCCTACGTTAGCTCAACCGTCCCGTGGAAGGGACACCGATCCCGAAGAAGTTTTAAAAAGCAGCTTTTCTATGTTGGAATGATGTGGGTGTACCCCAACAACAGAATGGTGGGGGCATATACCGGTCATTAAAAATATAAATGTGAGTAGACCACTGATTGGCCAGCTCATCTTCCTTAGAAGGATGACATCATCGTCTATGAGGAAATAGCAAGTATTTTTTGTTTGAGAAGTTTGAGGTGGGGGTTTTTCAGTGTTTTTTCTCCAATTTATGCTTTGGCCACAAATACGAATATAGGATGAGTGAAAAACATTATTTGGGTATGAGTTAACAGAATATGGACGTTTTCACTGAACTGTTACTGTAACACCTTTTTACAAAGCGACAGTCTTGAATGATGCAGAGGTTGTTGATTCTGCTCACCACAAGCCTTAAAGTGGAACTGACAGTGTTTTAACTACTTTTCAAATATGAAACAAACAGCTAATCATAATTTCAGGCAAAAATATTCAATTCCCAGTTTATGCTACAAAACCAACTTTATAAGAGGTTTTAAAAATAGGTTGTGTTTGACAAAAAAATCTATGACATACAGTAAGGCATTGTAGGCTAGCGCACCTGTCATACACAAGGCTTGACACATTTCTATCTGGCCCATGCTAGGATTTGGGTTGTCAATTCATTTCGGCCCACTATCATACCGCCCGTGATGCGCTGCCCAACAAGTCACAAGCGAGTATAAATAAATCAACAGAGTCATCTACTTTATGAAATTACAGCCTGATGCGCTCGCGTCAGTGAATAAAAAAACAAAACATGTTTTAAGTTGAAATGTTATGACAACCTATAGCTACATTTTTGTTATTTGGAGTTATTAAATACTTTTCTGATTAGGGCCACAGTATATTATGCACATCTGCATGCATAGCAGTAAAGGCTGGACCAATATAATTTATCTCTCTATTGTTTAAATATGTTAAAATGCTATATACAGCATCCTATGTACAGGAGTGGACATTATAACGGCCATATTTTAATAAAACAATGGGCAGTTTGGGTCGCAGTTGCACGTTTTTTTTGTTAAAACAAGTAGTATATGTGTAGCAAGCTAACATATTGTTTTTTTCAGTGGCTACAGCTAGAGATGCAAGTGTCATTTGGTTAGCTAGCAAGAAATGTGAATCACTTTGCCAGCTAGCTATGCTGAACTTAAAGAACTGTTATCCACAGTTAGCATATCTCTTAGTTGTCAATCAAATGTATTTGGCATGTGTGGGCAGGCAGGCAAGTTCCCATTGAGTTGTCAAAACGTGGGTTGGGACCAGCATGCATTGGTAGGCAAGCTTCTGGTGATGGGTTGTTTGCGAACGAGTCGGCTCTAAAGAGCCGGCTCTTGTAGGTGAACGTTGGGAGCCGGCTTGCATGTCAGAAGAGTCTAATCTATTTATAAAAATAAATAAAAAATAAGATACGAATAATCAAAAGATTTAAATGAATTGAAATAACTAATTCAAAGAACGAAAAATGAAATCAAATAGTATAGGCCTAAATGCTCAAGCGCACACACATTCCTTCTGACTGTCTGCTCAGACTAACAGCCTCACCTGTTGTTCCTGTCAGTCAGACACTCAGTGTCAACCAAAGATGCGTGAGGGAGGGCCGAGCCAACTCACTCACAGTCACACACTTAGCTGTGTGTGAGAGAGGAAGGACAGCTGTGAAAACAATGTTAGAGCACAGTGTAGAATTTGCCAAAACAAAATCTCATATAAAGCCGTTTCTACGCACAACTTACAACGGGAATATGCGACAAAATCTCATATAAAGCCGTTTCTACGCACAACTTACAACGGGAATATGCGAACTGTGCACCCAACTGTGAAGCTAGCTGTAGCGGAGCTTTGAGAAACTAGTGCTAGTGATAGTGGTGGAGCCACCACCTCCACACGTGGAGATGTATCCACTCAGTCAAGTAGGCCCACTCCGCGACCCACAGCAACGCAGTCTTCTATGGACCAGTTTATGCCGAAGTCTATGTCTGTATCGAAACAAGGCCAAATTGATATTGCATTGGCTAAAATAATTGCCACCGATTTACAGCCGCTTTCGATCGTGGAGGACAGAGGTTTTAGAAATTATAGCAATAGTCTAATCCAATATACACAATTCCAAGCAGGAAAACCCTTTCAAAATCACTTATTCCACAACTGTACGAGAGCACACAGGCTTCAGTGTGGGAAAGAGTCCAAAAAGCTACTGCAGTTTGTCTTACCACTGACTGCTGGACATCAGGGGTAACCACTTCTTACATGTCGGTTACATGTCACTTCATTGAAGATTTTCTGATGTCTAGCTGTCTTCTGGACTGCTTTGAGTTCAGTAACAGACACACCTCAGAGAACTTGGCAGAGGAACTGTTGAGAGTGGCCAGATAATGGCAAGTAGATGGAAAAGTGGCCTGTTGTGTTAGCGACAATGCAGCTAACATAACCAAAGCCATGAACATTTTAAAATGGACCCATCATCCTTGTCTTGCCAGTGGGTCATCACCTTCAGCGCATCTCTTACAATCAAGAGATGCTTTGAAGGTGATGACCCACTGTGGACAAAGTGAAAGCAGCTGTGGAATACTTCCACAAGAGCACAGTAGGTGCTGAAAAACTAAAGTCTACATAACGCCAGATGCCGATGCCTGAGCTGAGGCCTAAACAAGACTGCACTACAAGGTAGAATTCAATATTTTATATGTTGAAGCGGTTTCTTGAGTCAAAGGATGCCATCATCTCTACCCTGGCCATTGTCAATGCACCAGTTGATGCTCTGACCCAAGAGGAATGGGAGGTGGTGGAGTAGGTGTGCAAAGTCCTGGAACCCTTTGAGCAGGTCACTGTGGAGATCAGTGGCGAGAGGTACAGTAAGCAGTTATTACAACATCATTGTTTAATCCAGTATTATATATGTATATGAGCAGTAGATGAGAATGTAGTATCAGTAGACAAAACATGAACCTGAACTAATCAATTACTCTTCTCTCTTTTCAGCTATGTGACAGCCTCAAAAATGATACTCCTGTGTGAGGGTCTGCAGCGAATCACAGCCAGCCGCCAGAGAGAAGCAAATGTAACCACATGACATGTGACAGAGTAGATGGACACCCTATGTTCATCAATGGACAGAAAGTTCCACAGAATGGAATATAATCAGGTGCTATCAGAAACCGCTACACTTCACCCCAGGTTTAATAAGTTAGCCTTCAGTGATGCCAGAGCGATTGATGAGGCTCATCAAAGAATAACCTCAGCAGCAGGGAGGGGCAGCCCCAGCAGTCATCTGGCTCAGGCACCAGGGCAACAGGAAGAAGAGGGATCAGATGCAGCAGAAGCACCAGCTGTAGCTGTAGTGTAGCAAACATCTGCTGTTTGAATGCTGTTTGATGAGAGAGCAACCGGGGATGCAGCACGAAGGAATCCCTCAGCAGATGCCATAATGGAGGTCTGATCCTGTTTGGAGGAGCCCCCTCCAAAGATCCACAGATCTTCTGAGCTGGTGGAAGAACAAGGCCTCTGTCTACCCACGGTTTACTAAAGTCATGACAGGGAGACTCTGCATAGTGGCCACATCCGTTCCCACTGAGAGGGTCTTCTCGAAAACAGGACAAATTATTACTTAGAGAAGAAACCGCATCAGCCCCTCGAAAGTGAGGCAGCTTGTATTTCTGAATGCAAATCTCTCATAAAAGCAAAATATGGTCAGCATTGCTGTGTGCTGCTGGTTATAACATGGAAATAAAGAAGAGAGAGAAACGAGGGACCAGTTTAATGTTTTAAGTGGGATGCTGCAGTTTTGCAAATTGTTATTTATTTTTCTTTGATATGGTGCAATATTCTATTATGCTGTTCAGATTGTATTAGATTTGAATGGTTAGATTTATATGCACTTTGTTGATATACATTAAAAAGTTAGACTTTAAATGCAAATGTTTAATAGCATTCTTTTTCCTAACAAACCAATGCATTTTTAAATACATTGTGGGTAAGGTAAAGTATGATTTCATTTAATAATTTAATTAGAATTGTTTTAACACCAATCGTAGTCAAACTATTGCAAACTGTTTGACTTGAAAAAATAGAAAACATATTTTTTTAAATAGCCGTTTGGGATCCAAAAGAGCCGGCTCTTTTTGGTGAGCTGAGCCGAACGAGTTGGCTCACTGAAAAGAGCCAGAATGCCCAATACTACAAGCTGCAGAAGGACGAGCAGGCTACTAGGCAATTTTGACGGTCAACCAGCTGAAAAAGTTTGAGAGACTTTATCTAATGTTCCCTCATTAGATTTTTGCTCATTTTGCTCTGGCTAGCATTAGTTGTTGATCTTGTTGTTGTTGATGTGCATAGGCAACTTAGGGAGAGATAGCCTACCTTTTCATGGTTGTTTGATCACTAGGACTGTGAAGTCCCCACATGTAAGAGGACTCCCGTGGTATTTACTGTACATATTTGCCGAAATCCATTCAAATGCGTTCTAATGATCTAAAGTCGCATTGTTGCTACTGCCTGTAAACACACAGTCCAGTTCAAAGTGAATGATGCCAGGCCCGTGTGGCAAGTGGCTTATTTACATATAGTCCTGCTGTAGCTCTGATTGGCTATGGCGCACCAGTCTGCATAGACTCCGGTGCTGGACAAGACAGATGTTTTTATTAGGTTTTATTTAC
This sequence comes from Oncorhynchus mykiss, assembly GCF_013265735.2. Lineage (NCBI taxonomy): Eukaryota > Metazoa > Chordata > Actinopteri > Salmoniformes > Salmonidae > Oncorhynchus > Oncorhynchus mykiss. Next base: position 43,133,665 of record NC_048574.1, on the reverse strand, counting down.
CGCAGTGTCTATTAATTGTCCAAATGAACGGCCGCTTTCCCACTCTATATTTATATAGAATCTCCACAAATGTCTTACTCTACGTCATTCCCAAACATTCTATGATGAATTCTATGAAAACGTGAAAATGACCATATCTAAGTGCTCGCTTGACTGAAAATGAACAACAAAGGTGTCATATTCTTCCTGGGGGTGTATATGAACAGATTTGAATAAGATTTCACGTTGATAACATGCTGTCAGTCAGTACCACTTCAAGTGACACACTACTGATGGAAACGCAACAACTCTAGAGCTTATACACATTGACTTAAAACATTGGCGTCCCACTGTTCTATGGGTAAATCTCAATGGAGAAGCACCAAATGTGTACGTTTTCCTCTTTTTATGTCAGTCACCGACAGTCACTCAATTAGCCCATGTCGGCTAACATTTTATAGATTGCTAGGTAAATTAATCTAGCTAGCTATCTAAATCTTGTAGTAATTCTGGCCAAATTACTGACCAGGCACCTTGTGTGCCTAAGGGCTCTGACATCCAGGGGGCCCCTATTGGTTTTTCTCACTCAGATATCATATGAACATGGCACGAGTCATGGAAAAATGTGTAGAATTGCAGGCAATTCGTTTCAAAACAGCAAAATGTTCTCTCCATCGCATGGCAAAATGCATAGAACTGCAGGACATTTCCTTTAAAATTGCTAAATGTTTCTCTCAACCCCATGGTAAAATGAATAGAATCTCATGAAATGTATTTTAAAACTGCAAAATGTTTCTCTCGACCCCATGGGAAAATGAATAAAATCTCATGAAATGTATTTTAAAAGTGCTAAGTTTTCTCTCCTCCGCCAAGAGGGGGGCGACTAAAATGTTTGGACGGTGAGGTGGGGGGGCCCCCCAACCAAATCTTTCTTAGGGCCCCCAAAATGCTAGAAACGTCCCTGAGCGTCAAGGGATGCAGGCAGCTGTTCTGGATGTTTTAATATGGATTTTCGTCTGTCTTCTTAATTATTTGTGAAAGACTTCCGTATGTCAAGTAAGGGTCTTACAGTAGTAGTAGGCTCCCATTCCAACCACACATTTCACCATGGACCTTTGACCCCACAGGTGAGGTGCTATCATCGTCTTAATGAGGCATAACTATAGTAGACCATTAATCCCCTCAGTCCCATTGGTCCCCTAGGTCAGGATGGCATTCCCATGTCCTTGTCTTTGTTTGCTTGCCGAGCCAGGTGTGCCTATTAGATGCAAGCAGGAGGTTGTCCTTTGTCTGTCTCAAGTGGGGATTTCTTGGTATGTGATGATTGTACAATAGGCCTCGCCAGTTTCAGAGGATTAAGGCTAAGGTGCATAGCAGCGCCTTTACTGCCTGGAGTTTGAGGGGATTTACTTGAGGAATGGGTCACCCATAGAATTATGAATTAGAATACTAGAATGGACATTAACCTTCTTATGATGGTCAAAAAGATCAGCCATGTTGGTCTGGGAGTTGGACAACCATGATTTGCTGGTGCTGTGATAAGATATTGTGCAAAACAATGAATTTGAAGATAATCTGCTCTATAGCCAGACAGTTTTAGAGGAATTATTCAAATGAACTGCCAAAATGCCAACATTCCATTTAAAAAAATGCAGTCAATCCACAGCCCTACACTGGCTGAAATCGGTTGATGACAGGATTTAGACAACTTGTAAATACATCAAGTACTGACATTGTAACACTCACAGCATTCCAAGAAAGCAAACATTTTGACGTTTATGGTCTGTTTGCATATATATATTTTAGAGGCTATTTATACAGATAATTTGTATGAAACCCGTATGAACTTTTTTTAACAATTATATAACAATATTTTGAGGTGACAATATTTTCTACTACACAATTTCTGTTATATCACATGCCTCTAGTAATTGAATAGGATCTCTATGGTGTCACCCCTCTATTGAAGTGGAATGACGGGTTCAAATACTCTGCTTGATCAGAGAAGGAGCCAATGAGTGATAGAGTAAGCTTGGCAATCAAGTTCGAAAGAAGCCATGACACTTCCAACAAGGACTTAGTAGCAACTTTGACATGGTAAGGGGAAGCCTTGCGTGGAGACTTTTCCCTGACATCAGCAACGGGTGTAATAACCTGGTGCAGCAGTACCTCAGGGAGAGGCTGAAATGTGAAATCATCATCTATTGTGAGATCTGGACTGTCGCCAAGTCAGGATCATATCTGCTTTGAGGAGGCAAACTAATATCTTATCTTAAGAATATCGTAGAGATGAGTGCTGGTGTCTCATTCTTTGTGTGTGTGTGTGTTGCTTGTGTGTGAATAAGGCTTCCCGTATGTGCTAGCTGCCTGGAGTGTGCAGACTACATAAGCTGAGTCATGTTTCACTGGACACTAGCCTAATCTTCCAGGCTAAAGAACTGCAGCTTTCTATAAATAGACACACAGCAATGTCTGCCTAATGCACGATGTCTCCCATCCTAAACCCTTGTCTCATCGGAGCAGTTTAAACAGGGACAGACAGACACTAGAACATTGCGGATGTGCTTGGGTTATGTTCCGTGCTCTCATCCTCTCATTGAACCAAAAAACATGTCCTCGTGAATAATGTTGCTCTGCTTTTTATATCAAGCTTACTTGAAATGATGATACCTGCTTGCGGGTTGTGTAATTACAAAATGATTATGCATTACATTTGTTAACTGTGTATTCTACATAATAAGTACTATGTAACAATGAGTACCAACCACACTACTTCACACTGTACCTGTAGTTGTAATTACAATATAAATACATACTGTATGTTTTCACAACACTTATTGTGAAGTGGGACTCATCCAACATGAGCTCGACTAAACAAAATGCCTACAGCAATATGTGAGTGTAGGCAGAAACTTGTCTCATATTTTCTTCTATATTTTGAATGCCATTTATTGTAGCATTTATGTTTAGATATAGGGAGGGGCTCACAGATATGTGCTACCTTAGGCTGCGTTTACACAGGCAGCCCAATTCTGATCCTTTGCCCAATTATTGGCCAAAGAGCTGATCTGATTGGTCAAAAGACCAAGTAGCGGCAAATGATCCGAATTGTGCTGCCTGTGTAAACGCAGCCTTACCGCTGTGGCCCTGCAAGGTCTCGTGGATCAATAGTTGTTAGTCTATTGGTTAGAAATCTACCCTAACCTAGCCCTGGTATGTTTGGGAGGGTTTGATTATAGAGACATTAGATCCAGTTTGTACCTTGGACTATTTGTCTAGCAACCTTGTGTTGTTGCTGTTTCACTGGAACACTCTGTCTTTCACATTGTGTATTCACAGCCATATTCACAGCACCCGGTGTAATTCCTCATGTTCATTTCTTATCTAAATGAATACAAAAATATCCTACATTCCAACATAACAGATGAATGTTATCGTCACTGGATTAGGTGATGGGAACCACAGATGAATGAAAGAGAACACAACACAGCATCACAACACAACGCTGTGTTGTGATGCTGATTCAAAACATGGCCCTTAGTCTCTGTTGTTTTTGACACTACTCCCCTGCCCACTTCAATTTTTTTTAAATGTATTTAACATTCATTTTATCAGGGAGTCGTAAATAGTAATCAATAACCAAGCTTCCATCACTGGTGGATGACTACATCTCCCAGAGACCTGCTGTTCACACACTGAGGTCAGGGGTCAACACCAACTAGGAAATCACATGTTCAAAAGACCCAAAGGCTTCAAGACCAGATTGTTTTTCTTTGACTCTGAGACCCTCCCCCAGCCCTCCTCGTAATCGGACACCGCTCAGTGCAGTGGACGTAGGAAGCCACAGAAGAACATAGTGTTTTTCTTCTGGGAGACTGGGAGTGCCAAGGACCTCCACAGTTGAATCCACCCGGGCACTTTGGAGCCTGAAGTGTTTTTATTTTTTTTTAGATGGTTTATAATTCGCTATTTCTGAGTTCTGTTGACTAGTTCAGCATTATGAGATAAAGAAGATGATTGACAATGCTTACTCTGCTAAAGCGACATTAGGAGGGATTGTACCATGAGCGGCTGTAAACTTGTAATAATGCTATAGTTAAACTGTGTTACCTGTTGAGGAGGATTACCCTCTTTGTTTACTGTCAAACTGATAATATCTACAGTGGCTGCTTGCCTAATTTGACACTAACAGCATAACGAGTTTTGTATTTCACATGACATAGTAACAGGACTCTTTTGGAATTGTATTTACTTAACCTTTATTTAACTAGGCAAGTCAGTTAAGAACAAATTCTTATTTTACAACGACGGCCTACCCCGGCCAAACCCTCCCCTAACCCGGGCGACGCTGGGCCAATTAGCTCTAACTGGGCTGTTGATTACTCACTAGTCAAACTGTGTTGGGTATTAAAAGGCTGTCATCTCTACCTTTTCTGTCTCACTTTAGACCTGGGGAGTCAAACTTATTTTTCCCCGGGGGCCGCATTCGGTCTTCAACGAGGTCCGGAGGGCCGCACTGAAAATCAGCAAGATATTCATTTTAAAGTATACTGAGTTATATATAACGTATAACCACCTGTGGGTTGTATGTTTGACAGCCAAACTTTAGACCCACACCTTTTTCATTCTTGGCTGTAACTATAGAAACGGGATCTTGTTAAAAACCCTTGGTTCCCCTTTTGGAGAAGTTCCAAAAAAAAAGCTTCAGGAAAACTAGCGCTCGTCAATTATGCAAAGCTGACCTTGAAATCACGGCCCAGTAGGCAGACAGTTCACCAAGGTCGGCTTGTAATATTGGGAACCAAGTATGCCCGAGTCATCATTAAAACAAAAATGGAACGTTTTTCAACTTTGTAGTAAGCTTGTTCAAGAAATGCGTGTGCTGTGTGTTCTTCAGCTGACCTCGGCGGTTTTCTGCTATTAAAAATATTCATTATTCAGATGACACCAGTTACCCTTTAGACCAAAGTCTGGCAGTTTCCTTTGAACATGTGACTTCCTTCGCTGTCCAACCAAGGTCAGCACTTTGTAAGGGGATTTATTGAAGACTGGGTGAGCCTGTCCTTTTATGACTTAGTCCTGTGTGCTGAACAATATGATTAATGAACTTCAACCTTTTTGCCTGTATGATGGTGAAACTATTGTCATGTGTCCCTTACCAGTTTCTTTCAAAACAGGCCAGGACAGGTCCGTCTTGGTAAACATGCAGCATACTGCGCTCTATGGCCCTATGGGGATGTTTTCAGTGTTTACCTTGGATCCAGTCTGAAGAGTGTTCCACTACAATGATGTGCTGATGTGTTATGACAGACACTATTTCTACACTTCTGGTACTGGTCTCCTGTAATATCAGTATTATGTTGCAGAGTAAACAACGTGTTTACTCACATTGACCACAAGACCCCTCTAGGCTTTTACTGGAACACTGCAGACTAGTCCACATGGTGTTGAAGCCTAGTGTGTGTGTGTGTGACCTTGCTGCGTTTCCGGGACTGTATCTTCCGTAGAGAAGAGGAATCTCCCATAGACTCTGCATGATTAACCCCCCCCCCCCCCCCCCACACACACACACACTCCCCATGGCCAGTGGCAGCAGCACCAAACAGGGCACAGAATCTTAACATCTGTCCTCGGTCATTGCTGTTTTAACATTCAAGTCTATTCAAAATGTCGGAAAGAATCCACAGCCTACTGGGGTTTGTGTTGAAAGAAAAATGGGCCTGTGTCAGGCTTTGACAGTATCCTTTTTGTCATTCTCAGTCAGGGAAGGTATGGTCAGGATCAGGGTTCAATTTTCCCTACCTCAGCATTTTTCTCAAGGCTACCCACGACCAGTTTGTTTGAGCCTGGGCGTGTGCATAGTGAGATAGTGTACACAGTTCCTCCTTAAATGGGGAGAACAGACAAACATCAAACTGGTTGTTCTATGGCCAAGACAACAATGCATTTTCAGACCCAGTCAAAGTGGTTGGGTGAAGGGTCAGTCTACAAGTAACAGCGGTAACAAGTTTGACAGTTTGTTTTTCATCTTTGTTCAAAACCCATCTGTCCTCGTGGTTCCTCCGAGGCAGACAACTTTAGGAGTTTTTTTTTAGGGGTTGGTGAGCATAGAAATAGGCATAATAGACCTTGTCCTAAAACCTCCACACGATGTTTCAATAATATAATATGCCATTGTTGCACATAGAACACACACTCTAATGATAACCCACTCGGTTACAAGGGACAAGGAGAGACTAAAACCGATAAGATGAAGGAAAATTGCTTTGTGAAAATATTATGCCATTTGAGTTGTTAGTCATTTTTATGGCCTTGTTGTTTTCCCTCAAAGACATCACTGCCATCATCCGTTCTTTAGTCAGTGGATCTGACTACACTAGACAAGACTACTGGCGTATTGATTCCTATTCGTATACAGAACTATGACAGATTACCCCCTTCTTAGAGGCCTAGTTATGTTTCGGTGAGCTGATAATTGTGGAAACCAAACAAAGCTGTCAGAGTCATTGCGAGTGAACTTGTGTCAGTGCGATGTGGCCAAGCACATTGAACAAATGATTAGCTCATCTAAAAAGAGAAGTTGTTTACGTGGTTGACAAAGGCACCATTGGATTTCTCTGAACTAATATTATTACGTTCCATGCCCCCCATAGAGCTTAAGATCGTCAACATTGAAGGGACACTTGCAGTTATCTGTTAAAAGATACTCAAACGTATCTACGTTAGATAGCGTCTCTCAAGCCACAGAGCTTTGCATTGAACGAACTCACACCACTGGAGCTGGCAGCGTGTTCCATCAGGGAGCGTAGGAGGCTTCATTCCATTACTGCACCTTACAGGTGGTAAGCAACCTTTGTCACCCAGGGGTCCATGTACAGAACAGTCAGGGGCTAGATTAGTCTGATGGCTGTCCACCTGAGTGGTTTTACTCATCCCTAGCAGGGCTAGTAATGTGATAATGCCCATGGGGCTGGGGGTGAGAGCAGTAAAAGTGAATTAGGCAGTGTGATAAAAGCTTGTGCCGCACTGTGTGTAATGGAGGGACATCCGCACAACAGAGCAGGCCAAATCCCACGGGAGGTCCCATCTGGACCGGTCTTCTTCTATTATCCTCTCCATGTGTGGAGTGGAAAGGGAAGGCTCCAATCTGCTTTAAATCATTTCATGGCCTACTTTTGGATCCCTGTTTTGAATTAGCTGCTGTGGTATTTCAAGGTCACAGAAAGGTCATTCACATAGAGCACTTTGGTGTACTTAAGCGTTTGGCATTTGTATTCAATCAAACCTGGTTTGCACATCGCTGAAATGGAATGGGTGGAGTGGAGGTGAGGGATCATCAGCAAAGGCCACATTCCTTTGAGTTACATTACACACAGCTCAGTGTTCTTGCAGCCAGACAGTGGTCAAGTGGCCAGGGTTGCTATGTGTCGCTGTAATGGATGTCATAATCTTTACGAGGGATTTGTTTGTTCATATCAATACTTTTCTTCGAAACACGATCTCACTCAGGCGTAGCCATGGCAATCTTTTAGCAGGTGAACCAGAGCAGCGGATATGGGTTGTCCCTGCCTAATGAGCTGGTGAAAATGTGGAGTTAATTTTCAACCCTGAACAGATGCTGAAACTGCGAATTAAACATGGCTCTTGGGACACAGCCGAAAAAAAGCTTTTAATAATGCCACTAGAAATGCCAATGTTCAAATAATCTGACATCAGATGATCAGAATGCTGAACTCGTTGTATTTACAATGTATTTATGTATTCCCAGTAAACAAACAGCTGTATTGCTGCAACTGGCAATGCTTTTGAGTTGTTTGGGTACTTTGCATGAGATTGTCAAAGGGCTTTTCCAAGATTGCATTGTTCCACAATTTCTAAAACAAATAGGGCCAACCATTGACATCTAGTAACCCTGCAAATGTGGCTGTTTTGGACGGATTATGACATTTTGTCAAGATGATAATCCAAAATTCCACGTCTTATTGTGTTCACAGTGAGTTTTTCACCCCAGTATCCTATTGTCAATGAATCCATCTCCTGTGCCTGTTGATGTGGAGTCTTGATATGTTTTCCCATAGGGGGTTATGCCAGCCTATGAGACAAAAGGAGCAGAAGTATACACCAACGGCAATGCTGGTCACATGAACGGAACTGAGCCAACTAGGATGCGTGAGGTGGCGTTTGAAAAAAATCCCTCAGAGCCCATGGTAAAATCATTCAGATGCCAATTCCTCTCTTTTTATGTCTCGCTAACTCCCTTTCTGTCTTTCTCTCCTCTTTCGCTTCCCCATCTCTCCTCTATCTCTGTGACTCACTCTGTCATTTTGAAGATGGGTTGATGTGTGCTGTTTTCATGTTTTTTTTTTGCCTTTAGGGGGTGACTCTGAAATTTAATGGAAAACAGAAGTGCACTGTGGCCAGAATATTACATGGGGGAATGATACATAGACAAGGTACAGAACTCAACCACATCGGCGAACATACTGAAGTGATTTGAATGAATTTGTATTAGAACAGCAACATTATCCCCATACTTGTATGGAAAATAGACATGGGTTATTTGCCTGATAACTCTCTCTGGCCATACTGGTTATTCTGTACCAGTGCTGATTATTTCCTGTCCTTCTCCAGGTTCCCTACATGAAGGGGATGAAATAGCAGAGATCAATGGAACGAGTGTGGCCAACCAATCTGTCGACCAGCTACAAAAGATCTTGGCGAGTCCCTACTGTCTCTATTTTAACAAAGAAAAATATGCTGAAGCGCATTCTGCCCCTGAGAGAATGGGTGACATGTTGCAATCTCACAATCCTAGTTTTGATAGTATGGAGTGTAAGTAAAATGGTTGCCATCCTCCCATTACAGAAAGATACCAACGGAGTAGTCACAATGAAAATCATCCCCAACCAGCCAAGGTGCTCTCTTGTGTGTGAGGTAAGCCAATAAATGACCCAATGAATGTGCACCCTTCCCCTTCCCCTGAATGGACTTGGCTATAATCACTATCTGGACTGAATTATTTTTTTTTAAATTCACCCTTAAGTCAAATTTCAATTGCATGCATAATCAAAGAAATGGTTACTATTCAAGCAGCGTTATTATGCTCATTGTTAGACTAGTTCTGCCATTATATTCCAAATTATTTCATCAGATAAATACTGCAGGTACAGTTGAAGTCGGAAGTTTACATACACTTAGGTTGGAGTCAGTAAAACTCGTTTTTCAACCACTCCACAAATTTCTTGTGAACAAACTATAGTTTTGGCAAGTCGGTTAGGACTTCTACTTTGTGCATGACACAAGTAATTTTTCCAACAATTGTTTACAGACAGATCATTTCACTTAGAATTCACTGTATCACAATTCCAATGGGTCAGAGGTTTACATACACTAAGTTGACTGTGCCTTTAAACAGCTTGGAAAATTCCAGAAAATGATGTCATGGCTTTAGAAGCTTCTGATAGGCTAATTGACATATTTTGAGTCAATTGGATGTGTGTCTGTGGATGTATTTCAAGGCCTACCTTCAAACTCAGTACCTCTTTGCTTGACATCATGGTAAAATCAAAAGAAAAGAGTGTACTTTTTGGAGAAATGTCCTCTGGTCTGATGAAACAAAAATATAACTGTTTGGCCATAATGACCATCGTTATGTTTGGAGGAAAAAGAGGGATGCTTGCAAGCTGAAGAACACCATCCCAACCATGAAGCACGGGGGTGGTAGCATCATATTGTGGGGGTTCTTTGCTGCAGGAGGGTCTGGTGCACTTCACAACATAGATGGCATCATGAGGCAGGAAAATTATGTGGATAAATTGAAACAACATTTCAGGACATCAGTCAGGAAGTTAAAGCTTGGTCGCAAATGGGTCTTCCAAATGGATAATGACCCCAAGCATACTTCCAAAGTTGTGGCAAAATGGCTTAAGGACAACAAAGTCAAGGTATTGGAGTGGCCATCACAAAGCCCTGACCTCAAACCTATAGAAAATTGTGAGCAGAACTGAAAAAGCGTGTGCGAGCAAGGAGGCCTACCAACCTGACTCAGTTACACCAGCTCTGTCAGGAGGAATGGGCCAAAATTCACCCAATTTATTGTGGGAAGCTTGTGGAAGGCTACCCGAAATGTTTGACCCAAGTTAAACAATTTAAAGGCAATGTAAACTTCTGACCCACTGGTAATGTGATGAAAGAAATAAAAGCTGGAATAAATCATTCTCTCTACTATTATTCTGACATTTCACGTTCTTTAAAATAAAGTGGTGATCCTAACTGACAGGGAATTTTTACTAGGATTAAATGCCAGGAATTGTGAAAAACTGAGTTTAAATGTATGTAGCTAAGGTGTATGTAAACTTCCGACTTCAACTGTATATTTTTATATATATATATATATATATATATATATATATATATATATATAGTACATCCTTTAGTTTGCAAGAGGTTGACAGTCATTACAGAGGGCCTCAGTCACCTATTGGTGCCATTGACTCATAACCTACTCTACTCACGTGCTATAACGTAATCTAAATACTGTTCCTATTATCTTTTGACCTTATCAGCAAATTGGTGAATTATTATTCACTACCACCATTGTAATAAGACAAATAAACTGGGTTCCACAGGGTTAATGTTCTTTTTCTACGATACCATGCTTGAAACGTGACCGTATCTTAGATACGGTACCTTCTGTACCTCCAATGATATCTTCTCCCAAATCCTCTTTATTAAATAGAGTTTGTTCTTTGTCAGGCGAATCCTCCCCTTAAGCCAATGAAAGACACAGGTGACTATACAATCATTAGATTCCACTAGTGGCCCGATATACAGATCATCACTCATGTTAGACTGGCGAACTGAACTGAAACACATTGGTAGTGTTCAACTTTTCATTCACTCTGCCATCTGCTGGTCACATTATGCCATCACATCTCCCCCAATTTATGGCAGTGGATAATGATTGTTCTGCCTTACAACCTAAAATGATGAAACATTTCGAGATATGAGTTTCATTTGAAATGTGAACTAATTGAAAAACAGTGTTATACAACAGAATGACAAACCCTTCAATCAAAGTCATGTTTGTCAATTCCAGAATAAAAGAAGCATGTCCAGGCATTATGATAACTGCTGGAGTAGTATGGTCCGTGATGGCAGTCTAATGTAAAGCTTTTTACCCATTGATAGATACTAATCCAGCAAATCGTTTTCTATATAATTATAATTAGGATAGGCTACTAAGCCTATCCTAAACTATAGGGTAATTATATAGAAAACGATTTTGGAGCCCAAATCACTCCTGTGGATGGTACTATGTCCTCTGTGTGTTGCGTCAGAGAGCATAATACCACGGGAAGCGTTTGTGACCCATTAACTGATAGATTACTAACTAACCCTAACATCTAGGATGCTGTTGAGACAGGTAAGTTATCTCCTTATTTTAGAGTAATATACAATTCTACCATATGCTGGAAACTGCAGCGCTATAAATCATTGCAAAGACCATATTAACCGCAATACACATATTCCAAAATGTTTTGCCCAATTCCCAGCAAAGGAGATCATGTCCTCTCAGCCATCTCTGTGTGTGCAGCTGTTCTGTGTTACTCAACAGACGTACATGAGGGCTCAGTTTGACTACGACCCTGCCAAGGATGACCTCATCCCATGCAAAGAAGCAGGGCTGAAGTTCAAAACGGGCAACATCATTCAGATCATCAACAAGCATGATCCAAACTGGTGGCAAGGCAAGGTGGACATCTCTACTGCCGACTTTGCTGGAATCATCCCCTCCCCAGAACTTCAAGAATGGTATGATCCGCAAAGTAGAGTAGTCCATCCACATCTGATTACCAGTAAACAAAAAAAAAAGCTTTTGCCTCAAAGTTGCTCTAAAGTCCTGGGATCTGAAGTACTGGAACCCCTAGGATCAGCTGACCTTAACCTGAACAAAAACATCAGATGCTTAAAAACACACTTTGCTCTCAACCAAAAAAGAAAGATCACTTTGCTCCAAATAAAATATAGCGGTAATGTGTTAGAGGTAAAAAAAAAAAAATCAATTGTATGGATTGTAGGTGAGAGTAGGTTTTCAGTGTGTGAGTAACCCCAAGTCTCTCCTCTCTGCTCCAGGCGGGTGGCAAGTAAAAGCAAGGCCACAGAGGGCACTCAATCCTGCAGCCCCTTTGGAAAGAAGAAGAAGTGCAAAGACAAGTATCTGGCCAAGCACAGCTCTAGTAACACTTGTTATTTGTTTATACCCAATACAGTCTTGAGAACTACCTATACTAACTACATGTATAATGTATTCTACATGGCATGGGATTGTTTTAGATCCCTAAACCACCCATGTATTATTTTCTCCCTTTTGTTAGTCTTTGACCAGTTGGACGTGATTTCTTATGAAGAGGTTGTCCGGCTCCCTGCCTTCAGCAGAAAAACCTTGGTGCTTATTGGTAAGCTCCCAATGTGATCATCATAATCAAGACCTGCCTGCAATAAAACAAATTGAAATCACAATAAAAGTGAGTATATTAACCTCCCTTGGCCTTCTGTAATCTCTCTTTTGCAGGTGCACCAGGTGTAGGAAGGAGCCACATCAAAAGCTCGTTGCTGACCAAATACCCAGAGAAGTTTGCCTACCCTGCACCACGTGAGTATGACCTTTACTTCTAATGATCTTCTGTCTGGTTTTGCCAAATCCACCAACCTACATTAACTGGGGCTCGATCCAAACAACAGACACCACCAGACCCCCACGTAAGGACGAGGAGAACGGGCAGGAGTACTACTTCATCTCCAATGACGCCATGACCAAGTGCATCACTGGGAATGAGCTGCTGGAGTATGGCAGCTTCCAGGGGTTCATGTTTGGTACCAAAATGGAGACTATCCAGAAGATCCATGAGCAAGGAAAAATTGCCCTGCTCGATGTGGAGCCACAGGTAAGCATAGAACTTAATATACACTACACATGACCAAAAGTATGTGGACACCGCTCATTGAATATCTCATTCCAAAATCATGGGCATTAATATGGAGTTGGTCCCCTCTTTGCTGCTAGAACAGCCTCCACTCTTCTGGGAAAGCATTCCGCTAGATGTTGGAACATTGCTGTGGGGACTTGCTTCCATTCAGCCACAAAAGCATTAGTGAGGTCGGGCACTGATCTTGGGCGATTAGGCCTGGCTCGCAGTCGGCATTCCAATTCATCCCAAAGGTGTTCGATGGGGTTGAGGTCAGGGCTGTGTGCAGGCCAGTCAAGTTCTTCCACACCGATCTCAACAAACCATTTCTGTATGGACCTTGCTTTGTGCTCGGGGGCATTGTCATGCTCAAACAGGAAAGGACCTTCCCCAAACTGATGCCACAAAGTTGGAAGCACAGAATGGTCTAGAATGTCATTGTATGCTGTAGTATTTAGATTTCCCTTCACTGGAACTAAGGGGCCTAGCCCAAACCATGAAAAACAGCCCCAGACCATTATTCTTCCTTCACCAAACTTTACAGTTGACACCATGCATTGGGGTAGGTAGTGTTCTCCTGGCATCCACCAAACCCAGATTAGTCCGTCTGGCTTGGCCGGATGGTGAAGCGTGATTCATCACTCCAGAGAACACGTTTCCACTGCTCTAGAGTCCAATGGCGGCAAGTTTTTCACCACTCCAGCCGAATCTTGGATTTGCGCATGATGATCTTAGGCTTGTGTGCGGCTGATCGGCCATAGAAACCCATTTCATGAATCTCCCGATGAACAGTTCTTGTGCTGACGTTTCTTCCAGAGGAAATGTGGAACTCGGGTATTGAGTGTTTCTACCGAAAACAAACTTTTACGCGCTTCAGCACTCGGTGGTCCTGTTCTGTGAGCTTGTGTGGCCTACCACTTCGCGGCTGAGCCGTTGTTGCTCCTAGACATTTCCATTTCACAAAAACAGCACTTACAATTGACCGGTGTAGCAGGGCAGACATTTGATAAACTGACTTGTTGGCATCCTATCTGACAGTGCCATGTTGAAAGTCACTGAGCTGTTCAGGAAGGCCATTCTACTGCAAATGTTTGTCTATTTTATATACCTGTCAGCAAAGGGTGTGGCTGAAATAGTTGAATCCACTAATTTGAAGGGGTGTCCACATACATTTGTATGTATATTGTATTTTTTTTAAAAACTGTTGGTTAGCATTGCAATTCATTTGTGTCAGATGAATAACATGGTGCTTGTTTTTCCTTGTGATCAAGACATTGAAACTTTTGCGGACGGCAGACTTTGCGCCTCTAGTGGTGTTCATTGCACCTACCAACTCAGCTACCCAGGTACATTGCTGCTCATTCGTCACATCCAGGAATTTTGGCTATTTGTTGAGGACCTTTCAAAATGCACCATTTATACCATATCAACCTTTCTAATAAGTAATGAAGTCCCGAAACTCTCAGGAGTCTGAAACATCTCTGTCCCTTGTCTTGTAGTCGGAAGCTGTGCAGTCGATCCAGAAGGAGTCAGATGCCATCCACTCCACCTACAGACACTTCTTTGATGTGCTGCTGGTTAACAACGATGTTGATGAGAGTGTGAAAGGAGTGGAGGCGGCCATAGAGCAAGCCACTTCCACCCCACAATGGGTGCCGGTTTCCTGGGTCTACTGACCCGTGTACCCCCGAAGAACAGTCTAACAAAACTGTTTTAATTTCACAAGACCTGGCCACGCATTACTGATACACCACCAGGTTTGGGTAGCAGCTAATCGCTATGGTTACTGTCAATAAGTTTTGCACAAGTGCATAAAAAAAAAGCAATACAGAAGATACCATTTTATTTCAGAAAGTAGAATGAAACTCACAAAGGGATATTTTAAATCTTTGTAAGAGCTTAGTGCTTCTGGCTTTTCAGGTGCTGAATGATGGGTGCCATATGACTGCAGCTGATTATTAGCATGTGAATGCATAGAGGACCACTACTGTGAACGTAACACTTTACCTGACAGGGTTTCATCATCAGTATCCTTATCTCGGGTTGAATTGTAAACAGGGTGTCGTGAAATGTTACATAACTATATTGGCCATATGGTCATGTATTAAAATACAGGGAAAACGTGTGTTCTACATTAAATTGTCAATGTTCCTCGTGAATTATTTTGTTGACCTCATTAAATGGTCTCAGCTCAGAAAGGTACACCGCACTTTCAAACTGAATTCAATTTCCCTCCTACACCATATTACTGGTCATGTTTCACCATCAGCTGGTGTGAAAACTACTTCTGAATACAAAAGTCAATTATTCTACCTCTCCCCCTGCAAGTCATTATACTGCAGAAAATAGCCTCAGATCCTAGACACTGGGTAGACAGGACAACGGCAGCATAACAAAAACCATTTCATTTCAAATGTCAATTTATGATTACAGCTCATTTGTATTTACAGTACAATATAAAAAAAAAATGCCCGTGGCATTTCACACAGTCGAGGGTACGCCCAGAGTAAACCAAAGTCCACATAGGGACAGTAGTTAAAACATGTAAAAACAAGGAGTACAAAAGCAAGGTCATACAGGGATTGTTGAAATCAGGGCTCTGCTACCCAACCACAACATTATAAATCAGGTTTGGGCCTGTGTTTTCCCTCATAAAATAACTAGGGTATGGGTATCACTAAATTGATCACTAACATGTTTTAAGCTGGGCCACTTGCTAGTGCTCTGCTGCACATTAGTCACATCAGACTAAAGTCTGAATATTGTGTCAGAAGTGCTTCAACCACAAATAAACACCCGAAGAGATTTATTTCACAAAATAAATGTTCCTTGAGT
Source organism: Oncorhynchus mykiss (assembly GCF_013265735.2). Lineage (NCBI taxonomy): Eukaryota > Metazoa > Chordata > Actinopteri > Salmoniformes > Salmonidae > Oncorhynchus > Oncorhynchus mykiss. The sequence goes on along the minus strand of NC_048574.1, from coordinate 43,117,883 downwards.
TGGAGTTTAGTGTGACAAAAGTACTTAACATGTCTCGATTATTGAGCAGAGAAGCTTAAGTGGAGCCGCTGCTGTGGATATTCACAGAGTGCATGTAGAGCCAGCTGCCTTGTGCCCAGGGACTGAGTGACAGATAGAAGTCGCTAATGGATTTATTAACAGAGGAAGTTACTGATGATTTCGGGTAGGGCCGGGCTTTAAATTTGGAAGCAGCAATCGGGCTTGGGTAGCGCAAAGGCCTGAAAGTTCCGGATATGGGTAGACTGAATGTCGCAGGCATGGGTAGGGCCTGAATGGCTCTAGTTGAGATGTCACAACCGTATGATCATAAGACTAGCCCCTTATGATTCGCCATTTGTGGTCATTCTGGACAGATTAACAAAACAAAAAATGTTACTCGGTTCTTGCCCCGCCTGCTGTCTCTTCAGCACCTGCTGCATCTGTAGGATAAATATCTGCAGGCACACATTCTGGACCCTCACAATTCTATGGTCCTTTCATTGTCCATAAGCTCTTCACTCCGCTTCTGCATCCGCTTCCTTCTTCTTCTTCTTTTTCTTCTTCTTGGCACTCTCGCCCACCTGCGCATAAGGAGATTTGTTATTCTTTGGGTAAATGTTGAAAGAAATTCAAAGTTCTAAGGGAAAATGCTCTCTGCAGTTTAAGTGCACGTTGGCTGTAGCGACTTGTTAACAAAGTAGATGTGGAAAATGTAAGGACCCAACATGACCGGATGCTCACATGCTCGAATGACTCACACCCCCAATAATGTAGCAGACCGACTCCCTCTGAAGCCACAGGCAGGTTGGAAAGGGATAACTGTCTGCACTGGTTGTGCACTCGTAGGCATGGCACATTATTAACTCACTGTACATTACCAGTATAGTTACTGAAAAACTACAGCCGAAAAACATGAAGTCAGTATGTCCCTTGCTACGACCAGAACTTCTCTAGCCACAAGATTATACAGCTGTCCAGTCTGGCCAGCAGCAGAAACCCACCTCTCCTTCTGTCTCTGCTGCTGGCTCCGCCGCCTCTGCAGCTGGGTGCTCCAGTTTTTGCTTTTTTTCCTTCTTTTTCTTCTTCTTCTCCTTCTTGGGGTCTTCTGCCAATGGAGTGGAAGGTGCTGAGGCTGCCGCAGCATCACTATCGCTGTCTTCCCTCTTCCTCTGAAAGATTGAGAAATTGTCATTTAGTCCATCTCATGAGCTTAATTTATGTGGAATAAACTGCTTATTTGGCATGTGCCAATACCACAGGAGGCTGGTGGCACCTTAATTGGCGAGAACGGGGCCGTGGTAATGACTGGAGCGGAATTAGTGGAAGGTATCAAACACACGGTATCCAGGTGTTTGATGCCATTCCATTGCTCCGTTCCTGACATAATTATGAGCCGTTCTCCCCTCAGCAGCATCCTGTGGCCAGCAATACCAGAGTATAAACTTGTGTTAGCATACCTTTGCGTCCCCATTGCCGGTTTCTTCAGCCTTGGGCTTGGACGCACTGAAAATGAGAAGGCAACATGTCTCACTGTTTCAGACGCATACCGTATTTAATTTACAAATACACCTACATCCACAAACTAGTCATCAAGTTCCTCACAAGTTAACCCACATGGGTGGGAAATAATAACTATGCATGTTCACACAGCTCAGCTGCCAGACATGCAGAACAGATGACCAGACCTCTGCTGAGCTATGAGAGTTGATGTTGCAGACTGACTCCCTCAGAGACCACAGGGCAGACCAGAAAGGGATAACCGTCTGCTGACTAGAACCAGAACGTGTAGGTTTCAACACCACTGCTCCATCAAGCGCCTGTTAGACTGGCTTCACACCTGTAATCTACGTAGCCATCCTTCCAGTCTGATGGAGTGCTGTCGTTGGCTTTGCCGCGTTTGTCCAGCAGTCCCTTCTGGATCATCATCTTCTTCTGGCTGGCCTGTTCATTACAAATCAAAATCTTACTAGTAAGAAGAATAACAATGTGCACTAAAAGCATAAAGTTGTAAAATGGGAAGACTTCCAGTAGCTTGCACAAGAGGTGATACCTTGGGCCCCAAGCCCCACTTGCGGGGGTAGGTGTCGCGTTCCATGATGACCCTCTTTATCTTGGCCACGACACCGTGGTCACACGTGGAGATCACTGCAGTAGTCATGAGGGCAGTAGCTGAAAAATCAAAGGGGGAAACTTGAGACACGAACATAAAACATGTATATGGAGAAAATGTGGTTTTTCAAAGCCATCAGTCAAGGGTGATAGATAATAGGTCATCTTTGCACAAAGCGCTAATGCCGCCTATGAGATCATCATGTGGCCTTTTGGAAAAACCTCCCAATTGCTTTGCAGAACAGCATATTTCTATTGCTCACCTATACAAATGGCCTCTCCTTTGGTTGTTATCACCACAATATCTTGGTTCATCTCGATGCCATCCTCATATCGTAGGACACCAGGCAACATTATCTTTGCTCCATAGCAGATCGCATTCACCTGGGGAGAAAATAAACCACACAGTTTATTTAAAGACGTGTTCAGTCCTCTAAACAAGGTCAGTTTGAAAATGACACCCAGACTATCAATGACAAGGCCGAAATCACTCACTGCACTGTCTTTCATGACCAAACGTTTGTGCGACACCAGAAGCTTCTCCAGTGGGTAGATGACTCTGCGCAGGTACGTCTCGTCCTTGTTGTGGTCATACTGCCACTGAGCATCCAGCACATCGTGCATGGTCACCAGGTTGTCCTGCAGAGAACAAGTTCCAACATTTAAGGAGTCTAAAATACATGACACAAACAGAACACAGGCCTAAATATAATTTCCATAACATGCTGGCTAGAGTGGAATCAAGTGGCTGGGCATGTCTACTTCCTACTCAGAGCCACTATGCCATTTCTGTGCCAATGAATAATTACCGGAACTGGGGAGAGGCCCAGAGCTGAACTCAACACATTGGACTTCAATTTAACCACTGACAAGACACAGCCAAAGGATTGAGAAAGACGTGCGACTCACCCTCTCTCCCAGAACACCAGAGCGAACTCTCCTCAGCTCCTGCATCTGACCACCAACACCAAGGAGGAGCCCCAGGTGGACACACAGGGTCCTGATGTAGGTCCCCGCCTCGCAGCTCACCCAGAAAATACCTGCAACAAGCACAGTTAGTTTATTATCTCTATGCTAACAGCTTCTTTCATGTATTAAAAGTACCACCCCGCCCCCCCCAGAGCATGAGGAAATAATGCATTAGATTCCTTACCCAATCTCCTCTCTGGGTCGTACTCAATGAGTTTGCTTTCATAAACGGTCCTAACTCTCAACTGGCGCTTAACGGCTGCGATGAGAGGTGGCCGCTGGAACAAGGCACCTGTGAGGGTTTCTATTCCCTAAAAGAAAAAAAGAGAGAAGAAAAAGAAGTGTTGGATTAACCACGAACTCCCAAAACACGGTTATATCACCCATTTCCTTTCTAATGTGTGATCAGGTGTGTCAACTCGTCTTTGTTATCGCAGGGCCCTCCAGTCCTGCCCCTGGCTCCAGCATGAGCTGCCCCAGTAGAACACTGAGGTGGCAGAGTGGATCCCGGGACACAGCAGACACTCATGGCTAAAACAGACATGCGCACCACAGAGAAAGCAGGACCCTAGCAAGCACTCAGAGAATGGATAAACACATTCATCATCTCACATCCATGTCAAAAACCTTCATATGAAAAGGTATTATTTTACAGTTAAATTAAAACGTTGAGCCATGCTAAGACAAACTATTAACTTACCCTAGCAAGTGTGTGCTCATTCTCAATAGCATTGTGCAGCCGAACAATTCCCACATACTCTTTGCCTGAAACAGACGGCAGAAGAGTAGTAAGGAGTGGCCAATCTTAATGTGTTTACATAACCAGCAGGAGGTAAACAGTCCGAGCAGGAAGGGGTTGGGTTTACAAGGCGACTCACCTGCACTCTGCTGGGACTTGACCAGCCGCGTGGCTCTGTCCACACACACAATGAGGCAGCCGGTCACCTTGGGGTCCAGGGTGCCACTGTGGCCAGTCTTCTCCACTCGCAGGATACGTCGGATCCAGGCCACCACCTCATGAGAGGAGGGATTTGCAGGCTTGTCCAAGTTGATGAAGCCTGTCCTGCACATCACATGGATCGACATGGGGTTAGAGAAGAGGAGCAAAATGAAATCACAGACAAGACGTCAATACTTTCAAATGCATCCATGTAGAGCCATCAGACAAGGGTGATAGATAAGAAGTCATCTTTGCACAGAGTGCTAGTGCAATCTATTTACATTCATCATGTGGCTTCATAAAAAATTTGACACAGAGGAAAATAATTAAGAACCAAGGGTTACCGAACATAATCCTGAATGCTCCTCTTCAAAGGGTTTGAGCCATTCGGCAAAGGTGTGTAGTGAGCTGTCCGAATGTTGAGTTTGTCAAAATTCTGCAACACAATGAGTTAGAATTAAACAAACTAATTACAGTTACAAATAACTAAATGTAACCGCAAAGGGACGTGCATGTGATCAGGAGTTTACGCTCGTCTTAGTTGTGACCGGGCCCTTGACACGTGCATCAGCACACCTGCCCCAACAGTTACCCCAGTAGAACACTGGGGACAAAAGCATAGAGTCAGGCCGCTGAACCCCCTGAGTCAAGAACAGACACAGGAGGCTGCAATGCCAGGGCCCAGCAGCACTCAGCGAATGGATAAACAAGTTCATCACTTCAGATACAGCATCCTGCTTCTACAGATAAGATGACAAGCACAAAGAAAACTCACTTTCAACAGCAATGGCCACTGAGATGTGTCCAGACTGGCAACTTTGGACTCTGGTTTGATGAGGAAATCACCACTCTCCTGAATATCCTGTAAAAAAAGATATATATATATTTAGGAAAATATACACTACCATTTTCATACCATTTTAATCTATAACAGTGAGAAGCTTTTAGCCAACTGGAGCATAACAATTATAATAAGGACTTACCCCAACTTCATCATCAGAAACTGTCTTTTCCTTCTTCTTCTTCTGTTTTTTGGCAGAGTTCACTTGAAAGCAAAAACAGAGAGATACACGTTACTAATCACTACATTTTTCGTTCCATGGCATGACGTTTATACAGGGGGATCCCCCGTTTTCAGAGGTGGTGGTTGATAACTAATAGATCTCACCTCCATACGCATACCATTATTGTGAGCCATTTCAGACAACGAAGAAATCGTTATAGCGAGTAAGAATTATCGGTAGTTCAAGTCATCCATCATTGGAAGCCCACACTGGATTTGGTAAGGCACACCCACGTGGCCTTTACGGCCTGCACATGGTATAAAAAAAATAGGCCTTTACGGCCAATTTGACCAAACGAGGTACTATGCCAGCGTTCACAGCAACTTGTATATCTACAAACAGCCACATAACTCGGATATGCCAAATTAACGAGCTAGTTAACTGAACATGCTTATATTAATCTACTTGCAACTTACTACGGTTAGCTACTTATTACGACTTGCTAAGCTAACTAAAGTTAGCTGGTCATTTTGCTAACAAAATTCGGCAAGGTTGCAAAACCATCTGGGAGCATACGCAGGTAAATAAATATGCCATAGACCTAGCTAGTTGGATAGTCACACGGTTTACACTAGATCAGCAAAGGCTATTGCGAACGTGGCCGCCTATTTGACCATGCCTCCATGTTGAGGGTGCAGCAGTGCTGCTAAAAAACATGCAACAATTTCCAAGTAAATAAACATCGTAACTAGCTACACACCTCCCATTGCGTAGCACTTGTAGCCAGCTAAATAAATAGTACCGTTAGGCTGTGCAAAGAATGGCTGCAGACCACTTACTTTCAACGTCCGCCATCTTCGGTGTGCAATGAGACTGAGGGGGACACGTGTGTTCAATGCGCATGACTTTTCAGGAAAAAGCGCTACCTCCCATCCAAGCCACGCGATAGTTCATTCTAGAATCAAATCAAATCAAATTTTATTTGTCACATACACATGGTTAGCAGATGTTAATGCAAGTGTAGCGAAATGCTTGTGCTTCTAGTTCCGACAATGCAGTAATAACCAACAAGTAATCTAGCTAACAATTCCAAAACTACTACCTTAGACACAGGTGTAAGGGGATAAAGAATATGTACATAAAGATATATGAATGAGTGATGGTACAGAGCGGCATAGGCAAGATACAGTAGATGGTATTGAGTGCAGTATATACATATGAGATGAGTATGTAAACAAAGTGTCATAGTTAAAGTGGCTAGTGATACATGTATTACATAAAGATGCAGTAGATGATATAGAGTACAGTATATACATATACATTTGAGATGAACAATGTAGGGTATGTAAACATTATATTAGGTAGCATTGTTTAAAGTGGCTAGTGATATATTTTACATCATTTCCCATCAATTCCCATTATTAAAAGTGGCTGGAGTTGAGTCAGTGTGTTGGCAGCAGCCACTCAATGTTAGTGGTGGCTGTTTAACAGTCTGATGGCCTTGAGATAGAAGCTGTTTTTCAGTCTCGGTCCCAGCTTTGATGCACCTGTACTGACCTCGCCTTCTGGATGATAGCGGGGTGAACAGGCAGTGGCTCGGGTGGTTGTTGTCCTTGATGATCTTTATGGCCTTCCTGTGACATCGGGTGGTGTAGGTGTCCTGGAGGGCAGGTAGTTTGCCCCCGGTGATGCGTTGTGCAGACCTCACTAACCTCTGGAGAGCCTTACGGTTGTGGGCGGAGCAGTTGCCGTACCAGGCGGTGATACAGCCCGACAGGATGCTCTCGATTGTGCATCTGTAGAAGTTTGTGAGTGCTTTTGGTGACAAGCCAAATTTCTTCAGCCTCCTGAGGTTGAAGAGGCACTGCTGCGCCTTCTTCACGATGCTGTCTGTGTGGGTGGACCAATTCAGTTTTCTGTGATGTGTACGCCAAGGAACTTAAAACTTACTACCCTCTCCACTACTGTTCCATCGATGTGGATAGGGGGGTGTTCCCTCTGCTGTTTCCTGAAGTCCACAATCATCTCCTTAGTTTTGTTGACGTTGAGTGTGAGGTTATTTTCCTGACACAACACTCTGAGGGCCCTCACCTCCTCCCTGTAGGCCGTCTCGTCGTTGTTGGTAATCAAGCCTACCACTGTTTTGTCGTCCGCAAACTTCATGATTGAGTTGGAGGCGTGCGTGGCCACGTAGTCGTGGGTGAACAGGGAGTACAGGAGAGGGCTCAGAACGCACCCTTGTGGGGCCCCAGTGTTGAGGATCAGCGGGATGGAGATGTTGTTGCCTACCCTCACCACCTGGGGGCGGCCCGTCAGGAAGTCCAGTACCCAGTTGCACAGGGCGGGGTCGAGACCCAGGGTCTCGAGCTTGATGACGAGCTTGGAGGGCACTATGGTGTTAAATGCCGAGCTGTAGTCGATGAACAGCATTCTCACATAGGTATTCCTCTTGTCCAGATGGGTTAGGGCAGTGTGCAGTGTGGTTGAGATTGCATCGTCTGTGGACCTATTTGGGCAGTAAGCAAATTGGAGTGGGTCTAGGGTGTCAGGTAGGGTGGAGGTGATATGGTCCTTGAATAGTCTCTCAAAGCACTTCATGATGACGGAAGTGAGTGGTACGGGGCGGTAGTCGTTTAGCTCAGTTACCTTAGCTTTCTTGGGAACAGGAACAATGGTGGCCCACTTGAAGCATGTGGGCACAACAGACTGGGATAGGGATTGATTGAATATGTCCGTAAACACACCAGCCAGCTGGTCTGCGCATGCTCTGAGGGCGCGGCTGGGGATGCCGTCTGGGCCTTCAGCCTTGCGAGGGTTAACACGTTTAAATGTTTTACTCACCTCGGCTGCAGTGAAGGAGAGTCCGCATGTTTTAGTTGCGGGCCGTGTCAGTGGCACTGTATTGTCCTCAAAGCGGGCAAAAAAGTTAATTAGTCTGCCTGGGAGCAAGACATCCTGGTCCGTGACAGGGCTGGTTTTCTTTTTGTAATCCGTGATTGAATCACCAGAACGGGAAAAAAATGACATTTTAGTTAAACTAATTAGAGTTCAACATTTTGTGATAACACCATTAAACTATAAAAGAATGCATGACACTCGTAAAAAAATAAATGTTCCTTTGATGCTGGATATGTTTTAATGCATGTCAGTCTGTCTTTGCATGACAACAAAAGAGAGCCACCGAATAGAAATCAAATCAAATTTTATTTGTCACATACACATGGTTAGCAGATGTTAATGCGAGTGTAGCGAAATGCTTGTGCTTCTAGTTCCGACAATGCAGTAATAACCAACGAGTCATCTAACCTAACAATTTCACAACAACTACCTTATACACACAAGTGTAAAGGATGAAGTATATATGAATATATGAATGAGTGATGGTACAGAACAGCATAGGCAAGATACAGTAGATGGTATAGAGTACAGTATATACATATGAGATGAGTAATGTAGGGTGTGTAAACATATTAAGTGGCATTGTTTAAAGTGGCTAGTGATATATAAAATGTATTAATTTTTCCATTATTAAAGTGGCTGGAGTTGAGTCAGTATGTTGGCAGCAGCCACTCAATGTTAGTGGTGGCTGTTTAACAGTCTGATGGCCTTGAGATAGAAGCTGTTTTTCAGTCTCTCGGTCCCTGCTTTGATGCACCTGTACTGACCTCGCCTTCTGGATGATAGCGGAGTGAACAGGCAGTGGCTCGGGTGGTTGTTGTCCTTGATGATCTTTATGGCCTTCCTGTGACATCGGGTGGTGTAGGTGTCCTGTAGGGCAGGTAGTTTGCCCCCGTGATGCGTTGTGCAGACCTCAATACCCTCTGGAGAGCCTTACGGTTGTGGGCGGAGCAGTTGCCGTACCAGTCGGTGATACAGCCCAACAGGATGCTCTCGATTGTGCATCTGTAAAAGAGTGCTTTTGGTGACAAGCCAAATTTCTTCAGCCTCCTGAGGTTCGCCATGCTGTCTGTGTGGGTGGACCAATTCAGTTTGTTCGTGGTGTGTACGCCGAGGAACTTAAAACTTACTACCCTCTCCAGTACTGAGAGGGTAGGGATAGGGCTCAGAACGCACCCTTGTGGGGCCCCAGTGTTGAGGATCAGCGGGGTGGAGACGTTGTTACCTACCCTCACCACCTGGGGGCGGCCATCAGGAAGTCCAGTACCCAGTTGCACAGAGACTGTTCTCTATGCTACCACACGGCAAACGGTACTGGAACGCCAAGTCTAGGATCAAACGGCTCCTTAAAAGCCTCTAACCCCAAGCCATAGACTGCTGAACAATTCATCAAATGGTCACCCAGACTATTTACATTGACATCCCCCCCCCTTTGTTTTTACACTGCTGCTACTCACTGTTACTTATCTATGCAGAGTCACTTTACAAATTACCTCGACTAACCTGTACCCCCACACGTTGACCCGGTACCGGTTCTTCCTGTATATAGCCTCGTTGTTGTTATGTAAATATCTTGTGTTACGTTTTGATTACATTTTTTTTACTTTATTTAGAAAATATTTTCTTAACTCTATTTCTTGAACTGCATTGTTGGTTAAGGGATTGTTGTATTTGGCACCTGTGCTTTTTTTGTTGTTGATTTGATTTAATAATATGGTATTCTGAAGAAGCAGGGCTGCAGCTTTTATCTCCAAAATACTGCAGCTTTTGGCTGGAGACTCTTCTTCACTCAGGCCTGCAGACCCAGGGAGCGGGCAGTGTTCAAGACGTCGTCTCTGGTCAGGTAGCAGCCACATAGTTGCCGCAGGCCTGTGAAGGACTCCCGACCATGCAAGACACGCCAGTTATCAATGAAGAGAACCTACCAGAAAAAGAGGGAACATACTGTATTGTTTGTGTATGATTTTGTAGTACATTACCCATCCCCTGAAACCCAATCCTGGTTTCAGAATGTCCCCCACCCGCCTCTTATATCAACATGTAGTGATGAATCCTTTCTGTCTAGATCAATGAAAAGGCATCACTTTTTCCTTACCTTTCCAGGCTTCAGTTTGACCCACAACTCATTCTCTGGCTTCCTCAGCTCTGTGGTCAACTGTCTGTGAGCCACATACCATCGATTGACATCGTCATGGGGGATAGTGTTTATGACTGCCCGGTCATAGTTATTGTATCTGTGAGAGAGGCAACCAAGCAGGAGGTGATACCATATTAATCCTCAATATCAGATGAAATATTCATAACATTGAGCTCAAAGGATCAAGCTCTGGATTAACAAGTGTTACGCTGTATACACTATTATTTTTTATTATGAGCAAAAGATCCTGAGCTTCCCACAAAGAACCCTCCCAAGGGACTTAATTCATAATGATGGGTGTAGCATTTCTCAAATGTGTACAACATTGTGAATTAATAGCTAACAAACACTGGTTAGAGGTTGTATGGCCTAAGATGACAATGGAAGATATGTTTAAAGCAAGACATTCAGGGAGACATTCACATCTCAAATGAAAACAGACTGGTCATACCGGATCATGTACACCTCATTGTTCCAGGGATACACGTTGAGCACAGGGCCGATGCCTATCATGTGGTTGCGGTGGTCGCTGACATTTTCAATGTACTCATGCTTGATAGGCACCCGTGCTAGCAGCTCAAAGTTGTCAGGTGTCTTCTGGAGTACTTGGTCTGCAGAATAGAATCCATCCACGAGTAGTGTTCTTCCTCCCGTTCCCTCGTGTTTAAGGCAATGGAACACTTGGATCCTGTAATTCAAAGTCAAAGTAAGTCACATGATGTCATGAAATGCCCTGTCATTTCATGGGACACCAAGGTGGAGCCTATCACACTATATCTTGTTTTATCAAGATTCAAGAAATATGTGCCATAGCAATGTGCATCTGCCTTGCATCTTATCAGTTAAAAAAAGCCATAAACCGGTGTTGAAACAGTGTCAAACTGCAGCTTCCAAAAGGAATGGCCTGTTCCACAATGCTGAACCTGTTGTTAAAACTGTCCATTTAACTAACAATATATATTCCATTTAGCAGACGCTTTTATCCTAAGGGACTGACAGTCATGCGTGCATACATTTAAAGTATGGGTGGTCCCGGGAATCGAACCCACAATCCTGGCGTAGCAAGCACCATGCTCTCTCAACTCAGCTACAGAGGACCACATCATTGTAATCACCTAACACAATAACCTACATAGATGTCTAACGTGTCTGCATCTGAAGAGGAATCTCAACCTAACCAAGATACAGATCAGCATGTGTGCTGCCGTGCTAAATTGACCTGCCATGATAACTCAAACAATTAACACCCATCCGTGTGTGAACATCTTCTGAATACGTACCCACAAGGTTCCTGGAAGTATGAGGTGTCTGTGTGACGGTCCAGGGCCAGTTTGGTGTAGGCAGTGTCTCCTCGGGAGAAATCTGAAGTGAAGTTCCACATCTTGCCATACATAGTCTCCCTAATAGGAAACAGGAATGAAAAGTAGTCTGCCGTCTCAAAAAGAATATCGACAACACTATACAAGAACAATTAAAACATGTTTATAATGGCAACTTTACTCCAAAGAGTTATCTTTTGTTTCTTTGGGGTGTCAGAAGGAGGGCAATTACTTCTGATGGCCAAACAGTGTTACTGGACTAGAAGAATGGCCTCATCTGGCAACCATGTGCAATGCATTTCTTCTAACACACTTCTTCCTCCCTCCCTTCCCTCCTCGTCACCCCAAATTAGAGTCTAGTATAAAGAGGGATTAGTGTGCTGGTTCAGGCATTGGAAACTTCAAAACCACACCACCTATGGAGTCCTTAATGAACCTGGTGGATTAATGAGAAGGCAGTACCACTACTCTCTCTTCTCCTCTTTGACAAATCCACACTCCATTCTAAGTGCTGAGAAAAGTGTGTTGTGCATGTTCACTTGGCAAAAGTATCAAGGGCTTGTTGTTAATTAAGGAAACCAACATCTTCCCTGTAGCAGGTAGCCTAGTGGTTAGAGCGTTGGGCTAGTAACCGAAAGGTTGTTAGATTGAATGTTAGATTGAATTAAAAATCTGTCATTCTGCCCCTGAACAATACAGTTAACCCACTGTTCCTAGGCCGTCATTGTAAATAAGAATGGGTTCTTAACTGACTTGCCTAGTTAAACAAAGGTCAAATACATTTTTAAAATGCACTGTTGCTTTGTTACAAGCATTGTAACAAGCTAACCTTATTAAATAATCTCCCATTCTAAAACCATTTCTGTTTGTATGCATTGTGGTGGGTGGTATGCAGCTACTTTTAAGACCCCTGAACACCCACTTCCCATTCCCTAAGAGGCCAGTACCTGATGAGGCTGACCCTCTGGGTAACAGTCTCTGTGGCCTCAACAGTTGGTGGGACACCCTCCACAAAAGCAATGCCATACAGCAGAAAGTTCCTGAGGAACTTCTTCAGTTCATCATCACAGGTCATAAACTTGTCCCAATTGGCAGGGGACACCTTGGCATTGGCATAGATGTCAGAGTTCCAGATGATGCGTGGCTGCATGGCACTCTGCTTCAGTCCCTCATAGCTGTTCTGAGCCAGCCAACTCAGGTTGTACTTTGTCACATGACCATCAGGCCCTGGGGTACACAAATCAAAGACAATTCCTTCTATTATACAATTCAATAACTGTTCCAAATAATGATGAGTAGCTATAGGTGCATATCACAGTGCTGCCAAAAAGGAAATGGGCTGAAATAAAAAACCATCAAATGACTGGCAATGGATTTAGAGGTTTTGACGACATCAAACAGACCTAGATATACGACCTCAAATGAAATGACTGATTGCAACGAGAGTAAGGGATTTAATGGTTACAGGGTAAAATAAATCATATGGTAGCAATGTCTGCACTGTCTACAGTATGTCATTATAGCCTTTTACAAGAGGCAAAGGTCTCCCTGAACAATGCAGTAACTATCTCAGGATTGGCAGTGGTCAAGTTCCAGGCTACTTCACAATGTGGGCTTTCTCTTAGTTGAGAAAAGCAATCTTCAAACCAAGACTTACATGTGAGGAAGAGATTCTCATCATCCACCCTGGTGTTGGCGGGACATATGTTCAGCTCCACATGTGACGTATCTAGGTTCCTCTGGTTGGTCTTGCTGTTGTAGCAGGAGGCAGAGCGGCAATGATCCCGTAGCCACACATAGTCAAAGTGCATCACAAGTCCTCCATAGCTGAGCTCTGAAGATTCAAATGTTAGATTTATAAGTAAATATTAGCGTATAATATGGAAACTGGCCTAGTCAAGTGTCAGGTCCAGACACTATTCTAAGCAATGTACCAGGTTAAAGTTCAATATTGGACCGAGTACGTCCCCACTCATCGACAAGGCTGTAGTGGAGCAGGTTGAGAGCTTCAAGTTCCTTGGTATCCACATCAACAACAAACTAGAATGGTCCAAACACACCAAGACAGTCGTGAAGAGGGCACGACAAAGCCTATTCCCCCCAGGAAACTAAAAAGATTTGGCATGGGTCCTGAGATTCTCAAAAGGTTCTACAGCTGCAACATCGAGAGCATCCTGACTGGTTGCATCACTGCCTGGTACGGCAATTGCTCGGCCTCCGACCGCAAGGCACTACAGAGGGTAGTGCGTACAGCCCAGTACATCACTGGGGCTAAGCTGCCTGCCAACTAGGACCTCTACACCAGGCGGTGTCAGAGGAAGGCCATAAAAATTGTCAAAGACCCCAGCCACAGACTGTTCTCTCTACTACCACATGGCACGCGGTACCGAAGTGCCAAGTCTAGGACAAAAAGGCTTCTCAACAGTTTTTACCCCCAAGCCATAAGACTCCTGAACAGGTAATCAAATGACTACCCGGACTATTTGCATTGTGTGCCACCTCCCCAACACCTCTTTTACACTGCTGCTACGCTCTGTTCATTATATCTGCATAGTCACTTTAACCATATCTAAATGTACATACTACCGCAATCAGCTTGACTAACCGGTGTCTGTATGTAGCCTCGCTACTGTATATAGCCTCGCTACTGTATATAGCCTCGCTGCTGTATATAGCCTCGCTGCTGTACGCACCTCGCTACTGTTTTTCCACTGTCTTTTTACTGTTTATTTCTTTACTTACCTATTGTTCACCTAATACCTTTTTTGCACTATTGGTTAGAGCCTGTAAGTAAGCATTTCCCTGTAAGGTCTACACCGGTTGTATTCGGCACAGGTGACAAATAAACTTTGATTTGAAAGTCCAACATTGGTTCTCAAGTAACACATGGCTGAAAAGACTTGGCATGGACTCTCAGATCCTTAAAAAGTTCTGCAGCTGCACCATTGAGAGCATTTTGACTGGCTGCATCTGCACTTGGTATGACAACTTGGCAAGGCGCTACAGAGGGTAGGTGCTACCCAGTACATCACTGTAGCTGAGCTCCATGCCATCCAGACCCACTGGTATAGAGGTCATCATAGGCTGTTCTCTTTGCGATCGCAGGACAAGCGGTAGAGATGCACCAAGTCTGAAACCAACAGGACCCTAAACAGCATCTACCCCCAAGCCATATGACTGCATTAACCCCTTTTCGAACAACCTTTTTTTGACTCATCACATATACTGCTGCTACTGTTTACTATCTGTCACTTTATTCCTAGTTATACTGAACACAAATATAAAACGCAACATGTAAAGTGTTGGTCCCATGTTTTATGAGATGAAATAAAAGATCCCAGAAATGTTCCATACTCAAAAAAGCCTTATTTCTCTGAAATGTAGTGCATTCATTTGTTTACATCCCTGTTAGTGAGAATTTCTCCTTTGCCAAGATAATCCATCTACCTGACAGGTGTGGCATATTAAGAAGCTGATTAAACAGAAGGATCATTACACAGGTGCACCTTGTGCTGGGGACAATAAAAGGCCACTCTTAATGTGCAATTTTGTCACTCAACACAATGGCACAGATGTCTCAAGTTGAGGGAGCTTGCAATCAGCCTGGTGACTGCAGGAGTGTCCACCAGAGTTGTTGCCAGATAATTTAATGTTAATTTATCTACCATAAGCCGCCTTCAACTTAATTTTAGAGAATTTGCAGCACGTCCAACCGGCCTCACAGCCGCAGACCATGTGTAACCGCGCCTGCCCAGGACCTCCACATCTGGCTTCTTCATCGTATTTCATCGTTTTTCTTCATCGTCTGAGACCAGCCACCCGGACAGCTGGTGAAACTGAGGATTATTTCTGTATGAAATAAAGCCCTTTTGTGGGGAAAAAACTCAACCTGATTGGCTTGGCCTGGTTCCCCTGTGGGTGGGCCTGGCTCCCCTGTAAGTGGGCCTGGCTCCCAAGTGGGTCGCCTATGCCCTCCTAGGCCCACCCATTGCTGCATCCCTGCCCAATCATGTGAAATCCATAGATTAGGTCCTAATTTATTTATTTCAATGGACTGATTTTCTTATATAAACTGTAACTCAGTAAAATCATTGCATTTATATTTTTGTTCAGTATTCTTGTACATATCTACCTCCATTAACTCATACCCCTGGTATATAGCCAATAACTCATACCCCTGGTATATAGCCAAGTTATCGTTACTCATTGGTAAGCTATTATTACGTGTTTTACTTTTTTATTATTTCTCTATTTTCTTTCTCTCTTCATTGTTAGGAAGGGCCCGGAAGCAGTTTCACTGTTAGTCCACACCTGTTGTTTACGAAGCACGAGACGATTAAAATGGTTTTTGATATGGACAACTTGAACTTCAATAACAAACACATAGGAAACTCGAGTGAATTAAATGCCAAATAACCATAGCCTTTGGTAAAGGGAAGCGCAGATTTGAAAAAACAAAAACAATAGTCAAGACACTCACCAAGGCATTCTTCCTGAAGTTGCCAATGACAACTCGTCGACTGTGGAGCAGCAGTACACTGCCAATACCTCGCTTCATTCTGGGTCCGTATGAGTCGGGAGACCAAAGGAGCCTGTGTTTTCGATATGGGTTGCAAATAGCCATGTAAACGGAAAAACACCCGAGCCAAAGCCATTATCTGTTAATGTAAAATTGGTTTAGATGGAACACTGGACAGATGCACAATTATATACAGCAGTTGATGTGGATTATTCGCGTCAGAGACTCCTGCACAAATGATAAATTCGCCGAAATACTTATGTTCTGTTAATTACTGATGTCCCCTTTAAGGATGGAGCACCCTTGGTCATGCGCAGTGTTGTTCTATGTTATTCTTGTACTAACTAGTGTTGAGTAAATGTGAAGCTCCAGTTCAATTGCTTGTATTCAGAGTCTTTCTTATTACATAAATTAGTACTAAGTGTTAAGACACTACAACTTAATTGCTTTGATTGAGAACAAATCAACTCGTATGGTTTGATAATCTGAGTATACAATGCTCACAGAACAGATCTCGTGGATTCCAGTCAACTGTTGATAGCAGCACAGTGACTTGGCTGTAATTCAGATTTCGTGAACCTTCTTCTGCTTCGATGAACGCCTACAATGACAATCGCGGGGTTTAATTATTAAACAAGTTTGCTCCATTTTTCCTAGTAGTTTATAGTATTTGCTGGCTAGCGTTGCAGTATTGTAAACTTTGGCCTCGTACCTTGCTGAGAACTGCTAGTATAGCAGCTATAAAATAGGGACTAAACAGTTTGAGGTCGCGTTCCTCTGCCCAGGCGTTGCTGTCGCATGTCAGATTTTACACCTTGATCACACCAGCAGTGTTATTGTGCAAAATGGTATACAGCATCATCTGGATGTACAACATACACATTCTGCTACCATTTCTGTTAAGCCATCTGCGCAGTTTTATGCATACGTTTTATAAATCTAATTTATGCACCACACTGCCAATGCAATGCAAACACAGCGTTCCATTGGAAATAAAAGTACTTTTGGTGCACCAAAATTAAATAACACTGTCAGTGTGATTGAGGCGTTCCACACCTGGGGCCTGTTGCACAAAACTAGGATAAGGGATTAAGCCAGGATATCTTGGTGATCCTGGCTCAATTGATCCGTAATCTGGTTGCACTAAAGATGGATAGGGGGCAGGAGGATATGTTATGGTATAAATTACCATGGAGATTTATTCTGTGGAGCTAGCCTGCTCCAGACCAGGCTAAATTCCAGGATCTATTTAATCTCATCCCTAATGTCAGTCAGCAGTCACCACAAATGGAAACCAATAGTTATTTCACTGCTCACTATACATTGTTATCACATAACTAGACCCACTGTTATTTAAACGTTTGTGATCATTAATTTCAATGATTTTGGATAAAAAATGATTTTTAGATGATGTTGCTATCATTAGATAATTTACAGTTTCCCATAGACTATAAGGCTATATATAAAATGCTAGAATATTAGGGCCACAGAGGGGAAAAAAACACAAGTCATAATATTGTAACCAGTTGTTTTAAAGGAGGACAGTTGTTAAAATGACAGATGTGGGGCATTTCGTGAAATTGTACTTCAGTATGGTTTCATAAACAAAGACATGCTGATGTGCCAGAATATTAAGTATCACATTGTCATAAGTATCAAAACTGTAAAAACAATATGTAGCTTTTCTGCAGAAAGAACCAGCCTCATAAATTTATGACTTTATCCTTTTTCTTCAGTGTGGCCCTAGTACTCTGTCATATAAACAAATACACATTCCATATGAATATAAAAACACAATGTGTAACATTATGTTCCTTTATTGAATAAGGACAAAACAAAGCAGGTAAACCATCAGCTCCTTTCAAAACTGAAGTCACAGTGACTCTACAAGATGGAAAGCACAGAATCTAAGCATATTATACAAAATGATACATATACAGACCTTTGAATGTGTATAACACACCCTGCATGTCTGCACACTAAAATAAATGCAGGACAAATCCATACACATCAACTGAACAGACAAATGAATGGATGCAGTAGCCTCCCTGCAGCCTTGTATTACACACAGTATACCGCACAAACATCATAAGAGGCCAAATTCGTCAAAAAACGAACCCAAAAAAACCCAAATTCCTCTGCCACCGCAGGACATATTTAACCAAAATTGAAAGCACACATACTAACTAAAATAATTCAACACATATTGGTCCCTCAGCAGCCGACCACTGTCGTCATCAGGGAAGATTGCCGGATTGTCCCAGTCCATGGCTGGTGGCACTCTGGGGGCCCTCTCCTTCCTCAGGCAGGCCACATTGTGAAGGACAGCACAAGCCACAGTAATATCACATGCCCTAACAGGGCTGACCCTTAATTTGTGAAGGCAGTGAAAGCGTGCCTTCAGGAGGCCAAAGGTCATTTCAACTCTGGCCCTGGTCCTGGCATGGGCATGGTTGTAGGCCTGCTGTGCTTCCTGGGGGTCTGTGAAAGGTGTCAGGAGAAAAGGCTGGCAGCCATACCCCCTGTCTCCCAGCAACACACCAGAGAATTCACCTGTCAACACAAAATCTCATCATTACTACCTCATAAACAGTGATATTCTTGACACAGCCATGATGGTTATAAATAGGGGTTGTGTGGCTTACCTTGTGATAGGCACTGATAGATTTCAGAGGCCCGAAAGATTCTGGAGTCATGGACTGAGCCAGGCCATTTTGCCACAACATTGCTGATCACACAGTCAGCATTGCAGACCATCTGAAATCATAAGATGAGGAATATTACACCAATCAATGCACATCACTGGCAATGCAGAGTGTTCGTCAATGGACAATATCAAAAAGTTATGTTCACCTGAACATTAATGCTGTGAAAGGATTTCCTATTCACAAAATCGGCCTCATGGGCACCTGAGGGGGCTTTTATCCTTATGTGTGTGCAGTCCACTGCACCAATGACATTGGGGAAACCTGTCACACAAAGTAATGAGTATCCTACTATGTGTTAACAGTTGTCCTGTAATTTGTAGATCCTCTTACCTGCAATCCTATAGAACTCCTCTTTGATGTCACAGAGTCTTCTGTGGCCAGGGAAGGAGATGAAGACATCTGCTAATGCTTTGATAGCCAGACACACACTCCTTATTGTGCGGCAAATTGTGGCCTTGTTCAGCTGTTCTGCATCCCCCACTGAGTACAGGAAGGCTCCACTAGCAAAAAAGCGCAAGGCCACACAAACCATTTGCTCCACACTCAGTGCATGGCTCCGTGCAGTGCGGTGCTTAATCCTGGGACCCAGTAGTCTGCATAGATACCTGATGCCATCTGCAGAAAACCTGTATCTTTCATATAGATGGTCATCAGGGAAGGCCAGTGGGTCCAACCGGTCCCTGAAGACCCTTTCTCACCTGAAGGCTCTCCTCAGCACAAGTGCTTCTTCATCCACCACATCTCGCACGAATGGGCATGCCATTGTCAGAGCAGAAAGGAACACACAATTTTGGGCCTTCATATAGGCTAGTGGCCACACCTGGTGCTGGGGGGGGGTGGGCAAAAGAGGGCGATGCCTTATAACGATGACTTGGTTGTACTGATTGCTGGGAAAATAAAAAAAACCTTAGAAAGATGCCACCGTCCTGTGTGCTCACAATAAGAGCTCATATGTCATGGCTCACTTGACTTTACGAGAATATACCTAATTTTTATTTTGAGCTGTGTCATCTTCTTGGAGCTGGGGGAGGAAAGAAAAATAATGATTAATACATTTGTGTTACAGTTAGCATACAGTGTACATTGAAGGCATATCTCACCTCCCTCTCAAGTTTTTTTATTTCAAGGTCCAGTTTCCTAATTGTCCTCTTTTTTATTTCGAACTCCAGTGCAAGATTTTCCATCGTTTTCTTCTTGTACTGAATGTCTATGTCTGCCAGTTCTATTTGGCACCGGAGGTGGTTGCCATACAACTTTCTGATAGCTTGTGAGCTCTGTGAACACAATACAATTAGCGCAGCTGGAATTTGGCAGGATGTGGTGTCCTTTTATTAATACGCACTATGTTGCCAGGCTGGTTTTCCCACTGTATAGCATCTGGGTCCTGTAAAATAAATTAGATTTTTTGATTTTGATGAGGACTCCTCACCATTGTAGAGTAAATAGTACTTTCACAGTCTTAACATGATACCTCATGCCTTCTGGAATCCAGAGAGATGGTCTCCTCCTCATCATCGTCTCCATCATGTGCTGTTGCTGCTGCACTGGGGCCTTCACCCTATCACATTTAATCGGATTCATATTGAAGCTAGTAGACAAGACATGCCAGGCCTACAGTATGCCTTTGATGGAGTACTCACTGGATCAGCATCGTCTGGTGCTTGTGCTGGTGGCTCTAACAGGAACACAGTGCTGCCAGACACTGCAAGGCAATAGGTAAACCAAAGTCAGACAGTCCAAATTGATTCAATATGAATGTGGTTGTATCCCATGTAGAGATAGAAGGACATACCTTGAATGAAGCGGGTGGCATCTTGGGAGGAACCTATGCTCGTCTCTTTCCCCCCAGGGATCCCCTCTAAGACGGGCCTGCCTTTATTTAGCTCCAAGGCCATGTCCTCTGCTGGGGTAAGGTCAGCCTTTGGTGACCCACCACCCGTGCCTTGTCTGTGGGTATTCTTTTTCACTGCTAAAACAGTACAGACAATGTGTGAGCAGGCACCTTCTGGGTACAATATATGCTTGTGCTTTGTTAAATATTAGTCAGGGACCATACCATTCTGCAGAATGTTCTTGTATTTGATTTTGACCTGCTGCCATGTCCGTTTTGGCCCGTTCATGTTTAATCTACACACACACACACACACACACACACTTAATGGAGTCACACTGCAAAAAATTACTTGGTATTTTTGTCTTGTTTTCAGTAAAAATATCAAATTTTATCATAGCTTTATACAGTGTGATGGAGTTACTTTACACAATTTCACTCATATCTGCAGTGCATTTCAATAAAAAAAATTAACCGTTTCATAATTACAGTACAACTGCATTTTTGGAGATGTGAATTAAATATTTGAATTGTAATTGTGATGTTTCAGCGGAGCGGTGAGTGTGTAATTGTGCACTACTTACGCATTCAGGCGGTCTGCAATACTTTGCCACGCTTTTTCTCTTTGCTTTATCACTGTGGCGGTGTTGCCTTTCTTCTTAATTATATCTTTTACCTCCTCGTATGCCTCCATGAGGATTTGTGCTTCCGACGGGGAAAAGTACGCGGCTCTAGTTGCCATGGTAAATCAGTTAATCTGTGATCTGTGGCGGGGTCTATTTGAGTGAGCCGTGAGCGCGCACCTATCCAGGATTGGTTTCACCTGGCTTAATGAATCCGTGTCTGCTCATCCTGGCTTGGTCTTTGTGCAACCAATTAAGCCTGGACGCACATGTTTTGGCTTCATTGAGCTCAGCTGAGTCATTTATCCCGGATGTCTTAATTCTACTTTTGTGCAACAGGCCCCTGGATGGGTATTTTACATATCAACTAACCACATCATATGTTATATCAAACTGTCACTTGATGACTCAGTCAATGACGTGCAACACAACAATTGGTTGATGCATGCTATGTCTGAGCAGGGGTACACGACCTAATGCCTCGATCACACCGAGAGAGACATACTCAAAATGGTACGCAGTATCATCTGGATATGTGTGCAATAAAAGTTCAACATTCACCCTTTGCTACCATTTCTGGCAATCCTTCTACACATACAGTTTGATGCATAACGTATGCCTCACACATAATGCACTGCAACTGCCTCTGCAACGCAATGCTGCAAAGCAAACGCAGCGTTCCATTGGAAATGAATGTGCTTCTGGTGTACCAGAATGCCAAAACTGTCGGTGTGATCAAGGCGTGTGGAAATGAATGTACTTCTGGTGTACCAGAATGCAATAGCTCTGTCTGTGTGATCTGTCTGTAAGTCTTCCAGTTCTCGTGCTTGCTTCTGCCTCCTTCTGGTAGACTGGCATAATGCAGCTTGGTTCCGAGTTCTGAAATGTTGAAACAAAAAATGTATTTGAGGCTCAGGGCTTATATTACAAAGGCTAATTGTGTCAGGGATAAATGTTTACCCAAGATGATCAAATACTGTAGCTAGGTAAAGTAAAATCAAAGTCTCGTACCACAGATTTTCTAAACATATTGACTCTATGCGTCACAGGTTCCATCCATCCGGTTTGCACGGACAGGGATGACCGCTGAGGACTCGCGGCTTGCCTCGCCCTGTTTTGCAACATCGAAGCAGCATTTTGAAGACATTCGTTGAAAAAAAAAATACAATGTATCCTTTCGTTGATGTAGGATGGAAGTCTCTCTAGAACAACTACTTTTTTTCATGTCTGAAAAGCCAGTAAATGAGAAATGGAGTGCCGGTACTATTTGATGAGCGGAGGAAAATTGATTTCGTTTAAAAGATATGGCTGTGAAGCCATGTGCTTCTTTGTTTACAAAAACATAGGCTGTTAGTGGAGTGGTGAAATTGTGTGAATAGTTCTGTAAAGAATTTGGACTTGTAAGAAGTGAGCCGCACAACCGGTAAGAAAGTCTGCGTTTTAGTCTAGTTGAAGACTAATATAATGAATTGGTTGTCCTTTTGTGTTGCGTGAGACATAAAACGCGTGGATTTACTTTGTCGATGGCCTTTGACATGCGCGCGCCTATTTCGGATTATTCTGGCATCAATGTTGCTTTGACCATCAAACCAGAAATTGTTTGCGTAAATTAGTTAAACCTTTCGGCAATTACCGCTATGGAACTTGTCTGTAACTTTGCGGTATCATGAATAATGTGTGGAAACGACGGATTGTGTGTAGCCACTAGCCAGCTTGCTATCGTTAGCTAGCTAGCTAGTTACGCAACAAAGAGATTTCGGAAGGAGGGTAAAGACCCCTGAAGAAAGTGGCACAAATGTTACCTTTCATTAGCTGCATTTGTAAGGACGAAAATCTCAAGGAGCCCAAAGTTTGTTTAGCTCTGAACTACATCACCAGATCGATTGTCTATCTAGTTAGATTTACCCAACTATATTGTTTGATTTGTCATAATAGCTAAATGTGTCTTGACTCGTGCATTAGCTAATTTTGAAAGTGCGCTTTCACATTCGGTATTTTGGAGAATAATTGACTGCGCACTGAAACCTATTTACTCGAAGCCAGCTAGCTATTCTGCAATAGATTTGCGCTCTAATAACTTTTCATAGCGCGTACATTTACTATTACAGGGATGTCCTCGTGTGGATTTTATGTGGGTGAGGGAAGGTCACGTGGGTAAAACGTTTGTTTTACAATCAACCTCTGCAATCCCCACACCCACCAATTCCTCCATTAGTTTGATTGAGGCTATGGTCATTGCTACGCGAATGTTTTACAATGTTACATTATTTATGGATTTTTGATATTGTGGATTCATAATTTGTTATTCAGATGTTAACATGCAATATTATTTCCCCAGTACCGGCAACTTGCCTGGAGCAGTCTATTCAGACAGTGGGACAAACTGTATCTGCCAACTCAATGCCTAGTTTCAATTCCCTACCGACCATTTGTAAGGGTGAGTGTTGTGGACTGTGGGAACATGGAAGAGTCTATGCATAAACATTTTGCTTGCATCTTTTTAACACTTCACCCCCTAATTACATACCATTAATGTTTTGAGACCCCTGGTGCCTTACAATGTTTACTGAGAATGTGCTTTGTGCTTTTTTGTCTGTTTTTTGTCTGCTATGTAATAAAGTGCTTACAGTGCAGGTAATGGTTATGTCCAACCTACCGCAATGTGAGCACTTCTGTCACAAGGCAGACGTCCTATCTGCTCAAATCTGACGTGGTCATCCAACATTTTGGTGAAAGAAAGTCCACTTCATTGTAATTTCCCAATTACATAGTTTCTGGCTTTCGGTTACTGGCCCAACGCTCTAACCACTAGGCTGCCTGCCACCCCATAAATGGTGGGATCCACTGAACTTGCTGTTTTTGCCCATTGGTGTCAAAAGTGCTGTTTGTGCAGGTAGATAAACTCATCAGACCTACTGCAAAACCAGCACTTCCTGACTCACAGGGTGCACCACTCATCCAGTTCCACCAGAGGGTAGGAATTCCTTGGTCGCAGTTGCGGCAAATAACATTGCCAGGGATCTCTAGTGTGGGTTTTGCGCTATAATGAAAGCACAGCCCAGATGCTGTGTCTCTGATGTGAATTCCCAAAGGTTTTAGATCCCTTGAAAACATCCAACTACGTTGCTGCTGGTTCTGGACAGCTTTGCTGGGTGATCAGCCTGTGCACTTCAGAGTCGCTGTGCAAACCCATGCAAAACTGACTATAACTGGAACTGATCACCCTTCCTAACTCACTACCCCTTGTCAACACAAATAAACCTAATATTGACTTGCACCTTTGCTGTCTCATCTTTGACCCAAAAAGGGCCCTTTAGCTGCTAGTATAGCTGTCAGAGTCACACAGCTTGTCTCTTTCCCTGAACAGCCCAGGAGTCATTTTGTTTCACCATTTTCTCCAATTTATTGGAATTTAGTGCAACTGGTCGTGGAACATGCTATGCTTCCTTGTGGTTTTACATTCTAAGTGGGGCCACTAAGACTGGCTTGTGTTGAGAGGCGGAGTCTTGGGCAATTGCCGGCAATCTTAAGAGGCATTGCACTTGTCTCGGTCTGACAGCACTGGCAGAGCGCGACCACTGGAGTAGATCACATGGGGGCAACATGGGAGGTGACATACAGAAAACAGGCAGGGCAAGAATGTCAACCATATTTCTGTAAAGGATTGTACAGTGGAGGATAGTAAGATCAGATGGCAAACAGTACATGAGAGGTATTTGAAATGTGACATGAAGTGAATGTTTAGAGGAACAAGTCAGAAATAAAGTGTTTGTTTGGACCCTATCTATCTTGCATTGAGACTCTGTTTTGTTGTCGAATAGGAAAGAATGTAGTGTCACAGAATGAAGTGAACTCAACTGTAGCTTGAAGGTATTTTGTAATCAAGACCCCTCGGTCTTGAGGAGGATAGCAGTCTCTCTTAGCTACAACATCCCAACTTGTGGCCAAGGCCAGTGACGAATAGCATATTTTGAACATCATGCCATATAGATTTTTACACTGTATCAATCAAATGTATTTTATAAAGCCCTTTTTTACATCAGCAGTTGTCACAAAGTTATTTAGATACCCAGCCTAAATACTATTGAACATTGTGTTTTATCCCTAATGTTGAGCATTGGGAGAGGTGTCATGCGTGGCTGGGAATGAATACCTTTAGCAGTATTATGATGAAGTGCTCCTAAAGGATATAATATGACATTTCCACTGTCTGCCATATAATGGTGGTCATGTAGTATGTTAATGTGTGCCCCAAAACACAACTGCTAATTTTCCTTGCAATGTATGTCTTTGAAGGGGGTGAGGATAGACTGGTCAGGACATGCTGGCCATTAAAGTGGTTTATAATCCTCTGCTGTATCACTACAGGATATTCTTTGATTATTATGGTGAGTGTGTGTGTCTCTCAGGGTCTCCCCACTGTTTTAGCGCATTTCTCAGATTCCTGCCCTGTTCCCCTCACACCTGTTTAAACGCCCCTCTGCCTCCTTAAAAGTGTGGTTCTAGCCCATTCAGGGGGCCTCTGAATCTGCCTATGCCACGACTACAGCCCAGATGAAGGCCCCTACAGCCATATTGCCACTCCTCAGTTCCCCTTTTCCATTGATGTTAAAACATTTTTATACAAATAATTTCTGTAGGTGTACAAATAGTCCTAATGTTCCTCCTTAGGTGTTTTTAGATAGTAGTGACTGTTCTCAAAGTAAAGAATTAAAGGACGTGGCCCCTTGCCACATTGCCTGTCTGGTTCACGGAGGGTAGTGATTATCCGAGTGCTTTCTCAATGCCCGGCAGAGAACATGATGACAAGGTACTGGTATTTCCCTTAAAGATCGCAGAGGTACAATGTATTTGTCTCTCTTAGTGTGATAGTTAAGTAACGCAATATGAGCTCTGACAGCAATTTGTCAGAAGCTTGCTGTGTGTTTGTGTGTAGTAGCATTCTATACTAATCCATCTCATACAGACTATTTGAGTTGTCAGTGCCCTAGAATTTGAATGTGCAAACTGCTAATGATGACCTATAAGGTTGTTCTGTGGTTATGCTCAGTGGACTTTTAGTGATGCAGGCCTGCCTCAAAGAAACAAAAGTGTTGTCACAGGTTACTAACAAAATGACAAGGCAGTAAAGACTTACTTTTGATATCCTTTTTCAGCGTTAGTTACTTGAAACAGAAGTCAACCCTACACCCCCAACCTAATTATTGTCTTGCCAAGTAACAGAAGTTAAAACGGAAAAGCCCAGCTGTTTTGAGAGAAGGGGTTCATTTTGCTGTTCACGCAGGTTTTGTCAAGAAAATGTCTGTTTTGCTAATATTACCCCCTTGGAGTCCAACATATGTCTGAACAGAGGTTAACTTGAAAAGGGGTTGAGAAGTTTCAAGTATTCTGTACTGGGGCATTATAGAACTCATTTGGCATACGTGTGTCAGTTGATGATGATCATGCAATACCATATTGGTATACAGATGACATGAAGAGAGAGCCTACAATGTATCTCTTCTGAAGAGTACTTCTAACAGGACCAAATGCAGCTGTAGTGAGGCCAAAACATCAAGGGCCCCTACCACCCCATGCACACTTTCTGCCCTCAGCGGGTGCCTGGCTGTCACGGTTTTACGAGTTGTAAGCCTATTTTATTTGAAGTTTCCATTTTATCGTTAATTCCCTCAGGTACACACTTATTATAGTGCTTAATGAGCGCTTTAACCATGTCCACGTCTCGAGGAGAAAAGGATGGTAGAGGTGCAAGGGGTGGAGTTTCTTGGGGTCAATAGCCAATGGAAAGCACCCAAATTATGAGTGGCATTGAGTTCAGTATTTATGAACTGTAAAGTTGTCTCAAACTGACACTGGGCTGTGAAGAGAGATACGAGTACAGGCGAGTAAGAAAATTATTTGAAAATTATCTGCTTCATATAATATGTGCTTTGATCATTAGGCTGGTCAAGAGGCCTGACTAGGTTAATTCAATTCATATATTTATCATTATTGTATAAGGGGACGTTTGATTGCATGCATCAATGATTGATCGTGGGTCTAAAACAGGATTTCTTTAAATTAGTTAATTGATGCTGTGGACATAAGCTTGAGCACGACCCTTTCCTGGAGTGAAGTGGGAAGATCTTTATATTCTATATAAAATATCATTGCTGCTCAGTCAAGATTTAACTTGTCAGTTTAGGGTCATGTGTAATGTAATTAATCTATTAAAAGGTGGACAGGTGATTTAATTGATTCATGTGGTAAATTGAAAGCTTTCTGTGTAGTCTGATAAAAATGAAAGGATATTTTGATGTAGGTAGTTTCAAATGTGAAAGGAACTAGTCAGTTTATCATCCAATGTGCCAATACAGCTACTAAGTGAACAGCAAGTGTCTGTGTTCTATGATCAAAGCAGAATAAAATTGAATTCCTACTGTATTTTACACCAGTCTGTGTTTTCCAGGTGGCAAGGATGATTTCTCAGGTTCTCCTGACGGGGACACTATGTTGCCTACTCCCAGGTCTGTTTCCACTCGAAACCAACATGTATGCCGAGTTGGCAACTAAATATAGCGTATATAACGGGGGCATAGCTTTCTATTGCAAACAGATTTTATGAAATAGAAAGTTATAAAGTTTTCCTAAACTTCTGAGTCTGCAGAGATTTATGCAGCAAGACCCCTCTCAACACTTCTGACCCTGTGGTATCCTCTATCCCTTATCCCGCTCTGCAGGTTTGCTGGATGCTACACCACTGAAGGCTAGAGGTAAAAGAAAATACAACAATGGCACGTGCTTGTTTTACTGCGTAGCCCAATCTTTGATTTATGTTTGACTTGCGTATGTGTGTGCGCGAGTGTTCGCACATGCAAGTTTCATTATTTTTCCTGAATGTGTTTTCTCCATCCCACTCTCTTCCACCACGGTTCCTGCCATTAAATACAGCTGTGAGGGAGGTCAGCATCGACTCTGCCCAGGCTCGTGGCTTCCTGTCTCAGTCACGCCCCAAACGGAACGTCGATCACAAGTGGCACCGCGGCACGCCTGATTTCCAGTCCTACTACAAATTCTACAACAGCATCGGCCATATTGAAGGAGTGAGTAAAGGGAGCAAATCATGAGACGCTCCCAAGCAGATTTTTCATCACTGTAATGAATGTTAAACAGAATTTAATACAGGTTATTTTCACCTGCCCATTCCTCAACCCACCTGATCACTTATTTTCTCTTTCCCTCCCTCTCTCATTCTCAAACCCTGTGTGGATCTCTCTCTATATTCCTCCCAGCTGTATGAG
The DNA here is from genome assembly GCF_013265735.2 of Oncorhynchus mykiss. Lineage (NCBI taxonomy): Eukaryota > Metazoa > Chordata > Actinopteri > Salmoniformes > Salmonidae > Oncorhynchus > Oncorhynchus mykiss. The sequence goes on along the minus strand of NC_048574.1, from coordinate 43,089,546 downwards.
ATTGACAGGATCAGGATGCTGTATCAGCAGATGCGTCACCTGGAGCAGGTCTATGGGCCAGACGCCTCCAGCTACCAGAATGCCCTGGGTGTGATAACCCCACCACCCACCACCATAGCTCCTACTACCACCACACTGCCTGCTACCACTCAGCCCACTCCTACTACCCAAGCACCACTTTCTTTTACTAAGACTGAAGTCCTGTATCTGTGTAACCCCAAAGACCCCCTCTGTAAAGCTCACATCGTCTACCTGCCTGCAGGGGCCATCCCAGTCCTCTGTGACCCACGCTACAACCCTGCCTGCAAACCCCAAACTGGTAAGGTGGTCATTGCTGCTGTACCTATGGAGCCAGCTCCTGCAGCACCTCTGGAGCCAGCTGTTGAAGCACCACCTCCACGATCTCCTAAGAAGTCTCTCCAACCTCCTCGTCCTCCTCCCATCGTCATTAAAGGGATGGAGTATGACTGTGACCCTTACTGGGACCCTGACTGCCTGATCGATCACCCACCTCGCCCTGTCAAGGCGACTGAGCCACTACCACCACCCCATACACTCCCCGTTGTTGTGGAGAAGGAGGTGAAGGAAGACGTTGCTCTTGAGGAGACCAAAACACCTTTTGACCTGCGTGATTTTCAGCATGACATATCTTACCGCTATTCTGACCAAGCCCCTGACCCGCAGTAGACGAATAAAACAACATAAAATTGACATACAGTAGTGTTAGTTTACAACAGAAGGTCAGTAAACAAATACAGGTAGAACAAAACCATAACTTTTTTATTAATGCATTTTCCCTCCAAGTATGACACTTTTTCACTTCATCAGAGAATATGGTTTCAGTTTTAGAGACAAGCCTGACAAAATCTTGTATTCAACGTGTGTATGTGAGCCTGTTATTTTGTTATTTGTCTGGGTTGTGGACTCTACGAGGTGTTGAAAGCGTTCCACAGACACAGTTGTGTCATGTTGGCTGGAAGTCCTTTTGATACACACGGGAAACTGTTGAGCGTGAAAAACCCAGCAGCGTTGCAGTTCTTGAAACACTCAAAGCGGTGTTCCTGGCTCCGACTACCATACCCCGTTCAAAAGCACTCAAATATTTTGTCTTCTCCATTCACCCTCTGAATGGAACACATACACAATCCATGTCTCAATTATCTCAAGGCTTAAAAATGATTCTTTAACCCGTCTCCTCCCCTTCATCTACACTGATTTGAAGTGGATTTAACAAGTGACATCAATAAAGGATCATAGCTTTCGCCTGGATTCATGTGGTCAGTTTGTCATGAAAAGAGCAGGTGTTCCTGATTTGTACACAGTGTATACAGTGCATTTGGAAAGTATTCAGACCCCTTCACTTTTTCCACATTTTGTTAAAATGGTTTTAGTAATTTTTTTCCCCCATCAATCTACACACAATAAAAACAGGTTTTTATTCACAACAAATGTATAAAAAATATACAACTAAAATTTGACATTTACATAAGTATTCAGACCCTTTACTCAGTACTTTGTTGATGCACCCCTTGCAGCGATTACAGCCTTGAGTCTTCTTGGGTATGACGCTACACCTGTATTTGAGGAGTTTTTCCCCATTCTCTGCAGATCCTCTCAAGCTCTGTCAGGTTGGATGGGGAGCGCTGCTGTACAGCTATTTTCAGGTCTCTCCCGAGATGTTAGATCGGGTTCAAGTCCGGGCTCTGGTTGGGCCACTCAAGGACATGAGACTTGTCCCGAAGGCACTCCTGCATTGTCTTGGCTGTTTGCTTAGGGTCGTTGTCCTGTTGGAAGGTGAACCTTCGCCCCAGTCTGAGCGCTCTGACGCAGGTTTTCATCAAGGATCTCTCTGTACTTTGCTCCATTCATCTTTCCCTCGATCCTGACTAGTCTCCCAGTCCCTGCCGCTGAAAAACATCCCCACAGCATTTTGCTGCCACCACCATGCTTCTCCGGAGGGATGGTATTAGCCAGGTGATGAGCGGTGCCTGCTTTCCTCCAGACTTGACGCTTGGCATTCAGGCCAAAGAGTTCAATCTTGGTTTTATCAGACCAGAGAATCTTGTTTCTCATGGTCTGAGACTCATATCAAGTTGTAGAAACGTCTCAAGGATGATCAATTGAAACAGGATACATCTGAGCTCAATTTCGAGTCTCATAGCAAAGGGTCTGAATACTTATGTAAAATAAGGTATTTGTTTTTTATTTTGAATACATTTGTTAACATTTCTTTAAAAAAAACGGTTTTTGCTTTGTCATTATGGGGTATTGTGTGTGTAGTGTGATGATTTAAAAAATAAATACGTTACAGCCTTATTCTAAAATGTAATAACATGTGACGTGGAATAAATTAAGGGGTCTGAATACTTTCTGAATTCACTGTATATAGATAGTCATATTGATTGTGGTCAAAGGACGCTCTCCAGTGGTGAGAAACAGAAAATGAATCCAGTTCTCTGGACAGTGTTAGGAAAATAGACTGGAATATTTAGTAAATGTGTAGTGATCGCATTTTCTAAAGTGTAACACACTATGCTAGAGTATTATGACTGGGAAATTGGCAGGACGAATTTGTGTGTGAGTATGTATAATGTTATTAAGTAGCTACCTGTGCATAGTTTATATTTAGTTATTAGTATGATTTTTACTTTTCACCTCTGAGCAGTCTATGGCGCTGGATTTAGGCTCCAGTCTCTGGAGGCGTGTTTTCGAATTCCGCCGCTGCCATATGAGTTTTAATAGCATTTCTCGCGGTGATCCTATGGTCATGGGTTCACTTAATCAAGCGCTGTAGTATCATGTAAATATGTCGCCTGACGACTCCAATTAGTCGGCCGGTCTATATTCGCTACATACATCCAATCTAAAACTGCAATTAATGAAATTGTTAGGAGAAATAACGTAGCAGGTTAGGAAAAAGGGTTAGCGAAAATGCACACCTAACCACTTCTAACCAGCATTGGGCAACATGTCATCAGCATCTGGCTCTGAGGAGCATTTCTCGAAGACGAGGCCTATTGTATGCTGTCTCCGTTGTCATTCAGTTAAAGATGCACTATGCAGTAAACCCTAATTTCAGTTTGTGTGGTGTATCGAGTCATTGTACTATTTAAACCGCTGTGAAGTATATTTTCCATAACTCAACATATTGCATTTTCGGCTCTTTAAAGCTGGTGTACAAAATCGAACGTAAGACGAATTTGTCCAGATCGACCAAAAAGTTACATATTGCAGCTGGTACTTGATTGAACTTCATCCTGCAGCCATCGCCTGCATTGTGGGACGTTATATTGTCAACCAATCATTTGTGGTTTTGCAGATGCGTAGACCACTCAAACGAGCCCCCAATCGTCTATCGCCGTGGCGTAGTGTTTGTAAGAAGCAATATGTTTTGGTAGCCAGGCAAGTGAACATGATGAAATAACATATTTAACAGAAATATAGCTAGAGTATTTGACAGCAAAAAAAATGAAGAAATATAGATTGTTAAACTGCAAAGCACCTAGTACTCTACCCGAAACTTGCATTTCTGTTAAATGAATTGGTGACTGTTACTTCATACACCCTTTATAACTTTATAACTCAATCAAGTGGATAAAGGTAAAAGGCACCGCTGAGATTCGAACTCAGGATCTCCTGTTTACTAGACAGGCGCTTTAACCATCTAAGCCACGGCACCGCCTGAAAATCTGTGAGCGGAGTGTTTCTTTGTACGTTGAATTAGGTGCGAAACTGAATCCGACTGCTATTTTAATGGTGACTAAATGATTTAGCCTAGTCAAATATAGAACATTTAACTCATGGATACAGCCTGGTTGTGATGTTTGTGTTGTTTGTGATTAGGCCTACATTAAATTACATTTCACTATACAGCTCCGAATCCAAATATTATTTTCAAACACATTTTCTTAAATACTCGAGTAGAATTCTAGCTGTACGTAACCAACGGTTGTAGCAAACGCGTTCAGAGGGGAAATAAACTCCTATTACAAATCTTCCATCAATGACAAAATCTCTCCTAACGACGAGGATGGGATTCGAACCCACGCGTGCAGAGCACAATGGATTAGCAGTCCATCGCCTTAACCACTCGGCCACCTCGTCGAATGTATGAAAGCTGTTCCAGTACCATATTATGGAAAATACATCATACACAAAAATCATTCTGAGTATCACATTTGAGTTGTCAACTATATTTCCCAATTGCCATTAGAGGTCAAATCTCCTGGTAGTTGTTGTGAATTTGTTAGATTACTTGTTAGATATTTCTGCACTGTCGGAACGAGAAGCACAAGCATTTCGCTACACTCGCTACACTTACATGGTTAAAATATTACATCTGCTAACCATGTGTTTGTGACCAATAACATTGTTTTTGATTTATACAGTATCACAATTGGAAGCAGTATTTTGAAGGGCGTGGGCGGAAGGCTTGTTCAACATACATTTGAAGATGGCAGCATGCGCACAGAACTATAGGTTTACTTTCACAATAGTTATTAAGTCGTCAGCTAATCAGAACGGGATCATCGGAGTGTTGTAGTTCTCCGAAGATCAGGTGAGAATAATCATTTCTCATCAAATTCCATTCATCATGTTCTGATACTTCATTACTGAAGTAACAGGTAAGGATGTACCTCACTGACGATACTTTAATCCAATGGCAGCAATGGACAAGAATGCGAGGCAACTAATTTTAGATCATGGTTAAAATATTACATTTTTGCCGATGCTGATACATTACAAACTATAATTCCATGTCAGTCCTACACAAATGTGTATTTTGTATCCCTATCGTTACATTTACGTACATGTCATGGAAAGTCGGTATCTTTTACTTATTTGAGAATGCTTTGCGGCAAATATTAGCATAACCTCAGACCAACAGCCTTCCCATTGGTGCATACTCTGGTTGGCTTATTTGCTTTTAAAGTGGCACGTTTGTACTATCATCTTAATGACAACAACCTATTTCTACAAGCAAACGTTTTGTGGTGAATTTTGTCCAAATGTTCTGTGTTATTTCGCTGAATAAATACAAAAGAGAACGGTCGGAAATAAAATATCGTGACTGCTACTCCATTACTTACACCGCACTCGTGACAGCAAAGGTTTTCCGCTTTTGCAGCGAGTGGTTGCTGCTCCACGCGGCAGATAAGTAAAACGACATCACCACACCAAATAATTTACAAGACTGTGTTGCTCCAAAGAACATTGCACTTGCTTATTATTGAGACCGTGACAGAAAGAAACACTCAGAAAACCATTTCAGCAGCAGGACTGTCGTACGTAGGCTAACCCATGCAGACCCAGTTGATTTCAATATGAATTTACTATCTCCCATCTGGCGCTAGCCTATTATCACTTTCTATCCAATGTAATTGAACACCATGCCAGTTTGAAGACATGACGCACCATCACTGTTTCATTTTTTTTATCTAGTCTGAGTTAAGTCATTGCAAAACTATTTTCAACAGAATTGATCTCTGATGAGTTAACCCTCATACTACCGACTGGGGTCATTTAGACTATATTACCTTAGTTGGCTGCTTTGAGCAAAACTTTAATATAATAAAAATATATTCTAGGAGCATATTGTTTGTGAATGATCTTTATTCAGAGTTCACTTGAATTTCAACAATGTCAGGTACAGGCAGGGATGACTGGGGCCTTCAGCAAGTAAGACACAAGGTAAGATTCACAGGTATAAATTCCCACTGTGCCATGACAAAGTTAACTACATTACTTTAGTTGGCTGCTTTGAGCAAACTTGTATGTAATATAACCTATTCTGGGAGCCTAGTGTGTGTGTATGATCTATGTGGAATATTGTTGGACCATTGGTTTCCCTGAAAACAGGTATTGACAGGAGGAGCAATACTTTACAGACGACACCCTATCCAGCGACTGTGATCTGAGAACCTTTTTTTGCAGCAACGCTTGGCCCTAACCACTGCTCCATAATTGCTGTCTGTCAACCTCCCTCTCCTCATGATGTGCCAGTTGGGGTTGGTGCGCTGGCCAACTGTTTCCTGTCGTATAGCCTCTTGCTGCTCCATCAACAGTGCCATGCCAGCCAGGATGCCTGCATGCCCCAGGTGCCCTTGTTTTCTTTTTAACAATGTCTAGTACAGAAAGGGATGACAGGGAGGGTAGCGGTTGTTCTGGCTCAGTTTCAAGGAGAGATGCCATTCCACTGAACCTGCCCCGTAGACGGTTCCTCAGCCAGGTCCTCCACTGACGTCACCTGGTTGGGCACGGCTGGCTTCCTCCACTCACATTCCACATCCATACGGCCGATATTGTGAAACGCCAAAATAGGCTGCATGGCTACACTTAAGGGCTATACGGTGGCATTTGCATGTGGTAAAGGGAATCAAATCAAATGTTATTTCTCACATGCGCCGAATACAACAGGTGTAGACCTTTCTGTGATATGCTTACTTACAAGCCCTTAACCAACAATGCAGATCAACAAATAGTTCAGAAAATACTTGCTAAATCAACAAAAGTAAAACATGTAATAAAAAGTAGCACAATAAAATAACAATAACGAGGCTATGCATAGATAATAAACAGCGAGTAGCAGCAGTGTAAAAACAAAGGGGGGTGTCAATGTAAATAGTCTGGGTGGACATTTTATTGGTTATTCAGCAGTATTATGGCTTGGGGGAAAAAGCTGTTAAGGAGACTCTTGGACCTAGATTTGGCGCTCCGGTACTGCTTGCCGTGTGGTAGCTGAGAGAACAGTCAATGACTTGGGTGACTGGAATCTTTGACCGTTTTTTGGGCCTTCCTCTGACACCACCTAGTATATACGTTACCAGTCAAAAGTTTGGACACACCTACTCATTCCAGAGGTTTTCTTTATTTTTACTATGTTCTACGTTGTGCGGCTGCTTGGCCATGGGAACCAATTTCATGAAGCTCCCGACGAACAGTTATTGTGCTGACGTTGCTTCCAGATGCAGTTTTGAACTCTGAAGTGAGTGTTGCAACCAAGAACGGACTATTTTTACACGCTACGCGTTTCGGCACTCGTCTGTCCCATTTTGTGAGCTTTTATGCCCCCTACCACTTCGCGGCTGAGCCGTTGTTGCTGCTAGACGTTTCTACTTCACAAAAACAGCACTTACAGTTGACAGGGGCAGCTCTAACAGGGCAGATATTTGACGAAGTGACTTGTTGGAAAGGTGGCATCCTATGACGGTGCCACATTGAAGTCACTGAGCTCTTCAATAAGGCCGTTCTACTGCCAATGTTAGTCAATGGAGATTCCATCGCTGTGTGCTAGATTTTATACATCTATCAGCAAAGGGGGTTGCTGATATAGCTGAATCCACTTATTTGAAGGGGTGTCCACATACTTTTATATATATAGTGTACATATAGTGTGTACAAATAGTCCACACACACACTATATATATAAATATATAGGGATACCTACTTATTCCAGGGTATTTCTTTATTTTTACTATTTTCTACATTGTAGAATAACAATGAAGATATCAAAACTATGAAATAACACATGGAATCATGTAGTAATCAACAAAGTGTTAAACAAATCAAAATATATTTCATATTTGAGATTCTTCAACATAGGCACCCTTTGCCTTGATGACAGCTTTGCACACTCTTGGCATTCTCTCAACCAGCTTCACCTGGAATGCTTTTCCAACAGTCTTGAAGGAGTTCCCACATATGCTTAGCACTTGTTGGCTGCTTTTCCTTCACTCTGCGGTCCAACTCATCCCAAACCATCTCAATTGGGTTGAGGTCAGGTGATTGTGGAGGCCAGGTCATCTGATGCACTTACGTTCGGATGCCGAGCAGTTGCCATACCAGGCGGTGATGCAACCGGTCAGGATGCTCTCGATGGTGCCGCTGTAGAACTTTTTGAGGATCTGGGGATTCATGCCAAATCTTTTTCGTCTCCAGAGAGGGAAAATGCGTTGTTGTGCCCTCTTCACAACTTTCTTGGTATGTTTGGACAGATGGTTGGTGATGTGGAGATAAAGGAACTTGAACTCTCAACTCACTCCACTACAGCCCTGTCGATGTGAATGGTGGCGTGTTCGGCCCTCCTTTTCCTGAAGTCCACAATCATTTATTTTGTCTTGCTCACATTGAGGGAGAGGTTGTTGTCCTGGCACCGCACTGCCAGGTCTCTGATCTCCTCCCTATTAGGTGTCTCATTGTTGTCGGTGATCAGGCCTACCTCCATTGTGTCGTCAGCAAACTTAATGATGGTGTTGGAGTCGTGCATGGCCACGCAGTCGTGGGTGAACAGGGAGTACAGGATGGGACTAAGCACGCTCCCCTGAGAGGCCCATGTGTTGAGGATCAACGTGGCAGATGTGTTGTTGCCTACCCTTACCACCTGGGGCAGCCCATCAGGAAGTCCAGGATCCAGTTGCAGAGGGAGGTGTCTAGTCCCAGGGTCCTTACCTCAGTGATGAGCTTTGTGGGCACTAGGGTGTTGAACGCTGGCTGTAGTCAATGAGCAGCATTCTCACATAGGGATATGTTCCAGGTAGCCTCTGAGAATAACATTGACGAGTATACTGATACGGTGACTGAGTTTATCAGGAAGTGTATAGGAGAGGTTATACCCACTGTGACTATTAAAACCTACCCTAACCAGAAACCGTGGATAGGTGGCAGCATTCGAGCAACACTGAAAGCGCGAATCATCGCATTTACCCATGGCAAGATGACTGGGAATATGGCAAAATACAAACAGTGTAGTTATTCTTTCCGTAAGGCATTCAAACAGGCAAACCGTCAGTATAGAGACAAAGTGGAGTTGCAATTTAACAGCTCAGACACGAGACGTATGTGGCAGGGTCTACAGACAATCACAGACTACAAAAGGAAAACCAGCCATGTCGCAGACACCGACGTCTTGCTTCCAGACAAGCTCGCTTTGAGGATAACACAGTGCCACCGACGCGGCCTGCTACCAATGACTGTGGGCTTTTAAGACATTTAAGTGTGTTAACCCTCGCAAGGTTTCCGGCCCAGATGGCATCCCTAGCCGTGTCCTCAGAGCATGCACAGACCAGCTGGCTGGTGTGTTTATGGACATATTCAATCTCTCCCTATAGCAGTCTACTGTCCCCACATGATTCAAGATGTCCACCATTGTTCCTGTACCCAAGAAAGCAAAGGTAATGGAACTAAATGACTATTGCCCCGTAGCACTCACTTCTGTCACCATGAAGTGCTTTGAGAGACCAGTCAAGGATCATATCACCTCTACCTTACCTGGCACCCTAGACCCACTTCAATTTGCTTACCGCCCCAATAGATCCACAGACGATGCAATCGCCATCACACTGCACACTGCCCTATCCCATCTGGACAAGAGGATTACCTATGTAAAAACGCTGTTCATTGACTGTAGCTCAGCATTCAACACCATAGTACCCTCCAAGCTCATCATTAAGCTTGAGGCCCTGGGTCTGAACCACGCCCTGTGCAAGTGGGTCCTGGACTTCCTGACGTGCTGCACCCAGGTGGTAAAGGTAGGAAACAACACCTTAACTTCGCTAATCCTCAGCCCTGGGGCCCCACAAAGACTTCAGGAAACAGCAAAGGGAGCACCCCCCTATTGTCATATATACACATATTCATATACATAGCTCATATATCAAGCACATATATTAAGCCGCCTGACTCAAGTCATTGCACGCACCTCTGTCCAAACAGGAAGCACCCTAGCCCCAGCCATAAACTGCCAGTTTCAGTTCCCCTTATCTCACGACTCCTGGACACACAGACACTTCATCGCACGAACACACACACCTCACTCCCCCCTCTACTGGTCGGGTGCCAAGAGCAGAGGACTCTGCTGTGCACCAATGGAGCAGGCCCGCCTCCAACTCTTCGGGACCAGTCAGAAGACCAACACGACAAGACTCCACCTACATTATTCCATGTATAAAATCTGTTGCAACCTCTGTCTAGGCCCCTTTTCAGCTGACTCCTTACTGAGTTATATGAATAGGTCCGTGCACGTTAAACTGCAGGACAAGATATCTTTTGACTCAATAAACTGCCTTTTTATTACAACTGAAATCCACTCTGTCCAGCGTCCATGATTTGGTCTCACTCTCCTGTAGTTAATCATCAACAAAACTTGGTAGCAGAGGATGGTTTTCAACATCTGAATTCGATCTAGGACAAGTTGATGTGAGAGGAGACAAATCATTGGGTGCAAACCAGACGGAAGAGTGACCTGTCGCCAGGAGACTTCGGCCATTCAACTTGCCTCAGGAAACTGATCAGAGCGCTCGACATAAAAGCAGAGCCTGTTAAATCAAAAATCTGCATATTCTATTTTAGTCAATTGCCAAATTTTGATCAGTAGTACTGAGCGTGAGTATGAATTGCTGTTAAATTACTTTTAAGAAATTAAGGCATGGTTAAAAGATATATTGCATAAATAGAGACTGGCTAACTGAATCTGCATGTAAAATGTCCTATTGATACGTTGTGTACTATCGAATAGGTCTTGTATGAGGTGTGGTTAAATGAACCGAATCTGCATGTAAAATGTCCTATTGATACGTTGTGTACTATCGAATAGGTCTTGTATGAGGTGTGGTTAAATCGACTGAATCTGCATGGAAAATGCCCTATTAAATGAGTTGTATATTATCTAATAGGTTGTGTAAGAGGTGTAGTCGAGTAGAAATAGTATATGTAAGTTTGGCGTTCCACAAGACAGTGATCGGGAATGATGTGACCATTGCACATCAAACTATAACATAATATAACCAGTTTTGACGTTCCGCAATTTTGTTGTGCCCAGTTCAGAGAAAACATTTGTTGGGGAATAATTGCCATACTGTGAATACATAAACGGTGTAAAATTGACGGCCGCTGAGCCCAAATACTGCCCATACCAGCCGCCGAGCTGCGAATTAACCCAGCCGCCGTGCTGAATGCTGACTGGTTCCTATTTTCCCTCTTTCTGCTGTCGGTATTCCCCAGGACATAGAATTATTCTGACAATTGTTATAGAACCGCTTGAATTTGCTAATATATTGTTCCGGGAGGTGATTGGTGAATTATTTTTAGAAAGTATTTAAATAATTCACTGAACAAATCCGAATAAAAAATACCGGTTCCCAAAGTGATAAAATTATTCTGACAATTGTTATAGAACCGCCTGATTTCACTAATATATTGTTCCAAAAGGAAATCACAGAATCAATTTTAGAAAATACCTAAATAAATCGCTGAACAAATTCAAATAAACTACCGGAGAAACACACACGTGGCTGGCACCACATACTGATGAATCTTTGCGTGCGAGGGTGAGACACAAGAGATAAGTCTGTGCCGACACCGCGAATACATCCCTGGTTTCGACCAGGGACGGGCTAAGCATACAACGATAGAAATAAACACCACATAGTAAGGATTGAATATACCTAAATAACGCATTATACACATTATCAGAGGAACTAGATAAAATGTCTGCAGCCACCACGCCCAAACTCAAATTCAATGAATATTTAGATCAGAGTATGATTGATAGAGCGGGAGGGAAAGAACAGTATAGTAAAGTGAAGAAAGTGTGGGAACGGATAAAATTAAAATGGACACAAGCAGGTTACTTTAGCGGGGGACCTCCTACAGGGGGGAAACTCCAATCTATGCAGAAAGAGCTAGAGGACGCAGTAGAAAAAGCAAGAGCGAGTGAGACGGAGAGGAACAAGATACACATGTTCAAAAAAGAAGGCACTAGAGAGAGAGAGAGAGCAGAAGCAGAGATAAAGATAGGGACATGGGCGATAGAGGAGAGTAGGAGGGTGCAACCGCAGAAGAAACCAGACATAATGGGCGTGGTCTCTGCAACATCAGCAGATACCAAAGCTCCACGCGATTATTCTCCCACAGCCCCCCAAGCTGACAACACCAACACGGCGTCTGCTCCTCCCTCACTATACCCAGAGATACCAATAGAGGTGGCCCAACCTCCACCATATTCAATGGGGCACAATCAACGGAGCCCGTCACACAACCCATTCATCGGAAACCCATTCCTGCCCAGGGCTCCTCCCGCAATACAGGCTCCAGTTCTGAGAGTACACCAAGGGCAGCTAAAAGGAGAAATGACGCTGGGGATAACGGGTGGCCATATTGTATGTGAGCAGCTCGAAACCGGGACTCCAGGCGTAGGAGGCCTCCCCCAGGAACTGAGACCGCAATGCTCCTCTGTGAACTCTCTCACCTCTGAAACCACTGAACACCTACTCACAGGATTGGATTCTAACCACTTCCATCAGACGGAAAGGGAGGACAGTCATAAGAGCATGACTACCGAAAACGAAGAAGAAATGGACATGGTGCTCACCCCAGCTCCAAGGGGAGGTCCAAACGTGAGTAAGATACAGGAGCTACTGCAATCCTCAATAGCTCAAGCCAAGGAACTCAGGGAGCTTATGACAAACCACGATAACAACAGAGATGGAGCCTACCGTGTAGAAGGAATAATGAGAGGAACAGTAACCGAAGTGACCGAACCAATGGGGTCTGAAACTCCCCGCCGGTCCTCCAGAATCGCTGATAGAAGAGAGCGAGAGCAGGTGATGGCAGGACAGTACCCCCTGCGACCGACACCCGGTGACGCACGCAATTTGGAGTACCAGCCCTGGAAAATGACCGATTTAACAACCCTGATGGAACAGATGCCTAGCTTACATGGAGGTGCCTCAGCGTGGCTACTTCAACTGCAGACTCTTACGTCAGGCCTGCAACTCTGCCTAGGAGACGTGAAAGCACTTCTAGCAAGAGCCACCGACCACGGAACCATGGAGGCCCTCATGACAGCAGCTGACCTTGAATGGCGGGCCCCAACACTGCCCATAGACCACTTCCGTACCAGATTATGGGAAGTTCTACGGAGAGCCTACCCTACAGAAAGAAACCATGCCACCTTATCCTCCTTCACTATCAAACCCAGGTGAGCATCCAGCAGAATATCTGGATAGAGCTAAATCCACCTGGAGATCAGTCCATGATTAACCATTTGACCATACAGACACCACCCTCAACATGTGGAAAGAGATGGTGGTGAATGGCTGCCCAGGGGATGAAAAGACCAAACTGAGAGGAACAGTGGGACTGATCGCACTCCCTCTGACACAATTCAATACGCATGTGCACCACCATGTGACCCAGCACAACAAGGAAAAGGGGGGTGCTGAGAGCCAGGTACAACTCCTGAAGCTCCAATTGAAGGAAGCACAAAAAGGAGAAAAAACCTAAGAAACAGATGGTGGCGGAGGAACCCAGAGACAGGCACCAAAACAGACATCTCTCAAATAGTGGCCCAGACTGTCTCTCAGATGATTCAACAGCAGGCAGCCCCACTCACTGCTCCTATAGGGGCCCCACCACCCCAATACCCTCCCCCACAACAGTATATCCTGCAACAGCAACAGCCACAATGGCCTCAACGGGGCCCCTACACTAGACCACCCAGAGGGGGAAACTACCAGTGTTATAACTGCGGAATTCCCGGTCATTTTGCCAGAGATTGCATGAAACCACTCTCCCTGCAGCAACAACAATGGAGAGGAAGAGGACATGGAGGAGCACCAGGAAGAGGGAGAGGAAGAGGAGGACCCCCTCCTCTACACTACAACCAACCAGAACCTAGCTATATGCAGCAGGAACAGCCGGCATACAACCACCCAGGATCCAGCCACATGCAGCAACAGCAAGATATGGCAGGGAACGCTATGCCCTGGCCATGACGATGCCCACCACCCGCTGCAGGAGAAGGGAGCCAACTTACTGGAAAAAAATGAAAAAAAAACATTTTTACCCCATACCAATGAACCTCCTCGCACCCGGATCATCAACAGGTTTTGCACAATTAACAACAGATCTATCTGCGGTTGGATGTTTCTGTAAAAGACGAATTCACCTCATCCGTCCTTTTCCAGAAACAAGAGGGGGAGGAAGCAGAAAGGAAGCAGAACAAAGAACAAAGGACTGGTGAAACTAAAGACCCTTCAAAAGGTCTCGCACATCTGGTGGCACCCTCAAATTAAAGTAATGACTGACTTACTTTGCGACGTAATGACTGACTTATTTTGTGACAAATGCAGCATCTGTGGCAGACACAACCCGAATAAAACATATCAAACATACCTAATGCATATTTTCAGGACAGTAGCATAGAACGCTATCTTAGTTATGGTAGATAGGTGTCCAAATGGTTAGAAGCAATACCAACAGCAAAAGAGAATGCTAGGTCAGTCATTAAGTGGCTACAAACCAAACTAATACCCAGGTATATTGACAGTGGCTCACATTTCAGTAACAAACACCTAAGACAGGTGGAAGAAAGATTTGGCATAACCCACAGATTTGGATCTGTGTACAGGCCCCAATCTCAAGGTCTGGTAGAACTTAAAACCAAAAGCTGAAAGCTAAGATAGATAAAGCATGTGCAGGTACGAAGTTGACATGGATTGAAGCCCTGCCTCTGGCACTGATGGCTATGAGAGCCTCACCAGGAGCAGGCACCCATCTCTCTCCTCATGAGATAATGACTGGAAGAGTCATGCCTGGTCCACCAAGGGAGGGAGGTCATATGCCCGCTCTTGATGTACAACAAATTGTAATGTCTGATTATGTGAAAAAATTGACGCTTCTCTCTGCAGCACTCTCTACCCAGGTTCGCAAGGTCCAAGAGGGGGAGTTGCCGGGGGACACGCCACCACTGAAGGTAAAAGTTGGTGACTGGGTGAGGGTTAAAGTCCACAAGAGAAAGTGGCTGGAACCCAGGTGGACTGGACCGTACGAAGTGAAGGAGGTTACTTCACACTCTGTCCAGGTCAAAGGTAAATCAGGCGCACCTTGGCACCACCTCACACATTGCACTCCAGCCCCAATACCTTCCAGAACACTGACAGAGGTCCGAGCCGATTTGAGCGGCCTTAATTCGATTCCAAATAAAGACACTCCTTACTCAGGTGATGCGGCATCAAACTCCGCCTCCCCTGAAAAAGGAACCTCGCCCAGTTAGAGGGATATTTCTCTCTCCCTGGGCAAGGCTAGGGATATCTGGCCCCTTATTTGTGATATTCCTACTGATATTTGGGGTGTCCCTGGGCACTTTCACATGGTTAATTGAACACCTATCTCACCCTGCCACTCCACTTACCCCTACCCCTATCCCTGACACCGTCCCTAACATCACTCTCTCCAGTCACATCCCTAATGGCCTTCCAAAACAGAATCGCAGTCGATATGCTGTTGGCTGAACGAGGTGGTGTATGTGCCATGTTCGGTGAGCAATGTTGTACTTTTATTCCCAATAACACAGCACCTGATGGTAGTCTTACTGTTGCCCTAGAGGGTCTTCGTACACTTAATGGGAAGATGAAGCACCACTCCGGGGTTGACACCTCTATGTGGGACTCCTGGATGGATGCGTTCGGTAAATATAAGACCCTCATCTCCTCTGTCCTTGTGTCCGTTGCTGTTTTTGTGGCTATCCTAACCCTGTGCGGTTGTTGCTGTATTCCTTGCGCCCGCACATTGGCCACTAGAGTGATTACCACTGCCATTACCCCAATGCCTACAGACCAGTCCCATATGTACCCGCTTTTGGGGGTTGATGACCCTGAGGCAGTGTTTGCACCTTTTGAGGAACCCCTTCCTCCTGACTTCTCCTCTTGCCCATTCCATGTGTAGCACTAGTGTTGCCTTTTCTGGTCCTTGTTTTATTGCCTAGTTTCGCTGCATAATAGAGGGGTTTTTTGTTTTCGTCATCTCCTCCTTCTCGGTTCTACTATAGTTTTCACGTCTAATAGATGTGAAGAGGGGGATTTGTCATATATACACATATTCATATACATAGCTCATATATCAAGCACATATATTAAGCCACCTGACTCAAGTCATTGCACGCACCCCTGTCCAAACAGGAAGCACCCTAGCCCCAGCCATAAACTGCCAGTTTCAGTTCCCCTTATCTCACGACTCCTGGACACACAGACACTTCATCGCACGAACACACACACCTCACTCCCCCCTCTACTGGTCGGGTGCCAAGAGCAGAGGACTCTGCTGTGCACCAATGGAGCAGGCCCGCCTCCAACTCTTCGGGACCAGTCAGAAGACCAACACGACAAGACTCCACCTACATTATTCCATGTATAAAATCTGTTGCAACCTCTGTCTAGGCCCCTTTTCAGCTGACTCCTTACTGAGTTATATGAATAGGTCCGTGCATGTTAAACTGCAGGACAAGATATCTTTTGACTCAATAAACTGCCTTTTTGTTACAACTGAAATCCACTCTGTCCAGCGTCCATAATTTGGTCTCACTCTCCTGTAGTTAATCATCAACACTATCCACATCGTCGTGACAGCAGTGGAGAAGGTAGAAAGCTTTAAGTTCCTCGGCATACACATCACTGACAATCTGAAATGGTCCACCCACACAGACAGTGTGGTGAAGAAGGCGCAACAGCACCTCTTCAACCTCAGGAGGCAGAACAGGTTTCCTTCCTGAGCAGTATGACGGCTGCGTGGTCCCATAGTGTTTATACTTGCATACTATTATTTGTACAGATGAACGTGGTACCTTCAGGCGTTTGGAAATTGCTCCCAAGGATGAACTGAGATCTTGGCTGATTTATTTTGATTTTTCCATGATGTCAAGCAAAGAGGCACTGAGTTTGAAGGTAGGCCTTGAAATACATCCACAGGTACACCTCCAACTGACTCGATTTACGTCAATTATCCTATCAGAAGCTTCTAAAGCCATGACATAATTTTCTGGAATTTTCCAAGCTGTTTAAAGGCACAGTCAACTTAGTGTATGTAAACTTCTGACCCACTGGAATTGTGATACAGTGAGTTATAAGTGAAATAATCTGTCTGTAAACAGTTGTTGTAAAAATGACTTGTGTCATGCACAAATTAGATGTCTTAACCGACTTGCCAAAACTATAGTTTGTTAACAAGAAATTTGTGGAGTGGTTGAAAAACAAGTTTTAATGACTTCAACCTAAGTGTATGTAAACTTCTGACTTCAACTGTATATACTGTATTATATTCTACTGTATCTTAGTCTACGCCACTCTGACACTGCTCATCCATATATTTATATATTCTTAATTACATTCCTTTACTTAGATTTGTTTGTATTGTGTGTATTGTTGTGAAATTGTTAGATATTACTTGTTAGATATTACTGCACGGTTGGAGCTAGAAACACAAGCATTTCGCTGCACCCGCAATAACATCTGCTAAACATGTGCATGTGACCAATAAAATTGGATTTGATTTGCCTAACCTGGGGTCTCTAATGTAAACTGGATCTCATTCCTCCATTGGGAAAGCCTATAAGACTGTCCCACTTTAGCTACTCAACAATGTCCTAATTTAGCTAGCTATGGTTGGTAAAGTGGGACAAAAAAAAAAAGATTTACTAAATTGAAACATAATATTGCCAACTTTTTTATGTGTTTTGATGCACCAGTATAGTATGCATATTCACATCAGAATTTGTCAATCTTAATTATTTATGACAGTTTTCTAGCCTTAACATCAAAACAGAAAAAAGCTATGTCACTGATTTTAAGAAATCCTCTTTTATATGCACTTCAATACCGAAGTGACTTTTTGTAGCAGGTTAGGAGAATTTAAGCAGCATGTTAGAATAACTTATTTAACAGTTAAGAAGACTGAGGATAAGGTGAGCAAAAGAGTTACGGTTACGGAAAATACTCTCCTAACCTGCTACTAAAATCACTTTGTATGGAAGTACTGTGAAAAGGGTGTGGGTGCGTTCGAGCAGATCACTTTTGTCAAGACCGCCTTTCAAGGCGTGTTGCATTATGGGGATAAAAATTGTCCGACTTGCGCCTACATGTCTACTGCATGAACTTTACAAAAATTATGTGCTCAAAGGTCATGAGGTTTTGACTGCAGTTACTCTTCACCAACAGCTATCGCCTGTATTGTGGGATACTCTATTGTCAACCAATCATTGGGATGCTTTTGTTTGACCCACGCCAATGTGACCAAAGAGATGACTGAAACAGGAACCAATTTTGCAGCGATTCCTTCAGTGGAATGAACCTAGTATTTAAGTCTCTCTCTTACTAATTAATTGCACAACGTACACACCAGAGGAAGATGGCGGGAGGAGCTATAGGAGGGCGTGCTCATTGTAATGGCTGGAATGGTCTAAAGTTGGTTTATTAGCCGCGTTCATGTGTTATTCGGAACTAGGAAACTCTGAAATGTCCGACTGGTTGAATGCAGCACGGTACGTGTATAACTACAACCAGTTAGCATGTCGGAAATGTCAAAGTTTCTAGTTCCGACTAGATTGTGAATGCGCCATTAGGCCTACCATTCAAACTGCCCCCCAATGGTTTTACAATGTGCTTCCTGTTGTGTTTACGCCAAGTTCACGTGCTAGTTGGAACTAGGAAACTCGGAGATTTCCAATTTGCCAACTGATTGAATGTGGCACGTGTATAACACACCCATTTTCTAGTTGAAATTTCGGAGCAAGAAATAGACGCATCAGGATTAAGATGCTCCAGTTTATATGATGTCCCACTCTTTCCGAATTCACTCTGCGTTTTCTTTACCATGATTTTTTCTTGCACAACCAATCAGTAGCATGTTGGGTTGTTAGGCTTCAAATGTTGCCATTTTGGAATGTTCATATCCTACGGGTAGATGGTAAATCGAAATGATCGGGATTAACCTGCGAGTTTCAACGTTAGGCTGGAGTTTCACCCCACTCCCTTTCAAGGAACGCCATTTTGTTGACGTTTCATCCACCTCAAACGAGTCTTCCACCGTCAACATGACAGTAGGCTACTGTGCCCTTTCAATGACATAGTTTAATAGTTTAATCCCGTTATAATTTATATGGATTTCAAAATTGATCAACCCCTGCTAACGCTTGACAGTACATGGACACACTGCCATGTCACAGTTGTGCAATCCGGGATCCTTGGGACGTCAATACCCCGCCATTAAAGTTGAAATGTAAAACCTAAAGGTTAAGGTTAGGTAAGGGTTGTAGGTAGTGTAAGCGTAGGGGTTAAGGTTAGGGTTCCCCACCCTTTTCAATAGATCATATCTAGATGGGACACCGTTTTTGTCAAGTTGAAGTCAAACGTAGATGTTGTATTTTATTTTAGCTAACCCTAACCCTTTTCCTAAATGTAACCTAATTTTCCTAACCGGTTACGTTAATTCGCCTAGCATGCTGCGCAAATTATCCTAAACCTGCTACGAAAAGACAAAACCCTTTCAACCTGCGGCTCCCTGGATGGCGAATGACGTCATCAAGCCATCTTTGTTCTCCTTACACAAGCGTGTTTATGACTTGTTCATTACAGTAGTGACACAGAGGAGACCAGCGGTAGCTATTATACAAATACATTGGCGAGGTGCGGCATAAAATAAGCGCACGAACTGAGAAAAAGGGAACATTTACAACGGGGGAATAAAATCAACTTGGTGGTAAACATTATCACTCCCTCCTATTGAAAACGCCAGAAGAGTGAATCGACTGAGAGGGAGCGAGAGGGAAAAAGAGCGCTGAAGGCAACCCACTCAACAGCCACTTATTAGGCAAATACATTCCAGTCGGACTTGCGTAGCCTGCATTAATAAACCACCATAAGAAATGTGAGTATCACACTGTTGCCTCTGTGTGACGTTTATTTTCTTTGTGTGCCTGTTGTTATGTCTAGGCCTGTGTGTATTTATTTATCCGTGCTCGGTGGGTAGCAGAATGCAAGCCTATTTGTTGTTCAGAAATGATTTTAGAAAGGAAATTAAAGGAACCATTGTCTCCAAGGCATATAGGCCTATTGCATTTTAATCGTGCGTCAGGGTTAAAGAACCCTATAATTACAGGATAAATGTGTTGATTTACTGTGGGATGTTTATTTATGAACATTTACTGACAATACACATAGGCTAAATAGCATCCAACATTCGCCTATAGTCTATTCCATAGGCGTCGAATAACGGTTAGGCGACTCTTCGGTGGTTGGCCCCTGTTGTCAGCCACATTTCTTTACGAAATATTCAGTCATGTTGGCTAGTTATGATTAGTTAGTTATATTTATTCAAATGTAAAATATATATGTTCTTATCATTGGAATTGGACACGCACGCCTTTTCTCCAGATTGGACTGGTTTGATTTGAATTTGTTGACGTCCGTGTATTCGCATGTATATCCATTTGAAAATTGAAATTGGAATTGAAAGTAGAAACCTACAAATATCTAATTTGCTTATTTGGACGTATGCATTGGTTTCTGCCACAGACGAATGTATAGGCCTACGGCTAAATATACACGTATCATAGGCTAAGCAACTTGGACCTAATAACACATTTTCTCCCATTCAACATGTTGAACATCTTCTTAGAGAAGCAACAAATCCATATTATCTTGGATGTAGTAGGGTAGACTATCATTAGCCATATTGTGGGCTTAGCCTACGTGATATTGCTAACCAACTGTGGGGGTGGGGGTAACTGACGCTCATAGCTGTCGATTGTCAAGCAAGGACGGGCAATTAAATGTAGCCTATTTAATTTGATGATTCAAAAGTACACCGGGGATGTGGCCGTTTCCGCTCCTTTCCTTGACAAGCTATACCAGGTTCAGTCGTCTGAGGTTGTTTTTGTTTAGCGACTGCTAGGCTACAGGAGGCAGGTGTTTCACTGTCAGGGAAGATGGCCGTGGCATTCTTTTCTCTGTCGATTCGTGCATACAAACAAGCTGCTGAAACAGACAGCATCTCATTGAGGCCAGGCAACAAATGTTAGCGTTACATCGTCAACATGCTGTTGATAAACAAATCTAGCCATATACATTTTTATCCACTTTTCTCACTGTAATTCCCGCGATAAACTGGTGGTGACATTGATGTTAGACGAAATTGAGGACCCTTTCAACAAATATGAAACCCCCCTTGATAAAAAAATAAATAAAAAAGCTAACTGCATTAGGCAAATTTTGGGAACCACGCAAAGCCGTTGCCAGCACTGGACAGCGCTGCCTGTCGCTGTCTTCTCCAACAGTGCTGAAACAGACTTGTAGACTAGAGTCCACTGTTTTTGTGGCTATGGTGTGTATGCGCGCTGTCTCGTGCGTGAGAGACGATTTGTAAATGCTTCACCAAAATGTCTGTGGCAATCGGCCATATACAGCCCAATAAAGCAGGGAAGAAAGACGTGATTAATGTTGTCGCCTATTAATAACAAAAGGCCGATCGTCGTGTCTGTATAATAATTCAGAAGAGCATGCGAGCTGTTTTCAAAGGGAATAAGACCATTTTACTGGCCATGGTCTTGACAAGGGGACATTTTTTTTCACCCTGTTGGTGGAGGACGTTGCGAATGTGAGGTAGACCTTGCCCTGGGTTCCCCCCAGACTGCTGTCGACACTCCATTACTCTTATTTGAAAGCCTACACAATCCATTTCGTCGTGCCCTTTGAATATGTTCCCCGTCACTGTGCACACACACACACACAATCCGCCCTCTTCTTTTATCTGAGGCCCCGAGAAAACAATGGTTGTTGTAGCAATGTGGGGGATGATGTACAAAACACACTAGGGGAGTTGCCAATAACGTCCTCATCCATCGTTCATCTCTCGTTTGCTCGCTGTACAATGACGATGGCCTCTTCCGCAGAGAAGGTGAAAGAGTCTGGGTAGGATTTGGCCTCTTAAAAATTGAATTGTTGTAATCGACATGAGAAAGAACACGTCCTAAACATCAACATAATGGAGGCTCCCAGTAGACCACATACGAGTTGGGTAGCATAATGATTAATGTGGCAAGGTGACTCAACACATCAAATTAGTGTTTCCAGACAGCGCTTGCTTTGGACTGACAAATGCAAATGAAAACATGAGTGTACAGAAGGATTTGTAGCCACATGAGGATTAGCTCTGTGTGTCACGGCCTTAAAGGTGACCTTTATACAGAGTTTTGTCTCACTCTGCTGGAGGAAGGGGGTCACTACAGGCAGGAAGCAACCTCAAAATGTAGTTGAGAAACGAGATTGAAAGCGGTTCATGGTCGATGCTGTGTATTATTTACAGCCCACTTATCCTTAAGTTGTGAACCTATGATAGTACTATAATGAAAAGGCTACAGACACTTAAAATTAAATACCAAGTTAAGCTTGATACTCACTCTCACATACAGTATGTAGCCTAAAGATATTATGAACACTAGTACTTCACTAAAGCCTGAATCCATTTATAGAACGTGAACTATAAATGGGGTTGAAGTTACAGTTACATGACTATTGCTCTACATGGGAGCTGGAAATACTGGAGGGACACAATACACTCCATTACCACAGTAAGACACAAAAGGATGCCTCCTCTTTGATATACGTATGTTACTCAGCTCCATGGTCCACACAGTGAGTTACTAACACAGTGCAGCTCCATGGTCCACACAGTGAGTTACTAACACAGCTCAGCTCCATGGTCCACACAGTGAGTTACTAACACAGTGCAGCTCCATGGTCCACACAGTGAGTTACTAACACAGTGCAGCTCCATGGTCCACACAGTGAGTTACTAACACAGTGCAGCTCCATGGTCCACACAGTGAGTTACTAACACAGTGCAGCTCCATGGTCCACACAGTGAGTTACTAACACAGTGCAGCTCCATGGTCCACACAGTGAGTTACTAACACAGTGCAGCTCCATGGTCCACACAGTGAGTTACTAACACAGTGCAGCTCCATGGTCCACACAGTGAGTTACTAACACAGTGCAGCTCCATGGTCCACACAGTGAGTTACTAACACAGTGCAGCTCCATGGTCCACACAGTGAGTTACTAACACAGTGCAGCTCCATGGTCCACACAGTGAGTTACTAACACAGTGCAGCTCCATGGTCCACACAGTGAGTTACTAACACAGTGCAGCTCCATGGTCCACACAGTGAGTTACTAACACAGTGCAGCTCCATGGTCCACACAGTGAGTTACTAACACAGTGCAGCTCCATGGTCCACACAGTGAGTTACTAACACAGTGCAGCTCCATGGTCCACACAGTGAGTTACTAACACAGTGCAGCTCCATGGTCCACACAGTGAGTTACTAACACAGTGCAGCTCCATGGTCCACACAGTGAGTTACTAACACAGTGCAGCTCCATGGTCCACACAGTGAGTTACTAACACAGTGCAGCTCCATGGTCCACACAGTGAGTTACTAACACAGCTCAGCTCCATGGTCCACACAGTGAGTTACTAACACAGTGCAGCTCCATGGTCCACACAGTGAGTTACTAACACAGCGTAGCTCCATGGTCCACACAGTGAGTTACTAACACAGTGCAGCTCCATGGTCCACACAGTGAGTTACTAACACAGCGCAGCTCCATGGTCCACACAGTGAGTTACTAACACAGCGTAGCTCCATGGTCCACACAGTGAGTTACTAACACAGCTCAGCTCCATGGTCCACACAGTGAGTTACTAACACAGCTCAGCTCCATGGTCCACACAGTGAGTTGATAACACAGCGCAGCTCCATGGTCCACACAGTGAGTTACTAACACAGTGCAGCTCCATGGTCCACACAGTGAGTTACTAACACAGCGCAGCTCCATGGTCCACACAGTGAGTTACTAACACAGTGCAGCTCCATGGTCCACACAGTGAGTTACTAACACAGTGCAGCTCCATGGTCCACACAGTGAGTTACTAACACAGCGCAGCTCCATGGTCCACACAGTGAGTTACTAACACAGTGCAGCTCCATGGTCCACACAGTGAGTTACTAACACAGTGCAGCTCCATGGTCCACACAGTGAGTTACTAACACAGCTCAGCTCCATGGTCCACACAGTGAGTTGCTAACACAGCGCAGCTCCATGGTCCACACAGTGAGTTACTAACACAGTGCAGCTCCATGGTCCACACAGTGAGTTACTAACACAGTGCAGCTCCATGGTCCACACAGTGAGTTACTAACACAGTGCAGCTCCATGGTCCACACAGTGAGTTACTAACACAGTGCAGCTCCATGGTCCACACAGTGAGTTACTAACACAGTGCAGCTCCATGGTCCACACAGTGAGTTACTAACACAGTGCAGCTCCATGGTCCACACAGTGAGTTACTAACACAGTGCAGCTCCATGGTCCACACAGTGAGTTACTAACACAGTGCAGCTCCATGGTCCACACAGTGAGTTACTAACACAGTGCAGCTCCATGGTCCACACAGTGAGTTACTAACACAGTGCAGCTCCATGGTCCACACAGTGAGTTACTAACACAGTGCAGCTCCATGGTCCACACAGTGAGTTACTAACACAGTGCAGCTCCATGGTCCACACAGTGAGTTACTAACACAGCTCAGCTCCATGGTCCACACAGTGAGTTGCTAACACAGCGCAGCTCCATGGTCCACACAGTGAGTTGATAACACAGCTCAGCTCCATGGTCCACACAGTGAGTTGCTAACACAGCGCAGCTCCATGGTCCACACAGTGAGTTACTAACACAGCTCAGCTCCATGGTCCACACAGTGAGTTGCTAACACAGCGCAGCTCCATGGTCCACACAGTGAGTTGATAACACAGCACAGCTCCATGGTCCACACAGTGAGTTACTAACACAGCACAGCTCCATGGTCCACACAGTGAGTTACTAACACAACGCAGCTCCATGGTCCACACAGTGAGTTACTAACACAGCGCAGCTCCATGGTCCACACAGTGAGTTGATAACACAGCGCAGCTCCATGGTCCACACAGTGAGTTACTAACACAGCACAGCTCCATGGTCCACACAGTGAGTTACTAACACAGCGCAGCTCCATGGTCCACACAGTGAGTTACTAACACAGCGCAGCTCCATGGTCCACACAGTGAGTTACTAACACAGCGTAGCTCCATGGTCCACACAGTGAGTTGATAACACAGCGCAGCTCCATGGTCCACACAGTGAGTTACTAACACAGCGCAGCTCCATGGTCCACACAGTGAGTTACTAACACAGCGCAGCTCCATGGTCCACACAGTGAGTTACTAACACAGCTCAGCTCCATGGTCCACACAGTGAGTTGATAACACAGCGCAGCTCCATGGTCCACACAGTGAGTTACTAACACAGCGCAGCTCCATGGTCCACACAGTGAGTTACTAACACAGCTCAGCTCCATGGTCCACACAGTGAGTTACTAACACAGCTCAGCTCCATGGTCCACACAGTGAGTTACTAACACAAATCCAGCAGGACTATCAGAGCAATGAGGGCATGCAAAGGAAGGACTACCCAGCATACACCTTTGCATCATAGTGTTTTTGGCCTTGCCAGTAGGCTTTCCAGTGCCTTTACATCTTTTCTACAACTAGGCCTAATGGTAGATTAATATAGCATATAGTCAAGGTTTAGAAAAAAGAACAACTGCATTGAGATCATAATGAAAATAAAGAAACCACATTCAGATAGATTGGTGAGAAAGAGTGAGTTACTGTACTCAGTTGTAGATGGTCAACATAGATGGTCAGAATAGATTGATAGGACCAGACATGTAGTAATTGCTTCAGGACTTTTGATTGTCGTCCATTAGTTTCCCCTTAGCACAACCCTAACAATGCCCAGCGGAGGGTTGTAGGATAGGATGGTGTCTGTCAGATATGGAATGCAGAATATATGGCTTGTGGTCATATTGATGTTTTCTTGAGGAGGATGCAGTTAGGACAGATAGCTTTATTTTTATTTTTATTGTCTTCTAAAACATTTTATTTCTGGCATTATTGAGAGCATTATTTATCAATTTATTCAGCTTTTTATTCAGCTTTCAGATGTAGACGCCTTCTTGGGACATAGAAAGTGATGGTTTGAATTAATTAATTCAGAACAGCTTTGAATGTGCTTTAGTAGTGTGTGTTATGGATACAGTTGGAAAGGGCTGTAAGCAAAGCGGATACACATAATTGTATTTCATGCTTGGTGGATCCTTTTATCCAGGCCCTTTTAATTCAGGATTAGTAAACCATTCAGCCTGTTGTTGAGGCTCATTACAGAGAGATATTCTGCCTCCTTTTCCAATCATTCAGTCATCATGAAGCTGTTGACTTGATTCAAACCTATAACGTTGAGATTTTACCTCAGTGAGTACTGTGACGATGGATAATTCCAATCAGCCATGATTTGATAGTAACTTGTTTTTACTTCAATGTACCAAAGGGACAGGTTGGCCTATTTAGTAGATGCATGCGTTACTACACGGTCATCCATACGTCGTTGAAGGTGAATAAACTGACGAGTTGTGTTTGATTGACAGGTCTGCCCCAGCTGCCGCCGGCGCCCCCGCAGATGGAGCGGCGCCCCCTCCAAACCTCACCAGCAACCGCCGCCTGCAACAGACACAGGCTCAGGTGGATGAGGTGAGGAACATGCAGACACACTCACCTTGTATTACACACATACTGACCCACAGAAATATCGGAACCTTCTTCACACGTTGTGAATAGTCACAAGCCGACATGGACTGGATGAATGCATGTCCAACACACTTAGGTCAACAGTCAATACATTGTGTAAATATACTGTGGCGATAACACAACTCAGTCTGAGTTGATTGAGGGATTTACCCTGTCCCTGTTTTCGGCCCGTGTGTCTGCCCTCCCCAGGTGGTGGATATCATGCGTGTAAACGTGGATAAGGTTCTGGAGCGTGATCAGAAACTGTCAGAGCTAGATGATCGGGCCGATGCCCTGCAGGCTGGAGCCTCACAGTTCGAGACCAGTGCTGCAAAACTCAAGAACAAGTACTGGTGGAAGAACGCCAAGGTAAGGGCTACATTGAGATAGATAAAGATGTACTTTGGTCCACATTTATTCATGATAATAGTCATTTCCTTTGAGGCTTTCAAGATGAATGTTAAAACATAATGAAATGGATTGTAGCTCATGATTTACCGCATGTCCCATCCCCCCTGTTTTACTACCTCTTCATGTCCAACTTCATTTTGCTGGACCCCAGGAAGAGTAGCTGCTGCCTTGGCAGCAGCCAATGGGGCTCCATAATACATTAAAACATACAAAACTCTGCTTCCTCTAGATGATGATTATCCTGGGGCTGATATGTGCGATTGTCCTCATCGTCATCATCGGTAAGGGTCACACCCACACTCTCCCTGCCATGGCAGTTTGAATTAAGATATAGTCTGTGCTTCAGTATTAGTATTTTTTCTCACCATCCCTTTCCCTTTCTCTCTCTCTTTCCCTCTCTCTGTTTTTCTCTCTCTCTAGTCTACTTCAGCACTTAAGATGAGTGGCTCCTACCCCAGTCTGCACACGAGACTGCCCGCTTCCTTGCAACAGAAAACCCTTCAAATCAACAACAAAAAATGTCCACTGGTGATGAATTAATTAAATTGCTCCCCAAATAGTCTCAATATGACCCTGCCCAGAACCCCCTGAACCCTCTCAGCCCCCGCTTCCACCGCCTCACCTCTGGACCCCTGTCAATTTTCGTCCTGTGAGTCTGTGGCCCTGCCTTCTTTGTAAATACTTCCTGCTTTTCTAATCCGTCATTCATACTCAGAACCCAATACTTGTTGTGATTGTTACCGATGACAACGACAGAAAAGAAAATGATGACCCTGGCGATAATTGTTATATACCAGATATGAAATATATATATAGTTCTTTGTAGGAATGTTATTCTGATATAATGTTTTTGTAGGTTGTGTGTGGGTGTGCGTTTTGTATTTTTTAATTTTTGTATTAATTTTACTTATGCTTCAGATTTGAACTACTGCCTATTAATCAGAGTGCGTATATCTTGCACGTTCTCTCTCACTGTCTCTGCCTGTCTCTGGCTTTCTCTGTCTTGCTCTGTCTCCCACAGAGTATAGGTGCATCTTTGCACAGTGGAGTTTGTCTCCTTTAACCGAGGTACTTAATCGATATTCCCATCCTGTTCTCCATCTTTTGCTTCTCTCTCTCTTCTTCTCTTTCTCTCTCCTACACCCTTTAGCCATACTGTCTCTTTAGAATCCTTCCTTCCTTCTCTTTCTTTCTGTCTCTCTCTCCGATCATGTACCTTCTCTTTATTAACTGCCAATAGAATTGGACCAATGTCTGTAGATGTTTTTTATTTGACTTATTTAGTGTCTTATTTCGAGAACATTCCTCCATTGCTGTCTAGTAAAAATGCTGTCAGTGTAGCACATGTATGTGTAAGTATCTTTAAAAAAATATATATGAAGTGATCATAAATATTATCGCCGATATCAATCTAACAAGCCAGAGTTGGAAAAATAACAATATTGATATATAAAAAAAAATGAGGGCTTGCTAGTTTTTGTTTGGTGGATCAGGATTTGAACCTGTTTCATTTTTTCATTTCAGCAACATAACATTGCATAACGTTGCTGTGACAATACACCAAATCCTACAGAGATGTCATTACTAACAAATAGCTAAAAAGGATACTTACACTAAGGGATCAAAAATGCGGACACAGTAAAGCCTTAGTCTCTGATCAAAACGTATCACATTGATGATTTTTACGGTCAAAAAATTCCCATACACTCTTTATTTTGTGTAGGGGGAGAGGCTGACTGAAAAGGGGGAGGCGGTGTGAAATGCACAAAGAGCCTTGTTTTTGATGGCGCTGTCTGGCTGGTCAACAGCATGACCGCTGTCTGGCTGGTCAACAGCATGACCGGCCGAGAGAGAACCTCATTCAGCAAAACCTCACCTATTGATGAGCACATACACAGACAACTCAGCCTTATTTGAAAGTGAAGGTAGAAGTATGAAGATGGATGAAGCAACTGGCATGGACATACAGTAGTAGAAAATGATGATCTAGAGAAAGGGACTAACTTGGCCCATGGGGGCCAGCTTCGTTGACGGATTAAGAGTTGCTGTAAACCTTAAGTGAACTTTCCAAGAAACGTCATGAAAAGCAGTCATAGTATACACACAAGCTAGAGGGAGCGTTTGCTAGTGCACTGGTTCTCTCTCTATCTTTCTTACATTTTCTCCCTAGTTACTGTCTTTTTCTTTTTTAAACATAGTAATAGCGTATATTTTATATAGTATATTTGTGTGTTTGTTTGAAGTAGATAGGTAAAGAGGAGACTGAACTCAATCAGGACTTCACTAACTGCTATGAGCAGGGAGCTCCTCTCTACCTCTGTGTGTTGTGTGTGTACGTGCATTTTTGTGGTTCAGCTCTGTAAGTTAAACACTGCCAAGCAACTAGGGAGAAGCTTTTGTTTTCTGCCATTTTCTCTTTGGTGCCCTTACTGATTTGTTCTTAGTGGATTGCTCTTGCATGGTCACCTCTTGTCCCATGCCCCTGTATAGGCCTAACTGTTTCTAGTGCTATCTGTTTCTAGCACATGAGGTTGGTGGCACCTTAATTGGGGAGGACGGGCTCGTGGTAATGCCTGGAGCGGAATGAGTGGAACGGTATCAAGTACATCAAACACATGGTTTGATGCCATACCATTCGCACCGTTCCAGCCATTATTATAAGCCGTCCTCCCCTCAGCAGCTTCCACAGGTTTCTAGTGCTATCTATCTGCCAGCTCTGTTAGTCTACTTTATGAGTAGTAGCAGAAAGACTACTGGACCTGTGGATAATACAGTTGTTCCCATAGGTTAGGCCACCTTAACATGACCTCTTGGCCTCTGTCCCACCATTCCCACCTATTTCTCCTCATTGATTCAGGATCCTACACTGGGGATGTGTGTGTTGTTGAAGCTCTGCCCGTCCTGGGAATATCCCTAGTTTATCCTGACAGATTTGGCCGCTTAGACATCAGCGGTGAGGGCAAGCTGTTTCCATGACAACTAAATTAGATGAGCAGAGTGGGGAGGTAACAGATCAGCCCACTGACTGTCTTTCAGATTTTCCATATTTGTGCTCAAGGAATATTCCTATGCTACATGTACACTGGCAGAGCCCCCCCAACCATATGTTACAAATAACACACACATATATTTCCTTGCTCTCTCTCTCTCTCTCTTTCTCATTCTATTGTTATCTCCCTCTCTTTAACTATCTCTATCAGACACATGTAAAAGGAAATGGCCTTAGCACATTATCTCCCAGCAAAGCCTATCTCCCAGCCCCACCCTTCCTCTTTATTCTACCTAACTAGAGCAAAACTAATTCAGAGGAAAATTACCAAAGACTAGATGTTCTTGCTGCCAACTGCCATCAAAAACAAGTAGAGGGACACAACATATTTTACCCAAGTCACTTTAACAGCAATCCTTACTCCCCTGTTTTTGAAAGCGTACCCTTAACCCAAAAATACCTAAAGTCACATGACCGTTTAACCCTTTCAGATCTTATTCAATAGCTCATGTTGGCAAATAGATGATGACATAATGTGCTATTTGAAGATATGCAAGAGAAACAAAACCTACAAAAAGACGTGCTTTCAGCCCCCTTCCATAAGACTACTTTAATCTGTACCGAGTCTTTAGACACAAGCTCCTATAACTAATAATAGCACAACTCCTCTCCTTGTGTGTGTCGCTGTCGTGCTGACAACAATTTACAGATGAAATAAAATATTAACTTTATCTATAGCTGTTAAACAAAACAAACAAAACATGCATAAAAAAAGTATTTATTGTCTGGTGTTGTAGTGTGGGGGTGTATTTGGGGGAAGGGGGGTCCTATTTCTTCAGGTCGGAGATTAGAGCGGTTCATCAAAATCTACTGGGTGAGGTCAAGAAAATCCACGAAAGCTGTATAAAAATTGGAATAGCAAATAATTCAAATTTATTTTGAAGGTGACAAAAAAAAAGAGTGCCGCCTTCGAGTTATTATCATCTCATGACACCACTGGTCGGGGTAGGACTCCTGTGCTGTTCACAAATCCAAGGGTTGTCCTTAAAGTGCTCAGCAAATTTAGATTAAAAAAAATTTGACAAATTGATGTTATGTGAGTGCTCATTTTCTGTTGCTTTTTTTGTTCCGCAAGGATGGGTGTGCGCAACTTTTAATGTCCTGGCACTTTTTTTTGTTGTATTCTGGGTGTATTTTGGGGGGCTAGGATATGATGTGGTGGAGAATATTGTGTTATTGCTAACACTAAGAGGTGTTCAGTGACTTCAACATAGGAGGGAACCTTTTGAGGCACTGATCCTTCACAGGTCGGCTATAAAATCACAATGCTCTCACCAATACACATTACATTTATTTTTATTTTTGGACCAAATGTTTCCTTTGTATTTTGCATAAAGTTAGTAATAACTTTGGTATGATGTCATTGGCTTAGGTTGTGTGTACATCGGAAGAGGAGGAAAGATTAAATAAAGACGTGTTCTCTATGTTAATCGTATCAACCAAGTCAAGAAGAAGGGATGTTACTGGGAAAAACAAATGTCCAGAAAGCTTAGAATGGTGTACAATTCAAGACAGATTCCTCTGTTGTCACTATGTTTATATTTTGTTTGAACTTCATTTTGTGGAGGGAATATTATTTTGTTCTTTTGGGACCGGTGTTGGGGAGGTTTACAGTCCACATTACCTCTGTTTGCCTGGTCTTTCAGGAGGGAATAGACTGGGGGATCATGGGTAATGTGTTTGGTTCAGTCTGTTTTATTTGATTTATTGATTTATTTATTGTGTTTTTGTTTTGAATGGGATTGGATATTAAAAACAAGGTGGATTACAATGTACCACAGGATACCAATTGAAAATCAGAAGTACATAAAAAACAATTGTAGTGTAAATCGATCAATGTCTTGTTATATTGATGAACATCATGGAAATATATATATATATTGGAAAAACAATAATTCTGATGACCTGTGTTTATTGTTCCCAGTGTGTGTGTGTGCGTGTTTAAAAACAATGATGACATTAAATAAAATCTATGCTAAAATGGGTCCAAATATAATTGAACTGTGTTGCAAACCAAAATATTTTGTTTGACTACATATATCATCAAGACAGGATGGTATATCTCACATGAATTTAAGCTGGAAATAGATGAAGCACACACCAAAAACGTGAAATATCTACAGTGTAAGTTGTCCTCACCAACTCTTATTTTGCAGATAGCCAGGTATCTCATAGCCTACGTGGAATGTATGAATCACACACAATCGCTCACCTATTTAGGGCCTAATCATCCTGGAGAGAAGATGTGGAACATACAATTATATTTAGGCAAGATAGATAGGGTTACTATGGAAGATTGACCATCCACGTTAGTCAAGATGACATTTATTGAGTGTTCAGATCACCAACAATGTGAATCCAGTCCGAAAAGAATCGGTGCATGAACCAAAAGGCCAAGGCAGAAGAAAGCAGTGTGGTCAGTACACTCAGACAAAGTTGGATGTAATTGGACTGGGCAGCACATTCATATAATTATTATAACACAGATGTATACACTTTTGCCATAGGAAATATAGGTTTTAATCAACATTTCATTGGTTTGCCATGAGTGTTGAGGTATATATCCCCTCACAATGTCTAGAGAGTTTACTTCATGAATTTCTGAATGCATGTCACCCCATGTGTTACTCCATATGGTCAGCCCCCGTAGTCGAGCTACACAACACATGTTGATGATGTTACTGCTCAGGAGAGGTTAGATGATAGGACAATTTCATGTCCCAAAGGGAATCTGAACAATATAAAGAATGAAGGTATCATAAGGATCTAGGAACAATTACAATCAAAAAACAATTCTAGGGAATGGAACTGACTGACAATGTAAGCCTATTTGATTGAATTATAGTTTTAGGGTAGAATTATGGCTGTAGGGTAGAATTTTGGAGAGGAAGGTGTTGATATTTGTGGCTAGTCATACTGCTGCAGTAGCATTTGTGCACTTATTTAGTGTAATTTAGGGTTGTAGTACGTAGGCCTATCTGGATATGTCTGGAATTAAGTCAGACATCCATATTCAGACATATCCAGTTAAATAAAGGTTACATTTAAAAATATATATATTTTATCCATGCCTCAAAATGATACAAAGAAAAGTCGTAAACATGCCTGTTTCTTGGTTAGGGAAAACACGCGAAGAAACAATAAAGCAATTACATTAATTCAGAACATTGGCAGTGGCACGTTGCCAATAAATGTTGTTTCTGACATTCTGAACGGAGAGCACCGCTGGGGCAACGTGATAGAGAAGCATAGAAGAGCCCCGTGCAGTCAGGACACCGCCCTACTCAACCAATGAATGCATTCGCTGGGCGTGGTATATTTGGCTCGAGCAGAGTCGGAGTCAGTTGAGGACCAATCAATGCCACACATGGGAGCAGACAAGGGGCGTCATCACGTGTGCTTTTGCGTGTTCCCTCCCAGTAC
Organism: Oncorhynchus mykiss; assembly: GCF_013265735.2. Lineage (NCBI taxonomy): Eukaryota > Metazoa > Chordata > Actinopteri > Salmoniformes > Salmonidae > Oncorhynchus > Oncorhynchus mykiss. Next base: position 43,056,172 of record NC_048574.1, on the reverse strand, counting down.
TGCGAATACAATGTGCGGTTTTGTTCAGTGTGTGTGTTACTTGTCTTGCAGTCTGTTAACATTGGACCAGGTCGCTGAAGATGTCATTTCGGGTTTCTGCAATTAAAATAATAATAATTGTAAACCTACTGAATACACTGTGGAATAAGTTTCAATAGTGTTTGCCTCGGAACGTATTTTCTCTTCATGGAATAAGGTGAGAATGTCAACTCTGATCAAGAACTAACTATGGTTTCGTTAACGTTAGCTAGCTATTTTGGTTGTAGTAGCTTACAGTTATCTATTTATTTTAATAGGCAAGTTAGTTAAGAATATATTGTTATATACAATGACGCCCTACCCCGGACAAACCCTAAAGACGCTGGGCCAATTGGGACTCCCAGTCACGGCCGGTTGTGATAAACTGGAATCGAACCAGGGTCTGAGATGCAGTGCCTTAGACTGCTGCGCCACGCGGGAGCCCCAGAATCTAGCTAACGTTACATGTTTATGTTTTTTTAATGATCACTATTGACATTAGCAAGTGAAGCATTGTTGTGGCATGGCAAGAGTGTAAAACAAGGATTTTTTGTGTGTGTGTGTGTGAATCTAGTTAGCTAGATACAGTTTAATATTTATTGGTAAGTTCGTGTTTCGTACAAGCGAGACTCATCTTTTACCAGGTTTGTGTCAGGTAGAATAAATCCACGAGCTCATTCGGGACCTAGCTAGCTATGTGCCCTAGTCTAGTAGAGGCACGTTGCCTTCACTGTCGTCAACAATAAATCCCACAGCGGTGTCATCCTGTTAGTTACAGTAACCCTCAAGACATGCTAGATAGGGAAATGGACTACAGAGTCACTTTCTCTAGCATTTGGTTACCTGTTATTGTCAGTTTACGGTTCTTGACAGGGATTTTATTTTTATGGTCGATGTCCTATATATGGAGATCAAGTTCTTTGAGCCTGTCCATACTTGGATACACATGACTTTAGGCGACTTGAAATCAAGCAATTTAGTTATGTGAGTTAACTATTGCCTTTACAGTGATGTGTTTTTTTGGTAATGTTGTAGTGAAGTTAGATGTACTAGTGTTTACACAGATGTCTGACTCATGATCTCACGTGACTCACCACTCATGATTGTGAATGATTTCTTCTAGCAGGTATCCTGCCAAATCATCTAGTGCACTGAGTGTGGACACACGAGGAAGAGCAAACGGACAAAGAAAGGCTCAGCCCTCTTCTCTTCAATTGGCCTGTCAGGTTCATAAGCTTTGACCTGACAAAAAAAACTCAAGATCAATGAGATACAGTCCATACTTTGTCCATATCTTCTCTCTCATTTTTGCTTTTCCAAGCCATGACTCAATCTAAGTTTAGTAGCCCCACTTAGTGGCAGGGTATCACAGCTCTGTTTTGACAGATACTTTTTGTCATACAGCAATAGTCAATCACTCATACTGCTTATTATGAGTGATGAGAATGCAAACACCACTTCTGGAAATGACACTAGTGGAGTAAGTTTAGCAGAAGATGCGGTGGCAGGACAAGAGGCAGGCTCCCAGTCCGCTGAGTCTGGACTGAGTCAGACTGGCAGCTCCAATGGAAATGGACAGAGGACTCGGTCTGGGGGCAAGTCCTCAAACTCTGATGACACCGATGCCCACTTGAGCGGGAACGACTCAGCCGAGAGAGAAGTGGAAGGTCACATGGGGCATGAGGCATCAACCTGCAGCAGCTCCCATAATGGGAAGGACTCTGCCATGGAGACAACCGAGAGCAAAAGGTAAAAAGTTTAACAGAATACATACGCCAAACACCACAACCATGTACAGATGGTAGCCGGTAGACACCGCTTATACTATTGTAATGAATGCTCAGCAGTGATAGTAACATCATGTTATTTTGGCCGGTCAGCTCCAACTCCCACAGCACTTCCCTTCCCAACAGCTCTATGGTCTACAGCCTGCTGAGTGGCAGCTCAGAGCAGGACCACCCATCCACCAGCGGCTGCAGCAGTGGCCAGCCGGCCCGGCTGCAGACCCAGAGAGAGTTGCTCAAGGCCCTGAAGGAGCTGAAGATCCGCATGCCTGCAGACCACCGGACAAAAGGCCGCTCCAGCACTCTGGCCTCCCTGCAGTACGCTCTCAACTGTGTCAAACAAGTCAGAGGTAAGATACTGCCTTTTGAGCCATGCCTTTTGCTACATGTATACTGCAAGGCTTTAGCATGAAATAGCATGATTACTCTCTAACTATAATAGCTATTTATACTGTCTGAATGTGTGTGTGTTTTTAGCGAATCAGGAGTATTACCACCAGTGGAGTGTGGAGGAGAGCCACGGTTGCAGTCTGGACCTCTCAGCCTTCACCACAGAGGAACTGGACAACATCACCTCTGAATACACACTCCAGAACACGGTAGGAACTAGAGAACAATCTTTGTCTACTAGAACCAGACTAACAGTTCTTAAACCCAACCGAACATTGTTCTGACCTGTTTCTTCTCCTGTACAGGACACATTCTCTGTTGGAGTGTCCTTCCTCTCTGGGAAGGTGGTGTACATCTCTCCCCAGGCCTCTCCCATGCTGCGCACTAAACCTGAGCGACTACAGGGAGCGCTCTTCTCTGAGCTGCTGGCCCCCCAGGACGTCAGCACTTTCTACAGCAGCACGGCTCCCTGCCGCCTGCCCCCCTGGGCCTCCTGTACTGGCTCCAGTAAGTTTCCACACCTCTAATTCAGCTCTGAATTCACATGGAAATGGATCATCACATTTGTGTATGTGATGTAAATATTGTTGTGGTGCTAATATCTCCCCTCTCTCTATCTCCCTCAGTGACCTCCCCTGTGGACTGCACCCAGGAGAAATCCATGTTCTGCCGCATCAGTGGTGGGAGGGACAGCGAGGGGGAGGTGCGGTATTACCCCTTCCGTATGACCCCCTACCAGCTGACACTGCGGGACTCTGATATGTCTCAGCCACAGCCCTGCTGCCTGCTCATTGCTGAGAAGGTGCACTCAGGATATGAAGCTCCCCGTATCCCAGCTGACAAGAGGATTTTCACCACGAGCCACACCCCCAGCTGTCTCTTTCAGGAAGTCGATGAAAGGGCTGTGCCGTTGCTAGGCTACCTGCCCCAGGACCTGGTTGGGACCCCTGTCCTCATGTACCTCCACCCTGATGACAGGCCTGTCATGGTGGCCATACACAAGAAGAGTGAGTACTCCTGTCCAACAGTCATGCCTTATACATTCTGTAAGGATTCATAAACCAGCAAATGGATGAATGATTATGTTCTTATTTATACTCAATCAAAATGTTAACATATTTGGTTCTCCGCTCAGTTCTCCAGTCAGCGGGCCAGCCCTTTGAACACTCGCCCCTTCGTATGTGTGCCCGGAACGGGGAGTATCTCACCATAGATACCAGCTGGTCCTCCTTCGTTAACCCCTGGAGCCGCAAAGTGGCCTTCATCGTTGGTCGACACAAAGTCAGAACGTGAGTAGTTGACCTCTCTGCTACGTCAATGACCTTCACAACCTTGCAATAGCCACATTTGAACTGCTCTGTAACCTATTTGTGTAGCTATCAAGCCGAGTCTTGTTCTAAACCCCATTCCCTTGTCCTTCTCCCCTCATCTGCAGGAGTCCCCTGAACGAGGATGTGTTCACGCCTACTGTGGAGGTGGAGGCGCGGGCCATGTCTCCAGAGATCCCCAGGCTCAGTGAGCAGATCCACCGCGTGCTGGTGCAGCCTGTCCACAGTGGTGGCTCCCAGGGCTACTGCAGCTCCCACGGATCCCACCCACAGAGGCCCAGCCCAGGCTCCTCGTCAGGCAGCAACAGCCCCTCCACCAAGGAGCTCATCCTGAAGACCATCCAGAGACCAGTGAGTACTAACACAATCATAACCTCACGCATGTTTCTGTTGTCTATTTGATCAGGTAACAAGATTTGAACAGGGTCATTTTAGTTTGTAATGTTTGTAACTAGGCCTAATTCTCCCCTATCTCTGTTCCACAGCAGATGACATTCCAGCAGATGTGTAAGGACGTCCACATGGTGAAGACCAATGGTCAGCAGGTCTTCACCAAGTCCCGCAACCGCCCAGCACTCCGCAAACACGCCAGCACTGGTAAACACCTGGAATTATTAAAAAAAATAATACGTTTGTTTCAGAATTTTGTTCTATAAAATGTCCCAATTATAAATGTATAGCGTAGATAATGCGGTTCTTCTTCCTCTCAGGAGCCCTGGTGGTGCCAGAGAATTTAAACAAGGACTTGGGACCTATTGGAGCTCTGGGGCCAACTAAAACCCTGGCCTCCGTGCAGTCAAGGAAAGACCCGTCAGCCAACTACTCCTACCAGCAGATCAACTGTCTGGACAGCATCGTACGCTACCTGGAGAGCTGCAACGTCCCCAACACAGTGAAGAGGAAATGTGGCTCCTCCTCCTGCACCACGTCATCAACGTCAGACGATGACAAGCAGAGGGAGTTGCCTGGAACAGCTAAAGGTACACAATAAAGATCACATTGAAACACCTCAAATTATGTTTTTTTCGATGCCTTTTTTTATGCTCTGCATGTATTTTTGGTGTCTTAACTGTGTGTTTCCTTACAGACCTCGAAGGCCCCCAGAGTAATGAAGGGTCTAAAGGGGGGCCACAGATGAGCCCTCTGGCGCTGCACTGCAAGGCTGAGAGTGTGGTCTCTGTCACGTCCCAATGCAGCTTCAGCAGCACCATTGTCCACGTAGGTGACAAGAAGCCCCCAGAGTCAGGTAGGTCACATCCCTTTATTGTCCGACTGTTTGTTTACCTCTCTTCTTGGCCTCCGTCTCTTCTCGCTCATCTCTGATGTATTGTCAACCTTATTCCTTGCAGATATAGTTATGATGGAGGAGACACCAGCCACCCCCACTCTCACCGTCACCTCTCCAGCCCCAGCCACTAACAACGCCATCACAATGTTAGTGACCCCCCGGCCGTTGGCCCTGCCCAGCCCGGCACCACCCAGCCCTGCCCAGCCCGATAGGGACGGCCGCAGGTCAGCTGGATGCTCAGGCCGCCTGGGTCTGACCAAGGAGGTGCTGTCTGCCCACACCCAGCAGGAGGAACAGGTGTTCCTGAGCCGGTTCAGAGACCTGGGACAGCTCCACGTGCTGGACCCTGGCCCTCCTCCTCTGAGAGGACTCACCACCACACCCAAAGGTAAGACAGACACTTCAAGTGGAGATGTGGTTTTTATTATGACTGTGAAAGGTAATATGAATGAGAGACCAGTGTTTTTCCATGCAGCTCACCCCTGTGTTCTCTCTGTGTCTCTCCCTCTCTATGTGTCTCTGTCTCAGGAGTGCACAGCTCGAAGGACTACCCAGCAGGTGGCCATGGACGGAGGAGGGGCCGCGGGGGAAAGAGGCTGAAGCACCAGCAGGAGGGCTCCCAGCGTGGGATGAACGGTAGTTTCAGGAGGGAAGGGCAGGGGCCCCAAGGCCTCACGTTCCCCATGGGTCAACCCCTGATGATGCAGGGACCCCTGACCTCGTCCTCTTCCTGGCCCGCCTCTGAGGCCAGTATCCCTCCTGCCGTGGCCCAGTACCCTCCAGGAGTCCTGCCCTTCTTTCCACTCTACCCCAGCGTGCAACAACAAGTCCTGGGCCACACCGGCGTGAACCCCAATGCCATGCAGATGGGCTACCCCAGCCCCCAGCCAGGCTTACCGTACCCCATGCATACCATGCCGTTGGCTCCCCCAATGATGGTTGTTCTGCCCAACTACATGTTCCCTCAACTCAACGGAGGTGTATCACCGCTCAATACCACCATGCCTCAGTATAACACAACCATACCGAACCTTTGCCCCGGTATCCCTGGTATGGCACAACTTAACCAAGCACTACCGCTGTTCAAACAGACTATCCCACTACCACAACTCAATCCTGGATTGGCTCAGTTCAACCCCGCTATGATGCAGATGAATGGCATGCCTCGTGTTAGTCCCGCCCTAGCTCAACTCAACCCGTCACAGGTCAAACCGACTTTGTCGATGATCCTCCAACACTGTTACGATCCCCGCCCAGCATTACCTTTCCCAAATCCCATTCCGATTCCCAGCTTTGCCTTACCCGAGATGGATCCCACCTTTGTCCAACGTGGCAACTCCCGCTCCAGCACCCCTCAGTCCACGTGCCAAGCCCCCCTGGAGGGGACAGACTCGCCCCTCTTCCAGTCACGATGCTCCTCCCCCCTCAACCTGCTACAGCTGGAGGAGTTGCCAGGCAACCGCCAGGAGGGCATGTCGACAGGGGCACAGCAGACATTGCCCCCACCTGGCTCGGTATCACAGTTCGGAGGTCAAGGCTCTGTTAAGCGAAGCATGAAGGGTGACGACAGAGAGGACGATAACGTGAGTTTTAAACTGCAATCCATTTAGAAAATATAATTACCAAAAGGTTAATTTGAGTCTAGTGAGTTCTAGTCATTAACCCTGTCTCTCCTGTGTTCTCTTCCTCCAGGATAATGCTGATGACCAGGACGCAATGTCCACCTCCAGTGACCTGCTAGACCTACTGTTGCAGGAGGACGCCTGCTCAGGCACCGGCTCGGCCGCCTCTGCCTCCGGGTCCTCAGGCTCTGGCTCTAATGGATGCAGCACCTCAGGGAGTGGCACAAGTGAGTTTAACACCTCCCAGATTATTCTTGTTAGCGCTGTGATTGGTAAAGGATGTTTATATATTGTGACTGATATGTCATGATACGAACTGAACATGTTCCTTTTTCAACCACAGGAAGTAGCAACACCAGCAAATACTTTGGCAGCGTTGACTCGTCGGAGAACGACCATTCCCATAAGCAGGCACCAGGGGGGGCTGAAGAGGCCCAGCTCATGAAATATGTCCTTCAGGACCCTATCTGGCTCCTTACGGCCAACACAGATGACAAGGTTATGATGACGTACCAAATGCCCACCAGGTAAGAATTCATTATGGTCACTGCACTACACTGTTGTCATGGCAATTGTAGTCATGATTAATATGAAATGCTATTGTAATTGTATTTATGAATGATGATGTAGTAGTATATTTATATATTATTTATTCATACAGACTATGAAAAAGAGAGAAATGCCTTCTCACCGTTCTGCTACTAATACACCTTTTACAGACTATGGCATATCTATGGACATGTGAAAGAGTGTCGGTGTGTGTGTGATTTTTAAAGGGACAAGGAGACTGTTCTCAGGGAGGATGGTATGATACTGAGGGCGGTGCAGAAACAGCAGCCGCGCTTCACTGAGGAGCAGAAGAGAGAGCTGATCCAGGTCCATCCCTGGATGGGCACCGGACGCCTGCCACAGGCCATCAACAGCCCTGTAAGTCAGCACACAGACACATACTGGAGACCGTAGCTACAACCCCGTCTCTCTCAGACAAGGAAAGATTCACAGGAATCAGTATAGATGACAGTGGAGATTAATATATTTAAAAAATACTTGTGAAGAACGGGTTTATTCAACTCTTGTCCCTCTGCTTGTGTTTAGACTTGTACAGGGTGCGGTTCTCCTCCCACTTCCTCCGCCCCCCGGCCCTTTAATGTGGAGCTGCAGGACATGGATCTGACACGGGTCCTCCAGCTACAGGAAGAGACCCCTGTTACCATGGCAACAGACACACATGACACCTCCATCCCACCACCACAAGCACCCCAGACAGAGACTAAGGGGGGTGAGCGGCAAGGGGAGCAGGAACGAGATGGTAAGGACACCGGAGTGAAAGAGTTGGAGGTGACGTCATCATCCGGAACAGAGAAAGGGGACTCTGGCAGTTAACGGCAACCAAGGAGTTCTATATGGCCAATGACTCTAAAACGCAATGCATTGGGACAACCGGGAGCCAAGGTCACTGTTAATGTGTTGTGTTTGAACAAAGAAGAGAACATGGATAAGGAGTCAAAGAATACCTGATCCTGTTTAAAGACATAGAGAATGTAGCTCAACGTATATGGAATCTAAGGTGTAAATATTCTATGTATTTTAAGTGTAAAAATGGAAAGAGAAGCCCTTAGTAAATATTTAATTGGCATGTTTGGTTCCCTGTCTAAGGAAATTCACTGCTTTGGGACTTTTCTCCCCTTATAGTGACACTTTGATAGTTTTACAAGTTATTGTGTGTATCAACGCAATATAATTTATTTGTCCAATGTCCATATTGGAAAATGATGTCAAATCTATTGTCAACCATTAAATCGCAAATTCATTTAGAAAAATATATTTGGTAGAATACTTATTTCAAGTATTTTCTAAGTCATTTCTGATATTGTACCATGTGTATATTACAGTATACCACCGACCAGGAGCTGACATACTACAGTTTTCTGTGGGCTGTTTTGTCATGTAATGTTCTGAATGGTTCATTTCTTTCATAATGTAATTGTACAACACAATCGTTGTAAAAATATGTAAAGTTTTAGCCATTATTGGGAAACTATCCTATTTTTTTAATCTCCAGAGAAATACATAAAGACCATGTTAAAAGAAATAGCCTGTTTTGTTTGAGTCGTTATGGGTATTTCTGTACAAATAGTATTTCAGATTTGTCAGGAGCAGAGATGGGCATTCCCATGTTAACAACAGATGGAGCCAGTGTTGTTGATGAGGGAGAGGAGCAGGCCTTGATCATGCAGTTGGTCAGGCCTTGATCATGCAGTTGGTCAGGCCTTGATCATGCAGTTGGTCAGGCCTTGATCATGCAGTTGGTCAGGCCTTGATCATGCAGTTGGTCAGGCCTTGATCATGCAGTTGGTCAGGCCTTGATCATGCAGTTGGTCAGGCCTTGATCATGCAGTTGGTCAGGCCTTGATCATGCAGTTGGTCAAGGCCAATATGTTCTATCAATAGTTAGTCTGCCCCTTATTCCCTTTTTCATTACTGTAAATGAAAGGATTAGTCACTTATTACAACTCTTTGGGGGGATTTTGGTATGTTCTACATATTAAAAAGTGAAATGTAATTTAGTTCTGTTTTCTTTTGTCCGTCTTGAAGAATTTGTGGTGTGTAGTTTATATTCTTTCAGGTATGCAAAGGACATCAGTGTAGCTAAAATCATCTAGTCAAGTATTATTCCTTGACCTTCTCTGCCACCAGAGGTTGTGGGGACAGTTGGTTGAAGGCTCCAGGTCCAGCCTGACTGGTGATACAACGTTACATTTCTGAAATTGTCTACGGTAGATTAGCTAGGTATTCGAACATATTGAAGTCATTTCAAATTGCCAGCACTGCCGGCCCGCTCATTAGGCCAGATTAGGTGGCCGCCTATGGCGGAAGATTGGCGAGGGCGGCATTTTCTGAGCTAAACTGGCCAAGACGCACCTCCAACAACAACGAATAAAACCTCACATAATTCTGCCCAAAAACAGTGACAATTTCTCTCAACCAGTGGAACATGTTTTTTTTTTGAGTGAGCGCTGATACGGCCCTGTAAAATACAGTGCCCACTTTGTCAGAGGAAAATAAATATTTTGTTTGTCCATTCCCAGCATGCCTTTCCAGGGTGCTGTTGATACAGGATATGGTAGAAAGAGTATGTGGCATTTTCTGTAGCCTACAGGCTGGAGATAAAATGAATGCCAATGTATTGAGACGGACACTTTTTACACCTAAATGGCACCTGAATCAAATAAAACATTAACGTTAACAAACAACATATCCTGAAAACAGGTCAGGTCAAAGTAGAATGGACAATACGGAACGGACAATCACAACTGTTGTCCAGGAGTTTCACCCCATTCTCATGATCAGTGGTTTCAAGTTTGTGTCCGTAAAATGTTTGATAAGCTGATCATAGCGAAAAATAAAATACTTCTGCATTTCCAGCTGTGGAAACCCATAGCAAATAGGCACAAGATAAGTCCTAAAAAGTTGGGTAGCTGATATTCAGAGCTTAAAAAGAGAAATTGTTTAGTCGCAGGAATCAGGACTAATAAAGCCAATGCAACGGCCTGTTTTTACAAATGGTGGACCTACCATATGGATGGGCCTTCATACCCTAACAAAAAAAGACTGCACTTAGAGTACAGTATAACTACAATATGCTGCAAATACTGCATCCAAAATACCACAGTCGACTGCAGTTTCTGCACTTTTAGTGTAGTTTCAAAATTACAATATTTTTTTATTTTAAAAATGTTATTGCTGGCTGACATGGTAAGCACGAACCGACGTCTTTTGGACGTCTTTTGTGTTTTTTTTGTCATGTCCAGATGTCTTTTTTTGTGTTTTTTGTAGATGGGCATTCATAAAATTCAATTTCAGGGAACACTGTAGGCTACACCTCAGTAAGCAGAGACCAACACCAACGCCTTTTGGAATTATTTTTTTGGGGGTCAGTCTGGCCCGGCCTTGATTTCCACACCCACGGACATTGGTTTTTGGTCCAATCCGGACCAAATGTGAACATAGATGACTATGTTTTGTTCAGATTTGGACCAGCCAGAATCGTCTAGAATGTCACTGTATGCTGTAGAGTGATTTCCCTTCACTGGAACTAAGGGACCTAGCTCGAACCATTAAAAACAACCTCAGACCATTATTCCTCCTCCACCAAACTTTACAGTTGGCACTATGCATCGGGGAAGGTAGTGTTTTTCTGCCATCTACCAAACCAAGATTAATTCGTCAGACTGCCAGATGGTGTAGCGTAATTCATCACTTCAGAGAATGCGTCCAGCCGACGCTTGGCATTGCACATGGTCATCTTAGGCTTGTGTGCGGCTGCTCGGCCATGGAAACCCATTTCATGAAGCTCCCAATGACATTGCTTCCAGAAGCAGTTTGGAACTCGGTAGTGAGTGTTGCAACCGAGGACAGATGAGCTTTACGCGCTATGCGCTGCAACACTTGGCGGTCCCGTTCTGTGAGCTTGTGTGGCTTACCAATTCGCGGCTGAGCCATTGTTGCTCCCAGACGTTCCACTTCTCAATATCAGCACTTACAGTTGACCGGGGCAGCTCTTGCAGGGCAGACATTTAATGACTTGTTGGAAAGGTGGCATCCTATGACAGTGCCACGTTGAAAGTCACTGAGCTCTTCAGTAAGGCCATTCTACTGTCAATGTTTGTCTATGGAGATTGCATGGCTGTGTGCTCAAATTTTATACACCCGTCAGAAATGGGTGTGGCTGAAATAGCCGAATCCACTAATTTGAAGGGGTGTCAACATACTTTTGTATATATAGTATACAGTGCCTTGCGAAAGTATTCGGCCCCCTTGAACTTTGCGACCTTTTGCCACATTTCAGGCTTCAAACATAAAGATATAAAACTGTATTTTTTTGTGAAGAATCAACAACAAGTGGGACACAATCATGAAGTGGAACGACATTTATTGGATATTTCAAACTTTTTTAACAAATCAAAAACTGAAAAAATGGGCGTGCAAAATTATTCAGCCCCCTTAAGTTAATACTTTGTGGCGCCACCTTTTGCTGCGATTACAGCTGTAAGTCGCTTGGGGCATGTCTCTATCAGTTTTGCACATCGAGAGACAGACATTTTTTCCCATTCCTCCTTGCAAAACAGCTCGAGCTCAGTGAGGTTGGATGGAGAGCATTTGTGAACAGCAGTTTTCAGTTCTTTCCACAGATTCTCGATTGGATTCAGGCCTGGACTTTGACTTGGCCATTCTAACACCTGGATATGTTTATTTTTGAACCATTCCATTGTAGATTTTGCTTTATGTTTTGGATCATTGTCTTGTTGGAAGACAAATCTCCGTCCCAGTCTCAGGTCTTTTGCAGACTCCATCAGGTTTTCTTCCAGAATGGTCCTGTATTTGGCTCCATCCATCTTCCCATCAATTTTAACCATCTTCCCTGTCCCTGCTGAAGAAAAGCAGGCCCAAACCATGATGCTGCCACCACCATGTTTGACAGTGGGGATGGTGTGTTCAGCTGTGTTGCTTTTACGCCAAACATAACATTTTGCATTGTTGCCAAAAAGTTCAATTTTGGTTTCATCTGACCAGAGCACCTTCTTCCACATGTTTGGTGTGTCTCCCAGGTGGCTTGTGGCAAACTTTAAACAACACTTTTTATGGATATCTTTAAGAAATGGCTTTCTTCTTGCCACTCTTCCATAAAGGCCAGATTTGTGCAATATACGACTGATTGTTGTCCTATGGACAGAGTCTCCCACCTCAGCTGTAGATCTCTGCAGTTCATCCAGAGTGATCATGGGCCTCTTGGCTGCATCTCTGATCAGTCTTCTCCTTGTATGAGCTGAAAGTTTAGAGGGACGGCCAGGTCTTGGTAGATTTGCAGTGGTCTGATACTCCTTCCATTTCAATAGTATCGCTTGCACAGTGCTCCTTGGGATGTTTAAAGCTTGGGAAATCTTTTTGAATCCAAATCCGGCTTTAAACTTCTTCACAACAGTATCTCGGACCTGCCTGGTGTGTTCCTTGTTCTTCATGATGCTTTCTGCGCTTTTAACGGACCTCTGAGACTATCACAGTGCAGGTGCATTTATACGGAGACTTGATTACACACAGGTGGATTGTATTTATCATCATTAGTCATTTAGGTCAACATTGGATCATTCAGAGATCCTCACTGAACTTCTGGAGAGAGTTTGCTGCACTGAAAGTAAAGGGGCTGAATAATTTTGCACGTCCAATTTTTCATTTTTTGATTTGTTAAAAAGGTTTGAAATAGCCAATAAATGTCGTTCCACTTCATGATTGTGTCCCACTTGTTATTGATTCTTCACAAAAAAATACAGTTTTATATCTTTATGTTTGAAGCCTGAAATGTGGCAAAAGGTCGCAAAGTTCAAGGGGGCCGAATACTTTCGCAAGGCACTGTATATCTCTATCCCTAAGTGCTCCAGTTCTAAGTAATATTCAAAGTAGGGAATTGGCATGGGTCAAAACAATTCCTGAAATCTTCCCCTCTCCAAATCCACAGGTTAAGTGCAACAGGCAGCGTGACTTAAGAGCAGATTAAATATCTGCATGGGTCTTAGGTCAGATTAGCCCAGTGTGGGTCTCAGCTGGTAGTAACAAACAGCCACAAGACCTCAACTCTTAAATCTAAGTCTGCATTCTCCCTTCCTGGATTTGCAAAACGCTGTTCAAAGTGTATCTGAACATTCCACTGTCTTTTCCGTGTGCAGGAAGTGACTGAGCACTGCTGGACACTGACCATGGGGGAGGAGGCAGAGGGACTTACACTGGCACTCTCACTTCCACCCACGGACAGAGTCATGGCCAAATGGTTAGGGCATTGTGCAAGTCAACTGTACTTTCAACAGATGCTAGACTGTCCACCTGGGGGCTGCTGAACAGAGACTCACATGACTATTTTGTTGTTATCCTGGGAGCAGAGTTCTCTTAGAAAACAAGACCTGCATTCTAGAATGCACTCATGCTAACCTCTCTCTTTAAAACCACATTAAGCCTTTTATTTTCATAGTTGCTTGATTTGCTATTATCTGATATAGAGTATGGATTTCCCCATGAGACCTGAGTTGGATGGAAACAAACACCGGATATACTGTGTTACATAACCATTTTGGGAAAAAAACTTCTGAGAGTCTCAAGTTCATACCTCCCTCATTGTTGCCAAGGTAGAGGATATACGATCCAAATCCGAACACAATACTTCCCAAAAGACGTGGCCTGTTGGCAGGTCACAGGGTTTACTTGACTGTTTATATTCATACTGTTCATCCTCATTCTCATAATTATGGCCACACTGTCTCTACTTCAGTGTCTCTTTACTGTTTCTCTGTGCCTTGGACATTTCTCTGAATAACCTGACTCACCCATTACTCAGTAGGTTTAATTCATGGTTTATTAAATACATTTAAAAAAAAAAAGAGTATTTGTTGCAAGAGCACACGTTTGTGAGGCAGTTTATATTCTGTCTGTGCATGTGCATGTGGTGGACACAGATCTTTTTTAAGCAGGAGCGAATCCTTTGGAGTGAAACCACAATGAGAGAAGAGATGTTTTATGATTCGTCCGGGAACAGCAGTTGCTATTGTCACACTCCATTTCACACCTCCCACTGTTGTTCGGTTTGAGACATCTCTTATTGAAAACAATTTCCTCTCCAATAAGTTCCAGAGATATTTTGCAACTCCAGACAGTGTGCATGCATGGCCACTGCCGGTCAAATGTTTTAGAACACCTACTCTTTCAAGGGTTTTTCTTTATTTGTACTATTTTCTATATTGTAGAATAATAGTGAAGACATCAAAACTATGAAATAACACACATGGAATCATGTAGTAACCAAAAAAGTGTTAAACAAATCAAAATATATTTTATGTTTGAGATTCTTCAAAGTAGCCACCCTTTGCCTTAGCATTCTCTCAACCATTCTCTCAACCATAGTCACCTGGAATGCATTTCAATTAACAGGTGTGCCTTCTTAAAAGTTAATTTGTGGAATTCCTTTCCTTTTTAATACATTTGAGCCAATCAGTTGTTGTCACGTTCTTTCAAAATCGAACCCAGAAGCAGACCAGGACAAGGAGAGTAGGAAGAAGGTGAGTATTTATTTACAAGTGAATGTGAATGGGTAGATATATCCAGGTGGCGTAGCGGGCAGCGGTGGTGAGTTGATGGGAGTAAATAGGTGGATCCAATGGGGTAGCGGAATCCTCCAACGACCAGGCGGGAATGGGGTAAATGATCCGGGTGAGTAACTGAAGACAGAACAAACGGAGGTAAGTTTAAGGCAAGCAATACGTAAAAAACAACAAAACTAATTCTATCCAACTTGAGGCTGATACTATGGCACAACATACTGTTCATGGCTAACGATCCGGCAGGGAATGGATGTCAGGTCAGAGCTTTTGAAGGGGAGAGGTGATGATCAGGACAGATGTGCAGATTACTGATGGGATACAGGTGCGGGTGAACATCGATCTCCCAACAAGCTAATTCCCCCGGCAACCAGACAGGGTGCGTTCCAGGACACCGGAAACACACTCCAGGACAGAAACACAGGCAAACACAGACTCAGGAAGCGGGATTCGTGACAGTTGTGTTGTTTTAAGGTAGGGGGTACAGAAGATAGCCATATTGGATAAAAGACCAAGCCCATATTATGGCAAGAACAGGTCAAATAAGCAAAGAGAAACGACAGTCCATCATTACTCTAAGACATCAACACGGAAAATGTCAAGATCTTTGAACATTTCTTCAAGTGCAGTCGCAAAAACCATCAAGCGCTATGATGAAACTGGCTCTCATGAGGACTGCCACAGGAATGGAAGACCCAGAGCTACCTCTGCTGCAGAGAATAAGTTCATTAGAGTTACCAGCCTCAAAAATTGCAGCCCAAATAAATGTCAACTATTCAGAGGAGACTGTGTGAATTATGCCTTCATGGTCGAATTGCTGCAAAGACCACTACTAAAGGACACCAATAATAAGAAGAGACTTGCTTGGGCAAAGAAACACGAGCAATGGACATTAGACTGGTGGAAATTTGTCCTTTGGTCTGGAGACCAAAATTTTGAGTTTTGATTCCAACCACCGTGTCTTTGTAAGATGTGGCTGAACGGATTATCTCCGCGTGTGTATTTCCCACCGTGAAGCATGGAGGAGGAGGTGTTATGGTGTGGGGGTGCTTTTCTTGTGACACTTTCTGTGATTTATTTAGAATTCAAGGCACACTTAACCAGCATGGCTACCACAGCGCACTGCAGCGATACGCCATCCCATCTGGTTTGGGCTTAGTGAAACTATAATTTGTGTTTCAACAGGACAATGACCCAATACACCTCCGGGCTGTGTAAGAGCTATTTTACCAAGAAGTACAGTGATGGAGTGCTGCCTCAGATGACCTGGCCTCCACAATCACCAGACCTCAACCCAATTGAGATGGTTTGGAATGAGTTGGACCGCAGAGTGAAGGAAAAGCAGCCAACAAGTGCTCAGCATATGTGGGAACTCCTTCCAGGCTGTTGGAAAAGCATTCCAGGTGAAGCTGGTTTAGAGAATGCCAAGAGTGTGCAAAGCTGTCATCAAGGCAAAGGGTGGCTATTTGAAGAACCTCAAATATAAAATATTTTTGGATTTGTTAAACACTTTTTTGTTTACTACATGATTCCATATGTGTTATTTCATAGTTTTTATGTCTTCACTATTATTGTAGAATTTAGAAAATAGTAAAAATAAAGAAAAACCCTTGAATGAGTAGGTGTCTAAAACTTTTGACCGGTAGTGTATATGTGTGCAGGGGGATATCCGTCTCAAGCAGGAATAAATAAATATGACTCAATTTCCATCATAAATACTTGCACTGCTGAGTATCCTCGGTTTGCAGCGGCATTTAAACTGTCTCATTTTCCCTCCCCATTTTCTCCATCGGCTTAGTTAATTTCTCCTGGAATCTTCCAACTATCCACCCCTCCCTCCATCCCCTACCACAGTCCCATACTACCCATTTTGCCTTGCTGTCTCTCCTGCAGGAGGAATGTGTGTCTCGTGATGGACTGTTCTGGAGTCGTGGCAGAATCAGAGGCCTACACCCCTTGGACTCCAGCCAGGTGTTACGGTCACTCATGCTCCCCCGCTCTAGCAGCAGCAGTCCTCACAAACAGACGCCATCCGCCCCCCAGCAGACTCACTCTGCACGTCACCACATTCCTGCTGTCTCAGCCTCTTATCAGAGATGTAGCTTAACACACAGCAGGCACCAGACACTGACTGGGGAGTTCAAGGCAAGCTAATGAGCAGCCGTGCCATAGCATTGTTGATAGGGGGGTGTATCATAAAATGATCATAACACAACCATAACAACATTTCAAGCAGTTCAAGCAGTCCCATAGGCTCTTGCTTATATCAATCAGTCAATAATTCATGAATCCATGTTAAAGTGAGAGACCACCTGTAATTATGACTAGGGGATGTGAATGTATAAACATATACCACCTCCTATGTTCTTTGGTCATGGTTTTACTGCTCTGTCCGTCTGAAAGAGGCTGTTTTTATGGTCTGTATGAAACGGCACCCCCTCTAAAGGCCCCAGCCCAGCGATGCAGGCAAAAGGGTCGGCTTTACAGATCCACATCATGTGAACACTCCCCCAGGCCTCTCTGGGGTGTTGTTCCCTATCTTGTTGCATTGTGGGGGCTGATGAAGACACTCTGACTGGGAGGCTGTGTGTCTGTCTGTCTGTCTGTCTGTCTGTGGAGCTAAAGGAGCTCTAGGGGGCTGGGGGAATATGGTCAAAAATAAATAAGGGGCTTCAGATACTGGGTGTACCTTTATGTTCATCTAACTTTGGAAAGTTGCTTAGCTAAAGCCGTTCTAATAGCCAATGCTATTCATGAATATCAAAAGTGTCATAAATTTGATAAAGAACCATTAATCTAAATACATCAGTCAAGCTAGTGGTCAAAAAGTCGCACTGGAATTTAAAGAGAAGTGACCTTCTTTGTAATGGTCCTGGCCACCTGGTACCCCAGGCTCTACCGCCACCTGTGCAGCCAGGAACCAGGCATCATAATGATCCAGCAGACTCTGTGATCTACTGAGACCGATGCCGTAATTAACCTGGCAACAACCAAGATAAAAGCTATAATTTGCATGCTCTGTGTGCAACGGTAATAAGCTGTTTCAGTTATTTATGGCCTTGAATTAGTCTATTGCACAAACTTTTGTGCAGCCATTGTGGGACGTTAGTCTCTCGTTCTCTCTTTTCCTTTTACCCCTTCTGTTGCATGGAGGCCAATGTTAACATTGAGACAGCATCTGGTTCTAATTAAACACTCCCCTCCCCCTCGCGACGTCTCCCCCGTCATGTCTCCTTCTAGCTCCTAACCTCTCAGCATCTCTCTCCTTCTCGCTCTCTCTCTCACTCCCTCTTTATGCCTCTCCAGTGGCTCCCTCCCCCTGTCCTCCAGCTCTCCCCTCTCTTGCTCCCATCTCTCTCTTCTGGTTTACCCTCTTACTGTGTCTGCTCTCGGCATCATGAAGTGTGAGCATTGTATCTGGGGTCTCTCTGTGCTCCTGGCTCTATGTTTAGGATGGGCACAGGGCCAGAGTCAGAGGCAACCAGAGACTAACTACACCAGGTAGGGAATATGAGTGTATTGCGCTTGTTGGTGTGTGTGCAATGTATGTTTGCAAGAGGCTTTACAGTGTGGATAGCTCCATTTGGGTGAATGCACAGTGTATTTGTCTGTGGCAATATCCACAAGGATGCACTTGTTTACATTATTTCTATGGTTCACAATATAAAATAACCATATACAGAGGGTGTATGGTTTTGAGTGTGCCATGTTCAGATTTCACGCAGTGTGCTCTGAACCTCCTATCGGAGCTTCCTGCATTTGTATGTTAGCTTAGGGGTATGGCAGTGTTGTTGTTGGCGTTGTGAATGGTCCATGGTGTTGATGTGGTTGAGCTGCCCCAGATGTCAGTGCTTTGAGGTCTGTATGTCTGTCTGTATGTGTCTGTGTGGGGTTGGATCAGGATGGCTTGACTCTGGCTGGACATCTTAGCTTTCATCAGCTTGCCTCTGTCTGCTGGGGTTCTGTAAGTTTGAGCTCCTATAATGTGACAGACTGGGCGCTTTCTCAATGTGTCTGAGGTCAAGCCTTGAGTGTTGGCTGGAGTCCTAGAAAAGTTATTTTGTCCTCCGGTTGTGATAATGGTAACGACTAAGTCTGTGGGTTTTATTTGTTCTTCTTGAGTATGTCGCTACTATCTGTTTTGATGCTCCACACTAGGTATGAGTTACTTTTGTGCACCTCTGTCTCCTGTACAGACAGTCTCCAATGTGCCTGTTCCCATGACTGTCTGTGAGGCCACTGGCAAACAATTATATATTTATCAATGAAAGTATTCTGGTATTAGTCCAGGTTTGGTATTTTTCCGTTGGAAAAGGAGCTTGGATGAATTATTTGAGCAGACGTGGAAGTGCATGGGGTGAGGGGGAGACTGGGTTAGAAACTTGGACAAACATAGGGGAGAATTCTTTAGGAGGAGGTCTCATTGATGAAGCTCTAGTCAAGAACACCTTAACCTCCACTAACTTGGCCCAGTCTCCATCCTGTCTCCATCCTGTCTCCATCCTTTCTCCCTCCTGTCTACATCCTGTCTCCATCCTGTCTACATCCTGTCTACATCCCCTCTCTCTTCCCATTCTCCTGAAACTGACACCAGTGTGCCAAGGGGAGGCATTATTGTTGGGTGCCTGAGGGATTTATAGAGATGATCTGTTGAGTGTGTGTGTGTGTGTGTGTGTGTGTGTGTGTGTGTGTGTGTGTGTGTGTGTGTGTGTGTGTGTGTGTGTGCGTGCGTGCGTGCGTGCGTGCGTGCGTGCGTGCGTGCGTGCGTGTGTGCGTGTGCGAGTTTCCCAAAGTGATAGTGATGTGGTAAGCCTAAGCCAATGTTTATAAAGTACAGTACATGATAATACATCACTTTTTTCCCACCCTACTCTCTCTCAGGCCTGTGTTCCACTGTGGGGGAGACATGGTTGCAGACTCAGGCTTTGTGGGCAGTGAAGGATTTCCAAACTACTACAAACCCAACAGCAAATGTACCTGGCGCATTACAGTGAGTCACTGGCCCTGCACTACATACCACTTCACCATTACTCTGAATTTAACCTACATATTGACCTAAAGCCTGTTCTGCCCTCTCTCTAAACTTCAGGTCCCAGAGGGCAATGTGGTCATGCTCTCTTTCCGCATCTTTGACCTGGAGGCTGACCCCATGTGTCGCTATGACTACCTGGATGTGTACAATGGCCACTCCATCATGGTGCAGAAGCTGGGGAGGTTCTGTGGAACGTTCAGGCCTGGTACACTCATCTCCACCACCAACACCATAATGCTGGAGATGGTGAGCGACTCTGAGACTGGAGGGAGGGGCTTCCTGGCTTACTTCAATGGAGGAAAACCACATGTGGATGGTGAGCTTTACAGTATAACTTGGGCTCTCACTCTCTGTTTTTTCTAAGGAACAACATCTTTGCGATGTCCTATGTATATTAGCTCACATACTGTAACATAGGCTTATACCCACTGTCAAATATTTTAGTCACCTGATTATTTATTGATCTGTGTATCAATAATTTCAGAGCCCCAATTCTGTGGAGGAAAGATGACAAAAGCCCAGGGTGAAGTTAAAACACCTAACTGGCCAGAGAAGAATTACCCAGCAGGCATCAGTTGCTCCTGGCTCATCACAGTAGAGCGGGATCAGGTTATTAGTCATCATGTTCAGCTCTCCATGCTCTTTATTCTTAACGGACTTCTGCTAATGATGCTGTCGTTATGTTGCGCCAACCACAGAACCAAATGTGCACCAATATGCAGAAATGTATTGGAGTTTCAAATGATGTTCCTACAGTGTAACGTTGTTGTATTTGTCATTCTGTTTATTTCTGTGTGTGGGCTAGGTGATTGAGGTGAAGTTTGATAAGTTTGATGTGGAGTCAGACAGTTACTGCCGCTTTGATTACGTGGCCTTCTTCAACGGTGGAGAGAAAGATGACTCTCGACGCATTGGAAAATACTGTGGAGACGTCAGCCCCCAGTGAGTGGTACACAACTCTATGTGTGTTTGCCTGACTTCCTGTGTTTATGATTATGCTTGTTAGTGGTCTACATCTATGATCATATGTTGTATATCTGTTTGTTCTTGTCACTCTACTCTCTTCCAATCCTCCCTCTGTATTACTCTCTGCCCACAGAACCATTGTGACCAATGGGAACGTGCTCCTAGTACAATTTGTGTCTGACCTCAGCGTGACCTCTGATGGCTTCCTGGCCAGTTACACCAGCATCCCCCGCGGATCCAGAACCCCCACAGTAGACAACACAGGATCAGGACCCCGTAAAGAGTCAGTCCCCAGGAAGACTGTTGTTAAACCCATCCTGCCTGAGAGAACAGTCATCACCACCACTACCACCCAACCACCCACTACAACCAGACACCAGGCCCCCCCAACCCCACAGCCCCAGGAGCCCACTGCCAAGCCCAAACCAATCAAACCAGTCAGGACCCGCCCACCAAACAAGCCAGGCCCAGACAGGGTCAGAGTTACTAAACCAGACATCAAGAAGCCAGGTAAGAGAAGCTGAAGTACTGGTGTAGCAAGACCTGAGTTTATGTATACACATGTCTGTGTGTTTGTGTGGCTATGTGTGTAAACAATGTTTGTATTTTCTAGTTCACTTGAACCCACTGTGTGCAAAGGCATGTAAGAGGGATGGAAATATCAAGAGCAGTTTCTGTGCCAGTGAATTTGGTGAGTTCCACTAGACGGCTAGCATCATTGGATAGCCAAATTAATCAAGCGATTTAAGGTCATAACAAATTCTCTCTCTCTCTCTCTCTCTCTCTCTCTCTCTCTCTCTCTCTCTCTCTCTCTCTCTCTCTCTCTCAGTGATCACGGGTAAGGTGACAGCGCTGACCCCTGGTCCTCAGGGCAGTGTCTATATCAGTGTGTCTCTCATCAAGGCCTACAAAGCTGGCCAGCTGACCATCACCCAGGCTGGAGAGAACATGTCTGTCAAACTGGTGTCAGCCTGCAAGAAGTGCCCTATCATCCGCAAAGGTAACCTATTTTTCTTCCCAGACAATCTGACTGGCATGTACAGCATTACGCAACACATACATGCATGCACAGATGCACACACACTGCTGACTTATCAGCATAGACTGCTGTGTCATCATAGACAGTATTGCCAGATTGCCTAATAAATGCATTTTTGATCAATCACTTTCTCAGGAATGCCTTACATCTTGATGGGCCAGGTTGATGAGGATGGGCGTGGAACAATGGCTCCCGGGGCTTTCACTGCCCCATATAAGGCCCCACATCACAAACTGCTGACCAATATTAACAACCAACCATGCTAACCTCACACCCCAGTCCACCAATCAGGGAAATTCAGCCTCGTGCATGGATACCATGACGAGCAAGGTTACGATGACCCAAAAAATGTTTTTATTCTTGAGGAGTACTCAATGAAGTGAATTATCTTGTTTTTTCACTTAATGTTTGATGACACTAACTTAATTGCTCAAATCTCCTTTCATTGGTCGCTCACAGGTTCAGATTAAATGACAAGCATCACATAACAGTTTGACCCACCTCATAATAGGGCTATATATTATATTATTTTTGTAATTTATGTCTCTCAATAAAGGATTTATAATACATGGTGTTGGTTTGATATGTTTATTACATGAACTTTATGTCTCATTCAGTATAGTCTTACTGCAATACAATGATGGTGTGCCACCTAGTGGTCAGATTTACAAAATAACCTCCTATGACACACAAAGCAGGTGCCACTACCCTCTCAAAGAATTAGTGGCCTACTTGGTGTGTGAACTGCTGACTGCTCATCATTTGCTCATAATTTGCAGATACTTGTTGACACATCAACCAGGATTAAGGGACAGGGCAATTTGTTAATTGTTTTTGGCAGTAAGTTGCTGTATTGGAGGGAGATTGGTTTCACCTCTCCTAGGCAATCAGCAGTTAGTGTTAGTACTTCAGTCTCCCCTGGTTACTCAGCAGCAGCTGTGTAAGCGGTGGTCGTGTCAGTGGCAGTTTTGTCGCAAAACTAAGACAGTTCTGCTGAGTTGTTTGAGGAGTTGTTTGAGGAAGAAAAGAGAGTAAGGCTCCACACCACTTGAGTTTCTTACCTAGTTATTTTCAGATGATCTCAGTTTTGCTCTTTTTGTAGCTTTGGCAACTCTGTGTGTTGTCTACACCTGTTCGCTCTTCTTACTGAAGGTTTTATAGATGCTCCCCACACCTTGGCAGCAACCCTTCTAATTTAGTGTACCCTGCATGCTCAACCCATGTGGAATTCCTGGTCTCTGGCAGCGTTTGGAACTGCAGATCTGCGGTCAAGAACGCCGAGTTCATCTCAGCCTATGCTGCCCTTCAGTCCCTTTACTTTTTGGCCTTGATGGAGACACGGATCACCCCAGAGAACACTGCTACTCCAGCTGCTCTCTCTTCATCTGACTTAGTTATCTCTCATAGTCCAAAAGCATCTTGTCGTTGTGGTGGTGGTACTGGTCTACTCATTTCTCCTAAGTGGAGATTTCCACTTTTCTCCCTATCTCACCTGTCCATCTCCTTATTTTATATTCCATGCTGTCACTGTAACTTGTCCACGCAAGTGTAACATTATTGTCATCTATCGCCCACCAGGTGCCCTTGGAGGGTTCCTCAATGAGCTTGACATCTTGATAAGCTCATTTTCTTACGATGGCTCACTGCTCTTCGTACTTGGCAACTTCAACCTCCCGACGTCTGCCTTCGATTAATTTCTTTTCAACTCTCCCTTTCCACTCATCTCTTTTCACCTTACACTTTCCCAGTCCTCTCCAACTCACAAGGCAGGCAATATGCTTGACCTCATCTTTACTAGAGGTTGCTCACCTACTAATCTCACTGCAACCCCCCTCCAGGTCTCTGTCTCCCTTTCCTCCAATCCTCAACATTCAGCCCCTACCCAGATGGTCATGCGCATTCACAATCTTTATCATATCTCCCACCTGCTAAATCCTTCTCCCTTCTGTCTCCCGATCCTGCCTCTTCAACCCTACTCTTCTCCCTTTCCGCATCCTATGACTCGTACTGTCCCCTTTCCCCCCTCCCTGCTCGGACCTCCCCTCCTGCTCCGTGGCTGCGTTATTCATTTCAAGCTTACAGAACAGGGCTGCAGGCTGCGGGCAGCTGAGCGATAAATGGAGTAAAACTAAACTTCCGGACGACCTATCATCCTTTCATTCCCTTTTCTCTACCTTCACTTCCTCTGTATCCGCTGCTGAAGCGACTTTCTTACTTCTCTCATCAACTCATCCCTGACTACTGGCTGCAGAATGGCTAGACTCACTCCACTCCTCAAGAAACCAACACTCAACTCATCTTACGTCAAAAACTATAGACCTGTATCGCTCCTTTCTTTTCTTTCGAAAACACTTGACCATGCTTTCTGTGATCAACTCTCTCGTTATCAGAATGATCTTCTTGACCCTAACCAGTCAGGCTTCAAGACGGGTCACTCAACTGAGACTGCTCTACTCTGTGTTACGGAGGCTCTTTGCACTGCCAAAGCTGACTTTCTCTCCTCTGTTCTCATCCTCCTAGAGCTATCCACTGCCCCCGACGCCGTGAACAATCAGATCCTCCTCTCCACCCTCACAGGACTGGGTGTCTCAGGCTCTGCATGCTCTTGGATTGAATCCTACCTGGCAGGCCACTCCTACAAAGTGACGCGGAGAGGATCTGTGTCTGCACCATATACTCTCAATACTGGTGTCTCACAGGGCTCGGTCCTAGGCCCTCTCCTCTTCTCTCTATACACCAAGTCACTTTGCTTCGTCATATCCTCACATGGTCTCTCCTATCATTGCTATGCTGATGACACTCCACTACTTATCTCCTTCCCCCTTTCGCGTGCCTGGCAAATATCTCAGCTTGGATGTTGTCTCACCACCTCAAGCTCGACCTCGACAAGATGGAGCTGCTCTTGCTCCCTGGGAAGGCCTGCATGCACAAATACCTCTCCATCATGGTTGACAACTCCACAGTGTCGCCCTCCTAGAGTGCAAAGAGCCTTGGCGTGACCCTGGACAACACCCTGTCGTTCTCTGTAAATATCAAAGCAGTGACTCACTCCGGCAGGTTCTTGCTCTACAATATTCATAGAGTACGACCCTACCTCACACAGGAAGCGACGCAGGTCCTCCAGCCACTTGTCCTCTCCCCTCTGGACTACTGCAACTCGCTGTTGGCTGGGCTCCCTGCTGGAATGGAATGAATGGTACGGAGTCAAACGTGGTTTCCATATGTTTGTGTTAGATCCCGTTCCATTAATGGTATTACAATATTTACAATGAGCCTGTCCTATAACTCCTCCCACCAGCCTCCTCTGGTATACACAGTTGCTTAACTTGCTTGCTACAAAACACATATAGATGTAGGATCTTCATTTGATCACCCTATTGGTGAAGAATTTTGCAGGACATTTCAAACGTGTAGTGTATGTGAGTTTAAAAAGGCTTCTAAAGTTTGTAATTTCCTCTTCGAAAGTGGGTGGTAGCCTTGCGGTTAAGAGTGATCAAAAGTTCGCTGGTTCGAATCCACGAGCCAACTACGTGAAAAATCTGTCGATGTACCCCTGAGCAAGACACTTAACCCTAATTGCTCCTGTAAGTTGTGCAAATGTAATTTTACCTTACAGAAAATGTATCAACCACAAAAAAATCTCTGTTAATTACAATCCACATACTAATTAACATTTCCAATTTCTGCAGGATTATTTTCCTGCTGTAGGAGACTGGCTCAAATTAAGATCCTACATATGAACAGCCTTTTGAATGAAAATAAGATCATATGCATAAGGCTTTCCAGAGTGATGCTTATTTGGTATTGTCTACTAGGCCTGGAGTCGCCATAATGGACTCTATAGGGAACTGCTTTGAACATCTTTCTGATGCAACAGTGCCACCATTTGACCAAACTCCGCTGTAATTTTTGTGCTTTGTCATTTCAGTTGAAAGTCACGACTCAGAATGATGTGAATTGCCAAAGTAGAGCTATGCTATTAGAAACCAAGGAGTCCAGTCATATTATCCAAGGCTGCAGGTATACTGCCAACATAATGCTATGATAATGTGTGTTAATATAATATCTGCATAATGACTTTGCACACATAAGAAATGTTAGAACAACACTTGAGATGGTTCACATTTGCATGTGGGTTGACCATTTATTGAAACCACTGGTTGTTATACTCTGCCATGATTATGAAACAGGTGAATGTATAAAACAGGCAAGTGGTTCAGAAAGTGATTTGATCTCCATGTTTGTTAAGACATACTACATAGCCAAAAGTGCTCTTCAAATATCTCATTCCAAAATCATTGGCTTTAATATGGAGTTTGTCCCCCCTTTGCTGCTATAACAGCCTCCACTCTTCTTGGAAGGCTTTCCACTAGATGTTGGAACATTGCTGCAGGGACTTGCATCCATTTAGCCACAATCATTAGTAACGTCGGGCACTGATGTTGGCCGATTAGGCCTGGCTCACAGTCGGCTTTCCAATTGATCCCAAAAGTGTTCAATGAGGTTGAGGTCAGGGCCCTGTGCAGGCCAGTCAAGTTCTTGTATACTGACCTTGACAAACCATTTCTGTATGGACCTCACTTTGTGCACAGGGACATTGTCATGCTGAAACAGGAAAGGGACTTCCCCAAAGATTGCAAGCACAGAATCGTCTAGATTCAGATACGTCCGTCGGACTGCCAGATGGTGAAGATGAGAACGGGTTTCCACTGCTCCAGTGTAAAATGGTGGCAAGCTTTACAAAACTCCAGCCGACGCTTGGCATAGCGCATGGTGATCTTAGGCTTGTGTGCGACTGCTCGGCCATGGAAACCCATTTCATGAAGTTTCCGACGAACAATTCTTGTGCTGAAGTTGCTTCCAGAAGCAGTTTGGAACTCGGTAGTGAGTGTTGCAACCGAGGACGGACGATTTATACGCGCTACCCGCTTTAGCACTCGGCTGTGCCATTCTGGGAGCTTGTTTGACCTACCACTTCACGGCTGAGCCGTTGCTACTCCTAGACGTTTCCACTTCACATTAACAGCACTTACAGTTGACCGGGGCAACTCTAGCAGGGCAGACATTTGACAAACTGACTTGTTGGAAAGGTGGCATCCCATGCTGGTGCCATGTTGAAAGCCACTGAGCTCTTCAGTATGGGCCATTCTACTGGCAATGTCTACGGAGATTGCATGGCTGTGTGCTCGATTTTATACACCTGTCAGCAACGGGTGTGGCTTAAATAACCAAAACCTCTCATTTTGAAGGGGTGTCCACATACGTTTGTGTATGCAGGCATTAGGAAACCTGCTTCATGTTTGTATTGATGAGTTACCAAATATACTGAATGGATGTTTACCTGAAAGGTTTGATACATACCATGTTATGTGTGTGCCAATTACTATGTGTACCTATAGTTTTACTGTAGTATTTACCCAGAGAAGTAAACTAAATCTCCTCTCTTTTGTCTCACCTCTATCTCTGACATGCATTACATAACCCTTTGCCCTCTCGTATCTAAAACATGTCTGTGTGAGCTTTACTCAGTCAAATGAACCTCCCTAGCTCCCTCCAGTTTAGTCATGTCACTAAGTATTAATCTTCAGTGTTTACTCAAAGCAATAAGGCTTGAGGGGGTGTGGTATATGGCCAATATATCACGGCTAAGGGCTGTCCTAATGCACGACGCAATGTGGAGTGCCTAGACACAGCCCAGAGCTGCGGTATTTTGGCCATATATGACAAACCCCAGAGGTGCCTTATTGCTATTATAAACTGGTCACCAACATAATTAGAACAGTAAAAATAAATGTTTTGTCATACCCGTGGTATATGGTCTGATATACCACGGCTGTCAGCCAATCAGCATTCAGGGCTCGAACCACTCAGTTTCTAACGTCTCTTGTACCATTGCATTGTTGAATACTTGTTTCTGATTGGCTTGAAAGGAATTCTATAGTGTGCATTATTTAAGTGATAATGCCCTCGAAGCCAGTGTTTGGAGGACATATTGGCACGAGTGTTAGGCCCGAGACTAAGTTGAGGGCCGGTAAACCGTGCCAATATATCCTCCAAACACTGGCTTCGAGGGCATTATCACTTTTATACAACGGGTAACCAACATATTCAAATAATGATTGACATATTTTAATGAACTTTATTTTGATTAATTTATTCATACTATTTCATCCTTCCATGAGATATAGTCCTGACATATCTAGGGTTGCTACCCAAGCCGGCTGGTCATTTGTTCTATCGGTTCGGTTGCCATAGACGTGACATAGTCGTTTAGACTTTTTGTTCTGTATCTATGGACAGTTGGACACGACCCAGTCATTCTTCTAAATGTTCTATTGCTATATGTTATTATCCCTTGCTTGCTAGCTAGCAACAGCTAACTTACAGTCACGCCAAACAGTGCAGCCAGAATAACAACAAAGTAGCTGCATTTGCATTTGTTTAAGCTGTTTTCCAGTAACATTTATTTGGATACATTCATAAGAATGAGCTCATGATGCGTGATTTCACCTGGCATAGAAAATGTGCTCTCTCGTCAGGGCACTGTTGTTCAGAGGAGCTAGCCAACAACACAGCTAACACAATCACTTCAAACTGAAGCTGGAAAGACTGCAAGCTAGCTGCATTTAGTTTTATCTGTTCTCTATTGAAATGTCTTTGTATTTGTCCATAAAAATGAAGCTGATTCATGATTTCGACTGGCTGAGAAAAGTTGCCTGTCTTTCTCGACCCGACTCCCGATCCCTACATGTTCATTACTATGGGACAGCAAGAGATCGAATTTCAATATGAAACAATGTTGCAAATGTCAGAGAGTCAGACTGCAAGTTTTATACAAATCTGTTATTGAAAACCGATTGCTAGTCTAAAAGAAATGGGAGATAATGTCTAGATGCTTTTTACAGTGGGGATGAAGTTTATAAATTGTCTGGCTGGGCTGATGAGACAGTGGATTGCGCAGTGAGATGGAACAGAGTAAATAGGCATTTCAATATCATAGCTTTAGCTTGTGGTAATTTGGGGAATAGACACCTGCTGGAATGCTGTTTTAACCAATTAGCGTCCAAGATCAGACCCACCCGTTGTATAATTCCCTATAACGCACAGTATATCAGCATAGTAGAATTCAATGGCTATAGTTAATTCTTTCATGTACTATGTTTGAGCTGCTTTTGAAAGAAAGTCAAATTGAAAACACTATTGGCATTGTTGAATTTGATTTTCATAATAGCAATCTGATGGTTAGCTAAACCAGCAAGTCTGTTTGGTTACCAAGGCATCTCCTGCAGCTATCTAGTAAACTTGCTAGCTACTTCAGTGAATGTTGAACACATTTCTACCTGCAAAGTGAACACATTTCTAAAGGTAAATGCCAGGGCTGCAGGTAGCCTAGTGGTTAGAGCGTTGGGCCTGTAACCGTAAGGTTGCTGGATTGAATCCTGAACTGACAAGGTAAAAAGCTGCCATTCTGCCCCTGAACAAGGCAGTTAACCAACCCACTGTTGCCCGGTAGGCTGTCATTCTAAATAAGATTTTTTTCTTAGCGGTCTTGCATAGTTAAATAAAGGTTAAATAAAAATGTACAAATTATGTTTTTTTTTAAAACAATTTGAGCCATGTTATAAAAGGGATAATCAACTCAGGGCTCTGTGTTCTCTGGAAAAGAATGTGTCATTTGTTAGATGCCACCTTGCTAGCGCATCTTGGAACACACCTTCCACGTTGTTCATTATTTTAGTTGATTATCCCTTACTCGTAAAGGCCTGTTTGTTGAGTATATCCCATTCTTACTCAAAACTATTGAAAGGCTGTGATAGGATAACAGTGAAAATGGACCGAGCTAGACGGACACTGTAGCAATGTTCCATAATCAAACTGCAAGACAATTCATTTGCAACTATCCAACACTATTTTAAAACATACTTTGTTACATTATTAGTAATGTAACATTAGTTTTGTTCCATTATTTCAAAAGAAACAACACAAATAGAATATAAAGTGACAGAAATAATTGACAGTTGTAGAATTATAGCATTCATCGCATAGCCGTGCATTAGTTATGACTAGTCTACAACACCAGTTGCTAGATGGGATTTTACAGCAAATGGACAACTACAAAACGTAATTTAGATGCAAAATATTCAACCTAAAACAATAAATACACAACATTGACCCTAGAACAATAAATAAAGTGACAAATGATAAAACAAGAAGAATGCACTTTAAGGTAATAGCGTAAACACATTTTCTTTACCCTTATCTACAAAAGTGTTTTCTTCCAATTCTGTCAAAAAATGTCGTAAGCCTATCAGACTGTTCTCAAAAGTGCTACTCAGCCTCCATCTTCATTCAAGCAACTATCTCTAACATTGAGATGAACTGAGCTCCTCAACTACAAACAAGATCATTGAAGAACTGGGATATAGTCTGTTGTGAGACAGAGGATTCTGAGCAGACAGTCTTTGAGGGGTGTTTCTGCAGCAGGGGCTGCAGGATGAGGCTAGGGGTCAGTAGGTGGTATCTATAACGTTGCCTTCCATCTGATGTCTGTAGGCCACTCTTGCCTTGTGGGAAAAGTAGACAACTCCTCCTCCAGCGCTGGCATAGGTTGTCGGGGCAAACTGGGGCTCCGCTTCAATGTATGGAACTAAACAGGAAAAGGAGAGATGAGAGAATTAAAACCCCATTAATATTACATTAATACTGACATTAATCTCTGTTGGGAAGTCACATTCCCATACTGTCCTACTATTGATGATGATGAACTGTCACAGGGTTGTCAGTCCAAAATGACATTCCAAGTCAATTGTAAAATGGCCTTAAAGTCGAACAGACAGCACTAGCACCATGAAATCTTATAAAAATCTATTCATATACACCCCGCGGAAGAATACTTCTTTCAATCTTTACTAACGACATGTCACTGGCTTTGCAGATGACTTAACACTATACACGTCAGCTAGTACCGCAACTGAAATTACTGCAGCACTTAACAAAGAGCTGCAGTTAGTTTTCCGAATGTGTTGCAAGGAATAAGTTAGTCCTAAAAATGTCAAAAAATAAAAGCATTGTAATTGGGACAAATCATTCACTAAACCTTAAATATTGTAATGAATAATGTGGAGCAAGTTGAGTGGACTAACTGCTTGGAGTATTCCTGGATTGTAAACTACTATGGTCAAAAAATATTGATACAACAGTAGCTAAGATGGGGAGAAGTCTGTCCATAATAAAGCGCTGTTCTGCCTTCTTAACACCAATAAAAACAAGGCAGGTGTCACGTTTGTCATAGTGAGGAGACCAAGGCGCAGCGTTGTAAGCGTACATCTTCTTTTAATGGAAGAACGAACACTGAACAAAACAACAGAACGAACCGTGACGCTATATGACTAGTGCAAACAAGCAACTAAACATAGAATAACAACACACAAACTATCCAAGGAATATGGCTACCTAAATATGGTCCCCAATCAGAGACAACGATAAACAGCTGCCTCTGATTGAGAACCAATCTAGGCAACCATAGACATATAAACACCTAGACTAGAAAAACCCTAGACATACAAAAAAAAAACTAGATAATACAAAAACTAAACAAACCACCCTTGTCACAAAACAAAACAAAAGAATAAAGAAAACAAAGATAACTATGGTCAGGGTGTGACAGCAGGTCCTACAGGCCCTAGTTTTGTCACACCTGGACTACTGTTCAGTCAGGTGGTCAGGTGCTACAAAGAGGGACCTTTGGCTCAGAACAGGGCAGCACGGCTGGCCCCTGGTTTTACAAAGAGAGCTAACATTAATAATATGCATGTCAATCTCTTCTGGCTCAAAGAGATTGACTTCATCACTACTTGTATTTGTGAGAGTTAATGACATGTTGAATGCACAAAGCTGTCTGTTCGAACTACTGGCACACAGCTCGGACACCAATGCATCGGACACCCATGCATACCCCACAATACATCCCACCAGAGGTCTCTTCACAGTCCCCAAGTCCAGAACAGACTATGGGAGGCGCACAGTACTACAAAGAGCCATGACTAAATGGAACTTCTATTCCACGTCAAGTAACTCATGCAAGCAGTAAAATCAGATTTAAAAATACATAAAAATACACCTTATGGAACAGTGGGGACTGTGAACAACACAAACATAGGCACAGAGACATGCATACAGACACACATGATAAGATACGCACTATACACACGTGCACACATGGATTTTGTGTTGTAGATATGTGGTAGTAGAGTAAGGGCCTGAGGGCACACACTTAATGTGTTGTGAAATCTGTTGTGAATGTACTGTAAGGTTTATAGAAATGTATAACTGCCTTAATTTTGCTTGACCCCAGGAAGAGTAGCTCAGCTAATGGTGATCCATAATAAATACAAATAAGATGACAAGCGAGCACTTAGATATGGTCATTTTCACAGTTTCATAAATTCATAGAATGTTTGGGAATGGCGTAGAGTAAGGCATTTGTGGAAATTCTATATAAATATAGAGTGGGAAAGCAGCTGTGCATTTGGACTATTAATAGACACTGCACTAAATAAAACTAAATAAAGACATCTGTCTCGTCCAGGACTGGAGTCTACGCAGACCGGTGCACCATAGCCAATAAGAGCTACAGTAGGCCTTTATATGCAAATAAGCCTTTGTGCAAATAAGCCATTTGCCAGAAGGGCCTGCCATCATTCACTTTGAACTGGACTGTGTGTTTACAGGCAGTAGCAACAGCACAATTTAGATCATTTGAAAAGCATTCGCCAAAAGCCATAAAATACATCTGAATGGATTTCTGCAAACCAGTAAATACCATGGGAGGACTCTTACATTTGGGAACTTGACATACCTATTGATCAAACAACCATGAAAAGTAGTCTCCCCTTCAGTTATGCACATCAACAACAACAACAACCTCAACAACTAATGCTAGCCAGAGCAAAATGAGCAAAAATCTAATGAGGGAACATTAGATAAACCCTCAAACTTTTTCAGCTAGTTAGCCGTCAAAATTGCACTGATAAACGATGGGGAATAGTAGCCTGCTCGTCCTTCTGCAGCTTGCCTGCCAATGCACGCACGCATGTTCCAAGACACGTTTTGACAACTGAATGGGAACTTACCTGCCAACCCATTTGATCGATGCCAAATACATTTCATTGACAACTAAGGGTGCCTGTTTCTGCTCTCCGGTTCAGGAATGGTTGAAAATGCATAACATTGATCTAAAATTGACCCTAGAAGTAGTACTGTTGGGAGATCTGGAGAGACCGGGTCAGTCAATAGCTAATATACTAATACTCTTAGTAAAAATATTTATCTTCAATCTGTGGATTCTATTCGATTAGATGGATTGAAATTGTATGTTAAACATCACAGCATAGCTGAAAGATATATGGTGCATAGAATTCCGAAGAGGGTGGCCAGCAGAGATAGGTGGGATGGGCTGAGGGAAGCTGAGGGATGGAATGATGGTCAAAGATGATAGTATAAAAAATAAAGTCAAAATAAAACATAACAAAAAGTAAGTTTGAATGACACTGAGGGGCAATGTTGTTACTGCTAATGCCGGTTTGCCTGAGGCTGATGCTGTACAGGTGTTTGTACACATGCATATACACACACACTCATTCAAATGCACACAGGTGCACATACATGGTCACACACACATGTAAATAGTGCCATACATGCACTTAAACATATTCAGTTGTCCTTGATGTTTTTTGCTTTCTGTTTTCCTTTGTCTTTCTCTTTTGTTCATTTTCTTGGTTACTGAGGGAGGTCTTGGGGGTGTGGAATGGAATATTTTTTCTACTTTATTTGTATCTTATTTTCTCAGGGGAGGGGGGACTGTGTGTGTGTGTGTGTGGGGGGGGGGGGGGGGGGGTTTAAAGGGCAGCTCTTGGGGTACTGTGGGTTTAAAGGGCAGCTCTTGGGATACTGTGGGGGGGATCTTGGATGGCTGGTGGCCTGGCGGTTAGGAGCTTGGGCCGGTGGCTGATGGATCAAAAAAATGTAAACCCATTTGATTTACAAATAAAATCACTCAGTGTTTCAGAGTGCACTCTGGGTCGTTCGTAAACGCAGAGTGCTGTCAGATTGTCTGTTGGTAAATTCAAAGTGGCTAAAATTGGCTAACCTGCTAACTACTTCCAGACACAAATGAGAGAACACCTCGCTCTGACCATTTTACTTGCCCTAGCAGAGCTGGTAAGGCTGTTTACATGTTATCTAGAGCGTAGTGACTAACGTTAACTGTGCTGATAGCAATAATTGAATTACTTTCTTTGCCAACGTTTACTGACACCGGTCATATTCAGCCAGTGTTAAGTGTTCGTCAATTCATCAGTTATTCTGCGCTCTGGCATACACAGACAAGGAGAGTGCTCTGAAATTGGACTAGATAGCCATAACAGTCGTTCAAGTTAAGCATAACTAGCTAGCAAAGCGATTCACATTTCTTGCTAGGTTACCAAATGACACCAGCATCTCTAGCTGTAGCCACTGAAAAAGTCTATAAATGAAAAAAGTCGGTCACTCACCACTCCTCCAATGACATGACATCCTCCCAGCAACGTTTTACCTTACTTGTCCAGTTATCCCAAAAGTTAAAGAAACTCATTTTAAAATGTTTTCTTCTATCTACCCTGTTAATGATTTCTTGCACAAAAGATTCAATTTTGACAAAATGCCTTGTGGTTTTTGTTCCCCTGATTCTGATTCAGAATCTATAGAGAATGTATTTTTTTTCATGCCACCATTCTAGTGAACTATGGACTGAAATTCATGGATGGTTGTGTATAAAAGCTCCAGAATTACCTATGTTACATTATGCTTATCCTTGTAATTGCGATCATAACTATTTTATTAACATTATTACTCTCTTGGTCAAATTTTATATTCACAAATGTAAATGAGGTGGAAAAATTCCTTATTTTGTCGTTTTTTTTCATTGAACTGTTACAATTTTTGAAATCCCTCAAACTTGTGAAAGTCATATAATTAGTTAAATAAAGACGTGTGTGCAATCTAAGTGTCACATGATCTGTCACATGATCTCAGTACCTGTTCTCAACACCTGTTCTGAAAGGCCCCAGAGTCTGCAACACCACCAAGCAAGGGGCACCATCAAGCAAGCGGCACCATGAAGACCAAGGATTTCTCCAAACAGGTCAGGATCAAAGTTGTGGAGAAGTACAGATCACGGTTGGGTTCTAAAAAAAAATATCTGAAACTTTGAACATCCCACGGAGCACCATTAAATCCATGATTAAAAAATGGAAAGAATATGGCACCACAACAAACCTGCCAAGAGTGGGCCGTCCACCAAAATTCACAGACCAGGCATGGAGGGCATTAATCAGAGAAGCAACAAAGAGACCAAAGATAACCCTGAAGGAGCTGCAAAGCTCCACAACGGAGATTGGAGTACTTGTCAATAGGACCTTAAGCCGTACACTCTACAGAGCAGGGCTTTTCGGAAGACTCCCCAAACATATGGAAGAAGGTACTCTGGTCAGATGAGACTAAAATGTTGCTTTTTGGCCATCAAGGAAAGAGCAAACCCAACACCTCACATCACCCCGAGAACACCATCCCCACAATGAAGCATGGTGGTGGCAGCATCATGCTGTGGGGATGTTTTCCATTGGCAGGGACTGGGAAACTGGTCAGAATTGAAAGAATGATGGATGGCTCTAAATACAGGGAAATTCGTGAGGGAAACCTGTTTCAGTCTTTCAGAGATTTGAGACTTGGACCTCAATCCAATGAAGAATCTGTGGTATGACTTAAAGATTGCTGAATACCAGCGGAACCCATCCAACTTGAAGGAGCTGGAGCAGTTTTGCCTTGAAGAATGGGCAAACATCCCAGTGGCTAGATGTGCCAAGCTTATAGAGACATACCCCAAGATACTTACAGGTCTAATTGCTGCAAAAGGTGGATCAACAAAATATAGACTTTGGAGGGTGAATAGTTATGCACGCTCAAGTTCAGTTTTTTTGTCTTATTTCTTGTTTGTTTCACCCAAAAATATTTTGCATCTTCAAAGTGGTAGGCATGTTGTGTAAATCAAATTATACAAATCCCCCCCAAAATGTATTTTAATTCCAGGTTGTAAGGCAACAAAATAGGAAAAATGCCAAGGGGGATGAATACATTTGCAAGCCACTGTAGGCATCACACTCCTGCAAAAACTGTAGTTGGTGTTGTTACCTGCTTTAGGGGGGCAGTGTCTGCCCTTGCCTCTGTCTTTACACCTCCTGTACCAGGGAAAACACTGGAGAACCTTCACACCCATGGGCGCAGCAGCTCGAGGAGCCAGTCTGAAAAGAGAGAACAAGGATTTTGTTATTTAAAAGAAGCATTAGCACTGGGCACTCTATACCTTTCAAAACCTGAAAACTGAGAAAACTTCAACAACCATATTGCAAATGAATTATGAGCCTTTTTCAGGGAATTTAAGAGCTACTCATCCCTCTATATGAATTGCACCAGCAAAATTGGGTTGTTATACATTTCTAAAACTGACACACTCCAAACTTTCCCTAAATGTGTCATTCTGGTTTGGTTTTAGGACTATCATAATAAAATATATTGATAGTTTTTATGTTTAAGAGAGAGAGAGAGAAAGAGAGAGAGAGTGATAGCTTTATGGTATTTTCTTAATATTTTGGACCCTGG
Source organism: Oncorhynchus mykiss (assembly GCF_013265735.2). Classification (NCBI taxonomy): domain Eukaryota; kingdom Metazoa; phylum Chordata; class Actinopteri; order Salmoniformes; family Salmonidae; genus Oncorhynchus; species Oncorhynchus mykiss. The sequence continues at coordinate 43,019,870 of NC_048574.1, read as the reverse complement.
AGGCTGTGAACCATTTAAATTATTACTTCCAGCTATGACAGAAGATCGAATAGATTAAAAACAGACAATTCATCAAAGGGAGCTTTTAAATGAAATAACCCACGAGGCACATACCTCAGTTCAACATCTAGTTTAGATTCACATGTGGTTGAGTTATCAAGTAATGTAAGAAAAAAAGAAATCACAATGTTGTCGGGAAGTAGTTTGGGGGTAGATAGCTATATCGGGCTAATATAGGACTATTAAAGGCCCAGTGCACTACTTTTGTGAATTAGTATTTTTTTTAACCCCCCAAAAATGTTTATTTAAGAGGCTCCTCTGTCCTCCACTCGTTACCTGTATTAATGGCACCTGTTTGAACTTGTTATCAGTATAAAAGACACCTGCCCACAACCTCAAACAGTCACACTCCAAACTCCACTATGGCCAAGACCAAAGAGCTGTCAAAGGACACCAGAGACAAAATTGTAGACCTACACCAGGCTGGGAAGACTGAATCTGCAATAGGTAAGCAGCTTGATTTGAAGAAATCAACTGTGGGAGCAATTATTAGGAAATGGAAGACATACAAGACCACTGATAATCTCCCTCGATCTGGGGCTCCACGCAAGATCTCACCCCGTGGGGTCAAAATGATCACAAGAACGGTGAGCAAAAATCCCAGAACCACACGGGGGGACCTAGTGAATGACCTGCAGAGAGCTGGGACCAAAGTAACAAAGCCTGCCATCAGTAACACACTACGCCGCCAGGGAATCAAATCCTGCAGTGCCAGACGTGTCCCCCTGCTTAAGCCAGTACCTGTCCAGGCCCGTCTGAAGTTTGCTAGAGAGCATTTGGATGATCCAGAAGAAGATTGGGAAAATGTCATATGGTCAGATGAAACCAAAATATAACTTTTTGGTAAAAACTCAACTTGTCGTGTTTGGAGGACAAAGAATGCTGAGTTGCATCCAAAGAACACCATACCTACGGTGAAGCATGGGGGTGGAAACATCATGCTTTGGGGCTGTTTTTCTGCAAAGGGACCAGGACGGCTGATCCGTGTAAAGGAAATAATGAATGGGGCCATGTATCGTGAGATTTTGAGTGAAAACCTCCTTCCATCAGCAAGGGCAGTGAAGATGATACGTGGCTGGGTCTTTCAGCATGACAATGATCCCAAACACACCGCCCGGGCAACGAAGGAGTGGCTTTGTAAGAAGCATTTCAAGGTCCTGGAGTGGCCTAGCCAGTCTCCAGATCTCAACCCCATAGAAAATATTTGGAGGGAGTTGAAAGTCTGTGTTGCCCAGCAACAGCCCCAAAACATCACTGCTCTAGAGGAGATCTGCATGGAAAATTGTGCCAAAATACCAGCAACAGTGTGTGAAAACCTTGTGAAAACTTACAGAAAACGTTTGACCTCTGTCATTGCCAACAAAGGGTATATAACAAAGTATTAGATAAACTTTTGTTATTGACCAAATACTTATTTTCCACCATAATTTGCTAATAAATTCATAAAAAATCCTACAATGTGATTTTCTGGATTTTTTCTCTCATTTTGTCTGTCATAGTTGAAGTGTACCTATGGTGAAAATTACTGGCCTCTCTCATCTTTTTAAGTGGGAGAACTTGCACAATTGGTGGCTGACTAAATACTTTTTTGCCCCACTATACAAAAGTATACGACTAAGCCGTGGAGTGGTAGGCTACACAAGCTCACTGAACGGGACCGTCGAGTGCTGTAGCTCATAAAAATCATCTGTCTTCAGTTGCAACACTCACTACCGAGTTCCAAACTGCCTTTGGAAGCAACATCAGCACAAGAACTGTTCATCGGGAGCTTCATGAAATGGGTTTCCATGGCCGAGCAGCCGCATAGAAGATCACCATGCCAATGCCAAGCGTCGGCTGGAGTGGTGTAAAGCTCAACGTTATTGGACTCTGGAGCAGTGGAAACTCGTTCTCTGGAGTGATGAATCCCGCTTCACCATTTGGAAGTCCAACAGACGAATCTGGGTCTGGTGGATGCCAGGAGAACACTACCTGCCCCAATGCATAGAGCCAACTTTAAAGTTTGATGGAGGAGGAATAATGGTCAGGGGCTGTTTTTCATGGTTTGGGCTAGGCCTCTTAGTTCCAGTAAAGGGAAATCTTAACACTACAGCATACAAGGATATTCTAGACGATTCTGTGCTTCCAACTTTGTGGCAACAGTTTGGGGAAGACCCTTTTCTATTTCAGGATAACAATGCCCCTGTGCACAAAGCAAGGTCCACACAGAATTGGTTTGTCGAGATCGGTGTGGAAGAACTTGACTGACCTGCACAGAGCCCTGACCTCAACCATATTGAACACCTTTGGGATTAATTGGAATGCCGACTGTGAGCAAGGCCTAATCGCCCAACATCAGTGCCCAACCCCACTAACGCTCTTGTGGCTGAATGGAATCAAGTCCCTGCAGCAATGTTCCAACATTTAGTGGAAAGCCTTCCCAGAGTGGAGGCTGTCGTAGCAGTAAAGGGGGCACCAACTCCATATTAATGCCCATGATTTTGGTGTTTGAGCAGATGTCCACATACTTTTAGTCATGTAGTGTACAGTGGCTTGCAAAAGTATTCCCTCCCCTTGGCATTTTTCCTATTTTGTTGCCTTACACGCTGGAATGAAAATAGATTTTGGTGGTTTGTATAATTACACAACATGCCTACCACTTTGAAGATGCAAAATATTTTTTCTTGTGAAACAAACAAGAAATAAAACAAAAAAACGGAAAACTTGTACGTGCATAACTATTCACCCCCCCAAAGGGTACCGCTGGTGTACAACAATCTTTAAGTCATACCACAGATTCTCAAATGATTTGAGGTCTGGGCTTTAACTAGGCCATTCCAAGACATTTAAATGTTCCCCTTAAACCACTAAAGTGTTGCTTTAGCAGTATACTTAGGGTTAGGGTCATTGTCCTGCTGGAAGGTGAACATTCGTCCCAGTCTCAAATCTCTGGAAGACTGAAACAGGTTTCCCTCATGAATTTCCCTGTATTTAGCGCCATCCATCATTCTTTCAATTCTGACCAGTTTCCCAGTCCCTGCCAATGAAAACATCCCCACAGCATGGTGCTGCCACCACCATGCTTCATTGTGGGGATGGCATTCTCGGGGTGATGAAAGGTGTTGGGTTTGCGCTTTCCTTGATGGCTAAAAAGCTCAATTTCACCAGATCTTATTTAGGGGCTTCATAGTAAAGGGGGTGGATACATATGCATGCACCACTTTTCCGTTTAAAAAAAAAAAAGTACTTTTTTTCATTTCACTTCACCAATTTGGACTATTTTGTGTATGTCCGTTACATGAAATAAAAATCCATTTAAATAACAGGCTGTAATGCAACAAAGTAGGAAAAATGCAAAGGGCAATGAATACTTTTGCAAGGCACTGTACATATCATATCACTCATATTATCTTAGGACCGTGGTTACGAAAGTAACCTTAAATTATGGCGAGCAGCAAATCCCAGGAGGCTTAGCGTGTTTCTTCAGGGAATTGTGAGAACAAGGGAAAACACTGCCAACAAGATTATCTAATCTCAGATCTCTCTCCTTTACAGTACAGGACAAGGCAACCTCAACATGGTGATCCCCACATGCCCAACTAAGCTGTTATTGCTTGTGTGTGTTTTCCTAGGTCTATTTCGGTTTGTGCCCACAATTCTGAAATAATGTGAGGTTCCATATCAATGATTTCACATAGTCCTACCTGATACAAGTATAGACATTTAGGGGGTGCAGACTTAACCTCTGTGCAGGGACAAAACACTGTAGGCTACTCTTTTGTGAGGCAGGCCTGCAGGAATAACCCCAATGGTGGATAAGAACTGCACAACAGATGCACTACAAAGGCTGGGTCCTGCTGCCACCAGTGTAGCAAATAAGTGGAGAGATCAGCAACCCTAAGGTTACAGGGCAAGTGCAATTACTTTGCTTACTGTATAAAGGTGCTGTCCAGAGGGTTCTACACTTGTGCGCATGCCAGACTTGTTGCTGTCAACCGGTAAGCTACAGTAGGCTATTGATACACTGCGTTCTCTGAAAAGACAGTTACATAAACCGGCAGTAGCATAATCTGTTGTTGCCATTGAAACTAGAGCAATTTACGCAGAGAAAGGCAGACAGATCTCTCAGTATCCCATAACGGAAATTAATGACTGCATTTTTATTTCTCTAAATTCTGATCTTAAAATGAGAGATTTTGTGTGTTGTTATGCACAAAATAGCTCATGTATAAAGTAGGCCTGGGCTATATGCAAATTAAGAAATCATGTCGGAGCAATAATTCTGAATTTCAATAGCCTTTCAAATATTTTAGAGGCCCAATGCAGTCAAAATGATGTTTTCTTGTGTTTTGTATCATATTGTACAGTAGCTGATGAAACTAACACTGTAAAACACATTTGATCATTGTTTGATTTCCTGATAGTTGCTGGTTGAAAATGCAATCTACACAGGACCTTCTATTCAGCAGGTTTGCATGGGCAGGAGTTTTGTACGTTTGTTAATAGACCAATAACAAAAAGTGTTCCAAACCTCTCTGACAATGGCTAGTTTTCAGTTTTCTTGCTTGAGAAATAATTTTTTGCTTTAAAAAAGCATTTTCTTGTCAATTTTAATGGAAAACTATTAGACTACACTAAGATATTTAATTGGTACCCAGAAATTATATTTATATAATGGCTGCATTGGGCCATTAAGAGTTTTGTCCTCTTACTCCCTCTCCTTCCCAATTACTCAAATTTAAAAAATCACAATAGTCAAATGTAGCCATACCCTACAACCAATCAATAACTGTATGAAGGTTACATCAACCGAATACGAAATGTGAAAACAAAACATTGAAATATCCCCGTATGTCATGGTGCTATTGAATAGCCAAAAGAATAGAATAGTCTATAACTCACCTGTAAATAAAATATAAAAATGGTATGAACTTGTTTTGTGAGTAGGTTTAGTTGGAGTTCTCTAAAAAATGGTATCATTTGCTTTTTGATGTCTGATCTTCTGGTTTGATGTCACGAGGCAGTCAGAGCTCATTCCTCTGACCACTGATGCTGTAAATGCAACCTGTCTTGTCCCTGGTAGAGCGTCTATCATTCTCTCATTGATACAACAAGGGCATGGAAATTTTCCACTGTCGACTCTGCGTCTTTAAATAGCTAATCCCTCAGCGCGTGGCCACAAAACAAAACATGCTTCCCCTGACGCTGTCCCCGCACTTACAGTGTATGTGTGTGTTGGCAATTTAGTATGGGCAGTAAATAGATTTCAAGTGAAGTGTATCCTTGTAAAAAAAATGTAAAAAACAAGGACATGAATGGTGATCTAATTGGTAAGGGATGCAATGTTAGTCAAGATGGTGTGTTTACCTACACTAATATGTAAAACACTTTATTCTGCATATTATACCTCCACATAGTAAGATACAATTTTTATTTTATTTTTTTAAAGGTCAACATATGCTGTTATTATCTTGTCCATCATCAACACAAGGACACCAGTGCTTTCAACCAACACAAAAGTCTACCATAACGTTGATCATGTCTGAAAGGTGTCCTTACCTGCCTGTTTCTGAATAACCTATTTTGAATGACAGGCAGAACAACACTGACCTTTGGTGACCCTGAGCAATGAACTTTCCAACAGCTGACATACAGCACAACAGCTGACATACAGCACAACAGCTGACATACAGCACAACAGCTGACATACAGCACAACAGCTGACATACAGCACAACAGCTGACATACAGCACCACAGCTGACATACAGCACAACAGCTGACATACAGCACAACAGCTGACATACAGCACCACAGCTGACATACAGCACAACAGCTGACATACAGCACAACAGCTGACATACAGCACCACAGCTGACATACAGCACAACAGCTGGCAGGGAGAAAATAGGTTATTTTGTAGTTGTTTATATGAAATTGGCATAGCTTTAATACTCTTTTTTGGGGGGATTATCTATTTAATACCATTCTATTGCTATAATGGGCAATTAGAAAGCCTGTAATATACTCAAAGTATTTTTTTCCAGGTATTCTCAATTACGTTACAACAGCTATTCACAGGCCATGATTATATAAACATGACAGAAGTTGATTGCTTTAGCTTACTTAAAATAAAATAAAAACATTTGGCAAGTTACTCATGTATGTATTACTGCATGACAACTGTTTTTGTTATCCACAAAATATGAGTATAGGTTGTCAACAGTTTTCTATGAATGTCCTCATTCTATTCAAGCCCAACAAGGGAATCCAAGCAAACCCTTCCTGAGTGAAGTGATGTCATGAAGTTACTGAGTGAAGTGATGTCATGAAGTTACTGAGTGAAGTGATGTCATAAAAAGCTTTTTGATTGATTCTGTACACCATTTATAGGATGTATTTGTGACTATAACTCCATTCAAACTTGGATTAAAGAGTCAATATTTGACAGCTGCCAAATGGCATCAGAGAGATGGTAGCCTTGGTATCCCACAGGATTGTCATGGTAGAGGACATCTTGTGATCCACTAGAGGGAGGTGTTGCCATTTCATGCCAGACAGTCCACAACAGAACCTGATTCCCTTTTCTTTATTTCTTTAACACAAAGCAACTTTTTCGATATGATGGAATATTTTATTCTAAACAAGCATAATGTAATAAAAGTACAGCATTATTGAATATTTAAAAAAACAAACGCAATAATGTGACATTGAATTACAGCGTAGTTACAGGGATATTTGATAGTACTTCATGTAGCATAGTTGTGTGTTTTTACAGCTTCACCTTTGCTCTTTACTTATAAAAGAACCAGTGTATTGTAAGATCCACCCCCACACCACCCTCAGACCTACAGACATATGAAAGATGTCCATAATCTCCACACCTCATGCTCTGTTTTCTTTCTCCATTCCTTCACATTCTCCCCCTCCCTGCTCAAAGTACAAGTTGCCCCTATCCACAGATCTAGGATCAAATTACTTGACCCCCAATCCTAACCTTCACCATAAGGAGGAAGAAAATGTTATCTGACCCTGCATCGGTGGTTGGGTCAACATCTACTCTACTCACACCCACACACTGCCTTTGCCCTCCCCCTCTGAGGCCCCATGCTGGCCGCAGCAGTCCCCTCCACGGTGGCGCGAGGCAGGCAGGTTCTTGTATACGGCCCTGCTATAGGGGATGAAACAGAGGCCCAGTTGGAGGTGGCGGGCCAGGCGGCAGTAGGCAGCCAGAGCCAGGACCAGGAGGGGGGTGACCAGGATGAAGCCCACCACCAGCAGGGCCACACAGCCACCGTCATCCAGCAGGTCTGAACAGTACAGGGACGTGCCATTGGGCTGCACCTGGGGACGACATACACACATATTTAAACCACTCATGTGTCACACTGCAATGTTCAGGTGGTGACTCATGCTCTTCCTTTCCCCGCGTGTCAATGACTCTTTCCTCTCTGTTTCTATCTCTCTGAGACACACAGACTTCCTTCCTGGATGGCAGTCTTACCGTGGAGTGACACAGGAAGCCAAACACGACCATGACCAGCGCTGGGGTCAAGATGGTGCCGAACACGATGCTGGCCAGTGTGCCGTTGACCAGTGCGATGATCAGGTTCTGAGCCGTCACCAGTACTGAGCACGCCCAGCAGTCCAGAGAGCCTCTCAGCTCCAGAGGGGCGTCTGTACCCCCTGATGCGCTGCCCGCCACTGAGTACGGGGGTGGCACCACCACTCCTGACCCCCCCGTGGGTGACCTTGGGACAGAGGTCACAGAGCCTGTGTGCTGGAGGTGGGATGGCAGTGATGACAGAGGTTCCCCATTATTAATGTGATTCAGCTGGGTGATGCCCTTCTCCAGGGTCCCGTTTCTCGACAGACTCATCCTCCCTGGGCCTTCAGAAAACAAAATGATTAGGGTTGTTTAATTAAGTAATTAATTAATTTATGTGCATATCATACAGTACAATGGTATAACCATTATTACTAGTGGCAGTGCAGTTGGTTATGGGTTAAGTGGTATTGGGCGGGCCTATTACTTCTATTCTGTTAGGGTGCCTTAGTAGTTGCCGTTACATAGACTGGGAGCCTGATATTGAATCCCCTTTACAGAAAGGAATCTGTTTGGCATGCCCATGTTTTTACATAACAGAGTGAAAAAAGCCTCTGAATGTTGCTCCATTAAAGTGAGAGTAGCAAAGTTTCCTAAAGTACAGTGGTGAGAGCTGCGGAAAGAAAACACAGATAACTACGCAACTCGGGGAAGTAGGAAATAGACTTCCCTTGGCCCCACCCCCAGTCTCCTGGATGACTACAGTCTCAGAACAATGAGCCAGGAACGAGCCCCCCCCCCCCCCCCCCCCCCCCCCCCCATACACCCCTTCTGAGAAACCCTCTACCGCTAATTTTAACAGTCAACAACCTTTAGTTAAGTTGGATTTGAAATGAAAACGGATCATTATGATGGACTTTAAAATATATATATTTCACCCAACTTTCCAGTTGTCTTTAGAAGTGGGGTGGTACCTCAGCCATGTGTAATGGTCACAAATCTAATACTAGACTGTTGGTATTGAGATGAAGGTAGCATGTATGACCAGCATGTATGACCTCTGAGAACATCATGGTAAAAAGGATCATGGATTTAAATAGTTAATTCTCCATTCAGTCTCCATATGAACCTAGCAATGAACGGGTGGATTCAAACCCTTCAATTGAAGTTATTCAACTGTCCTGTAATACAATGCCAAATGCTAATTGTCTCGTCACTAGCAGCATAAACACTACACGCTGCAAGAGACTTGACCATGATCTATGTTAGGATGTTTAGTTTTAGTTTCCATGTCCCTCCTTCATCCCTGGACACCCATAACGACCACAGTGAGATGTGTTTACTCACTGTGTGATTGGTGGAGTCGTTCTGAGGATCTGTCTCTCTCTCCTCTCACAGTCGCGGTGAGACGATGAGAATGTACTCTGTTCTTTAACCTGTCCTCCCACTCTGAGAACGCCCGTGGAGAGAAGAAGAGGTCGCCCTCCAATGCATGAACATCCAGATCCCGAGGTCAGAGGGATGGTATTGATCAGGTGGAGGTTGATAGCCTTTATGTCGAGGGTTCAGACCTTTCTCTGCTGTATCCAGGTCTTCCAGAAGGTAAACTCCCGGTATTCAGCAGATGCTTTGTGTCCTCACAGCCCTCAGTCAGTGTGACTATCGTTCTCTTTTGCTTTGTGCTGAATCCGACGTTCTGAACAGTTAAGGCAAATGTTGCTTTCCTGCTTGGCTCTGGCTCTTCATTTCCTGCCGTGCCGTTTCCTCACTTTTACTCCAGCTTGGTTAGTCACGGAGTCTCCCCTCTGTCTCCTGCCTGTCTCCTCTCTGCTGGGTGCGTGTCTGTGGGCTGCTGTGGTGCTGGTGGGTACAGAGGCAGCTGGGGTGTGTTAGGGGTGGGTGATGGTATTTGGGAAGGGCGGGGGCACACAGGAGGGATTACACTGATAACCCCTGCACCCAGTGGGGAGCGAGGGGGTGGGGAGGGATGGGAAGGCAGTCACTCCAGAGAGGGAGAGTGTTTATTTGGATAGATTAGGAGTCAGGGGTGAGGGACAAACTCTAGCAGTTGCTACAACCACTAACCACTACCTTCTGCTGAAGTCACTACAACCACTACCTTCTGCTGAAGTCATTACAACCACTAACCACTACCTTCTGCTGAAGTCACTACAACCACTACCTTCTGCTGAAGTCACTACAACCACTAACCACTACCTTCTGCTGAAGTCACTACAACCACTAACCACTACCTTCTGCTGAAGTCACTACAACCACTAACCACTACCTTCTGCTGAAGTCACTACAACCACTAACCACTAACTTCTGCATTCAAATATTGAAAATGTGTGGATAATAAAATACTAAACACATGAGAACAAACAGTAGAGTGGAACTTTCTGAAGCAAGTACATTTAAGCATTTAAAACAGGAATGTGTAATTTAGTGAGATGGTGATAAGACGGAATAAACTGTTAACGTTTTGCAATGTGTCTCCATTGCAAGATAATCCGATCCAGTACATCTGTTCTACATTTGCTATACATTATTCAGAACATGGATAGTTTCTCACATAAGATCTGTACATTCCTATCTACTCCTGAGTGAGATATAGATGACGGGGGAGGGAACTCACTGATTGCACAAAGATAAGACGTAGCTTCTAATAGCACTATAGTATACAGACCCCGAGACAGAACACGGAACGGAACACATGAACTATGTAGAAGGTAGGTAGGGACAGCGGCTGCCTGGGCCATACAAGACAGTTGTTTTAATGTTGTGCTGAAGGTCAAGAAGGAAAGGGGACTGGCACTTGCCGTCTTGATGAAAAACAGAACACCAGGTTCAGAGAACGAATAGGAAATGTGGATGGGGTAGAACGGAGTGATGTGGCAGGAGAAGGAGAGGATCACCAGATTGATAAGAGACCAGTGGGAGTTTAGTTCAAAGAGCGAGAATTAGTATTGGATGTTTTTCCCCTTTTTTTTCTTCTTCATCTCAGTCTGGGCAAGTTTGTTTATTTCTTCAGGGGGCAGATAGGAGCTCCCTCTGGAATGAGAGGGAGAGATTGAATAAAGGAGGGGGGCTGAGGAGAAGAAAGAAAGGTGATAATACAGCCTTTTGTGTATGTTGAGAGGTGTAGGGTTGCGGGAGAAAGAGCAAGACCAGTCTTCCTGTCTTAGGAACCAGGATATCCTGCTCTGTCCGTAGGTCTAGGGTGAGTTGTCCCTGCATCCTCTTTAAACTAAAGGTTTCCTATTCCCATGTCCCCAGCAGTGATACATCAAAAAACAATACGCTACTAGCAGTCTATCTCTTTCTTAATAACTGGGAGTAGAACCATTCAAGTCACTCTTATGTCACCACTCATCCAAACACTGACGTGTGTGTGTGTAATGAAGGAGATTCTGGTTGACGTGCTGTATTAAAAGCAGGCAAAGTGCAGGACGTGGATAATGATATGACAGAAGACATGATGGCTAAACGCTGCTAGGCAATGACATCAGCAGGGGAGGAAGAGAGGGTAGATCCTAGGGATGGAATACATCTCCCTCCATAGAGATGTTGCAGCTCAGACACAAATCAGACCGTACTCTGTGAAATGATCAAGGCTTCTTATCAATACTGGGAAACCAATTAAATTACAAACATTACTCAAAGAATTCCTTCAAACATTTTGATTTTATTTGGATTAATATTACTCACAATAATGTCACAGAAACATCACAGGGTGTTTGAGACAGGTCTGGATCAGGCCTCCTTTGATAGGAGTTTTTTTTTTTTCTTCTTTTAAAACAGTGCAGCTTCAATAAACAGTCAGAGGAGAGCAAGATTACAACCTTGAAATGATACTCATGAGGACAGAACACGGAAGGAACCCAAAGCCACACCTCGCTATACATCCCTAAAAGTCTTGTTCAAAAGTGGCTAAAACTACAAATACTGATAATATCCATCATAAAATCACAAATGCGTCACAATTTTATGAATTTCGTATAATGCAAAAAAGTTGAAAAAAGGTATTGTTTTTATCAGTTAGATACAGTACAAAGACATCATTCTATTCATTTACCAGTAAGCGTAATGACGCGGTTCTAAGCACCAACCTCTCGGTTTCAGTCATATTCATTGACTTATATTCATAGATCATTTATACACAGTTAGTGAGGGGTTGGGCGAGGCAAGAGGGGGTTGAGCACCATTAAAATCCAACCTCCCCCTGTTTGCCCTTCCCTGTCCACACACAATAGGAAACTTTAAAAATAGCTGGTGTCCCCAGAGAAGCACCATCAATATGCAATAAATACATTTAAGAAAACAAAACATATACATGTATAAATAAAGTCACAATTTACAATTCTTCCATTTTCTCTGTAATCCAGAAAAGAAGGAGATAGCAACCAAAAAAAGAGGTATGAAAACAGGGAGAACGATACCATTTATCAAAAGAAAAAGGAAGGGGGATCCTTTTTAGGGTATATTGTAGCAATCACACCTCTCTCTACCAAACATTATTTAGGATTATTATGCAAAAACTAAAATCACAATAAAACAGACTCGATTTCCAACAAAGAGTGAAACCAGATTAGTCCTCTCGTAAACCCGTATTTCTTAAATGAATATTCCTAACGCTTTTCGAAAACGTTTTCTGCATGTTTGCATTTTTCTCTTTCATCTAAATACAGTTCGCAAGGCCAATGAGGTGTACTTCTAGGCTGGTTAAACTTTTGAAATACCTAGGTCAGAATAAATGAAATGGAAATAGCACCCCAAAGAGTATACAGACAGGAATTATAAATGTCAGAGTTCACCTGAATAGAAAACAAAACCAAAACAATGTAATTTCATTGAGACTATTGGCTACTTTGCTAGTGAAGCGATTCCCCTGCTGTTAGCGTCGCAACACAGTAAATTCATGGATGTAGAATAACTAGATTGGTGTAAAAAAGTTCCATTGGATTTGCATAAAAGTACCTGAATTAATGCACCATATACCGGCTACTTGACGCTTTTGAATCACAGCAGTGTCCGTTTTAAATAAGACCTGATTTTTCAGTGCTAACTATGTTCACATTTTCTGTAGTTGTCTGACATGTTTTTAACGAGTAGTTGTACCAGTCTAGTCATTCTATCTCAAGACTCAAGTCCAATCAGCAGCTGGTAGGAGGGGAAGACAGTGAGCTGGAATTCAATTGGCTGACGGACGATATCTTACGGTGATGTAAACAACACTGAGTAAACATGGTTGGCTGTTCACCAAGTGTTAGCAGTAGTAGTATTCCTTGAAGACGACGCCTGTGCTGCCACTGTGTATGAGTTTTGGTTATGGCTGTTGGACAACAGGAAGGAGGCCTCACTTGGAGCAGGGTGATGGAGTCTGGAGAGAGAAAGAGAAGGAACGAAAGTCTTAAAGGGGGGGGGTGGGTAAATAGGGTGGACATGACCTCACAGCACAGAGAAACTGTGTGTGTTTCTCTCACCACACAGAGGCTGTCGTAGGTTCTCATCAGCTCCTCCACGCGGTACTGCTCCAGCACCACAACTCCAGCCAGCGAGGGGCTCTTGGACACAGTCCGGGCACAGTCCTCACAGTGCACCATGTAGGTCTTCCTATTGCCAGACTCACTGGTCACAAACAGCAGGTCAAACACCTCCACCTGCACACAGACACAACACAATCACTCACTGCAGAAATAACCAAAGGCATACATCAACACTCTGTTGGTAAGCTACTTGGGTCATGGTAGTTCATAGCGGGTCTGATTCAGGCATACATCCACAGGCTGTTGAGAGGGACTTACGTCACACTCGTTGCAGTAGTAGGCTGGTTCGTCTTTCACACGGCTCTGATAAGAGATCTTCTTCCCTGCAGCAACCAGCTGGTCTCTCAGAATCTGGATGTGCTTGATGGACTGTAGGAGACAATGTCTGAGAGAGAGAGAGAGAGAGAGAGAGAGAGAGAGAGAGAGAGAGAGAGAAAGAAAGGTAAGGTGTAGCAAGAAATAAACATGCATACTAGATAGGTGACGAGGCGCCCACACAGTCTTGTATAACTAACACACGCACACGCACACACACCCACTTGACCATCTTGTAGGTTTCTTGGTCTGTGATCTTGATAGTGCGGGCCACATTCCAGGAGACATGGATCATGGGAACGATGGACTTGACCTTCTTCACCTCGTTCCACTCAAAGCGCTCCAGAGCCAGCTGATACTGGTATGCTGAAAGGGCAAAGACGACACACAAGGCTCACATTAGCAGTGTTAAGGCCAAATAATGGCAGTGTTCAGACACTATAGAGTACATTTGGAGAGGGATTTGAACAGTATACTGAACAAAAATATAAACAACATGTAAAGTGTTGGTCCCATGTTTCATGAGCTGAAATAAAAGATCCCAGAAATGTTCCATACACAAAAATACTTATTTTGCTCAAATGTTGTGCACAAATTTGTTACATCCCTGTTAGTGAGCATTTCTCCTTTGCCAAGATAATCCATCCACCTGACAGGTGTGACATATTAAGAAGCTGATTAAACAGCATGATCATTACACAGGTGCACTTTGTGCTGAAGATAATAAAAGGCCACTCTAAAATGTGTAGTTCTGTCACACAACACAATGCCACAGATGTCTCAAGTTTTGAGGGAGCATTCAATTGGCATGCTGACTGCAGGAATGTCCACCAGAGCTGTTGTCAGAGAACTAAATGTTCACGAGCCTAGTATTGTAATAACCTCTGGACAGGGATAGGCCAAGGGGGCTTCAAAGGCCTTTACATTTGGGTGGGGGGGGGGGGGGGGCTGTGGAACATTTTCATGTCTCTACCATAAGCCTCCTCCAATGTTGTTTTTGAGAATTTGGCAGTACATCCAACCGGACTCACAACCGCAGACCATGTGTAACCACGCCATCCCACCTGTGGGATCGTTTGAGACCAGCCACCCTCGGACAGCTGATGAAACTGAGGATTATTTCTGTCTGTAATAAAGCCTCTTTGTGGGGAAAAAACTAATTCTTATTGGCTGGGCATGGCTCCCAAGTTGGTGGGCCTATGCCCTCCCAGGCCCACCCATGACTGCGCCCCTGCCCAGTCATGTGAAATCCACACAGTAGATGAGGGCCTAATGAATTTACTTCAATTGACCAATTTCCTTATATGAACTGTAACTCAGTAAAATCGTTGAAATTGATGCATTTATATTTTTGTTCAGTATAATTTGACTGAGGTAGAGAATAGTGGACAGCCAACTACAAGCTACACTCTTCTCTGCTGTTCTGCACTGTGTATGACCCAGCTCCCCTTTCCAATCTATGGCTTCCCCTGCTGGACACGGTTAGTAACTCACAGTTGAGAGGTCCCACATTCCAGGCGATGTTGTTGCACCAGCCCACAGCCTGCACCCAGTGGATGGACCCTGCGTTGATCCACACCAGGTCCCCTGGTCTCTGGATGAAGCGGTACACCGGGATGTTGGAGCGGTACAGGTCCTCCAGAACAGGCCACCAGGACCCCGTCAGGTAGTCTACTCCATGCCTGAAGGAGGGAGCAGAGATGGCATCTAAGTGGCTAGTTTCTGGTTCAAATCCTCTCTGGGTCACCGCTATGCCTTTTTTTAAACGAGCAGAACAGCTTAAAACGCTGAACTAAATTCAAAATCCTCGCACACACAAAAAAAAAACGCCTCATGACTCACTTCTCACAGAAGTTGTTGACGTGCTCCCAGTAGTGCTCATGGACTGCAAACCACTCACAATCCCCCGGCCCGATGTTGATGTTCACAGAGCAGAAGTTATTATTCTCCTGGTGGCCTGAAAACAGACATACACAGAGATATTTAAGCCCGTGTTCAGATGCATGCAATACGCACCTAAAAACACACCCAGGTAACACTGACCAGGCGTGCGGCTCCCGGGGACCTTCATGTAGAGCTGGACGGTGTTCATGCCCAGGATGGTGTGTCCCACGTGGCTCAGCATGTTTCCATTGAACTCCACACGCATGAAGGCTGGCAGCTTCAGCAGCTCCTGCAGCTGGGGCTTCCACCTGGTAACACACGTACATTAACACTCTACTTCCTCTCCAACGGTGTCCTTTGAGCTTTGAAACAATCTGCCACGGGGAAAGCTAATCTCACCTCTTAGGATCAGAGAGGTCAATGTTGGTGCCAAATTTGATGATATTTCCAGTCGATTTTGCCTCTGGCCTGTAGGAAAGGGGAAGTGTATTTAAAAAAAAAAAATCTGAATATTGTTTTGATTAAATGTATTGCATTTGGTTTATTAAAGAGTTTATTAAGGATGTTCTGACCTGAGTGTGTTAGCAATAGGGGTAGGGCCGACTTTGCTAGCAACCACAGTAGGGTTGGCTTTGCTAGCAACCACAGAAGGGTTGGCTTTGCTAGCAACCACAGAAGGGTTGGCTTTGCTAGCAACCACAGAAGGGTTGGCTTTGCTAGCAACCACAGAAGGGTTGGCTTTACTGGCGCCAGACGCAGCGGTGGTTGATGGGTCAGAGGACGGAGCCTGCTTCTCTTCTTGTTCTTCCTTATCCTCATCTTCACTGTCCTTCTCTTCCTGTAGACACATAGAAGTACACATGAACTTAGCTAGGCAAAGAGAGGAAGTGGGGGGAAATGTATGGAACCGTGTGTATGTGCACATCCCCAACCTGGAGGCTCTCCTGGAAGCTGGAGGCCTGGTACTGGGCGTACTTGGCGATGGTGGTGTGTGAGCGGCTGCTCTCGCAAGGCCAGGTCTGGCCTGAACCAGTGGCGTCCCAGTTCTCATCAGCAGGCTGCTGCACCTGGGTCCTCACCTCTACAGCATGCTCTGCATTGGCCTCCACCAGAGACTTAGTGGAGAACAGACCCAGGTCTGACATAGAGGGAGAGAGAGGGGGAAGGAGAGAAAGAGGGAGTGATAGAAGAGAGAGGTACTGTATAGTGAGTCAATTTGAAATGATGTTGCTGTTTTAAAAGGGCAACTCCACCACTTTTCAACCTCATTTTCATTACCTCCAGCACAATACCAGTGCCTACATATGTGAAAACGGCAGATTTGAACGTTTTGTTGAAAATAAACTAAGTTAAAAAGTTCTACCCGATGACATCATCACATACACACGGTTCCATTTTAAAACGGTGATCTTCAAACAATATGACATTCGCAGTGACGTGGGGAGCAAGAAAATGCCGAAACGCACCGTTTTCACATATAGACACTGGTATTGTGCCGGAGATACAGAATTTGAAGTTGAAAAGTGACGGAGTTGCCCTTTAAGTTTTAGCCCGGAGAAACATCAAAATGTGTAAACTCACTGAGCCGGAGGGATCCAGCCAGGCCTCGGATGACAGTGACAGGGTTCTTGGGATCAGTACAGAACTGGAGGAGGACTGGGGAGAAGGCATCTCTCTTACTCTCCAACTGGACACAGACACACAAGACGATACAGAAGTCCATCAACAACGTGTTGCTCAAATACAGAACTGATACGTGAGAATGAAGAAGAGAATAGGAAGAGAGAAGATCAACTTGAGATGTATTTTTGTTGTTGGTGTTGCTTTATCCCCCCTCCCCCCAAGGCAGCTTGAAGCATAGGGTCAACTGCAGTGCAGCGCCCCTGGCGTGAGGACTCACATAGATGCTTGGTGTGGGGGGGTTAAGCTTCTCTCGTGGGATGGGTGGGTCGGTGATGAGAACAGGCTTGACAGAGAAAGCACGGAGCAGATAGGACTCCCGAAACTTCCCCTTTACCTTCGCCCCCCTGAAACAGACAGAGAACGAGACAGATGAAGAGCTAGAATTCAATAAGATGTCCTTTAGCCCACTTTTCCTTGTACTGTGTACTCACTTGCAGGCCCTGATGACCTCGCTGGCTGTGTGTCTGATGCTGACCTCTCCTAGGGGGATCCGGTGCTCCTCGACCTCGGAGGCGATGAACGTCTCTCTGTCTGCACTCTCCACCTTGATCAGACGGATCTTCAGCTCCTTGGGAGGGCCCATGGACAAGGCCTTCAGCTTCAGGAAATCAGCAGCAGCCAGGGGACAGGGGGTCCTCCTCACTGGGGCAGCAGGCGGGGCCGGGGTGGGGGTAGCAGTAGAGGGAGTGTTGATGGTGCTATTTGCGGTTGCCACTGTGTCTGTGTTGCTGCCTGGTGTGGACGTCGTGGTTTCAGGCTCACTGCACCTCTCCTCCTTCCTCACTGTCGATTGTGCCCCCTGCTCAGTGTTTCCTGTGTGCGCCTTGTCTTTCTGTCCCTGGATGTCTTTGCTCTGGAGGCCGAGGTTCCCCGGAATCGGACGGCTCTTCTTACTGTCTTTGAGCTGCTTGACCGGGCTACTGGGGGGTGGTGTAGATGAGGACAACGTAATGGAGGAGGCTGATTTTCTGTCTCTCTTTTCTTCTATCTTCTTCTTTTCATTGCCTCCACTCCTCTGATGACTGCTATCTTCTTTCCTTCTCTTCCTTTTCCCATCCTCTACCCTGTTTCCATCTGCACCGCTTTGTACCCTCTTCCTGCCTGTCCGCCTGCGTACCCCCCTCTGCCCCCGCTCCTCCTTGGTGGTGGCAGGGAGGCGGTGTGTGGTGGTCAACCTCAGCTCAGCGCTCAGAGACCCGGCTGTCTCCCCGCTGTCTACACCCTTAGTCCTCTCCTTCTTCCTCTCATTCTGAATTTCCTCCAATCTCGCGTGCTTCTGTTTCGTGCGCTCCCCCACGGAGAGTTGTGGTTGGTTGAGGTCTAAGGGAGGACGGGGTTTAGAAGGCGGATCTGAGGTAGTGTGAGTGGGTGATTGGGTAGTGAGTCTTGGGGGCGTGGTGGAGTCAGATGTCGGGGAGGGACACTGCTGGTCCTGACAGTTGGTTTCCGGGTCCATGGCGAGGGAGGAAGAGTACTTCACTCCTCCCATGGAGCTAGGAGGAGGACGCCCAAACGGACCGCCCCGATATGTGTACCTCTGGCCCCCCAGGAACGAGGCCAAAGACTTGAAGACATCAGCCACTCCTGTCTGGTGGAGGTGTGGCCGACGGGGAGGCAGAGAGCTGGATGAAGTGTCCCCACTACTGTCCTCCTCTTCCTCATCCTCCTCTTCCACTCCATTGGGAGTATCAGGCAGGCCATAGAGCTTGGCCAAGTCGCTATGGCGAAGCTCATCAGCACCCCTCCCCTCACTGACCACCTCTGCCTTCTCATTGAGCTCCTCTAAGTTCCCATGGGGGGGTGAGATGGACGGGCTGTGGGTGGGGCTGGGCTGCAGGACGGGTCTCCTCATCACTCCTCCCTGCTCTTCCTCCTCTTCTTCCTCACTCAGGGCTGATGCTGGGGAGCCTTGCCAGCTGAGCACAGGGGGGCTGGCGGGGGGGTTGTCTCCCAGTTCCTCCACACTGCCCACCCCCGCCGCAGGCTGGAGATCTGGGGCCCGCAGGACCCCCCCTTCTGGACACACACCCATTGTCTCTGTCTGGTTCTGCTGGCTTGGGATGGACCCCGCTGACCCAGCCACAGTGGGAGCTGCTGGGGTTTTGGATGAGAGTGTGGAGGGGGTAGAATCAGCCTTCCCCTCTGTGCTGCATTTAGAAGGTTTTGGAGGGCTGGTGGGCTGAGGACTGGTCTTACTGGTCTTGCTGGTGCTGCTGATGTTGTTGTTAATGGTGGTGGTGGTGGGTGGGGGACAGGTTGGCAGTGGTGAGCCCTTGACGGGGTGTTTGGGTTGAGCTGGGTTTAACTTGTACAGGGTCCTTCCCCTCCTTGACTTTTTGTGTTTGGATGGATGTGGTGAGGGTTGGTTAGGATGGGCGGCAAGCGGGCCAGCAGGTGGCACTGTCTCTGAGGTATTTGGAGAGCTGTCGTCATGGTACGTTCCACCTCTTCCTTGGCCCTTCTCTCTGTGTCTGTGTTTGCCAGCGGTGGATGGTGTTTGGGAGGGTTGGCCTGGCTTCCCTGGAACCCTAGATCCAGACTGAGTCTTAGGGGAGGAAGGCCATACTGATGGAGGGAGGGATGATTCACGTGGGGACTTTGAGCATCCCATCTCTGCTTTCTCCAGCTGCTTAGCCCTAAGACTCTCCTCCCTTTTCTCCATCTTCCTCCCTTCCTCTTTCCTATTTTTTCTCTCCACCTTGTCTCTCAACTTATTCTTTACCCCATTCTCCCTTTTCGCTTCTTTCTCCTTTCTCCTTTTCCTCTCCTCCATCTTCTTCTCCATCTTCCTCGTTGGTTCCCTCTTTCCCACCTCGCCTCTCTCCGCTCGACTTTCTTTCTCCTTATGGGCCCTCTCTGTCTGTTTGTGTCGATGAGGCTGAAGCCCTGGCTTGTTGACAGTAGGTCTGTTGTTGTTGACAGTAGGTCTATCCTGGGGAGAGCTGGGTGGGGTCTGGGGCTCTGAGCCTAGCCCTGTGCGGGAGGCAGAGAGAGGGGGAGGAGTGGGACTGGGTGAGGGGGTCCTTGGTCCCCGTTTATGGGGTGTGCCAGCGGCAGTGTCAGGACTCCTCTGATTGGGTGGAGGGTCTTTCTTCCCACTGGCCTTGCTAGGAGTGGTGGAGCTGGAGAGGCCAGAGGGGCAGGAGGAGCTCAGGGCTGTGGAGCCTAAAACTCTGTGGCTGCTGTTGCGGTGGGGACGCTCTGTAGCAGAGGGCTGGGAGGGGGTCTGATCCCTCTTCTGTCTGTGGGAGCGTGGAGCTAGGGGGCTGTGCTGAGGTACTGAGGGGGGTGATGGGGGGCGCTGGTGGTGCTGGCTGTAAGGCACGCCGGTGTGTTCTGCTGGTGAGGAGGGGGGCTGGGACTGGCCATACACCTCCACCCAGGATCCATGGTGGGGGGGTCTGCTACCGCCACAGGGCTGGGATGGAGGAGGGTGGCGGGGATAGGAGGAAGGAGGGGGGCCTTGACCATCGAAGGGGACCTGGGGAACTGGACTATGGGTAGAATGATGTGTACTATAGTTGAAACGCCCTAATCTTGACTTGATGGATTCCTGAAATAACAAGAGAGAAAGGATTGTTCATCAATGAGTAGTCTTAAGAGCACTGTTCCCTTGAAGAACATTGACTATTAACCAACTTACTTGTAACTCGGTAGACGAGGTCCTCCTGTCAGCATGGGTGCGAGAACCAGGTCTGTCATATGATTGGTTCCAGAAACCTTGTTTGGGAGGGAGGTAGTGGGGTGGTGAGTGTGGCTGGTCTGGTCCAGATAAATGCTTTGAGCCACGGTGAGAGGGCTGGTGAGAGAGAACAGTACTAAACAGTAAGTGTCTTGGTGAGGTGTATTGATCCCTACCAGAAGGTGGTGCTATTGTATAAATATCACAGCTACACGAGTGACTTCAGATGACTGTTCCAGGATCAGATATCACCATAATGGTTAAGTCTAGCAGTAGAGAAATCTGATCCTAGATCAGGTTAGTAGACATGTTCCTCAAGCATTGATACAGGACTAACTGTGGGCGGGGACCGTCCACTCCTGCCAAACAAGATCATTAGCTCAAGTGATGACTGACCTGCTCAGGGCCAGAGCTCCTGCTTCTCTTGGCAGAGCAGTCTTCCTTGGGGGGCGGAGAGTGCTGTGAGTGTGGGGAGCGGTGTGGAGGTTGGCCACGGTGGTGCTTGTGGGGGGGCGGGAGCTTCCATGGTCCTGGTCCCTGGTCTATCATCCTGCCTGGGAAGGCCCTGGAGCGGTCTGAGGTGGCCCACCTCTCTGCTGGGGAGCCCAGGTCTCCGGGGGGATCTCTGGGCCGTTGGTGCTGGTGGGGACCCCCATACTGAGAGAGACAATTATCATCATTAAAGTCATGCAATCAATAAGAAAAATACATAAACCTACTGTATGTAGTAAATAATGAGTTATGTAGAGTATAGAATAGGCTGTCGATAGTCTGCCCTCTTCCCCTCTCACTCTGGGAGGCTGGTTGTTGTAAAAGTCCCAGATGGTGTAGGGTTCCCCCGGTCCTGTTTGGTAGCCTCCCTGGTTGCGGCCATGGTTTTGAAATGACCGTGGGGAGTCCTGGTGCCAGCCCTGGGTCTCATAAGCCTGGTCTTTCTGGGCCCAGGGTCGTGTTGCTGGTCTCTGGACATGGAAGGAGGGCCTGGCCCCTCTACGTTCCAGAGAGAAAGTGGAGATCACTAAGGGATCACTGCAGCAAGGTGACAGTGGACTAACATTTCAAAGATGTGCTCTGCACTCAATGTAAGATGTGAACAATTGAGATGTTTCACTCACCTGTCATAAATCTTGTTAACGTGCTGGGATTGGTTGATTCCTCCGGTGTACCTACAGTAGATAAAGGAGGGTTACCATTGGCTCAGCACAGACTCCATCACAGGAAGAGTGTGTCAGTAGACTGTGGTGTAAGAAGAGGGCTCACCTGTTTGGAGGGCCCCAGGGGCGACTGTTGACGGGGGCCCATGTTCCTCTGTGAGGTCCTCCAGCAGGGTAGGAGTCCCTGGTGTTACGTCCATGATACTGCTCTGCTGGGTGATACATTCAGCCTGAGACAGGATAAAACACACTTTTTACTGGACTAGGGTAGAACGTGAGCAAACATACACACATGAACACACACTGTAGTCTACACAGAGGCAAATGGTTGCCATGGACACAAACAGTACTGTACACAGAGGTAGAAATACTCACCACACTTGGTCTGTGTCTGAGAAGCCCTCTACTATAGAACTGAGAGGGTTACACGACAACACCAATCTGTCTTTCCTTCAATAACTCTCAACCACAACCTAGAGAGAGATTAGTGTTCAGTTGCTAAACCACCAAAATATCAACCACTAACCACATCATGCTTGACGTTCACAGTCTCTGCAGACTCGCTACACTGTACATGTTAATGCACCTCCAACACTGCTCTACAACTCCTTACACCAGCAGACAACTGCCACTGCCCACACACCTACAATAGACAACCTTTAGGTACTGGTCTAAGATCCTATAATGACAACAAATACAATTCACTGCAACAACAAACACACAACACTCTCCTCTCCCCTTTTCTGTTTCACTTTCTCTCCGTGTCTGCCTCCTAATCTGCTGGAACACTCATGTTTGTTTGTGGTTTGTCACCAGTCAGCCAGAGCTGCACCCTGCATCCAGCCCATCTCTGATCACCAGCTCCCTGCAGCCTGTGGCCAGCCACTGATAGGGCCTGTCTGCTCTATTTCTCCAACCATTCTAGTCTGGACATGAAGGCAACACAGACAGCAGAGCCGGAGAGAGAATAGAGGGGCAGAGCTGATCTGCTGTTTCTACTGTTGATCAGGGAAATGGATGTGTGTGACAGCAACAGAGATGGAGAGAGAGCGTGTGTCTGTGTGCATGAATGTACTTTAAGGAGACAGTGAAAGAGGACTTTCCCGCCAAGCTGTTTATATTCATGTTAGAATACTACTGTGTACTACAGCACAATGCAAAAACACATACGGAGAAGAAAGTTTATCTTATGTTCCAAAAGGACAGCTGTACATTGCAGGTCATTACAGGCACTGAATAATCTCTCTCAGGCCCTAAATTCTCTCTGTCTAATATGCAAACCAACTCCAGTTCATTCAGCTGCGTGGTAGTAGTGGTAACAGTGACAGGTGAAAACTAGAATATATGTTGCTATAGAGACACTATGATGCTAAACTAAAACTTAATTTTAGCCTGTTATGGTTTCAGCTACCTACTTTTCCTATACACTGAATAAATAACCTTTTAGCCCATCCATAGGATCCTGGGTGCCAGTAGAGTACGGTAGGGGAGAGGGCTGGGGTTGATTAAGACGTGTGAGTAATGAGAAAGAGATCACCAAAGAATAAAAGAGGTTCTACACACACTGGGTCTGTGTGTGTGTGTGTGTGTGTGTGTGTGCGCGACTGTGCGTTGTGTGTTTGGGATCGAGTCAAATTGAGGTAAACACAGCATTTTATATTCAGTCAAACCCAAATATTCCAACCCATGGGACTGGCCTGTGACCCAGTGAATCAGAGTACAAGCACACATTGTGCTCGGCGTGTAGAGCAGCCAGAAACACACACCCCTCGCCCCTCCTCCTCGCCCCTCCTTCACTTGTCTGGCCACTCAGCCGCACCCCTCGCCCCTCCTCTGTGCACTTCATTCCTGAAGAACGGACAATCGCTCTTTCAAACAGGGGTCCTGGATGGATGGGGGTGGGTATGGGCAAAGTGATCCTCTGTCTATGTGAGGACAGACAGGTCTCTCATCCAATGAGAATACAAAAAAAAGACGTCAAAGAATTTAGGCAAAACAAGAACCCAGAAAATTCATGCTATGAGATGTAGCTATTAAATATATCGCCAGAGAGATGATACATAATGTCTGTGACGGTTGAAACCATGCATTCATTTCTCGATTCCATTGGGTTCTTCCAAGTTGCATATCCAATCTAGCACTTGTAGATCTACGCTCCATGGCCTGCATGCACCACCATCATGTATGTCAGATCTAGTGAGTACATATACACGTCTGCCTCCAGGCACCTTTAATGAATTAGGAGGGCAGGTGATAGAGGGGCCTTGAGAGAAGGTTACATGATATCAGCCCTGTGTGTGTGTGCACGTGTGTATGTGTGTGTGTCTGTGTGTGTGCATGTGTGTATGTGTGTGTGAGACGCAGATGGATTATAGTATGTCAGCACACAGGAAATTGCACTCATTCAGGGGGTTGTGGGTGAGAGTGTGTAGGGGAGAAATATTTTGACATCCTCCCTACACATACATACACACGTGTACACACACACAGTCCACAGGCAGAGCATAGACTTTTGCTTTCTCATTCACTAGAACTGCCAAAATACACAGCACTGTGGATACTCTCTGACAGAAACATTAAGCATGCATGCACGCACGTGCACGCAAACACACACACACTTACAATAATGGAGAATTTATTGCTCCTATGAAACCATGCTAGATAGACAGATCATATCTCATCTTACATCCTCTCTGTCCAGACCACATCACACACAGTGCAGTATACAGAGTAGTAATGATCTGTGTGCCTCTAGTGGTGCCTGCCTGGTGCCTGAGATCACCATAGCAATCGATAATGATTCCATTTCCTGCACAAAAGCCTGCACTCCCCCCACCCACCCCTCACTACATTTCTACCCCAAGCTGTGTCTCACACACCACCTCTAACACACACATGTAGACATTTCTTGTGTGTGTATGATGACACTGAACAATGAATAAGATTGCATATTTGTTTACTTAAAGCAATGCAAAACAGAGGCAATCCTACAGCAGATTTCCAACGCACAGAGGGAGAGTAGGAGAGAGAGAGAGAGAGAGAGAGAGAGAGAGAGAGAGAGAGAGAGAGAGAATGGACATTTCATAAGACAAATGGAGACTGTATAGCTGTGCAGCTGAGTTAGTAGAGGGTGGAGGAAGAGGGTGGCTCCACATTTCATCTTTACTAGCTCAGTCAGTCAGTCAGTCGCTTCTGAGCAGACTTGTCCTTCAGTTTTCAGGAACTGCAGCCCTCTATCGGTCTCTATCACCAAGGAGACCGGTGTCTTTGTCACCAGAGAAATCACTGTCCTCAACACTCACTAAATCTCCCTGGTAACCGGTGTCTCTGTCACCAGGGAAACACATAACCCTTACTTACACATATCCCTCTCCAGGGAAACCTGTTTTTTTACTGTGACCCCCTGCCCATATATATATATGTGTGTGTGTGTGTGTGTGTGTGTGTGTGTGTGTGTGTGTGTGTGTGTGTGTGTGTGTGTGTGTGTGTGAGAGAGAGAGAGAGAGAGAGAGAGAGGTGAAGGATCATTCTAGTCTTACCTTGCTGCTGAGTGCTGTGAGAGAGAGGGAGGAGGGGACACCGTCTGTGTGCTCTCGGTGTGAAGACGCCACTCACTCAGGGACAGAGGCAGCAGCCCACTTCAGCTTCAGCTTCAGCCTGAAGTCCTGTTAAACAGAACAGGCGTCCACTCCCTCTGCTAGCCAGCACACACACATCCACAAACACAGGAGAGAGGGAGGAGAAACCACTGTCAGGTAGGACACAGATGTGAGGATATGAAAGGGGGTTATTGTCTAAAAAGAAAGTAGGTATCTCTATTCCATTCTGCCATCTTTTCATTCCTCTCTTGTCCTCCCCTCTCCCCCCTCTCTTTCCTCTCTGTCACACACACTGTTCTCTCTGGCGTTTCTCCCCTCAGTAGACAGACAAAGAAAGGGAACGAATGGCTCGGTAGAGAAAGCAGAGAGGGAGAGGGAGAGCGTGAGGATGGCCCAGCCCCCTTTGACCAGCCAGTCGGATTTCATTTATTTTTGCCTTCCTCTCTCTGGCCCCTCCCCTATCGCCTCGTCACCTCTCCTACTCCAGACCCAATTCAACAAGACTGATTCCTCTCCAGCTCCCTCCTTCTCTCACTCGCTCTCCCACTTACTATCTCTCTCCACGTGTCTGTTACTCACTCTTTGTCTCTCTCTTTCCCTCTCTTACTCACAGACTGTGTCCTGTATCCTTGGCAACCAATGATATAATTTACCACAGAGCCAAGAGCAAGACTCTGCCTTACCGAGGCACATTTTCTTCGCTGTGTGTGTGTGTGTGTGTGTGTGTGTGTGTGTGTGTGTGTGTGTGTGAATGGCCCTTGAGATTTGCGAGTGTCAATGCCATTGTTATTATGGAATTCTCATTACTATTACTCAATACCCAGTCTAAAACCTGTTCTGTGGGTTGTGTGAAAGGGAAACAAGTCTAAAACCTGTTCTGTGGGTTGTGTGAAAGGAAAACAAGTCTAAAACCTGTTCTGTGGGTTGTGTGAAAGGGAAACAAGTCTAAAACCTGTTCTGTGGGTTGTGTGAAAGGAAAACAAGTCTAAAACCTGTTCTGTGGGTTGTGTGAAAGGGAAACAAGTCTAAAACCTGTTCTGTGGGTTGTGTGAAGGGAAACAAGTCTAAAACCTGTTCTGTGGGTTTTGTGAAAGGGAAACACGTCTAAAACCTGTTCTGTGGGTTGTGTGAAAGGGAAACAAGTCTAAAACCTGTTCTGTGGGTTGTGTGAAAGGGAAACAAGTCTAAAGCCTGTTCTGTGGGTTGTGTGAAAGGGAAACAAGTCTAAAACCTGTTCTGTGGGTTGTGTGAAAGGGAAACAAGTCTAAAACCTGTTCTGTGGGTTGTGTGAAAGGGAAACAAGTCTAAAACCTGTTCTGTGGGTTGTGTGAAAGGGAAACAAGTCTAAAACCTGTTCTGTGGGTTGTGTGAAAGGGAAACAAGTCAAAAACCTGTTCTGTGGATTGTGTGAAGTAAAACAACACTAAAATCTGTTATAATCTCTTTTTGACATCTGCTTTGGAAGAAAAACACCTAAGAGAATAAGGTGATATGGGCCTTAAGTTGTTCATAAAGATCCCCGCTGCTGCACATCTTAAAAACAAGACTCTTCTCCACTGACTTATTACTTATGTTCATTTTAGTTTGGTGCGATATATCGGTTATACTGTATACCGAGTTATTTCTTTTTCTTTCTAATAACTATTAGGAATCTAAATGACATCCAGCCCAGGGCTCCAGCTATGCATTTGGTTTGCTAATCTGCTAGTTGAGTGTCGAGACGTCAAGATCAAGCTTCTTGGTTACAGCAGAGACATCGAATCCCCTGGAGGAAGATCCCTGCTGCCTAAATTGTTTTGTGCATCAACAGCAAAAAATTGCGCCCCTTGTGTGCACTTCCGTTAATACCGTGTACCCCGTATGGTATGGTACAGAAACGGTATGACGGTATGAACATCTGGATACCGCTCAACCCTAGCTCCTGTGCTGAATAACCATGATAGAGTAAACTCCCCCTCGTCCTCTATCTTTACCCATCTCTCCTCTCTCCAGTCAGGTGTCAGCCCCAGGGGTGAGAGTGCCCCTTCCTCTCCCCCAGAACGACCTTACACTCCACAGGAAGTAACTAACCTCTCCAGGATTAGCAGACATGCTTTCCTCAGTGATCAACCAGCCTGCTTGAAAAGGTGCAGAATAATACCATGCATAATAGTCTTCTGACAATGGGAGTCATTTGCTTTTAATTCTCCAATTTGAGTTGCCTCAATAGAAGCATACATCATCCTATAATCCTTCTGCGGTCTCTAGAGTGGTGAAGTTAGCAGAAATGTTGACGTTAGAGCAGAATGTCTTTGCACTGTCAAACCCTGCCTTTCAACTGGGGCTCCCGAGTGGCGCAGCGGTCTAAGGCACTGCATCTCAGTGCTTGAGGCGTCACTACAGACACCCTGGTTCGAAATCCAGGCTGTATCACAACCGGCCGTGATTGGGAGTCCCGTAGGGCGGCGCACAATTGGCCCAGCGTCGTCCGGGTTTGGCCGGTCTAGGCCGTCATCATAAATAAGAATTTGTTCTTAACTGACTTGCCTAGTTAAATAAAGGTTCAATGTAAATGTTAAAACACTTCTCTGCAACTGACACAAGAACAGTAGTGTCCCTCAACCAAAGAGGCAGAGACAACAGATTCCAATACAGCATTAATGCTCACCCTGTTGCGCTACACTGACACACTGAACAGTGTGTTTGTATCTGCCAGCTGGTGGCATAGCAACCCAGTGCAGATGTGCAGCCTTCTGTGTGGGTGAACATGGCGGAGCCTCTACAATCAGGGCAGTCACACAGACAGACAGAGGTCACTAAGCTGCTTAGTGGAGGAGGAGGCAGGAAGCATACTGATCCTATCTTATATGGGGGGGATGGGCTGTACCACCAAACCACAACAGACCTGGCTCTGATACCCAACTCCCATTCCCAGTTCAACATGTGGAGCATTTAGACACATAGAGAAAAATAGAGAAAGAGAACTGAGCGAAGAGGGAGACGTCACTTCTCAGTGACACCTACAAAACACAACTACACAAATCAACCTGGAATACAGACTGACAGGGCAGCAAGCAGACAAACGGACACTGACACATACAGCCTCCCATCCACAGGTTAACAGGCAGAGACACTGATGCGTATGTAGCCTACTGTAAGTACTCAATGTCTGTAAGACAATGTAAAATGCTGACCTGAGTTGACACCAAGCAGAACGTATGAGATTCATATATATAGCTTTTCTAAAAATAACTTTTTATAACCTCACAACCCTGCTCTCCCTCCCCTCCTCTCCCACATCTACCTTCTCTTTCTCTCCAAAATGGAGGCTTCTCCCTCTGTATGCTCCAGAAAGCACAGACCTCAGACAAGTACTGGAATGTACCACTGCAGGCTTGGAACAGGGGGGCTCGAGGGGGGCATCTTTTCTCGCAAACGATACCGACAGACCAGGTGGCATTTCAAAGACGACAGCAATGAAGGAGTGTGTGTGTGTGTGTGTGTGTGTGTGTGTGGTTGTGTGTTAGCGAATGAGTGTGAGTGTGTGTCTGCGCGTGTGTGCGTTAATGTGTGTCAGAGAGAGCCTGCCTGTGCTAGTATGTGCAGAGGACTGGTTGTCATGGAGATCATCACTAGGCAAGTGCATCAGCAGGGCAGGAACTTTATGATCTGTGACCCCGCAGGGCGGTGGAGGGGCAGGGACCTCATCAGAAAGCTGTCACACTGACCCCTCACCCCTGACCTCTAACCCTGGCCTACTGCTGAGTCTCTCGTAACAAAGAAATATTTACCACTAACTGAATGAAACACACGGACCAATCTGACCACCTGGAACCTATTTGGGAGGAAAACAGGCAGCTGCTGAGTGTACTGAATATTAACCTCATCATAGAATCAGCATGGTCAAGTGGTTGGGTGTACTGGTTGGTGACCAGTGGTGAACCACAGAAGAGTTGAAGAGGCCAGGTCGCAGTTGCAAATGAGAATTTGTTCTCAACTAGCCTTCCTGGTTAAATAAAGGTGAAATAAAATGTTAAAAACCAGAGAAGAAATACACCCTGATGCCCAGAGTGTGTGTGTGTGTGTTAGGGTGTTAGTATGTGTTTGTATCCACATGGGTGTGTTATTGTAACTTAGCAAGGGCAAACAAGGCTGTTCTTTACTCCTTCTATTTGCAGCTGCCAGAGTGAGTCACTGTAGTGTATAAATACAGCACTAAATGTGGGTCAAAAATGCTCGGCCATTTTTAGCACAAGGAGGACAAGTTAGCCCACTACCAGGCTCCCTGTTTGGGCTCTGCACACTAGGAAAACCCCTGGCAAGCTTCAATCAAAAAGGCCTGCATTTTCATAGAAATTCGGAACAATACACTGGGTTTATCCAATACATAAAAATAAAAAAAGCGGAATACAATAACATATTTCAGCAATAAACTGACAAGCTGCACTCCCTATCGGGAAACTTTCTATTAACACACTGTTTATCAATACCTACACAGGGTCACGCGCTGCAATCACTGGACTCGCACCAGCGCGGAAATGTAAGGTTACGCTCTGTTTTACTACTGTATCACAGCAACCAAACCACACACATCAACACGGACCAAACACTGTAAAGCACAAGTTAAAGCCTGAGTCTAAACAGAGGCTTAAAGAGACTAACACGACAGGAATAACCATTACTCTAAAAATCTTTCAGCACAAGTCAGCTGACTGTGTTTATGTACAGTGTGTGTGTGTGTGTGTGTGTGTGTGTGTGTGTGTGCTCGTAGTGCATGACTGTGCCACACAATCTGCAGACATACAGCATAGTAATAGTACAGTATGTGCAGTAGTAATATATCAACACAAAAGACATGTCCTAACATGCATATGACCCAAAACAATATTTGCACAAATGTGTACACAATTGCACCCCTTCTGTACAGTAACACAAAGAAACAGACAGACACACTCTCCTTGTTTTACCTGCACTCTCCTTTTGTTCTCTTCTTTTACTCGTTCTTTCTGCTCCACACACCCCTTGGCTCCTCTCCCTTTCCTCTTTCCTCTCTCCTCCCCCAATCCTCTCCTCTTCCTCTCTTCCCTCTCCTCTGCTCCTGGTTTCCTCTCCTCTCTGATACTCAGGCTCTAACAGCAGACTGATCCACGTGCAGAGACCTAAGGGGCGGGCCCCCACACCGCCATTTAATTCACACCAGCCAATAAGGGAGGAGGGTCTCATGCCAATCCTCCTATGCTAAACAGGAGGAGGGGACAAAGACAGAGTGAAAGATAGAGACACCCCCCTCTCTCTCTGTGTGTGTGTGTGTGTGTGTGTGTGTGTGTGTGTGTGTGTGTGTGTGTGTGTGTGTTGGAATAAAGCCAACAGAACTAGCAGCTATTTTTAAACCACCACAGTGAGGTAGCAAAGACTCCATTTTCTCTGTGGCAGATATTCCCCAAATCGTACTGCATCCTCCATACTTAGTACTGGCAACTGTATAGGTTTCCATGAATGGCTTGATAGTTATGAACTTGCCCTCTAAGCACTGACAGTAATACTCCTACTAAATACTCCCTTACCGTATTCAAAATGTTGGAATCAGTTGCATTGTACTCCAATCAGGCGGACTGACTCTCTCCTTCCATACTGTATGACACAAGCACTTTGTTTCAGACATTAAACTCACATGCCCTGTATTTGGCAAGAGCTCACAAAACCTGCAGTTTAAAAGCACCACAAGAGAAAAGTAGTGCCATGGAATGACTGGGATTTCAATTATGTCAGAGGGTAATACATTACATGTGTGATAAGTAATTTGCAGAAAACAGACAGAAACCTGTCAGACTGTATCCTCTTAATATAATATATTGGAGATATATAGAGTCATAATGGTAAAGTTGGATGCTGCGCAGACTGTGCCCTGATGTGTGTAATAATTGATGTCTGTGTGATTAATCAGGACAGTGGTGATTATGTGCGAGGCTCTGACAGACAGACATTAGAATGAGGGATGACCAAAGGGTCGTAGAGGACGACTAACCAGGCCAGTAGCATTGGACCCAAGCGCTGGACCCACAGGACGTCAGCTGGCTGTTACATTGGCCGGGGAAGGTGGGGCAGGGGGCATTGGGTTTATGTGGGGAGGGTCTTGCCTACGTGACTCAAAGCCCACACCCAGTAGAGCTGCTTCTCACTGGCCCCCTCTCCTCACTTCACCCTTAATCAACCAATACACCAGAGACAGTGGATAGACACAGACAGTCTGAAGGACAGATCCGAGAGAGAGAGAGAGAGAGAGAGAGAGAGAGAGAGAGAGAGAGAGAGAGAGAGAGAGAGAGAGAGAGAGAGAGAGAGAGAGAGAGAGAGAGAGAGAGAGAGAGAGAGAGAGAGAGAGAGAGAGAGAGAGAGAGAGAGAGAGAGAGAGAGAGAGAGAGAGAGAGAGAGAGAGAGAGAGGAGTCCAGCTGACTCTCCTTAGCAACAGCCCCAATGCTGTCTCTACCCCATTGGCCAACCATCTGCTCACAGCACAACCCCATGTGGCCATATGAGCCAATCAGCAGGCACTGCCACAGAGGCTGGATTCCATTTTCACCATGGAAACTGAACATTACACCCTCCATGTACGAGTCGTGTAACATGGACACTCATCCAAGGCTCTCACACATACACACAGTTTGAATGCTGTGTGCCCCTCTCTACCACTGGGGCATCTTGAAAAGCAAATCACTGCCTACTTATTTGTATACGCTATACATACTGCATACAACATAATGGCAGCCATGGTGTGTGCTGTGGCTGCATAATGTGGATGGTACAGTGCTGTGCATCCAGACACAACATTAAGAACCTGTGGCGGGGAATCGATTGTAATCGAAGCATTGAGACTTGCAGCAAGAAATGATTTGTGAATGCCAATAAGAGCATGTTCGATTTACTATCATGGGTTCCTTTATTTTGGTTCCCTATGCTAAAGGATGCAAAAAGTGGCTGTGGCTATGTATACAGGAATGTGGACCAGACAATCTCTTCGCGCTCAAAGACTATTTGAATTATTCATAATTTGGTTGAGCTATCTATTTAACGTGTGATGACATTTCCCTTCCCATTGGCTGAGCAGATTTGGAAACCCACCTCATCTTGGAGGCTATTGGCTTAGTTGGACTTCATCTTCTGCAAGTCAATCAAACCATGTCTTCCATTGGCTACAGCTGACATCTCATCTTCTGTCCTCTTCTCCTATGGCCCACCCGTGTCCTAGGTGTGGATGCATCGCTCTCTGCTATTGGCCCACAGAAAGTGCTACTCAATTGTAGGTGTCTGATAGGGTGTCTACAAAGGCGGTGCCATTTTTCACCTCTCGTTACCTGCCACCACCCGCTGTCAAGAGAAATGAAAAAGCGATTAGCATGTGTTAATAGCATGCAACTGACTAGAGCAAACACTGCATTGATAATTTAAATCAGAGAGTAACACAGATTGAGAGCTGGCTTCATGTTAAGGAGGGCACACGTTCTACATGACAGAATCATCATGTCCGTTCCATGTACCATTCATCTGAACGTTCTGTAAACCCCACTGATCACCTCCCCGGAGCCCATTTTATATGACAAACAAATGGAGAACTACTAAATTGAGACCTGATTAGATTGGTACTGACAGAAGTTATATGATCTAGTTTCTTATTCTGAAAATGTATTATGGCTCAACTGGCCAATAACCAAACCCTGAGAAATGTAGTTAATTACTAGGGAATTACAACCACTAATTGAGAATAAGCATGTAATAATCTCCATTAGACAATAATCCATAACACATTCAATCATCTGCACTAAACAGACCTACGTGTAACTAACTGTACGAAAAAGATTCATAGACCTTCACACCAAAGTAGGCAGCTATATCATCCATGCACAGATATCGCCACCTTGTGGACAATAATCCATATTGCGTAACAGAAACTAGTGAAACAAATTGGGAATAGTGTGTGTGTGTGTGCGTGTGTGAGATTGAGTGGGAATATGCCAATTCCGCATTCAGTTAATTTCCCAATTCCCGCCGCAACTTCACGTGGCATTTAAACGTGATAATGCGACACCATATTTACACAACCAAGTGGACATTTTGAGAATGGTAATGACTCATAAAATTACTAAGTAATAACCAACTAATTTATTAAAGAAAAAACACTATAGCATGACCACCTATGGAAATGTCCTCTAAAAGTTATATTTTGGGGGGGAACTTGGTTAACTAAATTCACATACTAAAATAAAACCACAAAGGTGGATCGCCCAGTAGCCTACAATAACATGTGCATTATAGTCTAAATGAATAGTTTTAGGTAACTTGAATAAGTAGGCTACATTTATATAGCTTGATTGTAGATACCTATATATCCCTTCTCATGCACATTAAGAGTGAAATATGATTGATCGTTGGCTTTTCAACGGCATTATGTAAGCTTTTCAATAATCAAGTTATGGCGCAGAGAGAAGCTTCTGAATTAGAATGTTTACTAGACAAGGTCCGTCGCTTAAATAGACAACAAATAGCCTTTCAAACAAACAGCCTGGCTGAGTATAGCTATCGATAACTGTCCCTCCAGCTTACCTCTGACAAACGAAGATGGAAAACATTTGAGTAGCGAAACAGTCGGGATGAGTGATTCAGCTTTCCTATTGCGCAGTTGTAAAGCCACTGATGGGAGCCACTCAATACGAACGCCTCCGTCTATGGCGCAGAATTCACCTACTCCTCCGGTCCTCTGTGGACGAGATACAGCTCGCGCCACGATGCACGCTGGCACTGTCACTCTTAAGGAAACAGAACAAAAGGGCCACGGAATTTTGAAGAAGACATGCGGTGATGTTGTCAAATTTCCAAAATAAGGACTGTGGCGCTTCACGTGTCCACAGATGAGACAAAGTTAAACAAATGTTATCATTACAGTTGTCACAAAGGGCTTTACAACAACTAGGCGGAGGTCCCTTAATAACAGCAGTGCCAAGGAAAAACGAAAGGACGAAACCTCTAGAACAGGGTTCCCAAACTGATGGCCCGCGGGCGATTTTATTTGGCCTCTTAAGTACTTTAGTGTGTGGAATTTTCATTGTTGGACATAAGACTGTAAAATAAAAACAGGAAATCAGCTCCAAGGGATTTTAATTTAAGAAATCTGTTCCTAAGTATTCCCGCACATAATAGAGAGACACAACTTGATTATATACAAATGTAAGCAAGGTTTGAAATGAGTTTGTGTTAGTCAAGCATTATACTCTACCGTTCAAAAGTTTGGGGTCACTTAGAAATGTTCTTGTTTTGCAAAGAAAAGCACAATTTTTGTCCATTTAAATAACATCACATTTATCAGAAATACAGTGTAGATATTGTTAATGTTGTAAATTACTATTGTAGCTGGATATGGCTGATTTTAACGGAATATCTACATAGATGTACAGAGGCCCATTATCAGCAACCATTACTCCTGTGTTCCAATGGCACGTTGTGTTAGCTAATTCAAGTTGATTATTTTAAAAGGCTAATTGGTCATTAGAAAACCCTATTGCAATTATGTTAGCACAGCTGAAAACTGTTGTCCTGATAAAATATGCAATAAAACTGGCCTTCTTTAGACTAGTTGAGTATCTGGAGCATCAGCATTTGTGGGTTTGATTACAGGCTCAAAATAGCCAGAAACAAATAACTTTCTTTTGAAACTTGTCAGTCTATTCTTGTTCTGAGAAATTAAGGCTATTCCGTGCGAGAAATTGCCAAGAAACTGAAGATCTTGAACAGTGCTGTGTACTCCCTTCACAGAACAGCGCAAACTGTCTCTAACCAGAATAGAAAGAGGAGATGGAGGCCCCGGGACACAACTGAGCAAGAGGACAAGTACACTAGAGTGTCTAGTTTGAGAAACAGAAGTCACAAGTCTTCAACTGGCAGCTTCATTAAATAGTACCCGCAAAACACCAGTCTCAACGTCAACAGTGAAGAGGCGACTCCGGGATGCTGGCCTTCCAGGCAGAGTTGCAAAGAAAAAGCCATATCTCAGACTGGCCAATAAAAAGAAAAGATTAAGATGGGCAAAAGAACACAGACACTGAACAGAGGAACTCTGCCTAGAAGGCCAGCATCCCGGAGTCGCCTCTTCACTGTTGACGTGAAGGGAGTAGTACACAGCGTTGTACGAGATCTTCAGTTTCTTGGCAATTTCTCGGACGGAATAGCCTTCATTTCTCAGAACAAAAATAGACTGATGAGTTTCAGAAGAAAGGTCTTTGTTTCTGGCCATCTGAGCCTGTAATCGAACCCACAAATGCTGATGCTCCAGATACTCAACTAGTTTAAAGGCCAGTTTGATTCCTTCTTTAATTAGTACAAAAGTTTTCAGCTGTGCTAACATAATTGCAATAGGGTTTTCTAATGATCAATTAGCTTTTTAAAATTATAAACTTGGATTAGCTAACACAACGTGCCATTGGAACACAGGAGTGATGGTTGCTGATAACGGGACCTCTGTATGCCTACAGTTGAAGTCGGAAGTTTACATACACTTAGGTTGGAATCAAAACTCAAAACTCGTTTTCAACCACTCCAAAAATGTCTTGTTAACATACTATAGTTTTGGCAAGTCAGTTGGAACATCTACTTTGTGCACGACGCACGTAATTTTTCCAATTGTTTACAGACAGATTAATTCACTGTATCACAATTCAGAAGTTTACATACACTAAATTGACTGTGCCTTTAAACAGCTTGGATAATTATAGAAAATGATGTCATGGCTTTAGAAGCTTCTGATAGGCTAATTCAAATCCAATTTTATTTGTCACATACACACTGTTAGCAGATGTTAATGCGAGTGTAGCGAAATGCTTGTGCTTCTAATTCCGACCATGCAGTAATATAACAAGTAACAAGTAATCTAACCTAACAATTTCACAACAACCTTATACACACAAGTGTAAAGGAATGAATAAGAACATGTACATAAAAATATATGAATGAGCAATGGCCGAACTGCATAGGCAAGATGCAGTAGATGGTATAGAGTACAGTATATACATATGAGATGAGTAATGTAGGGTATGTAAACATTATATAAAGTGGCATTGTTTAAAGTGGCTAGTGATTTATTTATTACATCAATTTTTCATTATTAAGTGGCTAGAGATGAGTCAGTATGTTGGCAGCTGCCACTCAATGTTAGTGATGGCTGTTTAACAGTCTGATGGCCTTGAGATAGAAGCTGTTTTTCAGTCTATCGGTCCCCGCTTTGATGCACCTGTACTGACCTCGCCTTCTGGATGATAGCGGGGTGAACAGGCAGTGGCTCGGGTGGTTGTTGTCCTTGATGATCTTTTTTGGCCTTCCTGTGACATCAGTTGGTGTAGGTGTCCTGTAGGGCAGGTAGTTTGCCTCCGGTGATAAGTTGTGCACTACCCTCTGGAGAGCCTTACGGTTGTGGGCAGAGCAGTTGCCGTACCAGGCGGTGATGCAGCTCGACAGGATGCTCTCGATTGTGCATCTGTAAAAGTTTGTGAGTGTTTTTGGTGACAAGCTGAATTTCTTCAGCCTCCTGAGGTTGAAGAGGCGCTGCTGCGCCTTCTTCGCCACGCTGTCTGTGTGGGTGGACCAATTCAGTTTGTCCGTGGTGTGTACGCCGAGGAACTTAAAACTTACTACCCTCTCCATTACTGAGAGGGTAGGGATAGGGCTCAGAATGCACCCTTGTGGGGCCCCAGTGTTGAGGATCAGCGGGGTGGAGACGTTGTTGACCATTTCAATTTATCCGTGATGTGTACGACGAGGAACTTAAAACTTTCCACCTTCTCCACTACTGTCCCTTTGATGTGAATAGGGGGCTGCTCCCTCTGCTGTTTCCTGAAGTCCACGATCATCTCCTTTGTTTTGTTGACGTTGTGTGTGAGGTTATTTTCTTGACACCACACTCCGAGGGCTCTCACCTCCTCCCTGTAGGCCATCTCGTCGTTGTTGGTAATCAAGCCTACCACTGTAGTGTCGTCTGCAAACTTGATGATTAAGTTGGAGGCGTGCATGGCCACACAGTCATGGGTGAACAGGGAGTACAGGAGAGGGCTGAGAACGCACCCTTGTGGGGCCCCAGTGTTGAGGATCAGCAGGGTGGAGATGTTGTTACCTACTCTCACCACCTGGGGGAGGCCCGTCAGGAAGTCCAGGACCCAGTTGCACAGGGCGGGGTCGAGGCCCAGGGTCTCGAGCTTAATGACGAGCTTGGAGGATACTATGGTGTTAAATGTTGAGCTGTAGTCGATGAACAGCATTCTTACATACAGTGCCTTGCGAAAGTATTCGGCCCCCTTGAACTTTGCAACCTTTTGCCACATTTCAGGCTTCAAACATAAAGATATAAAACTGTATTTTTTTGTGAAGAATCAACAACAAGTGGGACACAATCATGAAGTGGAACGACATTTATTGGATATTTCAAACTTTTTTAACAAATCAAAAACTGAAAAATTGGGCGTGCAAAATTATTCAGCCCCTTTACTTTCAGTGCAGCAAACTCTCTCCAGAAGTTCAGTGAGGATCTCTGAATGATCCAATGTTGACCTAAATGACTAATGATGATAAATACAATCCACCTGTGTGTAATGAAGTCTCCGTATAAATGCACCTGCACTGTGATAGTCTCAGAGGTCCGTTAAAAGCGCAGAGAGCATCATGAAGAACAAGGAACACACCAGGCAGGTCCGAGATACTGTTGTGAAGAAGTTTAAAGCCGGATTTGGATACAAAAAGATTTCCCAAGCTTTAAACATCCCAAGGAGCACTGTGCAAGCGATAATATTGAAATGGAAGGAGTATCAGACCACTGCAAATCTACCAAGACCTGGCCGTCCCTCTAAACTTTCAGCTCATACAAGGAGAAGACTGATCAGAGATGCAGCCAAGAGGCCCATGATCACTCTGGATGAACTGCAGAGATCTACAGCTGAGGTGGGAGACTCTGTCCATAGGACAACAATCAGTCGTATATTGCACAAATCTGGCCTTTATGGAAGAGTGGCAAGAAGAAAGACATTTCTTAAAGATATCCATAAAAAGTGTTGTTTAAAGTTTGCCACAAGCCACCTGGGAGACACACCAAACATGTGGAAGAAGGTGCTATGGTCAGATTAAACCAAAATTGAACTTTTTGGCAACAATGCAAGACGTTATGTTTGGCATAAAAGCAACACAGCTCATCACCCTGAACATACCATCCCCACTGTCAAACATGGTGGTGGTAGCATCATGGTTTGGGCCTGCTTTTCTTCAGCAGGGACAGGGAAGATGGTTAAAATTGATGGGAAGATGGATGGAGCCAAATACAGGACCATTCTGGAAGAAAACCTGATGGAGTCTGCAAAAGACCTGAGACTGGGACGGAGATTTGTCTTCCAACAAGACAATGATTCAAAACATAAAGTAAAATCTGCAACGGAATGGTTCAAAAATAAACATATCCAGGTGTTAGAATGGCCAAGTCAAAGTCCAGACCTGAATCCAATCGAGAATCTGTGGAAAGAACTGAAAACTGCTGTTCACAAATGCTCTCCATCCAACCTCACTGAGCTCGAGCTGTTTTGCAAGGAGGAATGGGAAAAGATTTCA
Organism: Oncorhynchus mykiss; assembly: GCF_013265735.2. Taxonomy (NCBI): domain Eukaryota; kingdom Metazoa; phylum Chordata; class Actinopteri; order Salmoniformes; family Salmonidae; genus Oncorhynchus; species Oncorhynchus mykiss. The sequence continues at coordinate 42,980,818 of NC_048574.1, read as the reverse complement.
GTCTCTCGATGTGCAAAACTGATAGAGACATACCCCGAGCGACTTACAGCTGTAATCGCAGCAAAAGGTGGCGCTACAAAGTATTAATTTAAGGGGGCTGAATAATTTTGCACGCCCAATTTTTCAGTTTTTGATTTGTTAAAACAGTTTGAAATATCCAATAAATGTCGTTCCACTTCATGATTGTGTCCCACTTGTTGTTGATTCTTCACAAAAAAATACAGTTTTATATCTTTATGTTTGAAGCCTGAAATGTGGCAAAAGGTCGCAAAGTTCAAGGGGGCCGAATACTTTCGCAAGGCACTGTAGGTATTCCTCTTGTCCAGATGGGTTATGGCAGTGTGCAGTGTGATTGTGATTGCGTCGTCTGTGGACCTAATGGGGTGGTAAGCAAATTGGAGTGGGTCTAGGGTGTCAGGTAGGGTGGAGGTGATATGGTCCCTGACTAGTCTCTCAAAGCACTTCATGATGACGGAAGTGAGTGCTACGGGGCGATAGTCATTTAGCTCAGTTACCTTCGCTTTCTTGGGAACAGGAACACTGGTGGCCCTCTTGAAGCATGTGGGAACAGCAGACTGGGATCAGGATTGATTGAATATGTCCGTAAACACACCAGCCAGCTGGTCTGCGCATGCTCTGAGGACTGAATTGGAGGTGTACCTGTGGATGTATTTCAAGACCTACCCTCAAACTCAGTGCTTCTTTGCTTGACATCATGGCAAAATCAAAAGAAATCAGCCAAGACCTCAGAAAACAAATGGTAGACCTCCACAAGTCTGGTTCATTCTTGGGAGCAATTTTCAAATGCCTGAAGGTACCACGTTCATCTGTACAAACAATAGTACGCAAGTATAAACACCATGGAACCACGCATCCATCATACCGCTCAGGAAGGAGACGTGTTCTGTCTCCTAGAGATGAACGTACTTTGGTGCGAAAAGTGCAAATCAATCCCAAAAAAACAGCAAAGGACCTTGTGAAGATGCTGCAGGAAACAGGTACTAAAGTATCTATATCCACAGTAAAACAAGTCCTATATCGACATAACCTGATAGGCCGCTCAGCAAGCAAGAAACCACTGCTCCAAAACCGCCATGAAAAAGCCAGACTACGGTTTGCACCTGCACATCGGGACAAAGATCGTACACTTTGGAGAAATTACCTCTGGTCTGATGGAACAAAAATATAACTGTTTGGGCATAATTACCATCATTATGTTTGGAGGAAAAGGAGAAGGCTTGCAAGCCGAAGAACACCATCCCAACCGTGAAGCACGGAGGTGGCAGCGTCATGTTGTGGGGGTGCTTTGCTGCAGGGGGACTGGTGCGCTTCACAAAATAGATGGCATCATCAGGCAGGAAAATTATGTGGATATATTGAAGCAACATCTCAAGACATCAGTCATGAAGTTAAATCTTTGTCACAAATGGGTCTTCCAAATGGACAATGACCCCAAGCATACTTCCAAAGTTGTGGAAAAATGGCATAAGGACAACAAAGTCAAGGTATTGGAGTGGCCATCACATAGCCCTGACCTCAATCCTATAGAAAATGTATGGGCAGATCTGAAAAAGCATGTATGAGCGGGGAGGCCTACAAACCTGACTCAGTTACACCAGCTCTGTCAGGAGGAATAGGCCAACATTCACACAACTTATTGTGAGAAGCTTGTGGAAGGCTACCCAAAACGTTTGACCCAAGTTAAACAATTTAAAGGCAATGCTACCAAATGCTTATTGAGTGTATGTAATCTTCTGACCCACTGGGAATGTGATGAAAGAAATAAAAGCTGAAATAAATCATTATGTCTACTATTATTCTGGTATTTCACATTCTTAAAATAAAGTGGTGATCCTACCTGACCTAAAACAGGGCATTTTTACTAGGATTAAATGTCAGGAATTGTGAAGAACTGAGTTTAAATGTATTTGGCTAAGGTGTATGTAAACTTCCGACTTCAACTGTATGTATTTTATGTATGTATTATTTATGCCTATATAGATATTCCATAAAAAATGTCCAGCTTCCAGCTACAATAGTTATTTACAACATTAACAATTTCTACACTGTGTTTCTGATCAGTTTGATGTTATTGTAATAGACATTTTTTTTGCTTTTCTTTAAAAAACAAGGACATTTCTAAGTGACCCCAAACTTTTGAACGGTACTGTATGTTTTGGCTTCTTGCTGTCAATTTGCAGTCTACAAATTATATGTAATTATGTTCCGGCTCCCCGACCATCCGCTCAAGAAAAAAAATCAGGCTGAATCTAGTTGATGATCCCTGCTCTAGAGGAACCAGATTGAGGGGAGGCCCATGTATCCAGATAGTTAGAGATACTCAATACACATAACTGTAACACCCAAAGGTTCTACGGCTGTGTTTATGCAGCCACCCTAAGAACCCAAATTTGATTTTCTTTCTCTACCCAAATGTTTTTTTCTGACTGTCCAAGATCAGTTTCAAACAACCCATATCAGATTTGGGTATTCACACTGAAGCTAATTTCCTGTCTCTGTTCCTTTACATTTTGGGGTGGTTGTCATTATCATGGCCAGTGGTGTAAAGTAGTAAAAATACTTTAAAGTACTACTTAAGTAGTTTTCTGGGGTATCTGTACTTTACCTAACTACTTAACTATTCATGTTTGACAACTTTTACTCCACTACATTCCTAAAGAAAATAATGTACTTTCTACTCCATACATTTTCCCTGACACCCAAAAGTACTACATTTTGAAAATCCCTGGTCATCACTACTGCACAGTAAAGTACTTCATTTTTGGGGGTGTCTGTACTTTACTATTTATATTTTTAGTAACTTTTCCTTTTACTTCACTACATTCCTAAAGAAAATAATCGACTTTTTACTCCAAAAATGTTTTTTTTTTTTTAAAGAACATTGTGCAGTCTGGTTTGCTTAATATAAGGAATTTTAAATTATTTATACTTTTACTTTTGATACTTAAGTACATTTTAGCAATTCCATTTACTTTTGAAACTTGATTATATTTAAAACCAAGTTCTTTGACTTTTATTCAAGTAATATTTCACTTTTACTTGAGTAATTTTCTATTAAGGTATCTGTACTTTTTTTTTTACTCAAGTATGACAATTGAGTACTTTTTCCACTACTACTACTGCATCCGATCTGGTGGACTCACTTAACACAAATGCTTTGTTTTTAAATGATGTCTGAGTGTTGGAGTGTGCCCCTAGGTATCCGTAAATGTAAAAAATAAAATTTAGAAAATCATGCCATCTGGTTTGCTTAATATAAGGAAGTTGAAATTATTTATACTTTTAATTTGACTTTTAATACTTAAGTATATTTTAGCAATTAGATTGACTTTTGATAATTAAGTATATTCAAAACCAAATACTTTTTTATACTTATGTATGATTTTACTGGGTGACTTTCACTTTTACTTGAGTAATTTTCTATTAAGGTATCAAGTATGACAATTTGATACTTTTTCCACCACTGGAAAGGTCATGTGCAAAAACAAAAAAACACTCTAGAGTAAAAAAAATCTGATCTGAGCATCCAGACAGAGGTGACATATGGAGGATTGGGTTTGTATCATGATTTAAATCCACAAAGGCTGCGTTCACCCAGGCAGCCCAATTCTGATCTTTTGCCCAACTGTTGGTTTTTTGACCAACCAGATCAGATCTTTTGCCATTAATTGGGTAAAAGATCAGGATTGGGCTGTCTGTGTAAACAAATTCATATGGAGGTGGTATAAATTGGAAGTCAAAATATCAAATTCTCTGTCTGAATTGGGCTGCCTGTGTACACACAGACTAGATAGGGTTGAGTAAATTAAGACTTGAACTGAGTACTACAGGCATTCACAACACATTGTTATTGTGAATGCCGCCATCTAGTGGCCATAATAAATGAATGACAAAATTTGGTTCAGGATTCCAGCGCTGCCTGTGGTAGAAAATCACTCAAATTAGCTTCACACTTTTTTCAAACACAAAAGAAGAATAAAATTGACTACATTAAAATGGAAAACAGGATGCTTGGGAAGTTCCAACTCTGAAGTCAACCCATTGAAGTTGAAATTTAAAACGGTTAAGGTAAGGGTTATGGCTAAGGTTAGGGTTGAGCCGTCCGCATACATAGGTTCGAACTACTCCGAGCAGAGCTCCTCGGCAAAGTGAACATTTGTGCTCGCAAACTCCCTTAAAATACCTTTGCTTGAAAAAAGTGGCCATATTATTGTTTGTCCCTCTTGAGACGCCGTACTAACAAGTACAGTTCCTTAAAATAGTCTGAATTGACCTAAGATAAATCAAGAAATCTGTCATTAATTTTGAAAATGTAGCTGTTGTCTTAGTCGTGCAATTTTACATGAACTAAAATGTGTATGAAAACTAGTCGTCTGTCTTTGATTGACTACAAACACTGAATAATCTCTACTGTTGACCAATCCCTCACTAAGGGGCGTAGACTTCGAGAACGGGACTTTGACCAACCTTAAATGAATGTACTCTAATAATGGTACCTCCACCCTGTTACAGTACTCTTTGTTTCTCAACCCTGGTCCTAGGGGCCCAAAGGGGTGAACATTTTAGTTTGTGCCCTAGAGTTGATTATTTGAACAAAGTTTGTGAGTGCTAGGGCAAAATAAAGAATATGCACCCATTTGACTGCGTTTACACAGACAGTCCAATTCTGATAAGATAGGGCAAAAGACAAATTCGTTTTTTTTTTAAAATCAGAATTGGGCTGCATGTCTAAATGCAGCCTTTGGGTCCCCAGGACCAGGATTGAGTACAGCTCTAGGCCTATCTGTTATCTAGTATTTTGGTGTTTGAATTAGAAGGGAAACTCAATCAAATGTCTGATTGCAAGAGTTTAATGTTACAAAATGTTGCCTATTAATTTCCCGATTGACTTGATTTGGCAAAATAAAAATGTGCTGGCTCATTATACCAGTCATTCAAATTCAATAATTTCCACTTCTATCTCAAGGTCAATTCATTCAAATGGGATTCAGGTCACTTCACTTTGAAGCCATTTTCCCTTATTCATAAGATTCCTCAATTTCAATCGACATTCTAAGATGTATTTTTCCCTCTAGAGAAGGATTACACACAAATCCTGTCACAGCACATTGCTTTAATCCCTTCTCAATTGTCCTTCCAATTGAAACGTATTCAAATTCAATATGTCATAGTCCATAAAGGAGTACAAATACTGTAGATGCAAAGCAGGTTTGAAATAACCTGAAAATGCCATCATGACATGACTCGCTCAGTTATAAGTATTCAAGGTTCCATCATACAAGGGAAGTTTGTATCCAGGATACCACATCATACCAAAATCTTGACATGACAACAGTGAATGCTCAGTCAAGACTTGTACATACTGTACATTCATTCTGTTGCAGCCCAGACAGCAGAACATAACCACGTTTAGAATTTCTTGTCACCACCAAATATGGTGATGAGAGGAAGTCCATTGCGGGAGGTTGGAGGAGATGGAGCTAGATTAAATTTGGCCGACATTCTACTCATTTTCTAATCAATGAAACATTCGATCTCAAGACAGTTTTCTGTTCCCAAAACTACATTCTGTTACGAATTGACTTTTACTTTTTACTTTTTAGGAGTGCAAGGGTGAATTTAGTTATTGCACACTCACACTTCACAGAGTAGGCCTTCCCTAATGGAAAAATGCAAATGTATGCTAGGACGCACCAATGGGATCTCGCCTGCTCATTCTTGGCTGTGCCCACATCCTTGCTTGTTCTGCCCACTATGCTCCATTTGCTCTCAATTGGAAACAACACCGGTGGTGTATCTTGGGTTAGTTTCCAGTATCTTTGATGTAACTTTCCAAATGATCAACTGTCTGACACGACAGTCTGAGAGCACATTTGATTGTCCAAGGAGGACTGTGCTCAGGGATAAGTGGAACACTTTAGAGGAAATTAGTTTAGCCTAATAATGGCCTCATTTGCATGTAACATGTTGAGAGTGTTCTGTTTGAGTAGCGGAGGTCAAGACGCTAGCAGTGGGTTCATATAGTGAGATACTGAAGCATTATTATCTGGCTGCCTGGAGGGCTGCCGTTGTCATGGCAGTGTGTGGAGGGAGAATACCAAATGCTTCAGGAAATGAGAGAAACAGCCTCTTCAGCATAGAGACACACTCTTGACCTCCAACACAGACGAGGGGTTATTAACCACACATTCACACAGGCAAACAACTCATACATAGGGAGAAGAGACCTTGATGAAGACAACACGCAGAGCCTCACGTGTTACATGTTATCTAACCTGAGAATGCCACATGCAAACCTCACACACACACACACACACACACACACACACACACACACACACACACACACACACACACATACACATACACACATACACACATACACACATACACACACACATACATACACATACACACACACATATATAGAGATTGACAGCACACTGCATATAGTCACATTCACACTGGTATCGTGACCTTGGGACTATAAGGTTCTATCTGCACAAAGCATAGTTCTGAGATATTGAGCATAATACTTTTCATATCCCAGATCTCAGAACTGTTTTGAATTGTTATTTCATAACCCATTAAGGCTCTCACCTTAAAGATACCTGAAGTGCAGAGTATCAAAATGCTGAGACATTTGTAAATCCATTTTTTTAGGGGCGTGCAATCACAGATAGAACCTTATGGCTCTGAAATGTCAATCTGGGTTCAACCATAAGGTTCTGTCTGACACTTCTGAACTAGACGTGTTCAGTTAAGAAAACTGTAGCTATTTGAATGCATCAATGATAGACTGAAACTATTTTATCAAGATAGAGTCAGAACACATATTCAACTACATTAAGAAATGCATTATGATCATCAGATGAAATGCTGTCATCACGGAACAACGATGTGGCAACATAGCTTCCTTGAATATTTCTGAAGGTGTGTGCCATTACTGCTGGCTAGACTAGCCTAAAACATACTTAAAGGGAGATGTATTTGTTCAGACTTGTGATTGGATTGCATATTGAACCTTATAGCTCAAATGGGTTGATGCAAACGTGACTTTCTATTTTTCAAAATACACTGACATATGAAGAACCATCTTAAGATCAATTATATGTAACTAACTCATTTTTTGACAAAAAAACATAAAATAGAACTTTCTAGTCCCAAGGTCTCACTATACTAAGTACAGTGTACGTTGGTCAAACACACACTCTTATACAGCAGATATATTATGGACGGTCATAATGTGATTGATAGTGTGAAATAAAATGCCGTTGTCCAAGTCTAGGCCTGCCATGCAGTACTCATTCTAAACACCTGGAGGCGATATTACACTTTGAGTAGACGGCAGTTGGACTGTCAGGGAAAGTGTATAATTTGTGGCATCCTCAGTTTGGAAGTTTATGCCTCGTAGAAAGCGACCATCATAGAAAGATAAAGGAATGCAAAAACCCGTAGAAGCCCATTACTGTTGCACCTTCATCCTCCTCCTCAATCATCATCAACATGATGATCATCCATTATTATGAGCGAGTGTGTCTCGGTATTTATGCAGTGATTCTTCCACCAGCGTTGCCTCAGTGTTCTTAGAATGCTTTGACAGCTCACCTTGAATCTTCTCTTACCCCAGTAGCACAAAGAGAACACGTGAAAGTCATGTCTGAATTAGACAGTAGATCCAATCCTTGAATACATCAATTACAGCGACAGTGAGTTTGGGCCGTTAGTGATGACAGGAATTTGAACCCTGACCAGGCTTGGCTCCTGGACAGAACACTATGGCTGTGTCTGTCTGCTGTGGCTGTTTCATATTGGCATTTTCTCTGACTGTAGATGTTGAGGCCACAGTCTTTGTGTTGCTCTTGTGAAAGTCCTTGCTGCTGATTGGTTGGGACATTTCCTGGAAACCCTTATGCGCCATGTTAAACACTGAAGCAAATACATATGCTTTCACTGTTTTCTATTTGAGAGCTCCAGTGCTTTGAAGAGCAAAGTACGATACAACTGGCAATATTTCATATTCTTACTCATCCCTCAGCCTTTCTCTCATGCTCACAGCTCTCTGACCCTTGCGAAGGAGATGATCATGTTCATGTTGTTTCCAAGCTGTTGGCCCGTGCAACATTTTGACAGGATATCTATTTTTCTAACAGAACATGATATCTTGTGGTATGGATTATGCTCAATTGCCAAAACACATGGTTGAGATCATTCTCTCATAGAATAACGAGAAGCATATGAACGTGTACTTCCACATGTCAATGCTTTCCTGTAGACGTTCATGTGTTCGTATTAGCATTTAGGAAGGTCAAGCTCATGCTCCCTGGTGCTCTGTGTGGTCATCATCTCCAAGGCGGTGGTTTGAAACTCATGCTGGAACTCGGCTGGATCCAAGGCTCCTAACAGAGCTCCTGTGGGTTTGGGAGACGAGACGAGGGCCTGACCTTGAATGAGCCTGCTGTAAAACCATAAACCAACATTTGGCCTGAATATGTAGGAAAGGGAATGCTTGATGTGCACAACTGTCTCCCTGGGTCAGACTCATTGGACCAGTTGCCATATGAATGCTGCTGGCTGCCATTCACCCAGAGACACACTCAGGCTCCCGCTCCCCTTAAAAAATGTTCCAAGCCAAATACTGACAGTTTCATTGCAGGCTGAGGGAAGACTCCTCCCCTGCTCTCCAACAGCAGCTCCTTCTATTCAGCCTGGAATTTAATAGCAGACGCCCTGGAATTGAATGGAATTGAATACCAGATTCCCTGGAATTGAATGGATTTGAATAGCAGATTCCCTGGAATTGAATGGAATTGAATACCAGATTCCCTGGAATTGAATGGATTTGAATAGCAGATTCCCTGGAATTGAATGGATTTGAATACCAGATTCCCTGGAATTGAATGGAATTGAATAGCCGACACCCTGGAATTGAATAGAAGACGTCCTGGAATTGAATAGAAGACGCTCTGGAATTGAATAGCAGACACCCTGGAATTGAATAGCAGACGCCCTGGAATTGAATAGCAGACACCCTGGAATTGAATGGAATTGAATAGCAGACACCCTGGAATTGAATAGCAGACGCCCAGGAATTGAATAGCAGACGCCCAGGAATTGAATGGAATTGAATAGCAGACGCCCTGGAATTGAATAGCAGACACCCTGGAATTGAATGGAATTGAATAGCAGACGCCCTGGAATTGAATGGAATTGAATAGCATACGCCTTGGAAGTGAATGGAATTGAATAGCAGACGCCCTGGAAGTGAATGGAATTGAATAGCCGACGCCCTGGAATTGAATGGAATTGAATAGCCGACGCCCTGGAATTGAATGGAATTGAATAGCAGACGCCTTGGAAGTGAATGGAATTGAATAGCAGACGCCTTGGAAGTGAATGGAATTGAATAGCCGACGCCCTGGAATTTGGAAGATTGTCTAAACCGTCTTAAATGTTCCTTTGAATATCTACGACGGAGACGGCTGCATCCCATTTGTGAGTGGCCAGGATTGCATCAGATATATTCATATGGGAGGCCACAGCCTCTAACTCGGCCTTCAGGGGAGATAATCCAACAAATCCCCATTATTGAAACCTCAGCAAATATAAACCCTCTTAGACTGGAAATGAAAAGACAGGAATCAATTGGAGGAAGTCAGAAAAGCAGATGGGCACAAACAGAGACGCAGAAAATACACCCCGAGGCAGGCAGAAAAAGAAATTGGCAGATATGAGGGAAAGACAAATACCGGGAGAAATATTAAAATGAAAGCATGGTGAGAGAGTGGTGGTGAGCCAGTGTGACAATGGATTATGTCCAGTGCCAGGCTTATTTGGAGCTGACGTTTGGTATTGATTTCCCTGTCTGGCCCAGGCCTACCTGCAATGGCGTACAGGGGAAACTGCAGTGGATTGGAAACAGTCAGGGGCCAGGGCTTTAGCGTGCTCTCCACATCCAAACCAGGGCCGCTATAGCCTTTTGGGGGCCCTAAGCGAGATTTGGTTGGGGCCATCTCACCTCGCAGGTTAAACATTTTAGTGGCTCCCCCTCTTTGACGGCAGAGAGACAAATGTACCCTTTAAAAGTTAATTTCCTGCAATTCCACAAATTTTGCCTTGGGGTGGAGAGAAATCGTTTCAGTTTTAAATTAAAAGTTTTAATGATATCCGAGTGAGAGTGACTAACAAAATTAAATGGGGGCCACCTGGGAATCAGGGCCCCTGGGCACGGGTCCTGCGTGAAGGTATTCGGCCATGATTACTATAAGTTTAGATAGCTGGCTAGAATAATTTTACAATAAAAAATGTTGTTAGCTGACATGGCTAACTGAGTGGCTGACATAACAAGATTAAAAAAGCTGATGCACAACTCAATTTCGAACTTGCAAAAAAAAAGAGCGTTGGGGGCCCTAAGCAACTGCTTATGTCGGTATGCCTGGAGCCGGCCCTGATCCAAACGCTTAACTCTGTGCATCATACCCACTGCACAGGACACTCTGATACACACTCTTTTAGCTCCACACACAGATGTTCAATTCCCACAGCTGTACACCCCTCTCAGAAACAAACACACAAAGATATTATTTGTCCAGGTGTGTAACCCCTTTTATTGAAAAGGAGCGATGTTTAGTATGCAAGACATCGGCCAGGTGATTTGCATACTGTGTATTTTGTGAGAAAGAGGCCCACTCAATGAATAGCTGTCCAGTTGTCCATCCCTCTTTTTTGTAAAAGGGTCAAATGCCCTTGTGAGTTATTATGAATCAGAGAGACTTGCGGTTCCCCACGTTTAATGATCCAATGTGACTCAATCCAAGTGTAATTAATGGAATTTGGATTTGGGTTCAGCTCTATTTCGGGTTGGTATCACGCCCAGTCCAGGGTAGATTATCTTGCACTGTCGCTCATCCAACTCTGGGATTACTACTTTACAGAATGCCTGGCCTTTTTTTTTCTCTCTCTCTCTCTTTCTCTATGACATCACCACAGACTGCCACCCGCCTGAATTAACCTAACAAGGAGTCCTGCAGGTATGTGACACATGGCTGCCACTGGCTGCACCTGGTAGTGTGTGAGCGTGTGTACGTGTGTTGGTGCGTGATTCATTCGTGTGAATGTATGACTGCATTTGTGTGTGTAGAACAGAATCCTATAGGCTTTTAGTATTAGAGAATGTTGTCACGTTATTAAATAAATCCGTGCAAAGACAACCATGCCCAAAACGAGGAATACGGCGACAAAGAGAGAAAGGTGTATTTTTTTTATTTTTTATTGAAACTTTATTTAACTAGGAGAATGAGAGATGGATGAAGGAGAATGATGGATAAGAGTTGTGCAGAAAAAGAGAAATGGGAATAGGGATTGAGAGATACAGAGCGATAGAGAGAGAGAGTTGGGTCTAGAGAAAACAACGTGTCTGGTAGCTTTATCTGCCAATTAGTGAGATAACACACCCCTTGAAACATCCCTGGAATGTAGCTGGTAGCAACTTCTAACTTAGGGGAGCTCTCAACGGTCGTTGTTGTCTCAATCCCTTATCTTAGAGTTACTGCTTCAATGAACAACAGGATCTATTATTTAAGCACCAAATGGTGCTCCAAAGTACAGCACAATGCTAGTACTGTGAATCACAGGGAAACTTTAGGTCTGATGTTTTAGAACAAAGGGTATCCATTAACGTTATTCTTGACAAATGGCTTCATAGAATGAGATAATGCTGATATCATACAGTGCATCCGGAAGGTATTCAGACCCTGTGACTTTTTCCACATTTTGTTACGTTACAGCCTTATTCTAAAATGTATTAAATAAAAATAATAATCTCAATCTACACACAGTACCCCATAATGACAAACAAAAATAGGTTTTTAGACATTTTTGCACATTCCTTTTATTTAGGATGATGCCGACAAAAACAATAAACAATACAAAACGACTGGGAAGCTTAGGGGCTATGTGCAACAAACAAAGTTAACTTCCCACAAAGAAAGGAGGGAAAGGGCTACCTAAGTATGGTTCCCAATCAGAGACAACGATAGACAGCTGTCCCTGATTGAGGTCCATGCCCGGCCAAAACATAGAAATACAAAATCATAGAAAAACAAAACATAGAATGCCCACCACACATCACACCCTGACCTAACCAAATAGAGAAATAAAATGGCTCTCTAAGGTCAGGGCGTGACAGAACCTTCCAGAAGGCCGACCATCTCTGCCACACCACCAATCAGGCCTTTAAAGGCACATGACAGCCTGCTTGGAGTTTGCCAAAAAAGCACCTAAAGGTTTCAGACCATGAGAAACAAGATCCTCTGGTCTGATGAAACCAAGATTGAAAGTTTTTCCAGAATGCCAAGCGTCACGTCAGGAGGAGACATGGCACCATGCCTAGGGTGAAGCATAGTGGTGGTTGTATCATGCTGTGTGGATGTTTTTCAATGGCAGGGACTGGGCTAGTCAGGATCGAGGGAAACATGAACAGAGCAAAGTACAGACAGATCCTTGATGAAAACCTGATCCAGAGTGCTCAAGACCTCAGACTGGGGCAAAGGTTCACCTTGCAACAGGACAACCACCCTAAGCACACAGCCAAGACAATGCAGGAGTGGCTTCGGGACAAGTCTCTGAATGTCCTTGAAGGGCCCAGCCAGAGCCCGGGCTTGAACCTGATCGAACATCTCTGGAAAGACCTGAAAATAGCTGTGCAGCGACGCTCCCCATCCAACCTGACAGAGTTTGAGAGGATCTGCAGAGAAGAATGGGAGAAACTCCCCAAATACAGGTGTACCAAGCTTGTAGCGTCATACCCAAGAAGACTTGAGGCTGTAATCACTGCCAAAGGTGCTTCAACAAAGTCCTAAGTAAAGGGTCTGAATTCTTATGTAAAATGTGATATTTAAGTTTTTATTTTGAGAAATGTGTAAAAAAAAAAATCTAAAAACCTGTTTTTGCTTTGTCATTATGGGGTATTGTGATGTCATTATGGGGTATTGTGATGTCATTATGGGGTATTGTGTGTAGATTGATGACGGAAGTAAACAATTTAATACATTTTAGAATAAGGCTGTAACGTCATGTGGAAAACATCAAGGGGTCTGAATACTTTCTGAACACACTGTATCTTCATGTTATAGTAATAGACAGATGATTATAGTGGAAATAAACCAGACTATGACAGAGGAGAGGTCACATTCCAAAATCCCAACATCCTCACAAACTTTTCATTTTAAAAAGAAAATCCTTGAAAAAAAACTTGAAAATGTTTACAATTTTACCATATGTGCAATATGTATAGGCTACTGCAGTGGTATGGACCAAGGAATGTCTACACAGTCTACTTTTAGATGCTACAGAGGTAATCATGAGAACCCTGTGTAACTGCAGAAACCAAATGAAATAATAACACCCGACTTCAAACTATGAACAGATCACACACACAAACACATTCACATTCACACGCAGCGCACGCACACAGAAAAAAAAACAGTGACCTATTCTGTCATTGTTGGAAGAGGGACAGTTGCCGTGTCGCTGACTGGTTTTGGCCCATGAATAAACAGTAGAGGACAAAGCCTTGATGGTTGGGTGAGTGTCGTTTGGGTGCGTGTTTGAGGACGGATGCTCGGAGACAGATGGACGGGCACAGCGGCAGGACACTGCACTCCTAACGGTGTGGACACATGACATTGCCTCGGTCATCTCATCCAACTGTCAGATTGAATCAAAGATGCAACTAAACAATGCATCTTTCGGAGAGTATTCATCCTGCTAGTCTGTCAACTCCTCAGGGCTCTGACAGAGGCATCACGGTGACTGAACACCCTTTGAGAGCTGAATGACTGTAGGATAGATCTACGTTTAACCCTTCAGCGCAACACAAAGTTACAAAGGCTGAATTATGCAGAGAACAAGAGATCCAGTAAACGGATTCGTTGAGAAAATCTATGAAGCTGTCACACTGTCTGTTTTGAGTGACATAAGAAGAGAAATGAACACAATTAGTTGGCTGGCACTTCACGAACAGCACGATGATTCATTTCTTGGAATGAGATTGAAAACATCTGGACACCATAATGTGATCTCTAAGAACTCTGACGTGAGAGGACTGTCAACAGGTCTATTCAGAGGAACACCTGCGCTTTCCATGACAGACTGACCAGGTGAATCCAGGTGAAAGCTATGATCCCTTATTGATGTTATCGATCTGTTAAATCCACTTCAGTCAGTGTAAATGAAGGGGAGGAGACGGGTTAAGGAAGTATTTTTATGCCTTGAGACAATTGAGACATGGCTTGTGTATGAGTGCCATTCAGAGGATGAATGGGAAAGAAAAGGGTTTAAGGCGCACCAGTTTGAGTGTGTCAAGCCCTGCAATGCTGCTGGGTTTTTCACACTCAACAGTTTCCCGTGTGTATCAAGAATGTTCCACCACCCAAAGGACATCCAGCCAACGGCAGGCCAGTGGTTGGAAAACGGGTCATTGATGAAAGAGGAGAAAGGAGGCTGACACGAATTGTGCGGAGCAACAGACGGGCTACGGTTAGTCAACTGACAGTCCAGTACAACATTGGTGCCCAAAAGAAAGAACTCGTTGTACCTTGGCACAAATAGGGATGATGACCCTAAAGAGTTCCACTTCTTTCAGCAAAAAAACAATAAACTGGGATTGCAGTGGGGTAAGGAACGAAAGAGTATGGAGAAAACCACAAGTACGTGCATCCATTATACCGCGTGTCGACACTGCAAGCTGGTGGTGGTGTGGGGTGTGTTTTCATGCACACATTGGGCCCCTTGATAAAAGTGGAGCAATGTTTGAATGCCACAGGATATCTGGACATTATTGCCAATCAGGTGCATTCCTTCATGGCAGCAGTGTATCCATCTGCAAAACATTTTTTTGGGCCAGCATCCCTGTACAAAACATCTACAAGGTGTCGAAAGTGTTCCATAGGAATGCTGGCCCATGTTGACTCCAACGTTTCCCACAGTTGTGTTAAGTTGGTTGGATGTCCTTTGGGTGGTGGGCCATTCTTGATACACACAGGGAAACTGTTGAGCGTGAAAAACCCAGCAGCGTTGCAGTTCTTGACACACCCAAACCAGTGTGCCTGGTACCAACTACCATACCCCGTTCAAAGGCACTTAAATCTTTTGTCTTGCCCATTCACCATCTGAATGGCACATATACACAATCCATGTCTCATGATAAGCTGTAGACCACACTATTTACCAAGAGAGTTTTCATCTATATTCTTCGTATCTGTCTATTTACCACCACAAGCCGATGCTGGCACTAAGACCTCACTCAATGAGCTGTATACGGCCGTAAGCAAATAGGAAAACACTCATCCAGAGGCGGTGCTCCTAGTGGCCGGGGACTTTAACGCAGGGAAACAGGTTAAATCCGTTATACCTCATTTCTACCAGCATGTTAAATGTGCAACCAGAGGAAAAATAACTAAACTCTAGACCACCTTTACTTCACACACAGAGACGCGTACAAAGCTTTCATTCACCCTTCACTTGGCAAATCTGACCATAATTCTATCCATCTGATTCCTGCTTACAAGCAAAAACTAAATCAGGAAGCACCAGTGCCTCAGTCAATAAAAAAGTGGTCAGATGGAGCAGATGCTAAGCTACAGGACTGTTTTGCTAACACAGAATATGTTCCGGGATTCTTCTGATGGCATTGAGTATACCACATCAGTCACTGGCTTCATCAATAAGTGCATCGATGACATCGTCCCCACAGTGACTGTATGTACATACCAGAAGCCATGAATTACAGGCAACAGCCGCACTGAGCTAAAAGGCAGAGCTGCCGCTTTCAAGGAGCGGAACTCTAACCAGGAAGCTTATAAGAGATTCTGCTATGTCCCCAGACAAATCATCAAACAGGCAAAGCATCAATACAGGACCAAGATTGAATTGTACTACACCGGCTCCGACGCTCGTCGAATGTGGCAGGGCTTGCAAACTATTACAAACTACAAAGGGAAGCACAGTCCCGAGCTGCCCAGTGACACCAGCCTACCAGACGAGCTAATTTACTTCTATGCTCGCTTCGAGGCAAGTAACACTGAAACATGCATGAGAGCATCAGCTGTTCCGGACTGAGTGTGTGATCACGTTCTCTGTAGCCGATGTAAGTAAGACCTTTAAACAGGTCAACATTCACAAGGACGCAGTGCCAGACAGATTACCAGGACATGTACTCGGAGCATGCGCAGACCAACTGGCAAGTGTCTTAACTGACATTTTCAACCTGTCCCTGACTGAGTCTGTAATTACCAACATGTTTCAAGTAGACCACCATAGTCCCTGTGCCCAAGAACACTAAGGTAACCTGCCTAAAGCTCAGAGTTCAACACCATAATTCCCTCAAAGCTCATCACTAAGCTAAGGACCCTGGTACTAAACACCTCCCTCTGCAACTGGATCCTGGAATTCCTGATGGGCCGCCCCCAGGTGGTAAGGGTAGGTAACAACACAGCCGCCATGCAGATCCTCAACACGGGGGCCCCTCAGGGGTGCGTGCTCAGTCCCCTTCTGTACTCCTTGTTCACTCATGACTGCTTAGCCAGGGACGACTCCAACATCATCATTAAGTTTGCCGATGACACAACAGTATCCTACAGTAGGTCTGATCACTGACAAGGATGATACAGCCTATCGGGAGGAGATCAGAGTGTCCACATCACCAACAAACTATCATGGTCCAAACAGACCAAGACAGTCATGAAGAGGGCACGACAAAGCCTATTCCCCCTCAGGAGACTAAAAAGATTTGGCATGGGTCCTCAGATCCTAAAAAAGTTATACAGCTGCACCATCGAGAGCATCCTGACCGGTTTCATCACTGCCTGGTATGGCAACTGCTCGGCCTCCGAACTCAAGGCACTACAGAGGGTAGTGCGTACGGCCCAGTATATCACTGTGGTCAAGCTTCCTGCCATCCAGGACCTCTATACCAGGCTGTGTCAGAGGAAGGCCCTAAAAATTGTCAAAGACTCCACAGCAAGCGATACCAGAGCGCCACGTCTAGGTCCAAAAGTCTTCTTAACAGCTTCTACCCCCAAGCCACAAGAAGACTATTTGCATTGTCCCCCCCCCCTTTTACGCTGCTGCTGCTCTCTGTTTATTATCTATCCATAGTCACTTTAACTCTACCTACATGTACATATTGCATTAATTACCTTGACTAACCGGTGCCCCAGCACATTGACTCCGTACCGGTACCACCTGTATATAGATAGCCTGGCTATTGTTATTTTACAGCTGCTCTTTAATTACTTGTTACTTTTATTATTATTATTATTATTATTTATTTTTTTACTGAACACTTATTTTTCTTAAAACTGCATTGTTGGTTAGGGGCTTGTCAGTAAGCATTTCACTGTAAGGTCTACTACGCCTGTTGTATTCGGCGCATGTGACAAATAACATTTAATTTGATTGATTTGATTTGAATTGCCTCAAGACTTAAAAATCCTTCTTGAATCTGTGTCCTCCCCTTCAACTACACTGATTGAAGTGGATTTAACAGGTGACCTCTAAGGGATCATGGCTTTCACTTGGATTCACCTGGTCAGTCTATACTATGGAAAGAGCATGTTCATAATGGTTTTTTTTACACTCAGTGTATATATATTGGCTGGAATTCCAACCACAATAATGGCTGATATGGAGTAAATGGAATGGTATCAGACACATCAAACACCCGGTTTCCATGTGGTTGATACCACTCCATTGACTCCATTATTATTAATATGAGCCATATTATTATGAGCTGTCCTCCCTCAGCGGCCTCCACTGGGCCCTAGCACATGGTTTGGGTCTGCTTCTAAAACCTGATCCTTCTGAGTGAGTGGCAAAATCCCAACCGCTCTGAGAACACAAAGAGGAGGAATCAGAGAGAGGGTGAGTGAAGGATGGATAGAGGAAGGATGGATAGAGGAAGGATGGCACACAGTCAGTCTATAGTTCTGCATCTACAGTAATTGCTTTTTTCAGGTCATCAACTGGGTGAGCTACGTGATAACTTCACAGTAGATCTGTAATTAGTTAACTGCCTGGGAGGAGTGGAATAGAGCGAATAAAGGGAGGGAGGTCATGGATAGGGCACTGAGGAGGAACACAACCTCCACCACATACACGCATGCACGTACTGTATGTACACACGCACACACACCTACAGTGCATTCGTTAAGTATTCAGACCCCTTCACCTTTTCCACATTTAGTTCAATCAAATCACATTTTATTGGTCACATACACATGGTTAGCAGATGTTATTGTGAGTGTAGCAAAATGCTTGTGCTTCTAGTTCCGACAGTGCAGTAATATCTAACATGTAATATAACAATTCCACAACAACTACCTAATACACACAAATCTAAAATATACATATAAATATATGGATGAGCAATGACAGAGCGACATAGATGTCATAAAATACAGCATATACATATGAGATGAGTAATGCAAGATATGTAAACATTATTAAAGTGACTAGTGATCCATTTATTAAAGTGGTCAATGATTTCAAGTCTGTAAGTAGGCAGCAGTCTCTCTGTGTTAGTGATGGCTGTTTAACAGTCTGATGGCCTCGAGATAGAAGCTGTTTTTCAGTGTCTCTATCCCAGCTTTGATGCACCTGTACTGACCTCGCCTTCTGGATGGTAGCGGGGTGAACAGGCAGTGGCTCGGGTGGTTGTTTTCCTTGATGATCTTTTTGGCCTTCCTGTGATATCGGGTGCTGTATGTGTCCTGGAGGGCAGGTAGTTTGCCTCCAGTGATGCATTGTGTAGACCGTACCACCCTCTGGAGAGCCTTTCGGTTGTGGACGGTGTAGTTGCCGTACCAGGCGTTGATACAGACTGACAGGATGTTCTCAATTGTGCATCAGTCTCCTGAGGTTGAAGAGGTGCTGTTGCGCCGAGGAACTTAAAACTTTCCACCTTTTCCACTGCTGTCCTGTCGATGTGGATAGGGAGGTGCTCTCTCTGACGTTTCCTGAAGTCCACGATCATCTCCTTTGTTTTGTTGACGTTGAGTGAGAGGTTGTTTTCCCGACACCACACTCCGAGTGCCCTCACCTTCTCCCTGCGCTGAACACGCACCCTTGTGGGGCCCCAGTGTTGAGGATCAGCGAAGTGTGAGGATCAGCGAAGTGGAGATGTTGTATCCTACATTCACCACCTGGGGGTGGCCAGTCAGGAAGTCCAGGACCCAAATGCACAGGGTGGGGTTCAGACCCAGGGCCTCAAGCTTAATGATGAGCTTGGAGGGTACTATGGTGTTGAATTCTGAGCTATAGTCTATGAACAGCATTCTTACATAGGTATTCCTCTTGTCCAGATGGGATAGGGCAGTGTGCAGTGTGATAGCGATGGCATCGTCTATGGACCGATTGGGGCGGTAAGCAAATTGAAGTGGGTCTAGGGTGACTGGTAAGGTGGAGTTGATATGATCCTTGACTGGCTACGTGGCATTCCTTTAGTTCAGTTACCTTTGCCTTCTTGGGTACAGGAACAATGGTGGCCATCTTGAAGCGTGTAGGGACAGCAGACTGAGATAGGGAGAGGTGGAATATGTTCGTAAACACACCAGCTAGCTGGTCTGCGCTTGGTCGGAGGACGCCGCTAGGGATGGCGTCTAGGCTGGCAGCCCTGCGAGGGTTAACACGTTTAAATGTCTTACTCACGTTGGCCACGGAGAAGGAGATCCCACTGTCCTTGGTAGCGGGCCGCGTCGGTGGCACTATATTATCCTCAAAGTCTATAAAGAAGGGGTTTGGTTTGTCTGGAAGCAAGACGTCAGTGTCCGTGACGTAGCTGGTTTTCCTTTTGTAGTTCGTAATTGTCTGTAGACTCTGCCACATATGTCTCGTGTCTGAGCCGTTGAATTGCGACTCCACTTTGTCTCTATACTGACATTTCTTTTGTTTGATTACCTTGCGGAGGATATAACTACACTGTTTGTATTCGGCCATATTCCCAGTCACCTTTCCATTGTTAAATGCGGTGGTTCGCGCTTTCAGTTTTTCGCAAATACTGACATCTATCCACGGTTTCTGGTTAGGGTAGGTTTTAATAGTCACAGTAGGTACAACATCTCCTATGCACTTCCATATAAACTCACTCACCCGAATCACACTATTCTCTGAGGCTACCCGGAATATGTCCCTGTCCGCGTGATCAAAACAGTCTTGAAGCGTGGATTTTGATTGGTCAGCCAGCATTGAATAGTCCTTAGCTCGGGTACATCCTGTTTGAGTTTCTGCCTATAGGAAGGGAGGAGCAAAATGGAGTCGTGGTCAGATGTGCTGAAAGGAGAGCAGTGGAAGGCCTTGTAGACATTGCAGAAGTTAGAGTAGTAGCTACAGTCAATATGCTGATAGAATTTGGGTAGCCTTGTTCTCAAATTTGCTTTGTTAAAATCTACAGCTACAATAAATGCAGCCTCAGGATATATGGTTTCCAGGTTGCATAAAGTCCAGTGAAGTTCCCTGAGGGCAGTTGTAGTATCGGCTTGAGGGGGGATATACACGGCTGTGACAATAACCAAGGAGAATTCCTTTGGAGATAATACGGTCGGCATTGGATTGTGAGGAATTCTAGGTCAGATGAACAAAAGTACTTGAGTTCCTGTATGTTGTTACCATTGCATCATGAGTCATTAATCATGAAACATACACCCCACCCTTCTTCTTCCTAGAGAGATGTTTATTCCTGTCAGCGCGACGCACAAAGAATCCAGGTGGCTGTACCGACTCCGACAGCATACCCCGAGAGAGCCATGTTTCTGTGAAACACAGTATGCTACAATCACTGATGTCTCTCTGGAAAGCAGCCTTTGTCCTAATTTCGTCTACCTTGTTATCTAGAGACTGGACATTAGCGAGAGATATACTCGGAAGCGGTGGGTGGTGTGCGTGCCTCTGAAGTTTGACCAGAAGACTGCTCTGTCTACCTCTTTGCCTGGATGGTTCGGACAAAGGATCTGCTTCGGGAAAGTCATTTTCCTGGTTGTAGTGCTGGTAAATTGACGTCGTTCTGATATCCAATA
The DNA here is from genome assembly GCF_013265735.2 of Oncorhynchus mykiss. Classification (NCBI taxonomy): domain Eukaryota; kingdom Metazoa; phylum Chordata; class Actinopteri; order Salmoniformes; family Salmonidae; genus Oncorhynchus; species Oncorhynchus mykiss. The sequence goes on along the minus strand of NC_048574.1, from coordinate 42,959,726 downwards.
GCTCTTCCCGGCTGTATGTAATAACATTTAAGATTTTTTTGCGCTAACAATGTAAGAAATAATACATTAAAAAACAAAACACTGCAAAGTTTCCTAAGGACTAGAAGCGAGGCAGCCCTCTCTGTTGGCGCCGTGTTACTAGAAAAGTGGAACCAACAACAGCCTTATTCTAAAATTGATTAAATACATTTTATTCCTCATCAATCTACATAAAATACAACAGAATTTCATTTTAACTGACTTGCCTAGTTAAATAAAGGTTAAATACAGTTGAAGTCGGAAGTTTACATACAGCTTAGCCAAATACATTTAAACTCAGTTTTTCACAATTCCTGACATTTAATCCTAGCAAAAAAATTCCCTGTCTTAGGTCAGTTAGCATCACCACTTTATTTTAAAGAATGTGAAATGTCAGAATAATAGAAGAGAGAATTAGTTATTTCAGCTTTTATTTCTTTCATCACATTCCCAGTGGGTCAGAAGTTTGGTAGCATTGCCTTTAAATTGTTCAACTTGGGTTAAACTTTTCAGGTAGCCTTCCACAAGCTTCCCACATTAAGTTGGGTGAATTTTGGCCCATTCCTCCTGACAGAACTGGTGTAACTGAGTCAGGTTTTGTAGGCCTCCTTGCTCACACATGCTTTTCAGTTCTGGCCACAGATTTTCTATAGGATTGAGGTCAGTGCTTTGTGATGGCCACTCCAATACCTTGACTTTGTTGTCCTTAAGCCATTTTGCCACATCTTTGGAAGCATGCTTGGGGTCATTGTCCATTTGGAAGACCCATTTGGGACCAAGCTTTAACTTCCTGACTGATGTCTTGAGATGTTGCTTCAATATATCCACATAATTTTCCTGCCTGATGAAGCCATCTATTTTGTGAAGTGCACCAGTCCCCCCTGCAGCAAAACACCCCCACAACATGATGCTGCCACTCCCGTGCTTCACTGTTGGGATGATGTTCTTCGGCTTGCAAGCCTCCCCATTTTCCCTGAAAACATAACGATGGTCATTATGGCCAAACAGTTCTATTTTTGTTTCATCAGACCAGAGGACATTTCTCCAAAAAGTACGATCTTTGTCCCCATGTGCAGTTGCAAACCGTAGTCTGGCTTTTAATATGGCAGCTTTGGAGCGGTGGCTTCTTCCTTGCTGAGCTGCCTTTCAGGTTATGTCGATATAGGACTCGTTTTACTGTGGATATAGATATTTTTGTACCTGTTTCTTCCAGCATCTTCACAATGTCCTTTGCTGTTGTTTTCGGATTGATTTGTACTTTTTGAGCCAAAGTACGTTCATACTGCGTTCACATGACGGCTGCGTGGTCCCATGGTGTTTATACTTGCGTACAATTGTGTATATAGATGAACGTGGTACCTTCCGGCCTTTGGAAATTGCTCCCAAGGATGAACCAGACTAGACCAGTCTACAATTGTTTTTCTGAAGTCTTAGCTGATTTATTTTGATTTTGCCATGATGTCAAGCAAAGAGGCACTGAGTTTGAAGGTAGGCCTTGAAATACATCCACAGGTACACCTCCAATTGACTCAAATGATGTCAATTAGCATCTCAGAATATTCTAACGCCATGACACCATTTTCTGGAATTTTCCAAGCTGTTTAAAGTCACAGTCAACTTAGTGTATGTAAACTTCTGACCCCCTGGAATTGTGATACAGTGAATTATAAGTGAAATAATCTGTCTGTAAACAATAGTTGGAAAAATGACTTGTGTCATGCACGAAGTAGATGTCCTAACTGACTTGCCAAAACTATAGTTTGTTAACACGAAATTTGTGGAGTGGTTGAAAAATTAGTTTTAATGATTCCAACCTAAGTGTATGTTAACTTCCGACTTCAACTGTATACATATATTTTTTTTTTATTAACCGCAAAGCAAAAACAGGTTTTTGACAATGTTTGCAAATTTATAAAACAGATACCTTATTTACATAAGTATTCAGACCCCTTGCTAAGAGTCTCGAAATTGAGCTCATGTGCATCCTGTTTCCATTGATCATCCTTCAGATGTTTCTACAACTTGATTGGAGTCCACCTGTGGTAAATTCAATTGATTGGACATGATTTGGAAAGGCACACACCTGTCTATATCTGGTCCCACAGTTGACAGTGCATGTCAGAGCAAAAATCAAGCCATGAGATTGAAGGAATTGTCCGTAGAGCTCAGAGACAGGATTGTGTCGAGGAAAAGGTATCAACAAATTAATGTCCCCAAGAACATAGTGGCCTTGTTCATTCTTAAACGGTAGATGTTTAGAGCCACCTAGGCTCTTCCTAGAGCTGGCGTCCTGGCCAAACTGAGCAATCAGGGGAGAAGGGCTTTGGTCAGGGAGGTGACCAAGATGGTCACTCTTACCATCTCTGCAGCACTCAGGCCTTTATGGAAGAGTGGCCAGACAGAAGCCACTCCTCAGTAAAAGGCACATGACAGCCTGCATGGAGTTTGCCAAAAGGCACTTAAAGGACTCTCAGATCAAGACTCTCTGATGAAGCCAAGATTGAAATCTTTGGCCTGAATGCCAAGTGTCACGTCTCGAAGAAACCAGGCTCTGCTCATCAACTGGCCAATACCATCCCTACAGTGAAGTATAGTGGTGGAAGCATCATGCTGTGGGGATTTCTTTCAGCGGCAGGAACTGGGAGACTAGTCTGAATCGAGGGAAAGATTAACAGAGTAAAGTACAGAGAGATCCTTGATGAAAACCTGCTCCAGAGCGCTCAGGACCTCATCAGACTGGGGCGAAGGTTCACCTTCCAACAGGACAACGACTCTAAGCATACAGCTGAGAAAACGCAGGAGTGGCTTCGGGACAAGTATCTGAATGTCCTTCAGTGGCCCAGCCAGAGCCTGGACTTGAACCGGATTGAACATTTCTGGAGAGACGGGAGAATGGGAGAAACTCCCCAAATACAGGTGTACCAACCTCGTAGCGTCATACACAAGAATACTCAAGGCTGTAAACGCTGCCAAAGGTGCTTCAACAAAGTACTGAGCAAAGGGCCTGAATAGTTATGTAAATGTGATATGTGTTATTCATTTTTATATTATTACCTTCAATTTCTAAAAACCTGTTTTTGCTTTGTCATTATGGGGTAATGTGTGTAGAGTGATGAGCGGGAAAAACTATGTAAACCCTTTTAGAATAAGGCTGTAACGAAACAAAATGTGGAAATATCGAAGGGGTCTGAATACTTTCCAAATGCATAATTACATCCTGTACAACTTAGGGCTCAATGTCTGTTTGACTCTCCGAGCACATCAAAAAAGCCTTTAAGTCACTGCTGATGCTCTGATTAGGATCAAGTGACAGATCTGCTTATTAAGTTTCTGCAGTACACTTCTCAGAGAAGAGACTTAATGGCTATGACAGTTGAACTCTTACTGTTTTCTCAATTGACAGTGGATTTAAAAGAGGATATGAAAAAAAAAATCTTCACATTAAACTACACTCATTTACATAATGCTTATCCTTTTGGTTTGCTGCAGTGTTGTGGCACTAACTTTGCCCGTTCAGAGGGCTGTAGGTCAAAATCAGCCACCAAAGAGAAGGGATAAAAGGCAGGAATTCAGTTGGTGAAGAGTGAAAATTGCACCATTCCTGTCAGTAGAAAACCTTGAAGAGTAGAAATATGTAAATACAATGTTCAAAATGTAAAAAGGCAAAAAATCTAGAATTTAAAAAATGAAATATGCTCAACCAGGTGGTTGATGTCAGTAAAAAGAATGATGTGTGTGTATATATATATAAAATCGTATTTATTTTGGTGAAACATTTGATTGAATTGTTGACAACACACAATTATGCAACACATTTCTTAAACCACATTTCATGCCCCATAGGGCCAATTAATTCATATTCTGACTATAAAAGAATGCCCTTAATAGTAATAAAAAAATTGCACTTTGTCATATATTATCTTAAAAGGTAGTCTGAACATGTGGGAAATATGGCGGACATTTGAAATGTAAGAAAAACATTGTTGGTGACATTGCACTATAGACCAACTGAAAATGCATTATTTTCAATGCATCTGAATATTATTTGGACACAAAGTTACAATCATTTGGTTAAATTTGACATCTGTCCTCATTTAACAATGCTAACCTCCCTATAAAAGCCATTCAAGCGGATTTAAAGTAATTTATGTAATATTCTTGAGATTAGTAAAAATGCTATGCAAATAGCCATTCTAATATGGCATTGCTGGTATGACCCTCTTTTGACAACTCAACCGCCTGATAGAGCTCTGTAATTTCCTAAATAAACATGCATTTGTAAATGCGATTGGGAGTTCTTATTTGAGTTGTTAGAACTAGGAATTTAAGGTGAAATAATTGTTCTACACTGTTTTTAAGAGACAGTTAAAGGGTTAAAACTCATTTGACCTGCATTCTTCCTCTACTCCTCTCTCTCTGGCTCTAATGGTTCTCTCAGACATTCTCTCTGTTAGTTAGGTGTATATGAACTTGGTACACTCTTTAACACTGGGTATGTAGGTCTTGTAACAATCAGCTTGGATCTCAAACTAAGTTGCAATATTAAAGTTCAAGGCAGACAACATTATATCAAGTGAGCAGAAGAAACCCATAGTTACCAATTAGATTTAAATAAAAAATAAAAATCTGTCTTTCAAATAGTTCCAAAATAAAGTTGACAAAGAATCCGAACGCAAAAGTCACAATGTCCAATTTTAAAAAAGTCAATCCCAAAGCAAAAAATGCACAAATATATGTATCCAATATATATATATATATCCAATAATGAGTGTGAAAAAATACATTCACAGGATAAATCTCACCGGACTATAGAAGAAAGTGGAAATCCGACCTTGTAGAGATTTCCTCAGAATGGGTCAATGTTCATGGAATCCTTTAAAACCAACAAAAATAATATTCCTTTGTTGGGTGAGAAATAATACACATTTGCAAGGTATATTCATTTAACGGTTTGTTCTAGGCTGCAAAAGGCTTTTGAACAGCAATAAAACCTTAGCCAGGTATACACCACCATTTTTTCCCAGAACGCTTCCTTTCTTAAAGGGACATGCACTCTTAAAGGGTTGAGCCACCAAAATAGCAATGGCGGACATCTTCGATTTATTTGCCAGTGCAAATAACACCGATACATAATATAACAGCATGGAAATGAAAAGACACATAAAAGTTTAACCGTGCCAAGTTTTTAACTTTACACCAGACATATATATGTATGTGCCTAACATCTCACACTTGTGGAAGCGTCACAGCCTCACTCTAGGAATACTATGCTTCTGTAATCAACCTGGCCATCCCCCTCCACAATATTCCCCCCACCTGACCGCCTACTAACCCTTGTTTTACACGCATAGAACAGGATCATGTGAGCGGTGTCTTTGTGTGTAGAAGGAGGGTTGGTAGTTGGTGCACTGGGTAGTAGACCATGCCTGTGTAAGGGTCTGCAGGCATGTATTGTATTTCTCTGGAGTTGTTCATGTTGACACGGTGAGAGTGGTCTTAGGAGTGTAGCTGTTGTGGGGGTCCCCAGCAATCACACAAAATCAATTCCACTTTATACATTTTCCTGTGTGTCTGTAGAGGGGAGAGTAAGCCAGTCACTATGATGCACTGTGGAAATCTCTCTTCAAGAAAAACATGGGGATCAGTGGCCTGAAAAATACTGACAACGTGATCCGATGGATCTAGTTCTAGTGATTAGTTCAAATCAAATCAAAGTTTATTTGTCACGTGCGCCGAATACAACAGGTGTAGACCTTACAGTGAAATGCTTACTTACAGGCTCTAACCAACAGTGCAAAAAAGGTATTAGGTGAACAATAGGTAGTTCTTGTGTTTTGATGTGTTACGCAATGATGGATATCGTGTTAGATATTCATGTTTTGAGCCATGTCAGCCTATATACGGTAACACAGCAATACGATACCATAACTATTGTGTCTTTAAGTCCTTAGCCTTTGAGGTGTGGTTATGGAAACAGCTGTTTATCAGTTTAAGAGTAAACTAATCAGCAGACAGCCTTAGGAAGATGATTTCTCGTAACCAGTGCAAGTGGCTTATGCTGGCTTGGCTGGGGTAATTGGATAGCCAGAGAGAAGATGGTGCTCAACTTTCTAATTACGGAAAAACAAGCTGAAGTTTTTTAATTGGGGAGAAATTAAAATGAGAAAACCTGAAGAGGCTGAGGTGTCTGAAGAGGCTTAGAGACAGAGAGGAGGTGCAGTCTGAGAGTCATTGGACTCAGGAATCACAACAGATGTCTCTTAACTCGTGTTCTGCCACACTGTGTGACCTTTTACTGACCTGCATACTGCACCTCCTTCTTCATCAGATGGAATGAAGCTCACACAGCCAAGGTTTAGAGACTTCCTCTGACAGACTCCTAATCTAGAGAAGGAGAAGAGAGGAGAGGAGAGGAGGAGGGGGATGGGGATGGGAGAAGAGAGAAAATTAGGGGAGAGTAGAGAAGAGGAGAGGAGAGGGTCGAAGTGGGTCAGTGTAGCAGACGGATAGTGCAGGCGACCACCTCTGAAATATGGTCAATACTTGACCTTGTGACCCCAGCCCATTAGTGTTTATGTAATATGCGGACATCTCTAGAGGGGAAGTGGTGAGTGTGTTTCTGATGCTGATCCAAACAGTTATAAATGCTTTTTTGGTTTCATTTGGGCTTTGTATGAACTCACATAAACTCATTTTGAAGTTACATTCCAAATCCACAAAGAAAAATGGGACAAAAAGCTCTCTGCTTACCCACAAACCCCTCTCCCTTTTGTGTATGATGTATAAAACAAATGGAGCGTAACCTGACTACAGGCCATATTAGGGATACTCTGAGTAAGTATTACAAATGAAAGTAAACAAGAAGCAGTATGAACCTGCTCCCCTCAGAGATTTCCAGTGTAACAGGACAGTAGCTCATTATAGTTATAATGACCTTTAAAGTGTTATAAGGCTCTTCCTGTAACCATGGCACTAATGTGGATAAGCAGAATGATAAAAATGTTTTAAATGGTTTCGGAAGAACAGGGAAAGAAAACACTTAATAGGGCTGACTGACCTATGACCTCTGTTCTGACTTCCTGGTGAGGCCTGATCACCCTCAGTAGAAAGACTGAAGACATTGGGTGAGATTTAAATGGGCTATGTAATGTCATGCTGAAACAGGAAAGGGTATTCCCTCAAACTGTTGCCACAAATTTGAAAGCACAGAATCGTCAAGAATGTTATTGTATGCTGTAGCATTAAGATTTCCCTTCACTGGAACTAAGGGAGCTAGCCCGAACCATGAAAAATAGCTCCACAAAACTTTACAGTTGGCACTATGTATTGGGGCAGGTAGCGTTCTTCTAGCATCCGCCAAACCCAGACTTATACATCGGACTACCAGATGGTGAAGCGTGATTCATCACTCCAGAGAACGCGTTTTTCCGGTGCTCCAGAGTCCAATGGCGGCATAAGCGGCTGCTCGGCTATGGAAACCCATTTCATAAAGCTCTTGTCAAACAGTTATTGTGCTGACGTTGCTTCCAAAGGCAGTTTGGAACTCGGTAGTGAGTGTTGCAACTGAGGACAAACCATTTTTCAGCACTACAGCACTCGGTGATCCTGTTCTCTGAGCTTGTGTGGCCTAACACTTTGCAGCTGAGCTGTTGTTGCTCCTAGACGTTTCCACTTTACAATAACATACCTTACAGTTGACCGGGGCAGCTCTAGCAGGGACGAAACTTGACAGACTGACTGTGACTGTGCCACGTTGAAAGTCACTGAGCTCTTCGGTAATGTCACATCTGCTCCCGCTCCACCCTTCCCCTGGCGCTTGAGGGCGCCAGATTACCCTGCATCACACGCTCCTGCCAATCATCACTCACACCTGCCCTCCCTCGTCAATCGCTTCAGCGTTACTGGACTCACCTGGACTCACTTATCACTTGATATTTCCTCCCCTATATTTGTCAGTTCCCTGCTCTGTTCCCCACTGCTGCATAGTATTGTTTTTGTCTTTTAAATTGGTTTCTGACGCTGTTCCTGTCTAGTCTCTGTCCGTTATAATGAAATGTTTTACTCCCCGTACCTGCCTCGCCTCCACAGCGTCATTCCGCGTGACAAGTGAAGCCATTCTATTGCCAATGTTTGTCTATGGAGATTGCATGGCGGTGTGCTTGCTTTTTATACACCTGTTAGCAACGGGTGTGGCTGAAAGAGCCGAGTCCACCAATTTGAAGGGGTGTCCACATACTTTTCTCTTTACCTGTATAGTGTATCAAACACATGGTTTCCAAGTGTTTCATGTCAATCCATTCGCTCGTTTCAGCAAATATTTTTTGACCCGTCCTCCCCTCAGCAGCCTCCACTGCAGTCTGAATATCTAATATCAGCCTAATGTACCAATCTGATACCTGTCACACCTGTTGCTTTTTCGCAGTGCAACCCTTCCCCAGGCTAAAGGGAACTGTTTCATGGTTCAGGAGGTAAAGCAAAGGAAATCTCTTGAGGCTGAGGATATTTCCGAACAACAGAAACCTTGAGGCGGCACCCATCAGAGAGGTACTCACTGTTCCTTCTGTGGGATTTCATCAAGGCTGCTCTGTCCTGCAGCAGAAACACAGTCTGCTATAGGACTGTTGAACTCATATCTAACTCTCTTTATGGTGGTTCTTTGATGACCATTGTGGCTGATTGAGATTCACAGAGCCCCTTCCTGCTTTCAAACAAACCATCAGATCTGGTTTAGCAGTTGATAAATATCTAAATGATTGATTGTCCAGGGCTTATAGGAGTCCCTTGTGGAAGACCAGGATACTCTGTGTCTGTGAGCAGGAATTACCCATCCTTCTCATCCACCACATCCCTCTTTCCATTTTCCATTTCAAACTACATTTTTCAAACACGTCTGCCGAGACCTTTGTATTTCAAAATCCCTTTTTTCAAACGCTTCGGCTGCGTTTCATCCCTGCAGCTCTATCCTGAGGTGACGGAGAGATGGGGTGAGGAGGGCTGAGGAGGGGTGAGGAAGGGGGAGCTGCTAGGACCACAGCAGACACACATAGAGCCTCGGACCCAGTGGACCCCTGTGTGGACCTGCATGCTTAAACATTCCCTCTCTTAGCATGGGACCAGACCCAACATCAGAGCTGCACTCACTCAGGTCCCATATCCCTCTACTCAGCTGTGATTCATCCCTAAACGTGTGTGTGTGTGAGAGAGAGAGAGAGAGAGAGGGTTAGGCTGGGCCGGGTGATGATTAATTCAGAGGCTGGCAGGAGAGACAGGGAACCCTACAACCTGATATCATCACTCCTTGAACAGGAAACACACATACAAACACTCAGCCACCATGCGCCTCCTTCCCCGTGCATCACGCATCATCTCACGTGTAACCTTCTGTCTCTCATAGCTTTATACTTCTCTGGCTCTATACCCCTGGCACTCCGAACAAACATAATACTACAATATCCTCTTGCAGCCATGAACCCTACGATGTGCGCCTCATGGCCTGTGTGTGTGTGTGTGTGTGTGTGTGTGTTAGTGGTTTCACATGAGAGAGATTGTGTGTGCGTGAGAGTGAGACAGTTTGTGTGTGTGTGCGTGTGCGTGTGTGTTTTTGAAGCATCCGATGAAAAAGACTAAAACATATATATATTTTTTTAAATGTCATGCCTAGGGACACGTCTTATTTTTTATCCAAATGACAGAGTGACTGGCCTGTCTAAATGATTCATGCACACTGGGAAGAGAGTCAATGGGAAAGACAGATACACAGAGACACAGAGAGGGAAGGGGATAATGATTTTAATACTATAAAAAGCAAATAGGCATCTGAGCTCATATGGTACTGGAGGTAATATCTAAGCGAGGTGATATGCGTGTTTGCTTAGATATTCAAGACCAGCCTGGAACATTTGTTCCGTGTCTATTGTGTTATTTTAATCTACTTCTGCTAATAATCCATAATTCATACTCATGTGACACCTTGGAAATCACAGGCTACTTCTAATGAATTATGCATACCTGAACTGGAGGTTGGAGAGGAAAAGCCTGTCCTCGTGTTACACATACCGATGTCAGGTTAGGTGCACACACACACACGCACTCCTCACATGGAACAAACATCCTGAAACAACACTGTAACATTCTCTTAGTGATGAGCTGCAATATCAACAATGTTTTCTTCTCCTTCGAGTCACTCGGACCAAACTCCTGACTTCCCAGTAAACACATTTGGCCTCAGCATTCACAGTCATGTTTGATGTAATGGATCCAGTCAGCCAGACCAGATCTGTGTCTGCGGGGATTGACTCAGCACATCCAGAACATCCACTCCAGTACATCCAATCCAGCACATCCACTCCAGCACATCCACTCCAGCACATCCACTTTAGCACATCCACTCTAGCACATCCACTCTAGCACATCCACTCAAGCACATCCACTCAAGCACATCACATCCACTCCAGCACATCCACTCCAGCACAACCACTCCAGCACATGCAGCACACAGCACAAATCTGACATTCTCAGCTGTCACTTTGCTTTAGCTAAAATAGAGCCTGGTGAATATTATTGCACCTTAATGTTGTTTCTAACATTCCTTCCTCTGCTTTTCATGATCATCACCATTACCCTTTGCAGGATTGTAGAGCAGCACCAATTCCTGACTGTTAGTTGCATATTGATATTTAACAAGGCATGGCCTTTAGTGTTGTGGGAGGCTTTCAAGCACTAACACACTACATTTGACAAGTAAAGTTGACCTTTCTGTAGGAATCTGTAAATGGTTGAAAGAAAATCCCCCGAATACTCCTAACAGGCTGATTAGCCACCATAAAGCAGGGGGTGTTTTAATTGGCCCCATTAGTACCGGGGGCCGACCTCCAATTGGTCAGATTAATCCAGAGGCTAAATCAGAGCTCTTCATGTAGCAGAGGAATCTATAATTGGTTGTAATAAACCGGGGGCGGGCATTGTGACGTCTGGTTGGGTCTGGTGCCTTCTTCTACTTCCTTTGCCAGTATGATCGTCAGACCCCATCCACTCATACCGTTGGTCACACTCGTTCTACTGATCACCCTACGAATCCGTCATGTTATACCACCCAATAATGTGCGCATGCACGCACACACACACGCGCACACACATAGTTTTAGTGTGCATGCTGGTTCCACTAATGGGCTTCACAGCAATGTAATTCCATAAACACAAATGCTGTATTATGTGGAGGAGCATGTCTCTACAAATGTGTTCTCAGTGAAGCGAGATACCAGAAGAGATATTAATAATCACTGACTTTCTAAAAGCTCTAGTCGTTCTCCATGCCCCTCTTCCTCTGTCTTTTAACCCCCCACATAAAACAGCCTACTGCTGCTCACCCACAGCCTCCACCCATCCCCTCTAAACACAAACAGAGCCTTTGAAATACATCAGACAACCAACTCTTCCTCCAGAACAATATGGCCGCAGGCCCTCCGTAATGATGCCAAATGAACTGTGGGCATGGTTGTAGGATGTGCACTCTGATTTGCATGTGAATCTCCTTCTGTCTGTCTGTGTTAGTTGTTTACGAGGCTTTACATAAAGCTACATCCATTATGGAGCACTGAGCAGGTGAACGCTGCTTTGTTGATGCCAAGAATATAGTTGCTATTGAATTAACTGACTGTGTGACAGAGCGAGAAGGAGAGTGAGAAAGATGATTACACGGTATGAGTAAGTATGTTTACATACAGTATGTGTTCAGTATGTATTTCTCTCAGTATGTAGTGTAGTGGATGTGAGTGCCTCTATGATAAAGAGGAGGGAGCCTGACCCGCCAAACCGCGCTTCTTTACACCCGCCCCGCTTAACCTGGAAGCCAGCCAGAAACACCGCAGGCCCCAACACGCCACAATGAGTCTCTAGAGCTCGATGAGCCAAGTAAAGCCCCCTCAGTCAAACCCTCCCCTAACCCAGATGACGCTTGGCCAATTGTGCACGGCCCTACCCGGTCACGACCGGTTGTGACAAAGCCTGGGATCAAACCCGGGTCTGTAGTGATGCCTCAAGGGCTGCGATGGATGCAGCGCCTTAGACCGCTGCTTAATTAATCCAAAAGCTTACCTTGACTCAGAAGAGTTCCAGTGTTGAATAGCTATGGCCAGCTAGCTAACATAGCATCCCTCTCTGTTTGAGCCAGGTGTTTGAGTAGGCTGTGTAGGCTAAACTAGCTAGCTGCATTCGCTAGCTAAGTACTGAAAGTGAAAGAAAATACAACTTAACCTCTCTCTCCTCCATTTTTTAAGAAATTAATTTGTTCAAAACTGTTCACTATTGTCTTTCTCTCTCTTTGAGTCAACTACTCACCACATTGTACGCACTGCAGTGCTAGCTAGCTGAAGCTTATGCTTTCAGTACTAGATTAATTATCTGATCCTTTGATTGGGTGGACAACATGTCAGTTCATGCTGCAAGAGCTCTGATAGGTTGGGGGACGTCCTCCGGAAGTTGTCATAATTACTGTGTAAGCCTATGGAAGGGGGTGAGAACCATGAGCCTCTTAGGTTTGTATTGAAGTTAATGTATCCAGAGGAGGATGGAAACTAGCTGTCCCATGGTGCTACACCAGAGAGTGCTGTTGACCATCAGTGTATTTTCATCTATAACTTGGTGACGTGAATATATTTAGTATAGTTTCATATAAAAATGATAACTTTTTAAATGTTTTTCTATTACATTTTTTTCCTGAAAAATTCACCTCTTCCTCCTCTGAAGAGACTCCACTGTTACTCACTGGACAAGCAGACCGAGGGCATGGCAATGATGGCGACTCTGTGTGTGTGTGTGTGTGTGTGTGTGTGTGTGTGTGTGTGTGTGTGTGTGTGTGGTGGACAGGTGGTCTCACCAACAGCACACATACATAAACATTCTGTTGTCAGAGGAGCCCGGTTTGATGTTGATGATCATGTGTTTTCTTGTCTGCTGAATAAGACAGATATTGTTGTTGTGTGAGACCAGAGGGAGGGGCTGGTACTGGAGGTGGGCTGCTCATTCCATTGTTACATGGAGCAGCCTTATCTGACAAGCTCCTTAAGTAGCAGCCCCTCATATCACACTTGGACAGCCTGAAATACAGATGCAGGTTGGGGGCGTTGATATTTGGCCGTCTCTGCCACGTACATAGACTTACATAAACATTCAGATTGCAGGCCTGTCTAAGAGAAGAGCAAAACAAGTGTCTAGGTACTGCTCTGTTTCAACTGTTATGGGCAGCCTAGCTGTGTGGAAGAGAAGGTACTGCTCTGTTTCAGCCGTTATGGGCAGCCTAGCTGTGTGGAGGAGAAGGTACTGCTCTGTTTCAGCCGTTATGGGCAGCCTAGCTGTGTGGAGGAGAAGGTATGCTCTGTTTCAGCCGTTATGGGCAGCCTAGCTGTGTGGAGGAGGGGGTACTGCTCTGTTTCAGAAATTATGGGCTGCATAGCTGTGTGGATGACAAGGTACTGCTCTGTTTCAGCCGTGATGGGCAGCCTAGCTGTGTGGAGGGGAAAGTCCTTTAAACCTTTAAAAAATTTGAATAATTTATGATGTCATGTGATTCGTGGATTCAAATAAAGTATTTAAAATGTGTGTGTGGGCAGGTGGGCGCATGTCCGGCTGCAAGCGAATGTGCATACATAGGTGTGTGTATTTATGTGTGTGTGTGTGTGTTACTGGGTTATTGAGTTGGCATCAGGCACTGTGTAATGCGTCTGTCACCACCAGTAGAACTAGAGGACAAGTATTGCCATCCACCTCCCTCGCTTGCTCTCTCCTCCTTCTCTCACCTGTCTATTGTTGTGTGGAGAAGCACTGCAAAGAAATGAACACTTTCACTTCAAGCAATGTATTCTCTCTTTTTTTTATCCGTCTCTGCTTTAAGTTCATTCCTGCTCTCTCACTCAGCACTGTGAGACATCTGAGGCATTTTCTCTGCCCAACGGTAAATACTCTAGTGTGAGATAAGGAGAGCAAAGAAGTGAAGCAGAGAGAAAATGTCATTTCTTTCTTTTCCAATATTGTCTCTCTCTCTTTGTTTCTCTTTCCTGACTTGTTTAACTATCTGTGTAACGGCGAAACAACTCTGGCTGTAGTAGAAACGTATTGAAGCATTTTAGGTCACCGTTTTCTCACTGCTTCCCCTGACCAGCAGCCACTGTGCTAAATCCTCTGGGGGTGTGGTACATTATACTGTAAGGCCAAGGCACCAACATTCCATGGAAGTAGGTACAATGATTTAGAGACCATGAATGATCAATATGTACAGAACATGATTGTAGGGTTAAGCAAAGCAGGTTGAGCAGAGCAGTGGGAATACGGTTGTTCCAAGGGGCTGAGGGAGACGGACAGAGAAACAGATAAAGACAGACAGACACAGGAACAGACAGATCTACCAAGACAGGCAAATAGACAGATGCATGTACTATTATATACAAAAACACATTCAGACATTAAGACACAGGGCAGAACTCAACGTGTGTCTGTTCCTGTCTCTCTGCCTTGGGCTGCTTTGGAGGTCAACGGACTTCATGCCAATCATACCCATGGTTGGACTTCATGCCAATCATCCCCATGGTCACTATCCTATCCTGTGCATATATTCATGTTGATGGTTTATCTCACCAAACGTACATTTAAAAACCCTTGAGTAATTGAAAGGCAGATAAAGTCCCAAGCCATAAGACTGCTAAATAGCTAACAAAATGGCTACATGGACTATCTGCATTGACTCTTTTACTTTTGCACTGACCCTATGCACACTGACAGGACTCTACATCCTCACTCGCACTGACACTCCAACACACACTCACACACTTCATTTGCTTACAATCACATAACACACATACATATTCATACTGACTCTAAACACACACTCACATACAATCCTCATATACATGTATACACTAATATACACTGCTGCTACTCTGTTCATCATATATCCTGATGCCTAATCACTTTACCCATATACATACTGTGCATTTGGAAAGCATTCAGACCCCTTGACTTCATCCACATTTTGTTACGTTACAGCCTTATTCTAAAATTGATTGAGTCGTTTTTTTCCCCTCATCAATCTACACATAATACCACATAATGACATCACAATACCCCATAATGACATCACAATACCCCATAATTGTGCTTTGAATGAATGTTTGAAAGGCTGGTCATGGCTCACATCAACACCATCATCCCAGACACCTTGGACCCACTCCAAGTTGCATACCGCCCCAACAGATCCACAGGTGGCGCAATCTCAATTGCACTTCACACTGCCCTCTCCCACCTGGACAAGAGGGGAAATAACTATGTGAGAATGCTGTTCATAGACTACAGCTCCACCATCGAGAGCATCTTGACCGGCTGCATCACCGCTTGATATAGCAAGCACCACCTTCAACCACAAAGCAATGTAGATAGTGGTGCAGACAGCCCAGTACATCACTGGGGCCGAGCTCCTTGCCATCCAGGACCTCTATATCAGGTGGTGAATTGCCAAACACTCCAGCCACCCAACCCATAGACTGTTCACTCTGCTACCGTCCAACAAACGGTACCGGAGCATCGACTCTTGGATCAAAAGGCTCAGAGACATCTTCTACCCCCAAGCCATAAGACTGCTAAATAACCAAGAGACTGCTAAATAGTTCATTCATGTTTACCTGGACTATCTGCACTGACCCTATGCACACTAACAAGACTATATACACAGAGTGTACAAAACATTAAGAACACTTGCTCTTGACATGATATAGACTGACCAGTTGAATACAGGTGAAAGCTATGATCCCTTGTTGATGTGACTTGTTAAATGCACTTCAATCAGTGTAGATGAAGGGGAGGAGACGGGTTAAAGAATAGTTGTTAAGCCTTGAGACAATTGAGACATGGATTGTATATGTGTGGCATTCAGAGGGTGAATGGGCAAGACAATATTGAAATATTTAACCGCCTTTGAACGGAGTATGGTAGTAGGTGCCAGGCGCACCGGTTTGAGTGTGTCAAGAACTGCAACGCTGCTGGGTTTTTCACGCTGAACAGTTTCCCATGTATCAAGAACCACCCAAAGAACATGCAGACAACTTGACACAACTTTTGGAAGCATTGAAGTCAACATGAGCCAGTATTCATGTGGAACACTTTCAACACCTTGTAGAGGCCATCCCCCAACGAACTGAGGTTGTTCTGAGGGCAACTCAATATTACAAATGTGTTCTTAATGTTTTATACACTCAGTGTATACACACTATATAAACACTCACACTGCATTGACACTCTCACACATTCACATACACTACATACGCACACAAGCATACCGACAACACATACACACACACATGCATACTGACACAACACCAACACACACATACACACACACTTTTACACTCATCATACGCTGCTGCTAATCTGTTCCTTATTTTATTCTTATTATTATCTATCCTGATGCCTAGTCACTTTACCTTGATTTTATGTACAGTCGTGGCCAAAAAGTTTGAGAATGACACAAATATTAATTTTCACAAAGTCTGCTGCCTCAGTTTGTATGGTGGCAATTTGCATATACTCCAGAATGTTATGAAGAGTGATCAGATGAATTGCAATTAATTGCAAAGTTCCTCTTTGCCATGCAAATGAACTGAATCCCCAAAAAACATTTCCAGTGCATTTCTGCCCTGCCACAAAAGGACAAGCTGACATCATGTCAGTGATTCTCTTGTTAACACAAGTGTGAATGCTGACTAGGACAGGGCTGGAGATCACTCTGTCATGCTGATTGAGTTTGAATAACAGACTGGAAGCTTCAAAAGGAGGGTGGTGCTTGGAATCATTGTTCTTCCTCTGTCAACCATGGTTACCTGCAAGGAAACACGTGCCGTCATCATCATCATCATCAAAAAGGGCTTAACATATATTGTTGCCAGTAAGATTGCACCTAAATCAACTATTTATCGGATCATCAAAAACTCAAGGAGAGCGGTTCAATTGTTGTGAAGAAGGCTTCAGGGCGCCCAAGAAAGTCCAGCAAGCGCCAGGACTGTCTCCTAAAGTTGATTCAGCTGCGGGATCGGGGCACCACCAGTACAGAGTTTGCTCAGGAATGGCAGCAGGCAGGTGTGAGCGCATCTGCACGCACAGTGAGGCGAAGACTTTTGGAGGATGGCCTGGTGTCAAGAAGGGCAGCAAAGAAGCCACTTCTCTCCAGGAAAAACATCAGGGACAGACTGATATTCTGCAAAAGGTACAGGGAATGGACTGCTGAGGACTGGGGTAAAGTCATTTTCTCTGATGAATCCCATTTCTGATTGTTTGGGGCATCCGGAAAAAACCTTGTCTGGAGAAGGTGAACACTACCATCAGTCCTGTGTCATGCCAACAGTAAAGCATCCTGAGACCATTCATGTGTGGGGTTGCTTCTCAGCCAAGGGAGTGGGATCACTCACAATTTGCCTAAGAACACAGCCATGAATAAAGAATGGTACCATTACATCCTCCAAGAGCAACTTCTCCCAACCATCCAGGAACAGTTTGGTGATGAACAATGCCTTTTTCAGCATGATGGAGCACCCTGCCATAAGGCAAAACTGATAACTAAGTGGGGAACAAAACATCAATATTTTGGGTCCATGGCCAGGAAACTCCCCAGACCTTAATCCCATTGGGAACTTGTGGTCAATCCTCAAGAGGCAAACAAAAGCCCACAAATTCTGACAAACTCCAAGGTTTGATTATGCAAGAATTGGCTGCCATCAGTCAAGATGTGGCCCAGAAGTTAATTGACAGCATGCCAGGGCAGATTGCAGAGGTCTTGAAAAAGAAGGGTCAACACTGCAAATATTGACTCTTTGCATCAACTAGATGTAACTGTCAATAAAAGCCTTTGACACTTATGAAATGCTTGTAATTACACTTCAGAATTCCATAGTCAAATCTGACAAAAATATCTAAAGACACTGAAATTCATATTTGTGACATTCTCAAAACTTTTGGCTATGACTGTACATACCTACCTTAAATACCTCAGACCCCTCCACATTGATCTGGTACTGGTACTCCCTGTATATCAAATCCAATAAAATGTTATGGGTCACATACACATGTTTAGCAGATGTTATCACGTGCTTCTACACCTGCATTGCTTGCTGTTTGGGTTTTTAGGCTGGGTTTCTGTACAGCACTTTGAGATATCAGCTGATGTACGAAGGGCTATATAAATACATTTGATTTGATTTGATCAAAATGCTTGTGTGTAGCTCCATTCACGTGTATTTTAATCCTCTTGTTGCTCTATTTTTCATTTTATTACACGTTTAACTCTGCATCATTGGAAAGGGCCGTAAGCAAGCATTTCTTGGTTAAGTTGACACCCGTTGTACTCGGTGCATGTGACAAATCAAATTTGATTTGATTTGACAGACACGGCTGGTTGCCATGGTTACAGCGCTTTTGTCTATACCGTTGCCGGGTGAGGTGACCAGTCGTCATAGAATCCAGGTGGCTGCGCGCTATAAATCTCGCCGTTGCTTTCTCCGTCTGTCTCTCTCTCTGTCTCACATGGGGCTGCTGAGGGGAGGACGGCTCACAGTAATGGCTGGAACGGAGCGAATGGAATGGCAGCAAACCCATGGAAACCAGGTGTTTGTGTTTGATACCATTCCACCTATTCCGCTCTAGCCATTACCACAAGCCCTTCCTCCCAGATGTAGGTGCCACTAACCTCCTGTGCTATGTCCGTCATTCTCTACTTACCTCCCTCACTGTGCCTGCCCATCTCTCTCTGTTTTCGTGACTTATGCCAGAAGAAGCCTATGTTTAAAGCTCTGAGTAAAGCTGGATGCTCGTACACACAATTGTCTGTCAATGATTTAGACAAGTATCATCTTATATGGCAATAGTTGTGTGAATCCAGGGTTACATTGCGTGGGCTTTTGTAGGGCAACAAGTGACAGTAGCAGTACCAAGAACAGACAGCAGGGGGATGTAAAGAACTGCAAAGAAGGGCCATCACAACAAAACCACACTCATGCACACACACACACACCAAATGCACACACACGGTCACAGACGCACAAATCCACTCCCTAAACACAACACACAGTAGTCACATGCATGCTCACACATACCCACTCGAAGGCACTCAGAGGCACACACAAACAGACTCAGGCGCATTAACGCAGGCTCTGGGTGGCTGCCCTGAGTACGAGTGCAAATATGGAGGGATGGCCGCCCTTCAGTTGACACAGTTTAGTGGTGCGTTGAGCTCAGTTGCGTAAATTTGGCAAATTCTGCTGATGTGCCGTGGGGAGAGAGTGAGCACCACATTCCAGCTGACTGAACTGGGTTAGGACAGAATGTAGGACAAACTCCCAAACCATTTCTGTCACACACACACATTTACGCACACACACACAAACACACAAGCACGCACGCACAAGAAGCGCAGACACAATCCCAAACCACTGTTGTGGTACAGAGGCAGGCAAAACAAATGTGAAACAGATGCATAACTACACGGACAGATATGTCATTTGTATACATATTTTCCCACAAAGAAAACACATACTGAGATCTGTATAGGGAGGAAAGAACAGACATCTTTTAATAGAACCAGTGACTCAGAGAAAGATGCACAGAGAGACAGGGCTCTGTCATTGAAAGTGACACATCAACACACAGCCAGACACTCAGAGCCAATCACACACATATGCGAAAACACTTACATGCGCACGCACACACACACACACACAAATATTCACGCACAGCTTGAGCATGTGTTTGGGGGAAAAAAATCTGTGCAAATTGAAAATACATGACATACAACTTTGAAGAGATTAGAGGAAAGGAGGAACACGTGTCAATCTGATGAGTGTAATTGCTGCTCAGTCTGAAGCTGCGGCTCACACAGCAGAGACAGAGCAGATGAGGGCTAATGAGATCACAGGTCAGCCTTAATAAATCAGTTGTATTAAAAGCAGAGTAAATAGATGAGCAGAGATTGTCTCATTTACTTATTACCTCTTAGGCTGGAGGAGAGAGAGAGAGAGAGAGAGAGAGAGAGAAGGCTGTGCAGACAGGAGAGAGGAAGAGCGAAAGAGAGAAAGGGAGGGATAGGGAGGAGTGAGATGGAGTGAGACATCCAGGCTGATATGAGAGAACCTGTCGAGTATTGGGCCAGGCGTTGTGAGGCTCTGTGTGTCTGTGCTGTGGGGAGCTGCTGACCTTTGAGAGCAGATTTGATTGGAGGCTGGATGTGCTTGGCATAGAGTGGGCCAAACAGACACACCAGGGACAGACATGCCAAAGGGGCACATCAGAGACAGACATACAGACGGGACACCACCGACCTGTATGGGTGTGTGTGTGTGTGTGTGGGGTGGGGGGTGTTCATATCCTGCAGTCCTGGTTTACACACAGCTCTGTCAGGGTGACATTACTTTTTAGCTGTGTGAGACACACTGCTCTTCATCAATGTAATAATGCAGTCATTACCAACATATTCTCTGGGATCTGGTGCATTGCCACCATGGTCCATAGGAGGGGTGCTGGGGTTGAACAGAGGGTACCAGAGGGGCCGGGAGCGGAGAGAGGTCTGGGGCCCCACAACATAGCTTGTCACTGGTCACAGCATTCTATTTACATTCACCATGTGGTACACACACAGAAACACACACACACTTGATACAGCTCAGTGCCCCTTTGGTCAGATTCCACTGTGTTTTTGCTCTTCAGTTGACAGGTTTTGCTGTGTGGAGAAAAAACAACCCGCCCCCCCACTCTCCCCCATCTGTCTCCATCCTCCCTCACACACACCCATTCCAACGACAGGGTCTAAGGCCACGGCTATCTAAACAGGGCGGATGGGATTGGAAGTCTATTCATATCGCAAAACATTGGCCTTTTGTCTTGAAGGATGGAGAGGGAGAGAGTTATGGAGGGAGAGAGAGCGAAAAGAGATGGTGAGTTAATTACAAGGCTATGCTACATGATATGTTTATAAAAAGTTTTGCCTATGAAAGTGTAATCTGGTTGAACTGAGTTGGTTTAGATAATACTGATCACACAAGGGGTTAGATATATTATATTGAATCATAGAACTCATGTGGTATTTAAAAGAGGATGAGACTAGACTATTATGGTATTTAATTTAGAACATTCCATTATTGTTCTTCTTTGATATCATGAATCCAAGCTGTTACTGATTGTGGGCCTAAACCAGGGGTGTCAAACTCATTCCACGGAGGCCCTAGTGTCTGTCAATTAAGCCCTAGACAACCAGGTGAGGGGAGTTCCTTGCTAATTAGTGACCCTAATTAATCAATCAAGTACAAGGGAGGAGCGTAAACCCCCAGACACTTCGCTCCGTGGAATGAGTTTGACTCGTGGCCTAAATGAAAGACCCCGTCTGTCATAGAGGATGTTAATCTCAATGTGTGTGTTTAATTAAGCGAACACGTGAGTGTGTGCGCACGCACGTCTGTGTGTCATGTCTCTTAGGGGGGCTGTTGATCTGTGTGTGACCTATGTGTCTCTGGGGGCATGTTGACCTAGAAACCAGAGTAGGAATAACCTCGACAAGATCACAAATCTCCTTCTATCATTCTCCTTCTGTTTGTGTGAGTCAGTAATGCACTGACCGTCCTTTGACTGTGTGTCTGTGGATAGAAAGAAAGGGGGGGTGCATATGTGGGTTGCTGTGGAACCTACCGCCTGTCAGTGTTTTGCATACGACACTGACCTCTGACATTCACTCGACCAATCCACGGCAACCTTTAGTAATACAGGTCACGGCACCAATTTAACGTAGGTGGCTTCCTCCATCAGGGCATGACCCCCACTGCTTCCATACACGTCAACGGGTCCCGAGTCCCACTACCAATGCATGCAATTCCCCAAACAAGCTGAAGACCAGGGCCCTTCACCAAGTATCTAATCACCATGTGTTCTATACTTGTACATACAGGGTTGACATGCAGGTATCATCCGCCAACAGCTACATGCATTGTTTTATATCCGTGTGTAGCCTCTCATATTGTCCTCTGAGCAGGAGTGTATGTAATGTGTGTCAGTGGACTACCCAGGCAGAGCAGCAGATGGAGGATATGGTCAACCAGCCTAAATCTGTGTAATTACCTCGACAATTCCCTTCGGTATTTCCGTCCGTCCTAAACCTCACTGACCTATCCTGTGTCTGCTAAACCTCACTGACCTATCCCGTGTCTGCTAAACCTCACTGACCTATCCTGTGTCTGGCACCGGTACTAACCGTGCCCCTCCTCCCACCTCAGCATACTGAAACCACCTCCCCCACAGCCACTATCTATGCCAGCCAGACAAACTCCTCCACATGGTCATGTCATTAGCTGGTCATTAGAGCCTGGCAGTTTAGACCAGCTCTCCTTCTCACATTGTAACAGAGATAACAATGACGTGGCTGCATCAATCTTACTTTCTCTACATACTTGAAAACGTTCTCTGTGATAAGAGAACCAAATCTAATGAGAACCAAAATAGAATAATTAACTCCTGCTGAGTAAACAAACATCTGTTCTTATCAGCAGCTTCTTGACTGAAGATGCATGACATGTTCAGTGTTAGGAGTTATGTCTCAGACTGGTGTGCTGTTGTTGAGATGCTATGTTCTCTGGTTAATTCTGCCAGATGCCCATCCGCAAAGCCCCTGTGCTGCTGCTTGTGGAAGACAGACAGCAGGGACTGGGAGTTTGATTTATTTGATATAACTAGGCAAGTCAGTTAAGAACAAACTCTTATTTACAATGACTGCCTACCCATTGCCAATTGTGCACCGCCCTACGGGACTCCCAATCACGGCCGGTTGTGATACAGCCTGGAATCGAACCAGGGTCTGTAGTGACACCTCTAGCACTGAGATGCAGTGCCTTAGACCGTTGTGCCACTCGGGAGTGGTGCAGCTACATTGTTTCAGGACATCCTAGTTTTGGTTAGCACTGGCTGTTACCCATCAACATGCTCACTTGATTTGCTGCCAGCTTTGTCATTTTGATTTGAACTTGGGGGTCCTCATGCCAGGGATTTCCTCTGAGGTTCCCCTCCATTCTGTAGAATAATACACTCTCCAAGGTAGTAGCCCTTGATTGATTTTGACAATATAAAAACAATGCAACCGCAAGTGTGGATACAAGCCTTTAGAAATGTGTCAACAAATAGTGTTAAATGCATTTCCGTTCCTGTCCAAATTCAAACGTGTTACATTTACAGCTAACCCACATTAAAAATAATATGTCTAAATACTCAAATATTCACTGCGTTTTTGCATGCATGACTAGTATACGGTCATTCTGCAGACATGACCATACTATAGTGATCAATAGTGCTTTGTTAATGACTAGTATACTGCAGTATTTACTATAACGTTTAAGACATGACTAGTAACACCTGCTGACTAGGTTAGATAAGAATGGCACAACTACCAGACTATGCCAGTTACTGTTGAATGAGGGGAACACCTCAACCAGAACATAAGACACAGGTTCACAATGGCAGCAGTTTTAAGGGCACCCAACCAATTGGGCCATTTTGTTTTTTTTCACGTTATTTGTAACTTATTTTGTATATAAGATACGGTGGCAGAAATGGCAAAAAAGAGCTTCTGGATATCAGGACAGCGATCACTCACCTCGGATTAGACAAATATTTTTTCTTCAACAAGCAGGACGCACAGGACATTCTCCGAACACCCGACAAGGCCAACATCCCAGTTATTGGCAAGAGGAAGAGACGCCGGTACAGAGGACACAGAGCGGGGTGCCTCGTAAGGATCTGCAGAAGGCGAGTAGGAAAGCTGCCATTACTGTCAATATTACTCGCCAACGTGCAATCACTGGACAATAAATTAGACGAGGTACGATCACGAATATCCTACCAACTGGACATCAAAAACTGTAACAGCTTATGTTTCATGGAATCGTGGCTGAATGATGACATGGATATTCAGGTTGCGGGATAAACGCTGCAAAGACGAGGGGGAGGTCTGTGCATATTTGTAATCAACAGCTGGTGCACGAAATGTAAGGAAGTCTCTACGTTTTGATCGCCTGAAGAAGAGTGTCTAATGATAAACTGCAGACCACACTATTTGCCAAGAGAGTTTTCATCTAGTACATTTGGTGGCTGTTTATTTACCACCACAGGCGGATGCTGGCACTAAGACCGGACTCAGTCAGCTGTATAAGGAAATAAGCAAACAGGAAACCGCTCACCCAGAGGCGGCGCTCCTAGTGGCCGGAGACTTTAATGCATGGAAACAAATCAGTTCTACCTCATTTCTATCAACATGTTGAATGTGCAACCAGAGGGAAATAAATTCTAGATCACCTGTACACCACACACAGAGAAGTGTACAAAACTCTCCCTCGCCCACTATTTGGTAAATCTGACCACAATTCTATCCTCCTGATTCCTGCTTACAAGCAAAAATTAAAGCTGGAAGCACCAGTGAGTGACTAAAAAAGTGGTCAGATGAAGCAGATGCTAAACTACAGGACTGTTTTGCTATCACAGACTGGAACATGTTCCGGGATTCTTCCGATGACATCAGTCACTGGCTTTATCAATAAGTACATCGAGGACGTTGTCCCCACAGTGACCGTACATACATACCCCAACCAGAAGCCATGGATTACAGGCAACATGCGCACTGAGCTTAAGGGTAGAGCTGCCGCTTTTAAGAAATCCTGCTATGTCCTCCGACGAACCATCAAACAGGCAAAGCGTCAATACAGGGCTAAGATTGAATCGTACTACACCGGCTCCGATGCTCGTCTTATGTGGCAGGGCTTGCAAACTGTTACATACTACAAAGGGAAGCACAGCCGCGAGCTACCCAGTGACACGAGCCTAACAGATGAGCTAAATCACGTATTGATTGAGTCTGTAATACCAACATGTTTCAAGCAGACCACCATAGTCCCTGTGCCCAAGAACACTAAGATAACCTGCCTAAATGACTACAGACCCGTAGCACTCACGTCCATAGCCATGAAGTGCTTTGAAAGGCTGGTCATAGCTCACATCAACACCATTATGCCAGATACCCTAGACCCATTCCAATTTGCATACCACCCAAACAGATCCACAGATGATGCAATCTCTATTGCACTCCACACTGCCCTTTCCCACCTGGACAATAAGAACACCTACGTGAGAATGCTATTCATTGACTACAGTTCATCGTTCAACACCATAGTACCCTCAAAGCTCAGGCACGACTCCAACACCATCATTAAGTTTGCAGATGACAACAGTGGTAGGCCTGATCACCGACAAGACAGCCTATAGGGAGGTCAGAGACCTGGCCGGGTGGTGCAGAATAACAACCTATTCCTCAACGTAACCAAGACTAAGGAGATGATTGTGGACTACAGGAAAAGGACTGAGCACGCCCCCATTCTCACCGATAGGCTGTAGTGGAGCAGGTTGAGAGCTTCAAGTTCCTTAGTGTCAACATCACCAACAAACTAGAATGGTCCAAATACACCAAGACAGTCGTGAAGAGGGCACGAAGAAGCCTATTCCCCCTCAGGAAACTAAAAAGATTTGGTATTGGTCCTCAGATCCTCAAAAGGTTCTACAGCTTCAACATCGAGAGCATCCTGACTGGTTGCATCATTGCCTGGTACGTCAACTGCTCGGCCTCTGACCACAAGCCACTAGAGGGTAGTGCGTATGGCCAAGTACATCACTGGGGCTAAACTACCTGTCATCCAGGACCTCTACACCAGGCCGTGTCAGAGGAAGGCCATAAATATAGTAAACGAACCCAGCCATAGACTGTTCTCTCCACTACCACATTGCAAGCTGTACCGGAGTGCCAAGTCTAGGACCAAAAGGCTTCTCAACAGTTTTTACCCCCAAGCCATAAGACTCCTGAACAGGTAATCAAGTGGCCCCCCAACCCCACCTTTCACGCTGCTGCTTCTCTGTTTATCATATGCAGTCACTTTAAACTAGACATTCAAGTACATACTACCTCAACTAACCGGTGCCCCCGCACAATCTGCATTGTTTCCTGCCACCCCCTCTTTTACGCGACACTCTGTTTAGCATATATGCAGTCACTTTAGCCATACCTACATACCATCTCAATCAGCCTCACTAACTGGTGCTTGTATATAGGCTCGCTGTTATTCGTCACTGTCTTTTTTTACGGTTGTTATTTCTATGCTAATTGTTCACCTAATACCTTTTTTTTTACTTAAAAATTGCACTGTTGGTTAGAGCCAGTAGGCATTTCACTGTAAGGTCTACACCTGTATTCTGCGCACGTTTCAAATAAACTTTGCGGCGCTCAGAACAGTTGACTCTAATCAACAAACAGTCAACACCTTAACCATTCTTTTTTATTTTACCTTTATTTAACTAGGCAAGTCAGTTAAGAACAAATTCTTAATTTCAATGACGGCCTAGGAACAGTGGGTTAACTGCCTGTTCAGGGGCAGAACGACAGATTTGTACCTTGTCAGCTCGGGGGTTTGAACTTGCAACCTTCCGGTTACTAGTCCAACGCTCTAACCACTAGGCTACCCTGCCGAAATAACTTTACAATTGTAATATCTAAATGTTACACAGGTTCGAGGACCATTAACAGGAAACAGTACAGAGACAGATGAACACGCAACGTTTAAACTTTCGATTAGCTTGTTTGACAGATCAGCCCACATTAAGAGTATACCAAAATGACTTCAATCTGTTGCATCCACGAGACAGCTTTCCGAAATACAATGTTTCATGGATTCAGCTGAAGTTCTCAAGATGACCAAAACAAATACTGTACTTCTGATGGTAGTAAAGACAGTCACCCATTTGAATACATTGGTTATTTTAGAAACACAATGTACTTTCCTTTTGGAGGGTGATGCCAAAAAAATGCCTGGATATCAAACCAGCAAAGCCTCCTCAAACAAAAGGACAATGCAGTGGCTTTACATGAAGAACATCTTGAATAGTATCACATTAATAAACGGATGGCTAAACGCAACACATTCAGAGCAATCGACCACACTCCAAACATTTCTTCAAAGCAGTCAAAATGGTTACACACAGAAATAAACCAAAAGCAAGGATGCCATACAACCTATTCACACGCAGGACCTTTGTAAATTTCCTGCATGTCCCCCCATGCCCAGGGAAACACCAACCAAAACTTGAGTTCGTAGCCTGTCAATTTTCTTCAGTTACAAGAGTCTAACTGTTTGAAGTTTAAGTGATGTCCACCTACTGTAGGACCCCAGCTAAAGAGCAGGCAGAGATGCAGTTCAGTTTAAGAGTCAGGTAATGGAGAAGGTACATGGCAGGGATTGACAGACACAACTCATCTTGAATTGAGACTTCATTGGCTTTGTATGGTTTGTCTAAAAGTAGAGAGGTGCAAACAATAAGTGACATGCATAATACAGCGGCTGTTATGGCAAAATATCTACGTCAACAGATTTTCAATAAGCATATTACTGGTTAAACTTAGGCATAAACAGCAGTTAACAATGAATGGCCAGAAAGGTGCTGCCTGCACCTTGCTATAGTACGCCAATTTATCCACTGCTATATAGTGATTGCCTGCCATCTTAACAAAAGTAGCAAGCATAGCCATACAGCAGGCCTACTTAGCGTAACAAAGGCAATGCACAAGTGCAACTAACATGTGCCCATTTACAGTACAAGCACCGAAGAGAACAGTGCAATACACTCAAAATGTTTAGACATTAGCATGTCACAGCTATTAGCAGCTGATATCAACTATAGAAAACAATGGTTTGGGAGTACTCATCTTTTATAAGATAAGACTTGTACTCATTAAGGACGCATGCTGTGTGTTTGACGTGCACAACTCCTCAGCTCTGTCGGTTTGAAGACCCGGATTGAAAGGAGACACCTTCAAACCTGTCCATCTAAAAACATTTCCATAGAGTTAAATAGAGGGCACAACTGCCGCAAGTGCCCTCCCACGTATCTATGTCACTAAGCATGGAATTCTGTACAAAGACTAATGGCCAACTGGCAGTTCCTTTCATGCATTACCAGAAACCAATAATACGTACCAAGATAGTGGCTTGCTCAACTCAGACATCACAGAGGCTCATTTCAAATACCTAGCATATTGATGACTGAGTAGAGCAAGCCACTATCTGGGTATGTATTGGTTGTCTGATTGATGATTCATACTGGTGAAGTCAAAAGGAACTGCCAGTTGGTTTTCAATCTCAACACAAAATTCAATGTGGATGCGGGGGAGGGCATTCTTGGCAGGTTTGTTACATTTCCCAGCAAGAAAACCAAAAATGTTGCTTAAACAGAGCAACAAAGAGCCACTGGCAACCAACACTAAACAGGTGTGGTTTTAGGAGGGGTTCTAAAAGACTCATGTGGGTGTTAACTGAAAGTTGACTAGCAACCAAAACTGGAACCAAAAAGATATCCACCATGAGCACCCAATAAATTTGCCCAAAACGAAGCAAAAAAATGAAAAACACACACCAAACCAAATGGAAAAAGGTGGAGCAAAACAAAAACAGGGAAGAAAAGCTAAAGGCTTGTTTGTCTTGAAATTAAGTTAAGCCTCACCAACTAAAGGTATTAACCCTCCACATCTCTAAAGACAACTGGAGCACAGGGCCAGTCACTCTTAAATAGCACCTGGGCCAGCACAGGTGAAACACCATCACACTAACGAGATGGCAACCAGCACATGTGTAACGCATACTGACCAACGAGGTGACACCAATCGGTGGGTCCTCCGGGCTGACGAGCCATACATGCTAAAGTCCAACCTCAAAACATAAATGGAAAAACGAAAACATGTAACACCTTCCCCCTAAGACAACAAATATATCCTATATTTTTTGATCACCACCAACAGAAAACAACTTCCATTGCACAACATAACCAACTTAAAGGCATTGTGTTCTCCAATGGCTGTCAACAATTAAATATAAGACAAAACGCACTTTACTTGAAAAAAAATATATAGTTGCCTAAAATGAGAATAAAAGAAGAGACCAGCACACTCTTCTTGATAGTATAACTGCTCTTTAATAAGAATTACGTATTGGCCTCAATGCCTTCATCAGCTCTGACGATGCACCTGCATAAAAGATAGCTCAGATTTGCGAGAGCCTTTTGAATTTTTATAGTTACCTAAAACTCAGTTTTGAGAAACGGGTAAAATAATGTATTTTTCTAAAACTCTCATCCTCCTGGAACTAGCGCAACCAAAACAATACTAATCTCCAACATGGCAAAACATGCAGTCAAAAAACAAATTGAGCAACGGCAACAACTTGCTAAATGCAAAAAAACGAATTGACTGCCCACCCTCGTAAGACAATCAGCAACCAAATTGTCCTTACCATGGACATGTATGATTTCAAGGGGAAACTCCTGCAATATCTATAGTAACTTTCCTCTCGTGAGTCCCCGAGTGGGGATTGAGGCATTGAGGAGTACACCACCTCAGTCATTGGCTTCATCAATAAGTTAATCGATGACGTCGTCCCCACAGTGACCGTACGTACATATCCCAACTAGAAGCCATGGATTACAGGCAACATCCGCAACGAGATAAATACTAGAGCTGCCGCTTTCAAGGAGCGGGACACTAATCCGGATGCTTATAAGAAATCCTGCTATGCCCTCAGACAAACCATCAAACAAGCAAAGAGTCAATACAGGATTATGGTTGAATCCTACTACACCGGCTCTGACACTCCATGTATGTGGCAGGGCTTGAAACTATTACGGTCTACAAAGGGAAACCCAGACACGAGCTGCCCAGTGACACGAGCCTACCAGACGAGGCAAGCAACACTGAATCATGCACGAGAGCACCATCTGTTCTGGATAACTGTGTGATAGCGCTCATGTAACCGATGTGAAATGGCTAGCTAGTTAGCGGTGGTGCATGCTAATAGCGTTTCAATCGGTGACGTCACTCGCTTTGAGACCGTGAAGTAGTGGTTCCCCTTGCTCTGCAAGGAGCGCGGCACTTGTGGAGCGATGGGTAACGATGCTTCGAGGGTGACTGTTGATGTGTGCAGATGGTCCCTGGTTCGAGCCCAGGTTGGGGCGAGGAGAGGGGCAGAAGGTATACTGTTACACCCAGTGGCAGGCCTGATCACCGACAAAGAAGAGACAGCCTATAGGGAGGAGGTCAGAGAACTGGCAGTGTGGTGCAAGGACAACAACCTCTCCCTCAATGTGATCAAGACAAAGGAGCTGTTCGTGGACTACAGGAAAAGGCAGGCCGAACAGGCCCCCATTAACATCAAAGGGGCTGTAGTGGAGCGGGTTGAGAGTTTCAAGTTCTTTAGTGTCCACATCACCAATAAACTATCATGGTCCAAACACACCAAGACAATCATGAAGCACGACATAACCTTTTCCCCCTCAGGAGACTAAAAAGATTTGGCACGGATCCCCAGATCCGCAAAAAGTTATACAGCTGCACCATCGAGAGCATCCTGACCGGTTGCATCACTGCCTGGTATGGTAACTGCTCAGCATCAGTCATAGACTGTTTTCTCTGCTACCGCACGGAATTTGTATTCGTGGTCCTGGGAACTGGACCTTTTTTAGGACACCATGATTTTTGTCTTACTGAGATTTACTGTCAGGGCCCAGGTCTGACAGAATATATGCAGAAGATCTAGGTGCTGCTGTAGGCCCTCATTGGTTGGGGACAGAAGCACCTGATCATCAGCAAACAGTTGACATTTGACTTCAGAATAAAGTAGAGTGGGGCCGGGTGCTGCAGACTGTTCTAGTGCCCTCGCCAATTCGTTGATATCAATGTTGAAGAGTGTGGGGCTTAAGCTGCATCCCTGTCTCACCCCACGGCCCTGTGGAAAGAAATGTGTGTTTTTTGCCAATTTTAACCACACACTTGTTGTTTCATGGATTTTATCATGTTGTATGTGTCCCCCCCACCCACCCAACACCACTTTCCATCGATTTGTATAGAAGGCCCTCGTGCCAAATTGAGTCGAACGCTTTTTCAAAAATCAACAAAGCATGAGAATACTTTACTTTGTTTGTCAATCAGGGTGTGCGGGGTGAATATGTGATCTGTCACACGGAAATTTGGTAAAAAGCAAATTTGACATTTGCTCAGTACATTGTTTTCATTGAGGAAATGTACAAGTCTGCTGTTAATGATAATGCAGAGGGGTTTCCCAAGGTTACTGTTGACGCATATCCCACAGTAGTTATTGGGTCAAATTTGTCTCCAATTTTCTGGATTGGGGTGATCAGTCCTTGGTTACAAATATTGGGGAATATGCCAGAGCTGAGGATGATGTTAAAGAGTTTAAGTATAACCAATTGGAATTTGTGGTCTGTATATTTTATAATTTAATTTAGGATACCATCAACCCCATAGGCCTTTTTTGGGTTGGAGGGTTTGTATTTTGTCTTCATTGTAATTGGAGAATCCAGTTGGTTCCAGTTGGTTCTGGTAGTCTTTAATAGTTCAAAATCAAATCAAATTTGTTTATATAGCCCTTCGTACATCTGCTGATATCTCAAACTGCTGAACAGAAACCCAGCCTAAAACCCCAAACAGCAAGCAATGCAGGTGTAGAAGCACAGTGGGTGGGAAAAACTCCATAGAATGGCCAAAACCTAGGAAGAAACCTAGAGAGGAACCAGGCTATGAGGGGTGGCCAGTCCTCTTCTGGCTGTGTCGGTTGGAGATTATAACAGAACATGGCCAAGATGTTCAAATGTTCATAAATGACCAGCATGGTCAAATAATAATAATTACAGTAGTTGTGGAGGGTGCAACAAGTCAGCACCTCAGGAGTAAATGTCAGTTGGCTTTTCAAAGCTGATCATTAAGAGTATCTCTACCACTCCTGCTGTCTCTAGAGATTTGAAAACAGCAGGTCTGGGACAGGTAGCACATCCGGTGAACAGGTCAGGATTCCATAGCCGCAGGCAGAACAGTTGAAACTGGAGCAGCAGCACGGCCAGGTGGACTGGGGACAGCAAGGAGTCATCATGCCAGGTAGTCCTGAGGCATGGTCCTAGGGCTCAGGTCCTCCGAGAGAAAGAAAGAAAGAGAGAAAGAGAGAATTAGAGAGAGCATACTTAAATTCACACAGGACACCGGATAAGACAGGAGAAGTACTCCAGATATAACAAACTGACCCTAGCCCCCCGACACATAAACTACTGCAGCATAAATACTGGAAGCTGAGGCAGGAGTGGTCAGGAGACACTGTGGCCCCAACCGATGATATCCCCGGACAGGGCCAAACAGGAAGGATATAACCCCATCCACTTTGCCAAAGCACAGCCCCCACACCACTAGAGGGATATCATCAACCACCAACTTACCATCCTAAGACAAGGCCGAGTATAGCCCACAAAGATCTCCGCCACGGCACAACCCAAGGGGGGGGGGGCGCCAACCCAGACAGGAAGATCACATCAGTGACTCAACCCACTCAAGTGACGCATCCCTCCTAGGGACGGCATGAAAGAGCACCAGTAAGCCAGTGACTCAGCACCTGTAATAGGGTTAGAGGCAGAGAATCCCAGTGGAAAGAGGGGAACCGGCCAGGCAGAGACAGCAAGGGCGGTTCGTTGCTCCAGAGCCTTTCCGTTCACCTTCAAACTCCTGGGCCAGACTACACTCAATCATTTGACCCACTGAAGAGATGAGTCTCCTGTAAAGACTTAAAAGTTGAGACTGCGAGAGTCTGCGTCTCTCACATGGGTAGACAGACCATTCCATAAAAATGGAGCTCTATAGGAGAAAACCCTGCCTCCAGCTGTTTGCTTAGAAATTCTAGGGACAATTAGGAGGCCTGCATCTTGTGACCGTAGCGTACGTGTAGGTATGTACTGCAGGACCAAATCAGAGAGATAGGTAGGAGCAAGCCCATGTAATGCTTTGTAGGTTAGCAGTAAAACCTTGAAATCAGCCCTTGCCTTAACAGGTAGCCAGTGTAGGGAGGCTAGCACTGGAGTAATATGTCATGCAATAAAATGCAAATGAATTGCTTTAAAATCATACAATGGGATTTTCTGGAATTACAGACCTCTACATGCTTTGTAAGTAGGGAAACCTGCAAAATCGGCTGTGTATCAAATACTTGTTCTCCCCACTGTACATATTCATTTTTAAACAACACAATACTAATGTTTTAACTTAGGAAGAGTTTAGAAATCAATATTTGGTGGAATAACCCTGATTTTCAATCACAGCTTTCATGCGTCTTGGCATGCTCTCCACCAGTCTTTCACATTGATGTTGGGGGACTTTATGTCACTCCTGAGCAAAAATTCAAGCAGCTCGGCTTTGTTTGATGGCTTGTGACCATCAATCTTCCTCTTGATCACATTCCAGAGGTTTTCAATGGGGTTCAGGTCTGGAGATTGGTCTGGCCATGACAGTCTTGATCTGGTGGTCCTCCATCCACACCTTGATTGACCTGGCTGTGTGGCATGGAGCATTGTCCTGCTGGAAAAAACTATCCTCAGAGTTTGGGAACATTGTCAGAACAGAAGGAAGCAAGTTTTCTTCCAGGACAACCTTGTACGTGGCTTGATTCATGCGTCCTTCACAAAGACAAATCTGCCTGATTCCAGCCTCGCTGAAGCACCGTGGGGGGTGTCATCACAGATCCTCCACCAAATTTCACAGTAGGTGCGAGACACTGTGGCTTGTAGGCCTCTCCAGGTCTCACAACCACTGTGACATTTGGTGGAGGATCGGTGATGATCTGGGGGTGCTTCAGCAAGGCTATTTAAAATCTATTTAATCCATTTTGAATTCAGGCTGTAACACAACAAAACATGGAATAGGTCAAGGGGTAGGAATACTTTCTTATTAAGGCACTGAATCCTCTCCATGTCCTGAATCTATAAACTCTTAAACTGAACTGCATCTCTACCTCCACCTGATCTTTAACTGGAGTCCCACAGTAGATGATAATGTATAATAATCATCTCTACCTCCACCTGCTCTTTAACTGGAGTCCCACAGTAGATGATAATGTATAATAATCATCTCTACCTCCACCTGCTCTTTAACTGGAGTCCCACAGTAGATGATAATGTATAATAATAATCTAAATCTAGTCTAGGAACCAACGTTTTGGTCAGTGTTTCCCTGGGCAAGGGAGGACATGCAGGAAATGTATAAAAGCAATCCTTGGTTGTGTGGTGTGTGTGTGTGTCTGTGCGCGCATGAGTATTTTTTTTAATTCTGTGAGCAACCATTTTGTGACCAGACTGACTTGAAGAAATGTTTTGGGGGTGTGGTCGATTTTGTTCTGAATGGTATGCGTTGAGTTTGACTATCAGTGAGATTATTCATGTGTAAAAATGTTCAAGATGTTCGCCACTGCAATAATGTCCTTTGGGTTTCAGTTTGTTTGGAGAGGCTTTGCTGGTTCGAGGTCCAGGCACTTTATTGGTATCACCCTGCAATAAGGGCACTTTAGGTAAAGTCATTTGTATTTCTAAAATATCTATTTACGTAAATGCAGAGGTTACTGTTATTTCCTCCCATCAATAGTACAGTATTGCTTGTCATTTTGTGAACATGGTCAGCTGAATCTCTGCGAAAACACTGTATTTCAGAAAGCTATCTAGTGAAAGTAACAATTTAAGTTATTTTGGTGTACTCTCATGTGTGTTATTTATCTGTCAAATAAGCAAACCTAATCTTCTAGGCTTGAATAAACATTGCATGTTCTTTGTATTTGCCTCTGTACTATTTCCCTTCAATGGGCCTAGAACCTTTTCTAACGTTTGTTACTATTGTGATAGAAATGCTATATTTTGGCTCGGGTGTTGTCTGGTCCGTTGCATTTTTCAAAACTCACCCAACTCAATGGGTGGCCTGTCACGAACCTGTCATATGTTCTGGTTGAGGTGTTCCCCTCACTGAACAGTAACTGGCGTTGTCTGGTGGTGCCATTTTAGCTAACCCTATCCGGCAGGTGTTTTTACAGTCATGTCTGCAAAAATACTACAGTATACTAGTCATGTCCACAAAATACTATAGTGAATACTACCGTGAAGTCCGCAAAAACACTAGTCGTGTCCGCAAAAACACTACAGTCAATTCCATAGTACGTAAATGTAGTAATACTACAGTGAATACCATAGTACGTAAATGTAGTAATACTACAGTGAATACCATAGTAGGTAAATATAGTAATACTACAGTGAATACCATAGTACGTTAAAGAGAGTAATACTACAGTGAATCCCATAGTACGTAAATATAGTAATACTACAGTGAATCCCATAGTACGTAAATATAGTAATACTACAGTGAATACCATAGTACGTAAATATAGTAATACTACAGTGAATACCATAGTACGTAAATATAGTAATACTACAGTGAATACCATAGTACGTTAAAGAGAGTAATACTACAGTGAATCCCATAGTACGTAAATATAGTAATACTACAGTGAATACCATAGTACGTAAATATAGTAATACTACAGTGAATACCATAGTACGTAAATATAGTAATACTACAGTGAATACCATAGTACGTAAATGTAGTAATACTACAGTGAATACCATAGTACGTAAATATAGTAATACTACAGTGAATACCATAGTACGTTAAAGAGAGTAATACTACAGTGAATACCATAGTACGTTAAAGAGAGTAATACTACAGTGAATACCATAGTACGTAAATATAGTAATACTACAGTGAATACCATAGTACGTAAATATAGTAATACTACAGTGAATACCATAGTACGTAAATATAGTAATACTACAGTGAATACCATAGTACGTTAAAGAGAGTAATACTACAGTGAATCCCATAGTACGTAAATATAGTAATACTACAGTGAATACCATAGTACGTTAAAGAGAGTAATACTACAGTGAATCCCATAGTACGTTAAAGAGAGTAATACAGTTTTTAGACCATGTTATTTTTTTCATGTGGGTACAAGGAGAGACGAAGAGAAGGATGCATACACGTACACAAAGGGTAAGGGAAAAATAAGGCATTGGACAATTCAAATTCCCGTATTGCCTAGCAGCAACCAACCAAATGAGACTGCGGATCAAACAAGCGGTTAGAACTGTGTGCGCGTGTTATTCTGAAACAGATGCAGTGTGAGAGGAGGGAACAGGAGCCTCAGAAGAACACACCTGTGTCAACATGAACACTCAAAGAAACACACTTGAGACGCAATGATTTTATAACATACTTAGGTTTTTATGTAATTCCCCCCCCCCCCCCCCCCCCAAAAAAAAAAACTGGAATGTACGTCTGGAAAGAGATGATTGGGAAGGGACAGGAGAGCAGAGACCCTGGGGAGGCAACATAAACCATCTTATAGTGTCCTGCAAAGTCTCAACATTCAGTCTCATCGATCTCAAAAAGGTCTCCTTATCCATCTGCCTACCACATCAAACCATTGTCTCATCCCTTGTCTCACCAACACCTGATCCATCTCTCCTCAGTTCTGAAAAGCAGGGCCCCCTCCTCTGGATGAGGTTATTGGCACAAAATGACTGAGTGGAAAATAGTAGTTGAGAAAGACAAATGAAACACTATGGCAAATGGTACACAGAATTCGGTAGAATGGGACACAGAATTACACTGGCCTTAAGTCCAGCTGGTCCCTGGTAGAGAACTAAAAGCAGAATGTCTTGAAGGGTACACAAGGACAGGACATGTTTATTCTAGCACCCAGAAAATCACTTTCTTATCAGAGGCGTCTGCCGCCATGTCTCAGGTAGTGTGCTGTTGCTTTGTTGTCCAATCAGAGTCCAATGTTGTCGAAGAGTTGTGATGTAAGTATGAGGTCCAGAATGTCCCAGAGTGATGAAATGTCCCAGAGAGGTGTCAGACCCAGACAGGTGTCAGACCCAGACAGGTGTCAGACCCAGACAGGTGTCAGACCCAGAGTGATGAAATGTCCCAGAGAGGTGTCAGACCCAGCCGGAGCTGGACTGATCTGTGATGTTTCCGATCACTCCGTCACTTCCTCCAACACTCTGACTACAGACCTCAACATCCTAGAAGTCATCACACTACATAAAAACGGCAATAGGAATCCATTAGTTTGTATGAAAACATCAAACAATACATCTATTTCTGTGTATGAGATGTGGTCCTGAGACTCGAGGACTGAGTTTGTAAAGCCAGCGTGTAAGACATTTCCTCCATAGCACATTGTGTTGAAACGGTCCCGTAGACAAAGGATGTTCTAAGTCACATTGGCATGGACTCCACCATGGTGCTATATATGTTGACTGTCGTCTGTGGCATTTCAACGATGACCTCTGACCTTTTCACTTTCTTTACTTGCTGCATTCCTCTCCTCAGCCAGCCAACCGTTGGTCATCAGCTACCAATGCATTGTGGGGAATGAAAAGAGACTGCAGCTGCCACAAAACCAAACAGATCATTTGTCTCGAAAAAAGACACTTTCACCAGTCACAGAGGAGCAACATAAACAACACAGTGGGGTTAAAAGGTTTCTGTAGCTGTGTGTGGATGTGTGTGTGTGTAGCTGTGTGTACAGTATGGGAGAATCACAGTGTTTGTGGGTTCGTCTGTTCAAACACGTTGCCAATACTCTTCCTCTTCTTGAGTACACCTCTTTGTGCTGTTCTCCTCCTTCCTCTGTGAAACTTTATATACAGAAAAGTGAACTATTTCAATGCTAAGGCATTGTAGAGTGAGTGAGAGGATGGGATAAAGGAAGAGTAGATCCTTCATTTCGAAGACGAACACAAAACACAATCCTAAATACCAGTACCTAGATCTCATCTAGACTCCAAAACAGAGAACATACAACACTGACAAGAAAACAGTGCCTAACAGAAATCTGAACTGAAATATCTACAAACGAGTTAGGAAATCATTATATTATGTCATCTGTAAAGGATGACCGTGGGTAGAAATCTTGCTTTGATATTTGCTTGTGTGGTTTTGGTTTTAAGACTGACATACCCCGAAAACAAAAGTTATCACGCACCACACACGAGCAGACGTACTGCTTGTGCGTACGTGCGCACGCACACAAAAACACGTTCACTCACGCAAATATACACACACACACAGACTAACCATTTGAAAAGTTTTGACATTTCATATCTAGTGTCAGCTCTCACTTTGAGTGAGAGGCGACACTGAGCCGCTGCCACTGTGAGTCCACCAGTTTAATGGCCCTCATGCCCAGGCCTCATGGACCCAATCACAGGGTTCAAAGCAGGGAAGAGGTCCTACCCCCACCAATACACCCCCCCCCCCCCCATCCATCCACAGTGGCAGGCCACTGTACAGTACAGTCCATAGGGCAGGAGGGTGAGGGTAGCCATCCCGACAGTCAGTCATAGAGAGGGAGGTGGGAGGATAAGGGTGTGGAGGGAGCTAGAGGGACAGTTGGATTTCTACGTTGAAAACAGCAGTCTATTTGTGGATACTGCGTCTATGCCAGCTGGGCCGTCTAGATGTCTCCCTCATACTTTGTAGTAGATGTTGGCTGGGCTCTGGGGGGGCATCTCCTGGACGATGTAGACGGGGTGACCGTAGTCCCCGCTCACCTTCTCGTAGTGCGGGCAGTAAGCCTGGTCTGAAGTCCGCAGCGGGATGATGATGTCACTGGGCTCCGAGCCGTTGTTTCCTCCGGCGGAGGAGCCGGCCCCGTTGTTGCTGCCCCTCTTGGGGGTTAGGGTGGTCAGGGTCAGGGTGGGGTGATGGGTCTCAGAGTGCTTGTTCTGTCGCCAGCGGTAACACACCACACAGACGACAGACGTCACGATGAGGAGGAAGGCTCCGCCCCCTGCCGCTCCAGTGATCACCGCCACGTTAGAGGAAGGTAAAGGGTTGTTCCCCCCGCCCTCTCCACCAGCCTTGGGCGTGGTACCGTTCCCTGTTAGGGAAGAGGGGTTAGGATCAATGACTAATACTGTAGATACTGTATCATTAAACCAGTGAGGAGAGTACTGTACCTTTGGGGTGGAAGCGGTTTGAGTCTGGTTTGGGTTTGGGTGGGAGGCCATATGCATCTATGGGAAATCCCACAGTTTCTTTAGGGTTGTGAACAACATTACATAGCACAGTTTCATGAATATTGTTACAAAAT
This sequence comes from Oncorhynchus mykiss, assembly GCF_013265735.2. Classification (NCBI taxonomy): domain Eukaryota; kingdom Metazoa; phylum Chordata; class Actinopteri; order Salmoniformes; family Salmonidae; genus Oncorhynchus; species Oncorhynchus mykiss. The sequence goes on along the minus strand of NC_048574.1, from coordinate 42,920,583 downwards.
CTGTACAAGAATATGCCAGACCCCATGCAGATGAATTTATACGAGGATGATTACTATTGAAAGACTAATTACAGCAAATCAAAGAGAATATATATATTTAACAGTAAGGATGGTGAAGATACTCACTCTGTCCCACTTTGAGAATCACCTTCATCCCTCGTGTCACACACACTCCTCCTCTCGTGCTGTCCAGCCCCTGCCTCGTCCCATCAGAGGTAGCTAAGAGAGGAAGAGGAGGAGTGGAAGACTACTGTTAGAGAGATACCTAACACTATCCCACACACATGTCAAACTATGCAGTTGAAGCAAATATTGTCAGGTTGGATTACCTCAGCAGCAAACTACATGGAGTCAAAAGCCCTCAAATTATTCCCATCTTTTTTTCACACATGGTAATACATACATTCATACATATATTCTGAAACCACACTTACACACTCTGTAACGTGACACACTTCAACACGTAACATCAGGCAAGCTCACACACACACACACAGACACACACACACACACACACACACACACACACACACACACACACACAAAACCATGGCACAGCTGGGCCTTCTGGTCAGGGGGACAAGGTCTAAGCAGGAAGCCAGAAGCCATGTTCTATGAGACACATTAAACCCAAAGACACAGCCATGTTCTATCAGACACACTGTGAACCCAAAGACACAGCCATGTTCTATCAGACACACTGTGAACCCAAAGACACAGCCATGTTCTATCAGACACACTGTGAACCCAAAGCCACAGCCATGTTCTATCAGACACACTGTGAACCCAAAGCCACAGCCATGTTCTATCAGACACACTGTGAAACCAAAGCCACAGCCATGTTCTATCAGACACACTGTGAACCCAAAGACACAGCCATGTTCTATCAGACACACTGTGAACACAAAGACACAGCCATGTTCTATTAGACACACTATAAACCCGAAGCCACAGCCATATCACGCACACAACACCCCAGACACACTGACCACCACAACCCAGCCACATCCCCTGACCTTTTAAACCCAAACCCAGTCATATTAATCCAAACCAAGACCAGTGGCCATTTAAACCCTCATCAGCCATAATCACACCACATGACACCCTCCTACAGCCTCTACCTCCTATTTACCGCGTGAGGCTTTAAAATACAACAGTAGGTAAAGTATAGATGTAAGGAAAGATGTCTCCCTCCCTCCTTTTCTTCCAATTAGGTGTAAAAACCATAAATGAAAGAGTGATAGAACAGAAGAGCAATAAATAATGGAATGATAGAGAACAGAAAGTATGTTAGGTTAATTAAATGAGAAGCAGAAAGAAGAGAGACGCAAGGAGGAGTGAGTAACGGAGATGATGACCAAGGAGGAGTGAGTAACGGAGATGATGACCAAGGAGGAGTGAGTAACGGAGATGATGACCAAGGAGGAGTGAGTAATGGAGATGATGACCAAGGAGGAGTGAGTAATGGAGATGATGACCAAGGAGGAGTGAGTAATGGAGATGATGACCAAGGAGGAGTGAGTAATAGAGATGATGACCAAGGAGGAGTGAGTAATGGAGATGATGACCAAGGAGGAGTGAGTAATGGAGATGATGACCAAGGAGGAGTGAGTAATAGAGATGATGACCAAGGAGGAGTGAGTAATAGAGATGATGACCAAGGAGGAGTGAGTAATGGAGATGATGACCAAGGAGGAGTGAGTAATAGAGATGATGACCAAGGAGGAGTGAGTAATGGAGATGATGACCAAGGAGGAGTAATGGAGATGATGACCAAGGAGGAGTGAGTAATGGAGATGATGACCAAGGAGGAGTGCGTAATGGAGATGATGACCAAGGAGGAGTGAGTAATGGAGATGATGACAAAGGAGGAGTGAGTAATAGAGATGATGACCAAGGAGGAGTGAGTAATGGAGATGATGACCAAGGAGGAGTGAGTAATGGAGATGATGACCAAGGAGGAGTGAGTAATGGAGATGATGACCAAGGAGGAGTGAGTAATGGAGATGATGACCAAGGAGGAGTGAGTAATGGAGATGATGACCAAGGAGGAGTGAGTAATGGAGATGATGACCAAGGAGGAGTGAGTAATGGAGATGATGACCAAGGAGGAGTGAGTAATGGAGATGATGACAAAGGAGGAGTGAGTAATGGAGATGATGACCAAGGAGGAGTGAGTAATGGAGATGATGACCAAGGAGGAGTGAGTAATGGAGATGATGACCAAGTTTGGGGCGAGACATAGAAGAAGAGCAGAGAAAAAGAGCAAAGGAGAAAAAGAGGAGCTCGTAATGGAGATGATGATCTGTGGTGAAGGAGAGAAAGAGAGAGAGAGGGCGTGATGTACAGCCACGGACAGAAACAGGCGGAAGTTGCTCGGAAAAACCCCCAACACAAGACAAAAGGGAAAGTAAAACAAGACTGACCCATTAACACACAAACACACCCACTCTGTAACAGAGGAGGATTTATACACAGACAAGCGACAGGAGGAGGGGGGGGGGGGTATTTTCTCCTCTGGCATATCCTAAATTGACCCAGCGAGTAACCTACTTAGCCCAACCCCACCCCCCCTCCTCCCCTTGCCAAACCTCCCCCTCTCTTCTAAGTGAGAGAGCAGCTAAGGGATTGACCTGTGTTGACCAAGGAGTGTAACTCCACAAGATGGGTTTACCCCGCCTTTAACCGGGCTAAATCGTGACCCGTTTAACCCATCCCATGTGAAATTAAAGAAATCTCTGTGCCTTGCATAAACCCTTTTCCCCACACAACAACCCACCTGGACGAAAGGAATGCATATGTGAGGATGCTGTTCATTGACTACAGCTCGGCCTTCAATACCATAGTGCCCTACACCAGGTGTCGCAGGAAGGCCAAGTAGATCATCAGGGACCCCAGCCACCCAAGCCACGACCTGTTCTCCCCGCTTCAATCACTCAGACGCGGGCAGTACACTTACCTTACCTGATGCTCCCCCTATGGACATTCTTATTACACACTCTGAATCTGAAAACATCAGTTTAATTCAGTTCAGCAGATTCAGGCTTTAGTTGTGCCCACGTCAGCTGTCACTCTGCCCAATTGGCCAGTCTCCATCAGCAGTAGCAGCACATACAGACACATTGGGAAGCTACATTAGGGCCAAGTTGGTAAACAGGGCAGGCAGTCTCTCTCTCGCCCACTCTGTCCACCAGGGTGTTAAAACAGGGACACTGTCTTACGGGAGGTCACTGAACTCAAATATCCTGCTGCATTTTTTTGCCGGCATGCGCCTTGCAACATGCAGTCAATGTAACGCCATAGCAGTCAGCGTGCAGTCAACGTAATGACATAGCAGTCAGCGTGCAGTCAACGTAATGACATAGCAGTCAACGTGCATTCAATGTAACGCCATAGCAGTCAACGTGCATTCAACATAACGCCATAGCAGTCAACGTGCATTCAATGTAACGCCATAGCAGTCAACGTGCATTCAAAGTAACGCCATAGCAGTCAGCGTGCAGTCAACGTAATGACATAACAGTCAATGTGCATTCAATGTAACGCCATAGCAGTCAACGTGCATTCAATGTAACGCCATAGCAGTCAACGTGCATTCAAAGTAACGCCATAGTAGTCAACGTGCAGTCAACGTAATGACATAACAGTCAATGTGCATTCAATGTAACGCCATAGCAGTCAACGTGCATTCAAAGTAACGCCATAGCAGTCAACGTGCAGTCAACGTAATGACATAGCAGTCAACGTGCATTCAATGTACCGCCATAGCAGTCAACGTGCATTCAACATAACGCCATAGCAGTCAACGTGCAGTTAAAGTAATAACATAGCAGTCAACGTGTGTTCAATGTACCGCCATAGCAGTCAACGTGCAGTCAACGTAATGACATAGCAGTCAACGTGCAGTCAACATAAAGCCATAGCAGTCAACGTGCAGTCAACGTAGTGACATAGCAGTCAACGTGCAGTCAACATAATGCCATAACAGTCAAAGTGCAGTCAACGTAATGACATAGCAGGCAATGTGCAGTCAACACAACGCCATAGCAGTCAACGTGCAGTCAATGTAGCGCCATAGCAGTCAACGTGCAGTCAATGTAGCACCATAGCAGTCAACGTGCAGTCAATGTAGCACCATAGCAGTCAACGTGCAGTCAATGTACCTCCATAACAGTCAACGTGCAGTCAACTAACGCCATGGCAGTCAACGTGCAGTCAACGTAACGCCATAGCAGTCAACGTGCAGTCAATGTAGCACCATAGCAGTCAACGTGCAGTCAATGTAGCACCATAGCAGTCAACGTGCAGCCAACGTAATGCCATAGCAGTCAACGTGCAGTCAACGTTCCCTTACAGGGAAGTGGATAGGTTTGGCTAGACATGGTTGGAAATCTAGACTGCAATCTGTATGTTGTAAAGTACAGTAGCCTAATATCAGCCCATTGTTAACAAGCCTGTTATCTGGTGTTCTAAATGAGGTGTGGTCTGTGTGTAGGCTATGTTCTAAACATGACTCAGCCAAGCTGCATGCAGTACAGTGCAGTGCAGTGCTGCTCTATCCCTGGTTGATATAGTGGGGTTGGACTCTGATGTCTGACTCAGATAAGGTTATGTTGTGGCTGCGGGGCACATAAAAAGTGGCAGGCTTTAACATCCATTAAAACAAACTCTGCTCAGCTCACAGAGATTAAGCTTTACACATGGCTGGCTGTTACAGTAGGTGGAAGGATGCTAAAATGTATGAATTTAGGATTGACAATAAACCATTTGCAATGATGTATTGATCGTAACATACTTTTTACTGTGTGCAAGACATTGGCTCCTATTCCATCTTAACATAGTAAACAGATATACAGTGGGGCAAAAAATTATTTAGTCAGCCACCAATTGTGCAAGTTCTCCCACTTAAAAAGATGAGAGAGGCCTGTCATGTTCATCATAGGTACACTTCAACTATGACAGACAAAATGAGAAAAAAAATCCATAAAATTACATTGTAGGATTTTTAATGATTTTATTTGCAAATTATGGTGGAAAATAAGTATTTGGTCATCTACAAACAAGCAAGATTTCTGGCTCTCACAGACCTGTAACTTCTTCTGTTACTTCTGTTAGGCTCCTATGTCCTCCACTCGTTACCTGTATTAATGGCACCTGTTTGAACTTGTTATCAGTATAAAAGACACCTGTCCACAACCTCAAACAGTCACACTCCAAACTCCACTATGGCCAAGACCAAAGAGCTGTCAAAGGACACCAGAAACAAAATTGTAGACCTGCACCAGGCTGGGAAGAGAGAATCTGCAATAGGTAAGCAGCTTGGTTTGAAGAAATCAACTGTGGGAGCAATTATTAGGAAATGGAAGACATACAAGACCACTGATAATCTCCCTCGATCTGGGGCTCCACGCAAGATCCCACACCGTGGGGTCAAAATGATCACAAGAACGGTGAGCAAAAATCCCAGAACCACACGGGGGGATCTAGTGAATGACCTGCAGAGAGCTGGGACCAAAGTAACAAAGCCTACCATCAGTAACACACTACGCCGCCAGGGACTCAAATCCTGCAGTGCCAGACGTGTCCCCCTGCTTAAGCCAGTTAATGTCCAGGCCCGTCTGAAGTTTGCTAGAGAGCATTTGGATGATCCAGAAGAAGATTGGGAGAGTGTCATATGGTCAGATGAAACCAAAATATAACTTTTTGGTAAAAAACTCAACTCGTCGTGTTTGGAGGACAAAGAATGCTGAGTTGCATCCAAAGAACACCATACCTACGGTGAAGCAAGGGGGTGGAACCATCATGCTTTGGGGCTGTTTTTCTGCAAAGGGACCAGGACGACTGATCCGTGTAAAGGAAAGAATGAATGGGGCCATGTATCGTGAGATTTTGAGTGAAAACCTACTTCCATCAGCAAGGGCATTGAAGATGAAACGTGGCTGGGTCTTTCAGCATGACAATGATCCCAAACACACCGCCCGAGCAACGAAGGAGTGGCTTCGTAAGAAGCATTTCAAGGTCCTGGAGTGGCCTAGCCAGTCTCCAGATCTTAACCCCATAGAAAATCTTTGGAGGGAGTTGAAAGTCCGGGTTGCCCAGCAACAGCCCCAAAACATCACTGCTCTAGAGGAGATCTGCTTGGAGGAATGGGCCAAAATACCAGCAACAGTGTGTGAAAACCTTGTGAAGACTTACAGAAAACATTTGACCTCTGTTATATACCCTTTGTTGGCAATGACAAAGTATTGAGATAAACTTTTGTTATTGACCAAATACTTATTTTCCACCATAATTTGCAAATAAATTCATGAAAAATCCAACAATGTAATTTTCTGGATTTTTTTCCCTCATTTTGTCTGTCATAGTTACAGTGCCTTGCGAAAGTATTCGGCCCCCTTGAACTTTGCGACCTTTTGCCACATTTCAGGCTTCAAACATAAAGATATAAAACTGTATTTTTTTGTGAAGAATCAACAACAAGTGGGACACAATCATGAAGTGGAACGACATTTATTGGATATTTCAAACTTTTTTAACAAATCAAAAACTGAAAAATTGGGCGTGCAAAATTATTCAGCCCCCTTAAGTTAATACTTTGTAGCGCCACCTTTTGCTGCGATTACAGCTGTAAGTCGCTTGGGGTATGTCTCTATCAGTTTTGCACATCGAGAGACTGACATTTTTTCCCATTCCTCCTTGCAAAACAGCTCGAGCTCAGTGAGGTTGGATGGAGAGCATTTGTGAACAGCAGTTTTCAGTTCTTTCCACAGATTCTCGATTGGATTCAGGTCTGGACTTTGACTTGGCCATTCTAACACCTGGATATGTTTATTTTTGAACCATTCCATTGTAGATTTTGCTTTATGTTTTGGATCATTGTCTTGTTGGAAGACAAATCTCCGTCCCAGTCTCAGGTCTTTTGCAGACTCCATCAGGTTTTCTTCCAGAATGGTCCTGTATTTAGCTCCATCCATCTTCCCATCAATTTTAACCATCTTCCCTGTCCCTGCTGAAGAAAAGCAGGCCCAAACCATGAAGCTGCCACCACCATGTTTGACAGTGGGGATGGTGTGTTCAGGGTGATAAGCTGTGTTGCTTTTACGCCAAACATAACGTTTTGCATTGTTGCCAAAAAGTTCAATTTTGGTTTCATCTGACCAGAGCACCTTCTTCCACATGTTTGGTGTGTCTCCCAGGTGGCTTGTGGCAAACTTTAAACGACACTTTTTATGGATATCTTTAAGAAATGGCTTTCTTCTTGCCACTCTTCCATAAAGGCCAGATTTGTGCAATATACGACTGATTGTTGTCCTATGGACAGAGTCTCCCACCTCAGCTGTAGATCTCTGCAGTTCATCCAGAGTGACCATGGGCCTCTTGGCTGCATCTCTGATCAGTCTTCTCCTTGTATGAGCTGAAAGTTTAGAGGGACGGCCAGGTCTTGGTAGATTTGCAGTGGTCTGATACTCCTTCAATTTCAATATTATCGCTTGCACAGTGCTCCTTGGGATGTTTAAAGCTTGGGAAATCTTTTTGTATCCAAATCCGGCTTTAAACTTCTTCACAACAGTATCTCGGACCTGCCTGGTGTGTTCCTTGTTCTTCATGATGCTCTCTGCGCTTTTAACGGACCTCTGAGACTATCACAGTGCAGGTGCATTTATATGGATACTTGATTACACACAGGTGGATTGTATTTATCATCATTAGTCATTTAGGTCAACATTGGATCATTCAGAGATCCTCACTGAACTTCTGGAGAGAGTTTGCTGCACTGAAAGTAAAGGGGCTGAATAATTTTGAATGCCCAATTTTTCAGTTTTTGATTTGTTTAAAAAGTTTGAAATATCCAATAAATGTCGTTCCACTTCATGATTGTGTCCCACTTGTTGTTGATTCTTCACAAAAAAATACAGTTTTATATCTTTATGTTTGAAGCCTGAAATGTGGCAAAAGGTCGCAAAGTTCAAGGGGGCCGAATACTTTCGCAAGGCACTGTATAGTGTACCTATGATGAAAATTACAGGCCTCTCTCATATTTTTAAGTGGGAGAACTTGCACAATTGGTGGCTGACTAAATACTTTTTTGCCCCACTGTATGGTCTAAAACACGTTTTTGTATTGTGCTGCATGAGCGCACGTTTACATTCACATGCACTCACCCAAACCATGTGTACTGCAAGAAATTCCCCTGCCTATTGATTTAAACCTGCTTCCAACAAGGCACAAATATACTTATCTTAGGAATCTGGTGACTGGGGTTGATTGAATAGGGTTCCTTGTATTGATAAAGGGCCCTTCTGCATTTGCTACATCCATTTTTTTTAATATATATTTTTTTTACTTATGACTGAAATGTACTCATTGATTCTTGAAGAATATAACTTCTAAATGCCTCATGAGCTTAGTTCAACCATGCCATCAGAACCAAATGTTTGTAAACAAAGTAAATGTAAAACACTATAAAGCCTCAAAACATGGTTAATTTAAAAAAAATGATATTATTGATGGTCAGTCCTTGCATCCATAGCTCTGTCTATGATTTTAAGAGTGGTTACATTTCTCCAGTCCCATCGCTCAGCTTTTTACCAAAACAGGGGCAGAGAACACTCTTATCGTTTGAACTGCTGATTGCCGCTTTAAACACTCAGATTCTTCCCTCTCTATTCTCCCTTACATCTCTGTCCATGCACGCTTCAAATAATTGGTTTATAGGCTAACACACCCTCTTTCAAATTGAATTTGTGTTTTTTTTTTGTGAGTTGTAACTTGGGCCGAAACAATTTTCCCCAATCTGTGTGGGCAGCAGTGTCTCCGGAGCCAAATAGCAGTAGCCCTGCCTCAGTGCACTAATCTGTAATTCGTGGAGTCACTGAGGACACCGCCTGATTGGACACAAATTGAAACAGATGACGCTTCACCTCTCTTTGATTGGATGAGGCCGTTCACTGAATACTAACTGTGGTTATTAGGCAATAGAAGGCTTGGCAGTTGAAGCAGGTACTCAGATTTAGGGTCAGGGTTCACCTTAGTTAAATAGACAGATTCACACCTGTGACTCAGCATCACCTGTCCTTCCTTGTCTTCTCTCTTTCGCTGTTCCGCTCTGGCTATCAACGCTTTCTGTCTCTGCAGGCCATCTGTGTCTCCGTCTACATCTTCATCACAGAAACCTCTCCCTCATCAGCATTGTACCTCAGGTACATCATGTACATCATTACATTGCAGAGCAATGTCTCTCTCCACATTGGCTAGTTCTGTAGTTATAGGGCATGACGCTGAAGCCCAAAACACAGCGAGCTGATTTCCAATAGCGTAAAAGAAAGACGGACCAAAATAGGGCAGGGAGGAAGGGTTGGAAAAGGTGAATCGATGGCAGAAATAAGACAGAGGTGAAAGAGAGCAGGGGAGATGGAAGAAGAGAAGGAGGGAGGAAGGGAGAGAGGCTGAGAGCACAAACAGGGGGAGTGGGAGGGAGAGAGAGAAGGGAAGGGAAGACTAAATTAAGAAACAGGGAATGTGGAGAGAGAGATTGAGCGAGAGAGAGTTAGAGAGAGAGACAGAGATGAGGAGACGTAGAGGCTCTATCGGAGGCTGAAATCTGAAAGGGTTTTCTGGGTCATGGTCCTGTCAGCTCCAGTGGGGATAGGGAGAGATAAGACGCTGGTGGAGATAACACACAGGATGAGGAAACACATGCAGACACATTGTCAGACAGGCAAAGAGGAAGAGAAAACAGCGGTGCTCCATCAGCTGTGTAATGGCTGATTATGCTCTGCCTGGATCCCTCGGACAGGCCCATACTGCCCAACTGTCACACACATACACACACCCTCCAAAACCTGCAAGACAAAAACAAAACATAATCATAGCCACCTACGCACAGTACACAAAGACCTTCTCCAATGCCGACACTCTCATGTCCTTTTCATTCATGTTTCATCCAACTGAGTATATGGTGATGTTAATCATGTTTGTTCATTATGTGAGGCGAATCGTTGTTCCCGCCCGGCAGAGTTGTATTATTGACAGAGGAGCAGGGTGAAATGTTGAACATGTAAAGGGGATTGGAGATCTGAGATTGCGCTATATCATTTAAGGCTCTTTCCCCTCGAGTACAATCAAAAAAGCCTGCCCGCCCCCACACTGCAACCTCACAAAGAGGAGAACAAATACACAATAAAAAGAGACATTATAGAGAGCCATCCAGCCGAACTAACCCAGTCTGACAACTGAGTCAGATCACAGCCAAGGGGGTAGAGGAGCAGAGAAAGAGAGAAAGTGAGAGAGGGATAGAGGGGGAGAGAGGGTGAGAGAGGGGGAGAGAGGGATAGAGATGGGATCAAATCTCTTTTTAAATCGGCGTCTCCGCCGACTGTCTCAGTGTAGTCACGTTAGCTGTGTTACTTATGCCAATGCTAGGCCCATGTGCTAGCTATGTGTGTGTGTGTGTGTGTGTGTGTGTGTGTGTGTGTGTGTGCGTGTGTGCGTGTGGTAGCGGCATTACACGTGTTAGCTATGTGTGTGTGTGGCTATGTGTGCGCGCGTGTGTGTGTGTGTGTGTGTGTGGCGAGAGGATACAGTCTGTTACGTTAGAGCCTGGGAAAAGGAGACGGGCCTCCCCCCTCTCTCTGTTCATTATCCTAATTAGTTTCTTAATGGCATACATTAAAAGTATGTCACTGGTTGGAGGAGGGTAGCAGGACCGATGGGAGAAAAGAAAGGAATAGATATACATCTACAGCGTGTGTAGAAAAACACATCTGTTCTATATCTTCCATATGTTCCTCATGTCAGATATGAGTATCAAGGTCAACATCTAAGTAATAAAAAAAAGAAATGTTTTTCCCCCAGACACGCTAATGTTTAAATGGTATTTCCTGGTTGTAGGCATGTTATAACACGTGCTTGCTCACAGACCATGTAAACTAAGTACCTCTCTCTCTGTCAGGCCTCAGAGGCACACGAGGTGGACTGACTGGCACCTGAGAGGTCTCAGTCTGTCTCTAGTACCTGAAGAGAAGAGGCACAGTCAGATTAAGGATGGTGAAGAGATCCTCTTCCTGGAGCCATTACATCATCACCCTCACGCTCCACACAGGCAGATTATTTGGCCTTTTCTACGTCTATTAAAGACTTGCCTGGGGGACTGTACACCATACCGAGAATTAAGCCTCTGGCATGACAGCAAATCCCATAGCCTTAGGGGTGGTAGCAGAATGTGTGTGTGTGTGTGTTACGCAGATCTACAACTGCCTGTTCAAGCATGAGCTCCACCATGTTATAGTTAATGCCGCAGTTACAGAGATCAACTCTATATTACCCTGGTATCGTCTGCCTGTCTCTGTCTGTCTGTCTGTCTGTCTGTCTGTCTGTCCTTGTCCCTAGTGAACAGCTGGTGGAGTGAATTCCCCCAATCCCCTGACCACTGTAATCTCTCTCTCTGCTCACACGAATGTCTGTAAAAACAATGTCTGTGTGTGTGTGTGTGTGTGTGTGTGTGTGTGTGTGTGTGTGTGTGTGTGTGTGTGTGTGACAGAGAGAGAGTCCCTGCAGATTTCCTGCCGCCGTGTTTAAAAAGTGTGTGAACGTCTGTGTTAATGTGAGTTGCTGGCACAACCAGAAGGTTATTGAATCACTGTGTTAAACCTTTTCAATCCGATTTTTGGGGAGAATTGTACGGAATGACATTCATCAGCGAAGAAAACACACACACATGATGTTAAGTAAAGCACATGCAGAAAAACAGAGATGGATGCTTGAATAGACAAGCATGAACAAGCAGATACAAAGGCCATCTCTCATTTCTGTTGCACTCTCTCTCTACACACAAACACTCACAACTACAGCGTGGTACGGTTCTGATTGTTGACCTAGATCGGGGAAGCGACGTGTCACTTTGTGTTATTCACAGTCATCACACAGCCCCTCTCTTACACACACACAGGATCACACACGGAACAGTCACTGGACTGTTACTAGCGAGTGTTCCATGTTCTCTCACAGTCTCTTCTCTCCTCTCACAGTCTCTTCACTCCTCTCACATATATATGTATATATTTATATACAGTGGGGCAAAAAAGTATTTAGTCAGCCACCAATTGTGCAAGTTCTCCCACTTAAAAAGATGAGAGAGGCCTGTAATTTTCATGATAGGTACACTTCAACGATGACAGACAAAATTAGAAAAAAGATCCTGAAAATCACATTGTAGGATTTTTAATGATTTTATTTGCAAATTATGGTGGAAAATAAGTATTTGGTCACCTACAAACATGCAAGATTTCTGGCTCTCACAGACCTGTAACTTCTTCTTTAAGAGGCTCCTCTGTCCTCCACTCGTTACCTGTATTAATGGCACCTGTTTGAACTTGTTATCAGTATAAAAGACCACAACCTCAAACAGTCACACTCCAAACTCCACTAAGGACACCAGAAACAAAATTGTAGACCTGCACCAGGCTGGGAAGACTGAATCTGCAATAGGTAAGCAGCTTGGTTTGAAGAAATCAACTGTAGGAGCAATTATTAGGAAATGGAAGACATACAAGACCACTGATAATCTCCCTCGATCTGGGGCTCCACGCAAGATCTCACCCCGTGGGGTCAAAATGATCACAAGAGCGGTGAGCAAAAATCCCAGAACCACACGGGGGGACCTAGTGAATGACCTGCAGAGAGCTGGGACCAAAGTAACAAAGCCTACCATCAGTAACACACTACGCCGCCAGGGACTCAAATCCTGCAGTGCCAGACGTGTCCCCCTGCTTAAGCCAGTACATGTCCAGGCCCATCTAAAGTTTGCTAGAGAGCATTTGGATGATCCAGAAGAAGATTGGGAGAATGTCATATGGTCAGATGAAACCAAAATATAACTTTTTGGTAAAAACTCAACTCGTCGTGTTTGGAGGACAAAGAATGCTGAGTTCCATCCAAAGAACACCATACCTACTGTGAAGCATGGGGGTGGAAACATCATGCTTTGGGGCTGTTTTTCTGCAAAAGGACCAGGACGGCTGATCCGTGTAAAGGAAATTGATTTTTTTTCTCATTTTGTCTGTCATAGTTTAAGTGTACCTATCATGAAAATTACAGGCCTCTCTCATCTTTTTAAGTGGGAGAACTTGCACAATTGGTGGCTGACTAAATACTTTTTTGCCCCACTGTATATATATTTTACATGCAGGCATACACGTATGCGGAGACACACACAGAGCGAGCAAACGGTCTGCTCCTTTTCGCTATTTCAGCTTAACACTGATAAATAATCCAACTAGCTCCTCAATTATTAACCTCTCTACACAGCACACACTGATGCATTATGACACCATAAAACACACTGTCAATGGCCAACCTGCCAGCAGCCAACACACTCGTACCCAGTGTGTGTCAGGCAGTCAGTCAAAACACACCCACCCATGGAGGCATGTACAGGCATGCACACAAGCACAGACAGTCACACTTGGAGCATCAGCTTGATAAAATGCCACACACAGACAGACGCCCTCCACTGTGAGGCAAGTCATTTAGAGTGAGCGTTTGGCTTGATGTGATCATGGTGCAGCATTGTTTGACTGCCTCTCTCATGTTGTTTTTTGGGATGGCTGTGGCTGAAGTGCTCCCACGGGAGCCGTATGACTGCTGAGTGATCAAACCTAGTCGACGGAGCTCCTATAACAGCCGTACGCGAAGACAACAGAGCAGGAGAACGCTCACTAAATGCTCGGACAGTAAAACACCTCTATGCAATCTAATATTCTTACAACATACCTGCATCCACTTGTCTGACTACATCTAATGAAAATAACTTGTGAGCACAATGCTTCACAAAGATAGACACACAACTGTACCTACACACACCAGTTAAAACCCAGAAGTGAGAAAAGTCACCATACCCACACACACCTGCAGCTTTGGCCCTAAATTCCACACTGTAAAAAATTATATTCACCATGTCCCCACCTGGGATTTGAACACTCAACCTCTTGGTTCACAGCATGCTGAGCTTCCTGCTACACCACCATGTCCAGGTCAATGACCGATTTCACCTGTGTTGCTACACTTTGCACTTCAAAGTAAATCTCAACTCTTGTTAAAAGTACAATCAAGAAAAACAAATTGTATTAATCATAGTGATTTAGGAGTAACATTAAAGCAGAATAATATTCCCCACTAACATTATTAGACAACTATACAGAAGAACCTCAAATTGCTGAAATAAGTCAATCAAATCAATGATGAGAGAACAGTCAGATTATCTGATAATTGGCACCGACATGGTGGAGTAGCAGGAAGATCGGAATGCCATGAACCAAGAGGTAGTGAGTTCAAATCCCAGGTGAGGACATGTTGAGTAATAACTACTGTATAAATTAACATGCACAATGTAATCATGTAAGTTAAAAGCACTGTTTGTGTGTGTAACCAGCTTTCTTTAGTTAAGATTCCCCAAATTATAATTTAGAGTTGAGAAAACACACCATTTTAAATTGACTAGGTTTTCTCAAGTTGGAGCTAAGTTTTGGCCAACATTTTTTGTTCGGGTTACACTTGGAACGAAAAGTTTAGTAAACGGAAAACAAAAGGCTGTGGAACCAGTTACTTAATAATAATAAGTTGAAACAACTTGTTTTTTTGTATAGTCCATGTTGGCTGGCTAGGCTGGTTTGGTGTGGGCATTGGTGGCCTATGTCTGGCTGCTTGACTGAGCTGTGGGCTGGAGACCCAGTCAATTCCCCCATTGCCCACTGTGCCTCGAGCTCTCCACCATGCATTACTGCCAATTAAACACCAGTGCTCAAACGACATCAACATGTTGATGCAAATATGTAAAACAGCAGGCCGGTGAAAGAACTCCCTCTCCTCACCCAGCTTTCTTTGTCTCTCAGTACTCCAACTCATTACTGCCATATTGGAAAAATTAACAAATGCCAATCAATATAGGTTAACTAGCTGTGATTTCCCCATGGTTATAGTACCCCCCCCCCCCCCCCCCCCCCCCCTCCCCCTCCCCCCCCGCACACACAGATGTAAAAACAAAGCCAGAATGCTCTCATCAAAAAACACAAACATTTAACAACCATTTAAAAACTTAATTGAAAAAATATATATTGTCTATATGCAGTGAGGTGAGACATATTTTCCAAGTACTCTTGTTAGGATTTACAATACAAGAGTGTGTCATCATTCCTTTCCATATCTCCTCAGTGTGGGGAGTGAGTGTGATGAGTGGCACTCAGTCTGACTGTCATGGCTGGATCAGAGCATGTAGAGCTCAGTCTGACTGTCATGGCTGGATCAGAGCATATAGAGCTCAGTCTGACTGTCATGGCTGGATCAGAGCATATAGAGCTCAGTCTGACTGTCATGGCTGGATCAGAGCATGTAGAGCTCAGTCTGACTGTCATGGCTGGATCAGAGCATGTAGAGCTCAGTCTGCTGATCTGCTCCTGTCATGCAGGGGAGTACACACACTGCTGAGCCCCAGGCCTCTCATACACAAACACACACTGTCTACTACAGAGCTAGGAGAGAGGCTAGAAAACAGAGGTACAGTGGCACTGCTCAACACTGCTCTATCTGTGTCAATCATTGTGAGAGACATATGGAAATACTTTCTCATGGAGACACAAAAATGCATCACAAACTGGAAAGATAGTGTTTCCATATTGCATACCACACATTTCTAAAATGTTTCCCTTTCCCCCCCTCACATATCTCTCTCTCTCTCTCTCTCTCTCTCTCTCTCTCTTACACACACGCACGCACACAGGTCCCCTCACCTATTATGTAGTAGTCCGTCAGGGTCTTGAACTCGTGTCCCCACAGGTTGGGGGAGAACTCCTGGAACTTGATGGTGAAGCGCATGTCACTGTTGGGCTTGTCACAGGTGAGCAGCAGGTTGGGCGCGCCCATCACCTCACAGCGGTCGGCCTGCTCGCGCATGGACACCAGGTACAGCTTGTAGTACTCATACTCACTGGGGGAGCGGGGGCCTGGGGGGTTGGAGGCTGGGCAGATCAGGTCCAAACGATCCCCTATCTGGGGGTACAACACATACCCCCTGTCATCCTGGAACCTACAGAGGGAGACAGAGAGAGGTGAGAATGGTATCCATGGCAACAAATGATTGACAGTGTGATATTTACCCATCTCTGTGTCTGACAGCTTGTGTTTGGAGAGGAGGCCTCTCATCTATTCATGGCACAGTTTGGAGGCACAGACGAGTGCCTGTGGGAGCACTGGGTGTGCGGGTACATGCATGGCTGTGGGAGTGGTATGTGTTTTTTCTTATGTGGATGAATGTGTGTTGGGGTGTGTGTGTGTGTGTGAGAGAGAGAGAGAGAGAGAGAGAGAGAGAGAGAGAGAGAGAGAGAGAGAGAGAGAGAGAGAGGGGAGAGAGAGAAAGGAGAGAGAGAGAGAAAGGAGAGAGAGAAAGGAGAGAGAGAGAGGAGAGAGAGAGAAAGGAGAGAGAGAGGAGAGGAGAGGAGAGGAGAGGAGAGGAGAGGAGAGGAGAGAGAGAGAGAGAGAGAGAGAGAGAGAGAGAGGGGAGAGAGAGAAAGGAGAGAGAGAGAGAAAGGAGAGAGAGAAAGGAGAGAGAGAGAGGAGAGGAGAGGAGAGGAGAGGAGAGGAGAGGAGAGGAGAGGAGAGAGAGAGAGAGAGAGAGAGAGAGAGCGAGAGAGAGCGAGAGCATCAGATTAGTCTTCTGCCAAGAATCCCAATCAACCACTAGCCTGTATTCTGGTAACCAGTAGCTCATGACTAGTAACATTCTCACTGGTTATGTTTCATTTAATAAATGAGATGAGAAAGTGGTTGAAAGGACAAAACAAGAGGAGAGATAGAGTTGTATTGTCACATACACTTGATAGGTGCAGTGAAATGTGTTGTTTTTATAAGGTCAGCCATAATAGTATGATAGGTGCAGTGAAATGTGTTGTTTTTATAAGGTCAGCCATAATAGTATGATAGGTGCAGTGAAATGTGTTGCCATAGTAGCATGATAGGTGCAGTGAAATGTGTTGTTTTACACGGTCAGCCATAGTAGCATGATAGGTGCAGTGAAATGTGTTGTTTTACACGGTCAGCCATAGTAGCATGATAGGTGCAGTGAAATGTGTTGTTTTACACGGTCAGCCATAGTAGCATGATAGGTGCAGTGAAATGTGTTGTTTTACACGGTCAGCCATAGTAGCATGATAGGTGCAGTGAAATGTGTTGTTTTACAGGGTCAGTCATAGTAGTAGGCCCCCTGGAGCATACTAGGGTTAAATAGAGTAGTTTGCTATTTTACAACTTGATGTTAGATGGTTCCTCCCCCTGAAAGTAGGCTATGGACCAGGAGGAACAGCAATCCCTGGTTCAGTTTATTTTAAACATCCTCCACAAACTTCAGCTAACTTTAGCCAAAATAAGCTAATAACCGATGGAAGTTTTTATTTCCTATTGCCAAATCACCTTTAAGTAACATCAAACTACATTGATTTGAACAGATTTTGATTTTCTTCTGAATGTACATGCCCCCATCACTTCCATTGATTGTTAGCTGTGGTTAGCTGATGTTTCTAGTGACTGTTAGCTGTGGTGTCTAAGGTTAGCTGATGTTTCTAGTGACTGTTAGCTGTGGTGTCTAAGGTTAGCTGATGTTTCTAGTGACTGTTAGCTGTAGTGTCTAAGGTTAGCTGATGTTTCTAGTGACTGTTAGTTGTGGTGTCTAAGGTTAGCTGATGTTTCTAGTGACTGTTAGCTGTGGTGTCTAAAGTTAGCTGATGTTTCTAGTGACTGTTAGTTGTGGTGTCTAAGGTTAGCTGATGTTTCTAGTGATTGTTAGCTGTGGTTCTAAGGTTAGCTGATGTTTGAACTACATATTTTTCACCTTGGACATTCAAACCAGTGACCTTTCTGTTACTGGCCCAGTGCTCTAAACGCTAGGCTACTTGCCACCCTTAAAAAGAAAAGGGCGAACTCAACTAATGAAGAGAGAAACAGGGACAGAGAGACAGAGAGAGTGTATCGGAGGCTGAAATCTGAAAGGGTTTTCTGGGTCATGGTCCTGTCAGCTCCAGTGGGGATAGGGAGAGATAAGACGCTGGTGGAGATAACACACAGGATGAGGAAACACATGCAGACACATTGTCATGCAGGCAAAGAGGAAGAGAAAACAGCGGGCTCCTTCAGAGAGACGGAGAGAGAGGGAGTGCCGTGTGTGTGACTGTGTTGCGTGGCCGATCTCAGGCACAACACACATTACCCTGTCATTAACACTACCAAGACTTTCGACAGGACTGCAATTTGCCACTGACCATAGTCAAACAGTGAACACTGCAGTACCGAGCAGCTTCAGTGAGGGAATGGAGGCTAAAGGCTTGGATGAGTCCTCTGTCTGTGATATTCTGCATGCTTTCACAATGTTAGCCAGCAAGCTGGAGTAAAATGTAATTTTTAAAATAATAATCATTGACAACTAAGCTCTCTAATTGTTACTCTAATCCACAAATGGTCCCTCCCTAATAATCCTAGAGTAAATTATGCTGCCATGGTTTCCGCTTTTAATACAACTTCTTAGAATTGTGGGATTTCGCAGTGGTTTTTGTCGTCTGGCATTCCAATGTGAACCTCCCATGATTCTTGCTAAATCCAACAGCAGTTAACAGTCTGAGGACACATTTAATTCCGTGTGATTTCGCTGTCATTTCACGGTGCAACCATGCTAAACTCCCCACCTTGAGTCTCTCACAGACCTCCAGTCACAAGCTCAACGTAACAGAGAGTAGATTACACCACCAGATGACCATAGCTCTGCTTAGAATAACCCTTGAGCAGATGAAGGTACAGAGAGCATCAGCTCCCTGGCTCTCCATTAAGCGCTTACTGCCCTGAGAGCCTGGTGACATTTCAACACAGGGAGGGACAAGCAGACAAATCAACCAGGGAGCTCCAGGCTCCTTCATCCCTCTCCTTCCTTCTCTCAGATCAAGGTGTTTTGGAAGAGAGGGAAACAAGGTTTTGGGGCGTTTGACAGAGCATGATAATAAATCATTGGCTGTTACTTTCCCCTTGAGGTTTCTGCTGTGACATAGGCTACAGTACGAATGATGCAGTATGTACCATGTAGTGGCTTTAACCTGGGCTCTATTACAACGAGGTCCTGTTCCTGCTATGACCACATTTAGAGAGGCTTGAGGTTCACAGTGATCTGCACAGATAGAACAGATAGTGAGAGACAGTGACCTTTTCATTTGTCCGGACACATCGTGCACCTTCTGCTCAGCGCACGCATCGCATATATGCTCTCGTACACTCGTTATTCTACACACACAGTTAGCAATGTAAGTAGAGAATTACTGTGCAGGCCTTTGAGCCAGGTGTGTAAGCGGTCTCCTCTCTATGACTCCGAGTTGAGTAATCAAATCATGTCTGTCACGGGGTACCTTTTCACTTCTGCAGAGCCACATGTGCTCTGTTTAGGCATATAGTAATGCTTTGATACAGAGCATATGTGTGCTATTTAAGTCTCCTTATTGGGACATTTCTAAGTGTACCATTTCTGTCCATCCTCCCATGACTCAACATCCCCATCATACTCGGCTATATTCAAGTTGCCAGTCAAGTGCGTATGTGACATCAGTGATTACTCTGCTGTCATAACCCGTAGCCTGAGGTCACATCCTGTACACTACGGGCCTGACGCAATTCAAGGCTACACGCCGTTGACCTTGCTAACAAGTGGGTTCAAAGTTTAATGCTGGGAATGAAGCCCACAACTATGTTGAGTATGGCTATGGTCCATGCTTCACAGCTGCAGTTGAAGTCGGAAGTTTGCATACACTTAGGTTGGAGTCATTCAAATTCGTTTTTCAACCACTCCACACATTTCTTGTGAACAAACTATAGTTTTGGCAAGTCGGTTAGGACATCTACTTTGTGCATGACACAAGTCATTTTTCCAACAATTGTTTACAGACCAATTACTTCACTTATAATTCACTGTATCACAATTCCAGTGGATCAGAGGTTTACATACACTAAGTTGACTGTGCCTTTAAACAGCTTGGAAAATTCCAGAAAATTATGTCATGGCTTTAGAAGCTTCTGATAGGCTAATTAACATAATTTGAGTCAATTGGAAGTGTACCTGTGGATGTTTCAAGGCCTACCTTCAAACTCAGTGCCTGTTTGCTTGACATCATGGGAAAATCAATCAGCCAAGACCTCAGAAAGAAAATGTGTAAACCTCCACAAGTCTGGTTCATCCTTGGGAGCAATTTCCAAACCCCTGAAGGTACCACGTTCATCTGTACAAACAATAGTACGCAAGTATAAACACCATGGGACCACGCAGCCGTCATACCGCTCAGGAAGGAGACACGTTCTGTCTCCTAGAGATGAACGTACTTTGGTGTGAAAAGTGCAAATCAATCCCAGAACAACAGCAAAGGGCCTTGTGAAGATGCTGGAGGAAACAGGTACAAAAGTATTTATATTCACAGTAAAACGAGTCCTATATCGACATAACCTGAAAGGCAGCTCAGCAAGGAAGAAGCCACTGCTCCAAAACAGCCATAACAAAAAGCCAGACTACGGTTTGCAACTGCAAACTGGAGGAATGGCCCAAAATTCACCCAACTTATTGTGGGAAGCTTGTGGAAGTCTACCCGAAACACTTGACCCAAGTTAAACAATTGAAAGGCAATGCTACCAAATACTAATTGAGTGTATGTAAACTTCTGACCCACCGTGAATGTGATGAAATAAAAAAAAGTTGAAATCATTCTCTCCACTATTATTCTGACATGTCACATTCTTAAAATAAAGTGGTGATCCTAACTGACCTAAGACACTGCCTTTTTACTAGGATTAAATGTCAGGAATTGTTAAAAAAAAACGGAGTTTAAATGTTTTTGGCTAAGGTGTATGTAAACTTCTGATTTCAACTCTATGTCCAATCGTGCTTTCTCTCTTAATACTAATATCACGGTGACTGTTGAAGGTCCTACAGATATTAGTATTGAGAGAGAAAGCATGATTGGACGTAGCTATGAAGCATGGACCATGGCCATATTTAACATAGTTGTGGGCCTTATCGAGAACAGTTAGCTCAAGCAGTTGATTGATTCTCATCTGGAGAAACTTTCATCTGATCTCACATTGACGCTGAAGCGAACTACATGAATATTGCATTTTCTCCAACTTCTCTTTTTAAAACAATGCTAAATTAGTGCTTTCGTCAGAGCTGCTGATGAAACGGATTCTGATGCATTATTCAATGGTCGAGTTTTAAAACCGTGCCTTAAATGATGGATCCGGATTGCATACATAATATGACCTACTTATACCAGATGACACACAGGTCAAAGGAAGGGAAACCAAAGCTTACTTGACTTTTGATCATGTCTTGACAGTCTCTACTTGTGGTCTGTGTGAGGCTACCCAGGGTTCAGTGTGTTGCTGAATCCCATGGCCTTATCACTGCAGTGGACAGATTGGAATGGCCTTTGGCCGCCTTCATGGCCCAGTGTTTATGGGAATGTGGGTGTTTGCTTCATTGCCTGCAATGTGCCCTCTCATCCTATTTGACTGCACTGGCTGTGGCTCTAGCTGTAACCCCACCTCTTGTGAATACACTTCCAGCTTCATGTTTGCTCACACCATTCTGCCTCACTGCTCTGTTGAAGATGATTTCAGGCAAACTTCCCCCGTAATCCCCCCTGCTGCTGCCCCTGCCCCAGTCTGGAGGTCCTGTATAGGGGAGGACTGTACCAGGATGCACCAGAGCCCGCAGTCCACTAAGCCAGCCAGGGACCAGGGCAGTCCAGCACCACCTCAGCCCAGTCGCCCACCCAGGGTGAACACGTTGGGAGATGGCCTGGTTCATTAGACCAGAGCTTTCATTGGCATGAGGTGGAACATGGTTTTACCATCGACTTGAATTGTTTACAGGCCAGCCAGAAGAAAACAAAGCTGCTTTCTCAATTTTACACAGAGCTCTCAGGGTTTCATACCATAGATCATTAATGCCAATAAACTGTACAACACTGTAATTCAGTGTCTAGAAATATGTGTAAATGTCGATTTTGTCCCATAACACAGCACTGTTTGGTGAATTGCTGATACCGTGCCCTTCTAGGACCCTTTACCCCAGAACTGCTAAGTGGGTCCTTTCAGAGTGTTGTTTAGAGCCTTTATTTAATTAGTTAAGTACTAAAGAGATAAAAAAAGCCACATTCCTACGCCATGACTCAGTCCCCATCAGACTCTGGCCTTAACATAGGCCAACCTTGACACAAGCGGAGCTCAGACGCAGGCACTCCCCTCTAAAGGGCTCTCCAGTGTTTTCACAGTTTACGCAAACGGGAGCTCAGTTTGCGACGCCTTCCAAAAAAAGATTCAGCCTCACGAAAGTAGAGAGGTACGCAAAAAAAGTTCCATCGGATCCGTTTGCGGACTGTGTGGAGCCCTTAAGGTTGGTTCGTTACAAGTGGGGTCTTGTAGTTCAGAGCGTTGAATTAAGTTTTCGTGTGACACTTCACTTGACACCTAGCGTCATAACGCTTTATGACAAGGTCCTAGCACGTCACAACAGCTGACATAACATGTCCTATGTTATGACGATATTATGAACAGTTATGTCAGCTGTTGACATGACATGGTTGTGACTGTGTTACGACGGTAGGTATCCAGTAAAGGGTCACCAAGTTTTCGAAACGGGGAGTGGAACCGTGTTTGTCTGACTCTCAGGATGTATCAGGCTATGAGAGGGATACATGTACACAAATGCCCAGGACTCTAACCACACGTGAAAAGGCTCATAAAACCCAAATCACAGGGCTGATTAAAGATGAGAAGACTTAAAATAGCACTTCCTTTTGTTTGGAGGATGAGTGAAGCAGAAAGTCAGTCAGAGAGAACAACTCCCTGGTCCCTTCTCTCCCTCCTTCTTTTCCCTTTGTCTTCTTCATTCCTGTCTTCCTTGTATACTAGCACACCAGGGAATGTCTAGGTTTCCCATTCTTTGTCATATTTTTGAATAAAACGTTTCATACGAGAGAAGTGTGTGCATTTGAAGCAGAAAGACATACTGAATATGCAACTTCAGAGACAAAGCACGAGAGAGAGAGAGAGAGCAAAACAAAGTGAGACGGGGTAAAGAGCGAGTGGGGTTCAATTAGGAGAATGTTGAAGGGGAAACATTAGTCTGGTTTGTTAAAACAACTACATGTCCTTCTTATTACTGACATGGCTCTTGGACCCTGTTCTCCATTCGATGGTCGCCCAATTACACAAAACAAGGCATACAGAAAATATTATTCACGCCACTTAACCTTTACAAAAGAGAGAGAGAGGAGTAGATGGAGAAAGAAACAGGATGCAGGAATAGAGAGAAACAAGGAGATATGAGAGAGAGAGGCACATGGAGAGAAGGGAGGGAAAATGAGCTAAAACAAAATTGAAAGGGGATATAGATGAAACAAGCACAAAAACAAGGGAAAAGCAAGCGTTTTTATTATAGTGATGCACTGTTCTGAGAATCCATTTCATATTGGAGGGAACATACATCACCACCCCCCCCCCCCCCCCCCCCCACCCCCCCACCACCTCGCCTCACAGTGAAGCCCTCATCAGCGCAATCTTAAGACTGCAATTACTCCATTATTCGCCACATGCTCTCATGCTCTGCCAAGACTTTGAAGGCATGCCAGGGAAGCACCTTTGAAACAGAACATTAAAAACGAGGAGGGCGGTGAAAGGGAATTTGAAAATGATACAGGCAGGTAGCTACTAGGGTGGGTAAAATGTTAGTGTGTGGGTGAACACCCAGGTCCGTGATACAGGTCAGTCTTCGACGTCCATCCATGTCTGAGGACATCAGAGAGATGAAGTGGAAACCAGCCACTAGGGGCAACAGTGAGCGCTGTTACCTTCAAGTAGGTTTTGGTTTTGCTAGGGCATTGTGGATGGGGATGCGGATGGATTTAAGCATCTGCCTCGATTCCAAAGGTTTGAAGATAAAACAAAAATGACTTTGTATTATCCCAAACCTTAACCCTTGTACCTTAAGCATTCGGAGTTACTGCCTAAAATGAAGATGTCTGAGTTACTGCCTAAAATGAAGTTGTCTGAGTTACTGCCTAAAATGAAGATGTCGGAGTTACTGCCTAAAATGAAGATGTCGGAGTTACTGCCTAAAATGAAGATGTCTGAGTTACTGCCTAAAATGAAGTTGTCTGAGTTAATGCCTAAACGTAACCTTTAACACTTCGAAATGTGACGTTTGAGAAACATGGATGACCGTCTAATTCTGACGTGAGGCTGTGAGAGATAGATGGAGCGTAAAGGCGTCCTCGTGATTCCCAGCCGAAACAGTTCGAAAGAGTCCGTGCATATATTATGACGACATTTGTGTTCATTTTGGACTTCGGGTAAGGGGTTTTTCAGTTGTTTCAGTTTCAGTTGTTTAGGCACGTCACTTTTTTATATCCTTCCTGTTTGGCCCTGTCCGGGTGTGTCCTCGGATGGGGCCACAGTGTCTCCTGACCCCTTCTGTCTCAGCCTCCAGTATTTATGCTGCAGTAGTTTGTGTCGGGGGGCTGGGGTCAGTTTGTTATATCTGGAGTACTTCTCCTGTCCTATTCGGTGTCCTGTGTGAATTTAAGTGTGCTCTCTCTAATTCTCTCTTTCTTTCTCTCTCTCGGAGGACCTGAACCCTAGGACCATGCCTCAGGACTACCTGACATGATGACTCCTTGCTGTCCCCAGTCCACCTGGCCGTGCTGCTGCTCCAGTTTCAACTGTTCTGCCTTATTATTATTGGACCATGCTGGTCATTTATGAACATTTGAACATCTTGGCCATGTTCTGTTATAATCTCCACCCGGCACAGCCAGAAGAGGACTGGCCACCCCACATAGCCTGGTTCCTCTCTAGGTTTCTTCCTATGTTTTGGCCTTTCTAGGGAGTTTTTCCTAGCCACCGTGCTTCTACACCTGCATTGCTTGCTGTTTGGGGTTTTAGGCTGGGTTTCTGTACAGCACTTTGAGATATCAGCTGATGTACAAAGGGCTATATAAATAAATTTTATTTGATTTGATTTTTCTCGAGACCAGCCAAATTTCGGGAGCCAAATGCTACGCCCCTTCGTCCGTGATTGGGCAACAGTAGGGATTCTTCTAAAAAGTCTTGTCATTCAACAAGAGACGACTTGTTTTGATGCACATTTTTTCTTTCAGAAATACTGCACCAAAATGTCTTTTGCGCGACTAAGAGCTCCTCGGCAAAACCCCAAAAAATTAGATCTTAGATTAATTAGATTAATTCCGGCTATTTTGAGGAAGTGTATACTGCCTACGGCATCTTCAATAGAAGAAACAGTCTTATTGGCGCTTTTTTTCTCGTTCTTTTCAAGCGAAGGTCTTTGAAGGGAGTATGCGAGCACACTCGTTCGGTTCGTCTAGCCGACTTCGGCGAGCCGCCAGCCGAACTGAAGCATGCTGACGCCTTAAGCCATACACCTACTACAAAACATGTGAAAGGGAGGAAAGTTCTTTATGTCATGCACCCTTTAACTGATTTACTCATCACTCTTGAATCCTGCCCATATCCCTGGGCAAGAGCTGATGAAACCATTGGATTACTGAAGAGATTCCATCAGATTAGTCTTCTGCCAAGAATCCCAAGCAATGCCGCAAATGCAGCTTCCACCACTAGCCTGTATTCTGACATCCAGTAGTTTATGACTGGTAACATTCTCACCGGTTATGTTTTATTTAATAAATCAGCTCCAGATAGCTCTGTGGCTATTCATTATGGTAACAATCTCAGGTAAAAGAGGGCACACGGAGAGATGGAGCTACTGAGTAAGTGATAAAAAAAAATACTTGATGTTAGATGGTTCCTCAACACGAAAGTAGTCTATGGGCCAGGAGAAACTGTAATCCCTGGTTCAGTTTTCCTTAAAACAGCCTCTACAAAACTTCAACAACCATAAGCTACCAATGGAAGTCATGCGACATGAATTTTTTATTTTGCTTTGTTTACATGCCCCCAGCACTTCCATTGATTGCTAGCTGTAAATAGTGAACTGCTCCTTTAAGTGCCTTGCTCAAGGACACGTCGACAGATTTTCCACCTTGCCAGCTCGGGTATTCGAACCAGTGACCCTTCGGTTACTGGCCCAACGCTCTAACCACTAGGCTACCAGCAGAGAAAGCGAGTGAGCGAGAGAAAAAAAAAATCCCCCTAACATAATGCTTTGTTGCCTGACTGACAGTGGTGCACTCCACAAGAGGGGACGGCTGGGTGTGTGTTGAGTAGGAGGATTACCCTCCCTTACCTTCACACCCCTAATCCGAGGTCAAGTGGTACAGCTCATTTGGTGCTGTTACCAAAGTCACCTTCACAAGTCTATGGAAAACTTTTGTTTGGTCGCACATTCAGTATTTCACTGCAAGCATGCATACATTTCACACAAGCTTGCTCATATACAGACAGCTCGCCTATTCATACACGTCCAAGAGCACTTTCCTTTGCCCTTCTTCATTTGACACTGTTTATTCTCCCCAGTTCAATCTAGACTGTTAAATATTTAGACTGGAAAATACACAGGTTTAACACAGACACGCCTAGGCATTCATAGTAACCCCCCCCCCCCCCCCCCCCCCCCAACCATCGCACACGGCTGTCTGAGCAGGAGGTGTCAAAGGAGGACAGGGGTGGATTTTGTTCCTCACTGGATGAGTAAACAAGGCGAGTCTAAACACTCTGACTGAGACAGCCGCTGAGTGACTGACTGGGAATACACCCCCACACACCCAACAACAATGATACCCACACCCCTAGGAACAAAATGCACAAACACACTCAGGCAAGTAAACACACACACACTCCTTTCTGACACAGACATCACACTCACTCCAACTCTGAGGGTGTAACACTCTGGCTGTATGTGGCAGTGTAAGGGGGGGGGGGGGGGGGTAATGAGGCTGAACACATGTGAAGACGCAGGGACCTCATCCTTAAACTCACGCTACCCGCTCCTCAGTCTCCTGACACTGTTTCGGTTTCCTTTCTTTTCCCAATCTTTCAAAAGGTTTTAATCTGAAACGCTTAGCCCAGCTAACCAGGCTTTTTATCCTCAGCCAATTAGCACGCGATTCATTACATACTGAGCAGCCTGTGAAGTATTCATTTTGAATGCCCACTTAAGGGGGAAGAGATGTACAGCCACTTCGCCTTACACGACTCTGCCTCAGATGTCAAATCCAAATCAAAGTTTGTCACGTGCTCCGAATACTACAGGTGTAGGTAGACCTTACAGTTAAATGCTTACTAGTCTGGGTAGCCATTTGATCACCTGTTCAGGAGTCTTATGGCTTGGGGGTAAAAACTGTTGAGAAGCCTTTTTGTCCTAGACTTGGCACTCTGGTACCGCTTGCCATGCGGTAGTAGAGAGAACTGGGGTGGGTGGGGTCTTTGACCATTTTTAGAGCCTTCCTCTGACACCGCCTGGTGTAGAGGTTCTGGAATGCAGGAAGCTTAGCCCCAGTGATGTACCCTCTGTAGTGCCTTGTGGTCGGAGGCCGAGCAATGACCAGGCAGTGATGCAACCATGCTCTCGATGTTGCAGCTGTAGAACCTTTTGAGGATCTCATGTCCCATACCAAATCTTTTTAGTTTCCTGAGGGGAAATAGGCTTTGTCGTGCCCTCTTCACGACTGTCTTGGTGTGTTTGGGCCATACTAGTTTGTTGGTCATGTGGACACTAAGGAACTTGAAGCTCTCAACCTGCTCCACTACAGCCTCGTCGATGAGAATGGGGGCGTGCTCGGTCCTCCTTTTCCTGTAGTCCACAATCATCTCCTTAGTCTTGGTTACATTCAGGGATAGGTTATTATTCTGGCCCCACCCGGCCAGGTGTCTGACCTCCTCCCTATAGGCCGTCTCGTCGTTGTCGGTGATCAGGCTGTTGTGTCGTCTGCAGACTTGGTGTTGGAGTCGTGCCTGGCCATGCAGTCGTAGGTGAACAGGGAGTACAGGAAGGGACTGAGCACGCACCCCTGAGGGACTCCAGTGTTAAGGATCAGCGTGGCAGATGTGTTGCTACCTACCCTCACCACCTGGGGGCCCCCCTGCACTCCCTAACTGCACTCACTCATCTTATATCCATGTTTAGAGTGTGTGATTTTCTATATCTGTACTGAACATGTTTCTCTATTCATTGCCTGTGTCTGTCTGTCTGTTGTGTGTGTTGGTCGTCTTGGCCATCAGGAGTCTGAGGAAGAGCTGTCTAACAGGCCATGAGTAAACCCATTGACCTTTTCATATATCGGAGGAACATTAGATTCCATACGGATGAGAGATTCTCAGCAGTAGCACAGAGCTCACACTCAGTGTGTCCCTCTATCCGGGCCCACTTAAAAAGACTCATCAGACCCAACTCTAGGTTATTTTTCATCTCTCCATCTCGTGGTTGCATCTTTTCATCTCTTCATCTCTTTCACCGGCCACTCTCAACATCTTGACTCTTCTCGATAATTGTACCCCCTTATTGCAACTCACTAAACAAAACCCTCTCATGAATACATTATTAATTAATTAGAGTGACATTTGGGCAGTTTGTTCATGCATCTATTCTGTCTATGGAAACGTAACCTAACAACTACAAGGTGATTTGGGTAGCAAAAGTTGTGTAGGTCTATTTAATCAAACCTTCTTTGATTGTTCAACTGTGTATCTGTGTCTGTCTTCACACGAGAGAGAAATTAAGGCCTAGCTTATGAATTGATGCACAATTACTGCATGCTTGCCAATAGGTGAGAGTCTGGGCTTTGACAAAAGAGGAGCTTGCTTGAACAGCGTTGGACAAATCCAGGCCAAGTTCTCACTGGCTTTCATAATTCCCCATTCGCAAACTCAGCATGAGTCCACGCAGGCGGGAGGGGAGGGTCAAAATCACGGAGGGCACGCACGCGACCCTTTATGAGGGTGCAATCAGGCATGAAGACCACCCCCTCTCTCACACAAGCATCTGCCATAAACAGGCATTCCCATGCTTAACAACCCAAGTGCGGTCTGCTTGCTCTCTCTACAGCCAGGTAGACTATAGTTTTACACTAGTCTATATGGAACTATAGGCACAGGACACCAGGGTTGGGCTCAATTCAGAATCTTGGAATTGACCCCCATTCAACTCATGAGTTGAAATTAGAATTGGCCACATCCCACAGGAAGTAGAATTTAATTCAATACAATTTAAATAAATTCCACTCAGTCATATAGTGTTCACGTGCTAGTCAGAACTAGGAAACTCTGAAATGTCCAACTTACTGTAGTAATACATGTGCCTTGTTTGACAAGTAAACACGGCGGAAATTTCAGAGTTTCCTGGTTCCGACTAGCACATGAGTTTAATTCAATCTGACAGGTCACACTTCCAGATACCAAAGAATATACAGTATATATACAAAGGTATGTGGACACCTTCAAATTAGTGGATTTGGCTATTTCAGCCACACCCGTTGCTGACAGGTGTATAAATTCGAGCACACAGCCATGCAATCTCAATAGACTAACATTGGCAGTGGAATGTCCTTACTGAATAGCTCAGTGACTTTCAATGTGGCACTGTCATAGGATGCCACCTTTCCAACAAGTCAGTTTGTCAAATTTCTGCCTTGCTAGAGCTGCCCTGGTCAACTGTAAGTGCTGTTATTGTGAAGTGGAAAAATCTAGGAGCAACAACGGCTCAGCCGTGAAGTGGTTGGCCACACAACCTCACAGAACAGGACAGACGATTGCTGAAGCACGTAAAAGTCGTCTGTCATCGGTTGCAACACTCACTACGGAGTTCCAAACTGTCTCTGGAAGCAACGTCAGTAAAATAACTACTTGTCGGAAGCTTCATGAAATGGGTTTCCATGGCCGAGCAGCCACACACAAGCCTAAGATCATCATGCGCAAATCCAAGAGTCGGCTGGAGTGGTGTAAAGCTCACTGCAATTGGACTCTGGAGCAGTGGAAACGCATTCTTTGGAGTGATGAATCACACTTCACCATCTGGCAGTCTGATATGTGGCTTTGGGGGATGCCAGGAGAACGCTACCTGCCCAAATGCATAGTGTCAACTGTAAAGTTTTGTGAAGGAGGAACAATGGTTTGGGGCTGTTTTTCATGGTTTGGCCAATTAGTTGCAGTGAAGGGAAATCGTAATACTACAGCATACAATGACATTCTAGACGATTCTGTGCTTCCAACTTTGTGATAACAATTTAGGGAAGGCCCTTTCCTGTTTCAGCATGACAATGCCCCCATGCAGAAAGCGAGGTCCATAAAGAAATGGTTTGTCAAGATTGGTGTGGAAGAACTTAACTGGCCTGCACAGAGCCCTGACCTCAACCCCATCAAAAACCTTTGGGATGAATTGGAACGCCGACTGCGAGCCAGGCCTAATCACCCAACATCAGTGCCGGACCTCACTAATGCTCTTGGCTGAATGGAAGCAAGTCCCTGCAGCAATGTTCCAACATCTAGTGAAAAGCCTCCCCAGAAGAGTGGAGGCTGTTATAGCAGCAAGGGGGGGGGGGGGGGGGGGGGGGGGGGGGGGGGGCAACACCATATTAATGCCCATGATTTTGGGAAGAGATGTTCAACATGGAGGTGTCCACATACTTTTGTAGTGTATCACTTTTCTCTGGAGACAAATGTTCATATAATCTTTTAACTAATTGCTTAGAATAGGCCATTATATTTCCAGCACAATTTCATTTGTTTGGCTTCTTTTTGAAAGCCACAGGGTTAACTTGAGAGTTGAACTAATACATTCTGGTAAATAATATATATATATAATAATTCAAATGTAAGTGATTAATGAAATATAATATCTTAGAAAATTCACATTTAATATTTGATATGCATGTTTTATGTACAATATTTATATTTGTATAGACCAGGCCTTGAAGTGGCATTTGAATTAAATTATATTTCCTTTATTCAAATTTGAATTCTGTATCCCGTTTACTATTTCAATTAAAATTCAAGAATTGAAATTGGATATATTCTAAATTAAGCCCTGCAGGACACACATCTCTGTTGAATAGAACCCGTGTCCGTCTTCGCTGGAAATTATGTGCCAGGAGACTCCCGTCTTCCTCTCCAATGAAGTCAGTATCCCCACCACCACTATTCACCTCCACCAGCAACAAGTAGCTTAGCCCAGTGTATAGTTGGATATTGAGTGAACTCATGTCATTAGACCTGAAATCGAAGCTTACAAAATAATCTGTGTCCCCAAGGTGCGCATGATCCCCATGAGTTGGTAGTTGTAATTGTTGCGTTCAGTATGTTTCTCCAAAGGCCACTCTGCCGGACTGCAATGTCACCTAAATAACGCACAGTTATTCGCGTTGACAGCCTGTAAAGACACGGTGTACACGAGTGACATGTATTCAGTCAGTCATAATCAGACAGTTTTTTTTTTGGGGGGGGGGGGGGGGGGGGGAATAGACGACGACGACTTATAAATACATCTAAACTAGTCTATATGACAGCGTTTAACCACGTACCTCTTGTTCAACGTATTCCAGTAAATAGGTTCCATGTTACCTGCAGCTATTCCCAGTAGATCCACAAGAAAGATAAAAATAAATCCCAAGCCATTACAGCCGTCCCAAAACGCCAAAGCCATCCCTGCTCCTCGGCTCTCTCCTGCCATTTTACCCCAAAAAGTGACGGGGAATCGATTCAGACAAAGAATCGTTTGGAGACTGCGAACGAAGTTCACGAAATCCCTGGAAGCGCACAGCTATTTTGCGACTTCGGAAACCGCATAAGAAAAAACGTCCCAAAAATCAATCAGACAACAACATTCAGAGTAGTTGGAATGTGGTTAGAGAGAATGTGTCAACCTCTTGAGTTTAAAGTGCATTAGTGGCAATATTCAGCTTTCTGGTTTAAAATGTGTCCAGCAATTATGGACATTATTGCATGACAAAGCCTATATCTATCAGCTCTCCTAATGTCACCTCTCCAGACAAATGCAAATGCGTTGAAGGTCGCGAATATCGGAGTAACGGCATTCTACCACTTTGGAAGCGTAATTTTGGATAGCGGACGTTTATCTTCATTGGCAAAGTGCCATTGCCTACCTTGCCACGCAGATGCACTGGTTTGCTTGCTCAAATGTCCGACTCATGCAGCCTAGTCCAATGTTGTATAAGAAAACATTCGCTGACCCAAGTTGATCGCCTATTCGCTGTGCTCTTGAATGCTTAACGCATTAAGGATTTTCCCGCTTTCTCCATTGTTATGCCTTCTGCGTCTTAGCGCACACAAAAAAATGCCCATTCTATCCGTCATTTATCCTTTCCGCTATTATGGCACAATCTTGGCATTAAAAAAGATCAAGTCAAACTTAGGTCAAACTTCAAAAAGGACAGGCAGTCACTGAATATTGCCATATTAAACATATTGCACCTCGATTAACTCGTTTTGATCAAAGCCAGTTCCCTGAGAGGTCTCTAATGTTCACTATACTGCTTTATGTTCGTTGCATCCTTCTCTCTCAACCTCGTACTATGCTGCACACGGATAGAGTAGCTAGGTATAGGGATGGAGTGCAGTAGCCCATGCTATGCAATACTACTTGTGTTCCAGAGTGTAGCTCTGGGAGATCCCTTTACTATTATCACCACCCAAATGAAACATGCCCTCTAAATCAGTATAACACGAATTGGAACAACTTCCCACATAATGTATATCATCCTTTCGCCATTATGGCAGCGACGGGTCGACTTCAGAGTGTCTAATGCCGACAGTGGCCAAGGAACAGTGAAAGGGCATGTAGCCTATAACCAACATATTTTGCCCCGAATATTGTGGCAGATGCCTGTCAAATGTTGGTTAAGAAATGCCAGATGTGCAGTAACAAGCTTGTAGCTCCCCCAGCCGTTATTCTGTAACAGATGCTATTCATTTATAATATAACAATTCAGCAACTAATTTCCAGTAGTTTCATGATTGGAAAAGCAGAAAAGAGAGCGGAGTAAAGTGCAGAGTATAGGACAATTAAACTGAACCTACCATGCCCCCACGTGGGCAACATGTAAAACCGCAGGCAGTGTAATATCACATTGTACGGTCTTTGGTAATACGTAAGAGGTAAGACCGACCACAAAGAAAGTCGGACGTGCGCAGTAGATCACAGCTGAGCGTCGACGAACAGTGGCAATTCAACTTGTGGAATCGTCGGGAAAGGACGTCCTGTTAGTCGGTCTTCCCTTTAAAACAATATGTAATAGCGAAGTTATGACAACACATTCATATTGCATTCCACACAGTTTATTTATTCTGTAACACGTCTATTCAAAAGGAAAACTATATACACAATGCCTGCCCTGCCCCCCCCCCCCCCCCCCCCCCCCCCCATCTCAAATGCTGCTGTGGTGGAGTAGCAAACGAGTCAAATCCCATAACATTTCCCCCAAAACGAATGAACCAATTCTGCATGACAGACATTCCTCTAATAGCTTTAACATTATATTTGTATTTTTACAGCACTCACTTTAATCCCCATTACTGCAATTTTACTGCTCTGTTACAAGGGCAAATGTTGTCCCAAACCAACCCAACGCCAGAAATCATTGGATACACGTCACCAGGTCAAGCATTACTTAGGGATGGTGGGGAAGGGGACATCACACATGGGCAATTTAACTCTGTACATTTAAGGCAAGTAAAACCAAATAAAGGTTCAAATAACCAAACAAAAATGAGTAAAGAGGAATTAATCGTTGACTATTTATATCCAGGAGTTGAAACTTGCCAACCAGATGTGTGTGCGCGTGTGTGAATGTAACAGGCCATGAGCATAGTTGTATATGTTCAGTCATTGAGAGTCCATGTTCACAAGGTGTGTGTTAACTCCTGGTTGAGACCTTAGTCAGCTGGGTTCCATCTCACACTCAGCCCAGGACTGGGACAAAGCTGGTTTCTGGGAGGCTCTCCTCTACCGTCTGCTCCCCTCTGAGACCATCCCATGTCCAGCTGTGATCCAGTCCAACAGAGTATGAGAGCACACAGGCCTCAGCCGCCAATACACCGCAGTCGTCCAGCAGAGAGGCTGCTACATGGACAGAGCAATGAGGTGGTGGTGTCCATGAGGTATCCTGCAGAAACAACACTATTAAGACGAGGATGACTAAACACTATAACCCTGATCATAATAGATTCATAAACTATTACATCCCAGAACCCCTGGGTGTAGCATGAGGAACCGAGGGGCTGTCCAGACATACCTAGATGTCCAAACTCATTAAAATGGACACATATCCTGAAGAACCTATTAATTACCCAACTCTCCACTGAATACCTATCACGACAATTGGTACAGCAAACCTATTAGATAGGATCTCTAGTCAAATCAAATAATTTATGTAGTTCCCCCATGTCGCAACCTGTCCTACGTGGGACTTCAGGTAGATCGTAACCTAGAAAGTCGACAAAAAGTACACCTGTAACAAAGAACATACATTTTCCCCAGTGAGCCCCTTTCTAAAAACAGATGGTCACATCATTAACTTGCCTTCTGTGAATCTCTGGTGGTCAGCGCAGTATCGTTCTGCAACACTGAAGAATCTGGTCTTCTGTGTCAAGGTCGTCCTCAATGTTGTCTTTTCTTGTGGCGAATGCCCAGGGAAAGGCAATCCTTGAGGAATACTGTCCAGTGAAAGAGTAAATACAACGAGACGGGGCATACTCAGTCAACAAAGCTGTCCATCCCCCAACACTCGGCTCTGTGATTTGATAAATGTTCAACTAGACCCAACAAAAGCACAAGATGAACAAGCTTCACAACTGACCCCACCCGTACCAATGAGTCCATTGTCCAGTAGTTTTGGATTTCAATGGATCCAATTGTAGGCCTGTGTTAAAAAAAATTGTAAAAAATGTTCTCCTCATTTTAGTAGTTTATTTTCTAGAACATTCAATAATTCTCGTTAGAAGTCCATTTAACATCAGGAGGCCTCCAGTCACATGGTCCAAGCATGCCAAACCCCATGAGACACGTAGCACAGCATTTTGTAAAAGGGTGGGAAAATCAGCTAGGGCAAGGACGCAAGAGGCCGGCCTGATGAACAAGTCTCTGTTGGAGGTACAAGGAGAGCGAAAGGAGTCCGATTTTTGACTCCTCTCTGCCCATCTCAGGTTCTCTCCATCTCACTCCATCCCATGGCATCTAATGATAGCCACATATTACATTATCACAGCCCCCCAAAACTAATATCCATTCCCCTTGATAATTTTTTTTTTGTGTGTGTGTGGGGGGGGGGCTTTTTTTCCATTAAAAATATAATCCAGACCGGTTAAAGCGAAGACCGTTTCAGTTTGCTGATGACGTACCGATCATTCCTCTGCCCACATCTTCAAAAACTCAATTGTCACAAGATTTAGGCAATGAGGAAAAGCAAGAGATCATTCATGAATAGTAACAACCCAGACATTCAAAGATAAAAAAAAAAAGGAGACCAATTTCTCTTAAAAAAAAAAAAACACACGACTGCTACATTTCCCATGCTAGTTCCTCGTGTGTGTTGTATCGAGGACGACAACATGGCGGTGGACAGATGTCTTCATCTTATTAGGATGTGTTTCTCAGAGAGCAGTAAGAGAAGGCAGTGTTCAGCCGTGTCCATCTTGGTTTCATTTACAGTAGCTCATCTTCTGGGATTCTAATACTTCTTCAGCAAAACTCTACTCATTAGCTCCAAAATATTTGTTTAAAGTCTGGCTTCATCTCAATGCACTGTTGTACATTTCAGTTTTTTTGGAATACATTCATTTCCACACCCAGATTTTTTTTTTTTTTTTAAGTAAAAATAATTACCATAAGAGGCAAAAAAAAAAAACTAAAACAACAATATAAAAATACAATAGTGTAGCAGCTTCAAAAGTGCTCCATATCAAGTCCAAATACTTTCACTTTGTTTAAAAACTGACATTCTATTCAAAAAGCAACACAAAGACAGGACTCTAGCTATCGATACTAGGGTTAACATACGCAGTGGCAATCGTCTGCAAAACTGCCTGGAAGCAGGAAAGCAAGACCTCAACACTGACATGTCGTTAAAGGCAATAGATCCCCTTGGAAAATGCAAGGGACTTCTCTGGTCTTACCAACTCTCATAACCACAAGGAAGAGAACGATTAAACAGAACTGTATGGTTCTTTAAACGAGAGAGAGTGACTTAACTGCAGTAAAATACACCTCGGAAATCTGCCTTGAATCATAAGATCTGTTTTCACAGTTGTATCAGCGAATCAGAGCCCATGGACCGTCGTGACTCACCATGGAGAATGAGGGCAGCAATGCACCAATGACAAAACACAGACGGCCAGACGGGTAACTGGACACCAAAGCAAAAGACCTTCAATGAAGTCATTTAGGGGATGAGGAGCTGGTGAAAGATTGGTTGAAAAGAGCCCTCTCCACTCTCGCTTAGAGACTCCATGTACAAAACATACACATTCATTGGCTACCAATCACTCATACATCTGACATGGGCACACATTGCATACATTCTTCAAAGTAAAAAAAATTCATGGAACAACGTAAAAACATGGCCTTTTTATGCATCTCTGTAAGCAATAAAAATTGTGCAGGCTTTAAGTCTACCACACAAACCCACCAGCATTCAAAGAAATGTTTTCTTCCAATACTTATCTACAACTAGTTTTGTTTATCTAAGTGCAAACCTTCAAGTTTTTTTCTTAATAAAATGCAATTTGTTATAGCTTTACATTTTATATAAAAACTTAAAGAAAAAAAAAAGTATATACTTTCCAAAAGAAGTCCTCATCACCCGACATTATTATTGGAGATGTAACCTCCAGTTCCTTACTTAGGTATGTTTGCACACACACATCCACATGTGTGTATTCATATTGTAGACACAATATGCACATTTTGCATCCTAAAAACAAGAAAACAAACTGGCAAAACTTCATTTCAAATATTGAAACCCTGTGATAAAGTGCATTAGTTTAGTTTAAGGTGCTTAACTGTAAGAAGTGCAGGAGGGTACTCCTCTGCACCCCCCCCCCCCCCCTCCCCTCACACAGAGATGAGAGAAAAAAACACTACTTTTCCAGGTCCTCATCTATGAGGGGGCAAAGTAGCTCAGCAGTGCACATTCGTCATTGTCTGTGTGGGTGAGTGTTTGTGTCAGTGTGTGTTTTAATCCAGGTGTAAGGCCTCAGGTGGATTCAGGTAGATGCTGTGGATCAATAATCCTCCACTGTTTCCATCTCACCCAGGTTCATCCTGTCCCCAGCACCCAGGAATGAATATCCTGCAGGACAAAACACCACAGTTCATCTCTATATCCACAACTAATATGGAATCTACTACTTTTCAGTTGGAAAGTTACCCTCTCCCAGGTTACTGGTATACACACACAAATACACAATACTTCAACTCTATGTAGAGTTTACTTTTTACTGTGCTGAGACATTTAATACATGTACTGTGGGTATTATTATTATTATTATTATTGACCGAGTGTCTAAATACCTAAGATGCTAGGGTCAGAGTGAAGCATCATGGTCTGTTTCTTCTTCATCTTTGCAGCCTGACTGTCATACATTCCTCCCTTTCCCATCTGGGCTGCCTGGAACATGGACTACATAACAGGGGTTTTGCTCAATCAAATAAGTGGTGTAGAGCATGAGAAGAGTATAGATGTGATTACATCAAGAAAACAAATGCATGTTGATGACCAAATGGTCATGAACTGAGGACAGAGCCTACCTGGACGGAGCCTACCTGGATAGGAAAGTTGGACAGCCCTGAAACTTCCTTTGATAGCTGGTGAGGGAAAGGGATGGTGGTTACTGATAAGCTCTTCTACGCATACACAACCACAGAACAAAATAGAAATGCAACAATTTACAGTTCATATAAGGAAATCAGTCAATTGAAATGAATTAGGCCATAATCTATGGATTTCACATGAATGGGAATAAACATATGCATCTGACCAACAGATATATCTATCTTTTTTTTTTTTAAAGTGTCTGGTGTGACCACCATTTGCCTCATGCAGCACAACATCTCCTTCGCATAGTTGATCAGGCTGTTGATTGTGGCCTGTGGACCGTTGCCCCATTCCTCAATGACTGTGCAAAGTTGCTGGATATTGTCAGGAACTGGAACACGCCGATGTACGTCGATCCAGCGCATCCCAAACATGCTCAACGGGTGACAAGTCTGGCCATGAAAGAATTGGGACATTTTCAGCTTCCAGGAATTGTGTTTAAATCTTTGCGACATTGGGCTGTGGATTGTGATGCTGAAACATGAGGTGATGGCAGCGGATGAATGGGCCTCAGGATCGATCTCGTCACGGTATCTCTGCATTCAAATTTCCATTTATAAAATGCAATCGTTTTCGTTGTCCATAGCTTATGCCAGCACATAACATAACCCCACCATGGGGCACTGCGTTTACAATGTTGACATCAGCAAACCCCTCGCCCACACGACGCCATCTGCCCGGTACAGTTGAAACCGGGATTCATCCGTGAAGAACACACTTCTCCAGCGCGCCAGTGGTCATTGTAGGTGAGTATTTGTCCTTTGAAGCCAGTTGCAACACCGAACTGCAGTCAGGTCAAGACACTGGTGAGGACGACGAGCACACAGATGAGATTCCTTGCGATAGTTTCTGACAGTTTGTGCAGAAATTCTTTGCATGCACAAACCCACAGTTTCATCAGCTGTGTGGCTGGTCTCAGATGATCCAGCAGGTGATGAATCCAGATGTGGCGGTCCTGGGCTGGCATGGTTACACATGGTCTGTGGTTGTGAGGCCAGTTGGACATACTGCCAAAGGTGGCTTATGGTAGAGAAATTAACATTAAATTCTCTGGCCACAGCTCTGGTGGACATTCCTGCAGTCAGCATGCCAATTGCACACTCCCTCAACTTGAGACATCTGTCGCAAAACTGCACGTTTTAGAGTGGCCTATTGTCCCCTGCACAAGGTGCACCTGTGTACTGATCATGCTGTTTAATCAACTTCTTGATATGCCACACCTGTCAGGTAGGTGGATTATCTTGGCAAAGGCAAAATGCTTACTAACAGGGATGTAAACATTTGTTCACAACATTTGAGAGAAACAAGCTTATTGTGTATATGGAATATTTTTGGGATCTTTTATTTAATCTCATAAAACATGGGACCAACACTTTACATGTTGCGTTTATATTTGTGTTCAGTATAACTAGGAATAAAGTGACAGATAGTAAACAGTAGCAGCAGTATATGTGATGAGTCAAAAAATGGTTGTTCGAAAAGGGGTCAATGCAGTCATATGGCTTGGGGGTAGATGCTGTTTAGGGTTCTGTTGGTTCTAGACTTGGTGCATCTCTACCGCTTGTCGTGCGATCGCAAAGAGAACAGCCTATGATGACCTCTATACCAGTGGGTCTGGATGGCATGGAGCTCAGCTACAGTGATGTACTGGGTAGCACCTACCCTCTGTAGGGCCTTGCCAAGTTGTCATACCAAGTGCAGATGCAGTCACTCAAAATGCTCTCAATGGTGCAGCTGCAGAACTTTTTGAGGATCTGAGAGCCCATGCCAGGTCTTTTCAGCCTCGTGTTACTTGAGAACCAATGTTGGACTTTCAAATCAAAGTTTATTTGTGAAACCAACACTTTATATTTTTGTTCAGAATACATACAACACACACCTGTTGTTGCTGCTGTTGTCTCTGGTGGTTGGCTTTCTGTTTGGCTCGGCGCTCCAGGAACTGCTTGGCGAACTCTTTGGCTTCCATGGTGTCGCCCAGGTAGGAGCGGATAAAGTCATGGACCTCGTAGGGAGACTCCACCTCCTTCAGGTAGGCCACGATGGTTGCCACTGCTCAGAGGACGACAACAGACATTTACACTTAACCCCAGGGGGAAAGAAAGGCCAAGTGCTGGAGTCAGGCAACTAAGGAGATGTTTGTGTAGGTGTGAAGGACAGTGAAGACATTTGACAGATCCAGTGATGTAGGAAAGGAGTGCGTTCGTTACCGTCCAGTGAGGAGGAGGAGTTGTTAGCGGAGGTGTTGAGTGCGTGCAGCATCTGTTCACACCAGGTGGTGAAGCCATCCTGGGGCTTCATGCCCTGCAGCAGTTTCAGCAGCTTGTCCTCCTCCTCTGTACGCTTCTTCCTCAGCATGTACTGCTCACTGCAGGGGGACACGGAAGCAACCATTACGCACATACAGAAACGCAGGCCTTCGAATAGTTTACATGCACACAAAATGCTAACGCGAGGCTTTGAACAGACGCATGCACACAGCGTGAGCGCGCACACAGGGAGGAGTACCTGAGAGATGGGCTGCTGCGGCTGTTCTTCATGCCCATATTGCGGAGGCTGTTTTGGTTCTTCACAGCCTCCTCCCAGACACCCATCCCTCCAGAGCTGCCTTTGGGCTCCATGCCCCCACCAGACCACATGCCCACAGACCCCTCACCCCACTGGCCCATCGACAAGCCTCCATGCTGGGGTAGAGAGAACAGAGGAACATCTGTCAGTGGTCACACTGCAGAGAGCACCACAAGAATTATGACTGAATGATCACAGTGAATTATTGTTACGTTTGTTTGTGTCAATTAATCCCATAAGGGATGGGTTTGCCAATGGGCGATTTGACACGGAAATAAAATGTAATTTATTCACATGGGCATTGTAATAAATATCCTCAGATTACACATTTCTTCTCAGGAAACTACTAGTGTGTCAATTAATCCCTGCTTTGAAATGGAATAGACTTGACAGCCCGTGTAAAGGTTTTGGGGTTGTGTGCGTCTCCTCACCCTGTCTCTCTGATGCTGGGCCCTCTGGTGCTGGGCCTGCTGTTTGAGCAGCCTTTCGGTCTCCAGCTCCAGCAGGCCGAGGCTCTTGCCTTGTTTGGAGAGGGCTGAGGCCTGGGAGCCGCTCCACCCTGATCCAGAGACACACCCTGGTGCCCCGGGCTGGGCCTGCTGCAGCAGCTTCATGATCAGCTCCTGCTGCTGCCGACACTGCTGCTTACGCCTGTACAGCTCCTCCTCATCACGCCTCTTCTGTTCCTCCTGCTGCCTCCTCTTCTCGACCTGCCGCTTGCGCTCCTCCTCCTCTCGCTTGGCCCTGAGTTCAGCCTCACGCCGGTCCTGGAGCTGCGGTACAGCAGATGAACACACACACAGAGAGAGCGAGCGAGAAAGAGAGAGTCAGACCGAGAGAGACAGGGAGACCGAGAGAGACAGGGAGACCGAGAGAAAATGAAAAGACGGTACCTTCTGTAGCTGCTCCAGAGATGGCCCCTGAGTGGAATGACTCATGGTTAAGTCCCATAGGTTGGCCTCACCACCTAGAAAGGGCCACAAACACATTACTGCCATACAATGACAATATGTACAAGGACATCTGTGTGAATAAATATATTTATAGCTGAGGTGCATCAGTGTGGGGGGGATATGAAATATTGAGTGCATTGAGCAGAATATTCTCTTCAAAACTGGTTGAATGGCTATTTTTTTAACCATGTAGGCACCTGCCAATTACTACAAGTAGGATAAACTACACCTGCTGAGAATCACTTGCCTCCAACAAAATTAATAACAATTTAGCATTTTACCCAGGCCACTTTAATTAAGTTCAAAATCATCACGTGAGATTCGATTTTTGTTTTTGTCCTGTGCATTTGTAAATCAAATATGCTTGAACACAAAAAAAAGTTTAATTCAAACTTATTCTAGGGGAAAAAGCAAATCATGTGTGGGTTCCAATATATATATATATATGACTGCATAAAGTGTGCTTATATAAAGGTGTATGTGAAGCAGGGAAGATGCATCGTGTTCCTCTTTAGTACCTGACTGCTGGGAGGCCGAGGTATGCATGTCCCACATGGACCCATTATCAGGTACTGACATGGACCTGTTCATCAAGGGCATCATGCTAGAATCTCCACTCCTGCAAATACACACATTAGTACACTCACATACATTGTGTGTGTGTGTGTGTGTGTGGGTGCGTGCGCGTACCTGTTCATGTGCTGGAACCTCATCTGTAGTTGCTGGTATAGAGCTGCAGTGGCTGCCTGCTCCAAATGTTTCTTAAGCAGCTCCTGGTCCATATTGCCCTAGAGAATAACATGACCTACAGGGTTACCATACTGACCGTACCACAGTTCCAGACAACACCCAAGCACACCACTATGCAACTGATTATCTGCTCTGATAGACATGTTAGAGCTACAGGAGAGCTCTTCAGTAGATTTAGCCTCGGCCACTGAGGTACCCTGCTATAAATTCCTCACAGAAAATAAGTTTACCACAGTCAAGTATCTGTGCCTTTGCAGTACTTGAATTAGCCAACCAACCAGTGAACAGAAACAAGAAACACCCAGACAGACATGTGCTCGTTGACTCACAGAGGACCCCCGAGATGGTGGGGGCTGTCTCACCAGGAGGGGCGGGGGGGATGGGCCGGGGGAGAAGGGCACGCGGCCCCACATTTTGATGACGTCACCCAGGGGTTGGAAGCCCTCATCACAACCCCTCTTTACCAGCAGGGTCATGGTGAAGTAGCCGGCCTGGAACCACTCACACATCTCCACCGTGGAGAAAGGACCTGGACCGGGGGAGGGAAGGGAATGGTTATGACAAAACAAGATGACAATGTGATAAAGTATCTGTAAGATATAAGCAACAAGTAGTGATATGTAAAAAATAAAATAAAAATTAAATCACTGAACGTGTGCACGCGCACATATACAGTAGGGCAAAAAAGTATTTAGTCAGCCACCAGTTGTGCAAGTTCTCCCACTTAAAAAGATGAGGCCTTTTCATCATAGGTACACTTCAACTATGACAGACAAAATTAGAAAAAAAATCCAGAAAATCACATTGTAGGATTTTTTATGAATTTATTTGCAAATTATGGTGGAAAATAAGTATTTGGTCACCTACAAACAAGCAAGATTTCTGGCTCTCACAGACCTGTAACAACTTCTTCAAGAGGCTCCTCTGTCCTCCACTCATTACCTGTATTAATGGCACCTGTTTTAACTTGTTATCAGTATAAAAGACACCTGTCCACAACCTCAAACAGTCACACTCCAAACTCCAATACGGCCAAGACCAAAGAGCTGTCAAAGGACACCAGAAACACAATTGTAGACCTGCACCAGGCTGGGAAGACTGAATCTGCAAGAAATCAACTGTGGGAGCAATTATTAGGAAATGGAAGACATACAAAACCACTGATAATCTCCCTCGATTTGGGGCTCCACGCAAGATCTCACCCCGTGGGGTCAAAATGATCACAAGAACAGTGAGCAAAAATCCCATAACCACACGGGGGGACTTAGTGAATGACCTGCAGAGAGCTGGGACCAAAGTAACAAAGCCTACCATTAGTAACACATTACGCCGCCAGGGACTCAAATCCTGCAGTGCCAGACGTGTCCCCCTGCTTAAGCCAGTACATGTCCAGGCCCATCTGAAGTTTGATAGAGAGCATTTGGATAATCCAGAAGATTGGGAGAATGTCATATGGTCAGATGAAACCAAAATAGCCGTGTTTGGAGGACAAAGAATGCTGAGTTGCATCCAAAAAACACCATACCCACTGTGAAGCATGGGGGTGGAAACATCATGCTTTGGGGCTGTTTTTCTGCAAAGGGACCAGGACAACTGATCCGTGTAAAGGAAAGAATGAATGGGGCCATGTATCGTGAGATTTTGAGGGAAAACCTCATTCCATCAGCAAGGGCATTGAAGACGAAACGTGGCTGGGTCTTTCAGCATGACAATGATCCCAAACATACCACCCGGGCAACGAAAGAGTGGCTTCGTAAGAAGCATTTCAAGGTCCTGGAGTGGCCTAGCCAGTCTCCAGATCTCAACCCCATAGAAAATCTTTGGAGGGAGTTGAAAGTCCGTGTTGCCCAGCAACAGCCCCAAAACGTCACTGCTCTAGAGGAGGTCTGCATGGAGGAATGGGCCAAAATACCAGCAACAGTGTGTGAAAACCTTGTGAAGACTTACAGAAAATGTTTGACCGCTCATTGCCAACAAAGGGTATATAACAAAGTATTGATATAAACGTTTGTTATTGACCAAATACTTATTTTCCACCATAATTTGCAAATAAATTCATTAAAAATCTACAATGTGATTTTCTGGATTTTTTTTTCTCATTTTGTCTGTCATAGTTGAAGTGTACCTATGATGAAAATTACAGGCCTCTCATCTTTTTAAGTGGGAAAACTTGCACAATTGGTGGCTGACTAAATACTTTTTTGCCCCACTGTATATCTAAAAAATTTATATGTGTCTACCTTGGATCTCTCCCTGGGGATCCTTGTAGAACCACTTCATGGCTGCCTCGTGGGAGAGGGGCAGGGCACAGTCCCTATGGGTCGAGTGTGTGTGTCCAGCGGCGTGCGTGTGA
Source organism: Oncorhynchus mykiss (assembly GCF_013265735.2). Lineage (NCBI taxonomy): Eukaryota > Metazoa > Chordata > Actinopteri > Salmoniformes > Salmonidae > Oncorhynchus > Oncorhynchus mykiss. The sequence continues at coordinate 42,876,097 of NC_048574.1, read as the reverse complement.
GAGTGTGGGGCTGGGTGTATGTGAGAGTGAGAGGTGATTGTGTGGCTCTCCTGTAGTGCTTGAGTGAAACACTCCTCCTCAAGGGACGTGTCCTGCAGTGAGGCCACCATCTTTTCAGCCTCCTACAAGGGAGTAAATAAATATGAACATTTACATCACACACATTCCCCCAGTATACAAGCGTAATCATACGCCTGACAATAGATCCGGTATTGAACGTCCAATCAAATTTATAGGGTACTGCAACCCGCCTCGTACCTGTTGCAGGTGCTTCATGCCCTCGTCCTCCTCTGCTTCTCCCCCTGTTGAGGGGAGGAGAGATCCGGAGGGAGGAGGCATCAGGCTGGAAGTGGTGGTGGAGGGGGGGTCTGGGCTGAGCTGGGCACCACTCCCTGGAAGTGGGCAGCCTATGAGACCAGAGAGAACAGGGGTAGAGAGGATGAGACATGTACTACTGTAATAGGGCCACGACTGATCATACAGGTGAAACATCTTCTGGAGCAGATACCAACTGATGCACACACAACACAGTGAAGATGCTTCACAACATCAGTAATTCAATATTTACCTTCAGCGGGCACATAGTTTGTTTTGGTGGGATGGGAGATAGGTGCCTGTGTGGCGCAGGGGGCAGGAAGAGGGTCTGAGGGTGGAGAGCCAGAGATGGCAGGAGGAGAAGGAGTCTTGTACTTATCTTCTCCTTCACCTGCTGCTTCACATTCATCTAGATGAAAGGAGTAGAGGGACAATAGGTCTTCTATAAATGCATAAAATATATTCTGTTAATTGTTATACTAAAGCCAGGGAAAGCATCCAGTCTAACCTCTGTCAGCGTTGTTGTCCTTGCCTCCCTGATCATTCTCCTCCTCTTCCTCCAGAGCTTCAAACTCCAGATCCTCTTCAGTGATGGTGTCCTTACAGTCTTTCTGCTAAGACAAGCACGAGGCTCAGAATAGACGTACAAATAACATGCAAATACACACACGGACAAACACAGACAGATATGACAGCAGGCCAACAGACACGCACCTTGATGCACATGAAGGCCCCAGAGGAGTCAAAGGTTCCCATCTCTCCATCCTCCTCGTCGGTGCACCACTCAGGAAGGCCGTCCCTGTCGGATTCCCTGCGGGGGCCCTCGCCGTCACGGAATTCAAACTCAAACTTTCTCCGGCCGCCACGATCACGCCAGCCTGCAGAACGAGGACCTCCATCTGTGTTGTTGAGGGAGTCTCCATCAGACATAGGGAAACATGCACAAATGCATTCTGGGTAGAGGTGTATGAGTGGTAATATGTACCATATATATATGTACCATCTCGGCGGGATCCTGCAACTCTCCAAGCTGGCTGCTCTCCTCCTGCTGCTGCTGCCGCCTCTTCCTCCTCCTCTCGGAGGGTACGCCAGTTGTCGCTGTCAGCACGCCAGGAGTCCTTCCTGCCCGGAGGCCCCGCCTCTTCGAACCCTGGACGCACTACTTCAGCACACCTGATTGGCTTCTCAAACCTTGGCCTCTCAGCTCTGACAGAAGGAAAGACCAGTTAACGGGATAGTTTAACACCTTGAGTGTAGAATATGGAAAACTAAACATACACAATTAGCCATCAATATGATTGAATGATAACCATCTGGGGGTGAGGGCAGTGTAGTTTAGGACAATGAGGGCAACATGGACAGTGAGCCTACCGGTCATCCCAGCTTTGGCTGCGGAGCATTTCCCGGCCACGACCGAAGCCCACCTCTCCTTCATCAGGACCTCCAGGAACTCTTTGGTAGAACGCACCTTCACCTCTCCCTCTCCCTACCCAAACACATAAATCCATTATAGGGCACATTCAGCAGGGGAATACATAACCAGCAGATCTGACCTGCTTGCTTACAGCTCCACTAGGGTCGGACGGGGTTCCTGTGTAGATAAAGAAACCGCAGAGCCGGCATGAGATATGGCGCAGAAAACGTATCTCAATCCAAGAATGAGAAATGCGCTGTACTCCAAGTTGCCTATTATCCCAACTGTTACACTGAGATTGAACTGCTAGTTAAATAAACTGCCCTTTTCATACTCATGCTAGTTAGCAATAGCCACAGCAGCCATTATGGAATGCCATGTCGCATTGAACAACAAAGGAGATGATTGGCTGACACTGTCTTTTCCAAAATGACTGCTGTGGCTTCTGCTACCAAGCATTAGAACGAAAAGGGCAATTTTCCAAATAAACAAGCAGTCGTTCAATCTCGGTGTAAGAGATACGTACCCCTTTTTTCAATTTTTGCCTAAAATTACATACCCAAATCTAACTGCCTGCAGCAAGGACATGCATGTTCAAGGCCATCAGACTGTTTAAACAGCCACCACTAACATTGAGTGGCTGCTGCCAACATACTGACTCAACTCCAGCTCACTTTAATAATGGAAATGGATGTAAAAAATGTATCACTGGCCACTTTAAACAATGACACTTAATATGTTTACAGACCCTACATTACTCATCTCATATGTATATACTGTACTCTGAATCATCTACTGCATCTTGCCATCTTTATGTAGTACATGTTTCACTAACCACCAAACTATGCAACTTATGTTTACATATCCTACATTACTCATCTCATATGTATATACTGTACTCTATACCATCTACAGCATCTCGCCTATGCTGTTCTGTACCATCACTCATTCATATATCTTTATGTACATATTCTTTATCCCTTTACACCTGTGTGTATAAGGTAGCAGTTGTGGAATTGTTAGGTTAGATTACTCGTTGGTTATTACTGCATTGTCGGAACTAGAAGCACAAGCATTTCGCTACACTCGCATTAACATCTGCTAACCATGTGTATGTGACAAATAAAATTGGATTTCTTGATACCATTTGAAAGGAAACACTGAAGTTTGTGGCAATGTGAAATTAATGTAGGAGAATATAACAGATCTGGTCAAATATATTACAAAACAAAAAACATGCGTTATTTGTTTTTTTAATCATTGAAATGCAAGAGGTGTTATTTAGATTTTGGCATGCAGACAGCAGTGTGTGTGCAACGTGTCAGACTGATCCAGATTACATTACTACACGATACTTTGTACCAAGTCTGCCAGGAGTTTTGGTCAATTGATACATTTTCAAGTACATAAGTATAGAGAACATACAAAAAAGCTATGGTAATAAAACATTTAAGTTTACAGAATCCCAGGAATGTCATACATGATGGATCATTAGCTTATACACATCTAGATGGCCGGGCGGGTGGATGTGGAGCCAGAGACGGCCACGGGGTCAAACCGTAGACCCCAGTTCCTACATTTGAACATAGTTTTGTTTGATAAAATACAATTTTATCATAAAATGTATCTCCGGGACCCTCTGGATGACAAATCAGAGCAAGATTATTGAAGTACATAATTTACCTTCTGAGGTGAATGGGTCAAACAAGTCACCTTGATAAAAGTTGTGTTGTGCACTCTCCTCAAACAATAGCATAGTATTTTTTTCACTGTAATAGCTACTGTTAATTGGACACTGCAGTTGGATTAACAAGAATTTAAGCTTTCTGCCCACATAAAAGAAATGTCTAAGTCCTGGAAAGTTGGCTGTTGCATACAACATTCTAGTCACATTAGCGCAAGTTAGTAACAACCGTCCCAGTTTAGGGGCACCAGTCCCGTAGAGGTTAATGGGACAATTCAGAGTACAATGCATTTCTCATCCCTGGATCAAGGTGCGTTTTCCGAGCCATATCTCGCACCGGCGACAGTGTTTAATTCTACACAAGAAGCCTGTCCGACCCTAGTGCAGCTGTAAGTAAGCAGGTCTGATCTGCTGGTTAGTGAATACATTTCTATATGTAGAGTTGCACCGTCCTGATCACTCCAGGTGGTGACTGACCTCTACCTCCTCTGATGCATCCTCCACGGCCCCTAGACACGCCTACAGGGGCAGCCCCGCCTCCCTTTCCCATCAGCCTCAGCACAGCCACACTGTTCACAGACATGGAGAAGTTTCTCTGCAGGACAAAAGGCAGGAGGGTCGATGACGTTAACGCTGAATGACGTTTTGTCAACCTACAGTGAAGCAGGATCTGATCAGCATATTGTGGGTAAAAGTAGCATCTAGGAGCTGAGATTTGAGAGAGCTGATCCTGGCCAAATGCTTCAGTGCATCAGAGCGGTGAACCTCTGACTCACTAACAGCTCCTATATCTCCTGCAGTCTCACCTGCTCCTCCTCAGTTAGAGGCTCCAGGGCCAAAGGCTGCACAGGCTCATCCTGCATGATAGCAGCAAACTCCTTATCCTGCATGTCCTCTGGGGGCTGACAACACAGTTTGCTTTACTTCATACTAGGGCTGGGACGATACCAGATTTGTGACACTCGTTAGTATCGTGGCAAGGAAACAAAACACGAAGCGGACTTAACTTCAATAAAACAGCCCTATTGTGGGAAACAGACGTGGTCACCCAGAGGCATATTTTCCAAGTTTAAGCACAATATTTTGCACAGAGCAGGTTTTTAAAAGACCAAAGAGTTGTCTGCTTCGTGTTGTCCTTTTTGCCATGGAAAAAAATATCAGAATACTGGCATCGTCGCAGCACTACTTCATGTCCATTAGTCATAGCCAGCCAGCAATCTTTAATATAAACACCTGTATTGGAATCTTCATTATAAAAGAGTGAATCACACATTACCGTACATAAGCTCACCTTGTTATCTTTTATATAAAGTGCTAGCATCTCCTCGCGGCCATAGCGATAATCAGCCAGCTTGGACTTTGGCATGGCTGGAGAAGGAGGGGGGGACGTCACACTCCCCCCTCTGGATAGTGCACGGAGCCTGGGGACAAGAAATCACCATAAGTACAATCCATGCATCAATAACACTTCAAATGCAATCATTATTACTGACATAATAGTACTGGGCCATGTGTATGAGCATATCCATTTATTTATCTTCACCTCAAGTTTAGGTTGGATATGCATCGCCCATTATCTTCCCCTAGACAACTAAGGGCAACAAGCAGGAGCAAAATGAAAATACAGTACACAATACACCACGGGTGAGGATTAGCTTTTAGTACAATCTGGATATGTCGGGTTGTTGGCAACATAGCAAGAATTTATGTTTCTGGTGTTCTAGTGAATGATTGGAGGGATGAGAAGTCCAAGTTGCAAAAACATCCCGAGTGAGGCAGTTCTCAAGGAGAACTGGAGGCATCATATTATTTTAGTTCGATATATACAAGTTGAAAACAAAATGGATTTCTCTTTTCTTTACATTCTAAAATTTAAGATGACAGGTCATGCACTCACTCTGAAAACAAGACAATGGGGAAGGAGAAAATGTGGAAGGAAAAAATGCAGTGTGTTCACTGGTGTTGAGAAGGAGTAAATGAGGAAGAAAGGAGGGAGGAGAGAAGTGAAAGACGGGGAGTAACGGGAAGGACAGACGCGAAAGACGGGGAGGACAGACACGAAAGACGGGGAGTAAGGGGGAGGACAGACGTGAAAGACAGGGAAGACAGACGGGAAAGACGGGGAGTAACGGGGAGGACAGACCCGAAAGACGGGGAGGGCAGACGCGAAGGGACGGGGAGGGCAGACGCGAAGGGACGGGGAGGGCAGACGCGAAGGGACGGGGAGGACAGACGCGAAGGGACGGGGAGGACAGACGCGAAGGGACGGGGAGGACAGACGCGAAGGGACGGGGAGGACAGACGCGAAGGGACGGGGAGGACAGACGCGAAGGGACGGGGAGGACAGACGCGAAGGGACGGGGAGGACAGACGCGAAGGGACGGGGAGTAACGGGGAGGACAGACGGGGAGGACAGACACGAAAGACGGGGAGGACAGACGCGAGGGGGAGGACAGACGCGAAGGACAGACACGAAGGGACGGGGAGGACAGACGGGGGGTAACGGGGAGGAGAGACGTGAAGGACGGGGAGTAACAGGGGAGGAGAGACGTGAAGGACAGGGAGTAACAGGGGAGGAGAGACGTGAAGGACGGGGAGTAACGGGGGAGGAGAGACGTGAAGGACGGGGAATAACGGGGGAGGAGAGACGTGAAGGACGGGGAGTAACGGGGGAGGAGAGACGTGAAGGACGGGGAATAACGGGGGAGGAGAGACGTGAAGGACGGGGAGTAACGGGGGAGGAGAGACGTGAAGGACGGGGAATAACGGGGGAGGAGAGACGTGAAGGACGGGGAGTAACGGGGGAGGAGACACGTGAAGGACGGGGAGTAACGGGGAGGAGCGATGTGAAAGACAGGGAGTAAGGGGGGGCCTAAAATAGTGAAGATGCGCTTTAATTTACTGACATAAGAGCAAGTCAATGAAAAACAAGAGTTATTTATGGGCTACGAAGGTAAGCAGGGAGGAAAAAAGAATGACTACGTTAGAGAAGGAAGAGATGCGTCACCATTCTGGGCCGAAGTTAAGTGTTTCAGCAGTCATACTCCTCTCTTCAAATGGAGCTCAAGGCTTCTGTTGGCACAATATGGGTGTCAGTCAGACCATATCATGACACTGAGCCACATCATAATCATACAATCAACTGTCCACTTCAGGAGTAATAAAATACTATATATCTTGTACTACAAAGTTCAAAGATTTGTCCCAAATAACACACATCCCCAACATCCACATCAATGACAACGTTCTCACAATGTGTCTGGGCAATTTTACAGAGTGAGTAGCGCTCTAACCTTGTCCAGAGGACTGGACCAGTTTCGTCCAGATTCGATGAGGGAGTTAAAGGCTACTTGGTTCTTCAGTGTGCAGTGGGATTGTTCAGACCACACAAATCTGATATGCTGAGCAAATAGCTGCCAGGCTCAGGGAAAGGAGTTGGGTGAGGTGACGGAGGCGGCCAAACGTGACAGCTATCAAAAATAAACGAAAACTAAATGTTCATGGACAAACAGCACCAGTAATTACATCAACATTGAAGTTGATCATAATAATGACTATGAAGCAATATTGTGAAGAACAGCGGCTGCACAGGGAGAGGCAAGTGTCATCTTCACCGGCATGTATTATTCCTTCCACTTCTCACTGTCCTACTGCTTGATTATTTCCTCAGGGTCTATTAACCCTCCCTTTCCTCCAAACACCTGGGGAAACAACAGAGAGCGAGCGACAGAGAACAAGATATTCAATTCAGTGTTCACAAATGGCAAATTGAGTGTTGAGCATCCAAAGAATACTGACCAAATCTGCAGAAAGGTAGAGAGGATTATTATAACTGAGAAGGGTTTTCACTTTAGTCGCATACATTTCATTGACCGTTCGTACAATGTGACCACAAGTGTGCAGTACATTTCTCCTTGCTTAGATAAAGGCTAGCAACTACGCAGTTAGTTGTGACCTGCGCCCCATAAAAAGACATACCGTAGAGCCTACACAGGTTTCACCCATGTAGCTTGATGTTGACACCACAGCCAGCGGCTCCATGTGTAGCAATGTAAAGTGTGAGATAACTAATCAATGTTAAAAGTAATGTAAATTACGGAATTAAGTCAGCTAAAATGAGAACGAGTAGGCTACAACCAGTAACCAACACGTGTTTAATATGAATGGAGTTGTTGTCGATAAGGACGGGGAGTTCAGCAAAATATCCTCAACTAGCTAACACCTGGCTATTTTAAAGTATTATTAAATAGATTTGATACATTAAAGACAGGCACTGCCAGGTGGGATGATAGACAACCTATGACATTTTCAAGTTTGTCTAACTAGCTCGAGTCAGTGGCTACTTTTCCTCTCTCCCATGCACACACCACAGGCAGGTCCCTGCCAATTCCCGCTGCTGGGTAGGTATAATTTGGTGAACGTTCCAATAGGAATCTGTTCCAAAAACTTTGTAAAGAACAAGGATGCCAACAAACAATGCATACAAAGTAGCATGATCAATTCACCTAGCTAACTATCTGTCGAATAGGCATCAACTCACCACGTAGCTTATTCTTAAGTGATGACAGACATTTTCGGAATAAATGTGGTGAGTGAAAAACTAAACAAAATTGCCCACTGGCATCATATTCTGCCGCTATACAACTTTGTATGCGTTTGTTGGCAACAGTGTTATTTACAAAGATTTTGGAACAGACCCCTGTTGAAACGTTCCACAAATTATCCCCCCCTGCTATGCAGCAAACAAGTTTAAACAGAGTTGATTATAATTTTGTATCGTGTTTTTCGACTAAGCAATTTCCTGATATTATTTGAATAGGGAAATTACATCAAATGCGCATCCCATACTACGCGATGCTCAATGGAGTTGAGTGGCGAGGCGATGAGTTTTGGCGGAGTGAAGCCTACCTCCTACTACTATCAAGTCTATCAGTTGATACGTGTAAAAACAAACAAAAGTCCATTCTTTCATGTGTACCTATATTTGTTTTGTAACTTTTTTCTTCGGATGCTGCAATCTGTAGTTCGATTTTTTTAAATTAGCATTTTAGACAAACTCCGGCAATTGTTAACGCCAAAGGATCAGCCTCGTCATTGCACGGTGCAATTTGACACAGGTCACAGAATTAAGTTATCAAAAACGACAGATTGCAGAACCGAAAGAAAACAGGACGAACATAGGTAGAATTGACATTTTTGCAAGTATGGACTGATACCGAGTCGATGTAGTCGTCTCACCACTCAACTCCACTGAGTATCGTGATTGCGGCCCGCAAGTCAGGGCGTTCCTGCACGTGGGGGTTCTTGAACCCCTTTTTATACGTTTATTGGCCTATTTTAAGCACTTCTCCCACTCCGCCCACTCGTCTCGCCCAGGCTACATCTCAACTTTAGCCCGCGGCTTTGGCCTGTACCTTTTCCTAGCTAACGTTAGTAAACAAGCTAACGAATGCCTCACTAGCTAACATTGCTGCACAGTGTGCGGACAATGTCAACTATCTTGACACAATCCAGCATGAACAAAAATGAGAACGTTAGATTATTCCAAGCAGTTGCAATATATTGCAATATATTCCACAGCAGAACACGTTTCGTACATAATTGTTCCAAATTAGACACTCACCTTTCGTTGAAAGCTGGTCGCACTAGCTAGCCAGCCAAGTAGCCAGCTAGCCAGCTACAACCTAGCTAGCTGGTAGCTGCAAATTTTACGAAATTGAAATGTAGCTAGTTAAATCCAGTTAACATATACGTGTATTTCGCAACGATCTGTATATCTTAATGTTACTTCCTTTCAACTATTTGTTGAACGTTTGATTAATTAGCTATACTTTCCTCTGACCAACATTCGCTGCGAATATTTTCACAACTCGCTTTCTCTTCTTGTTTGTGTTTTAGAAAAATGGCCGCACTCTTTGCTTCATTTGACAGCTGTGTTTTTTCTTTTGTCAAGAATTCGCGCGATGGACAAACTAGTTATTGGTGGATTACCGCCACCTCTCGGGCTGGAGTGGGATAAACATGCCTCTCTCAATTCAGTTCAAATGGCTTTATTGGCATGGGAAACATATGTTTACAGTGCCAGAGCAAGTGAAATAAATTATAGTCAAAAGTGAAATAAAAAATAAATATTACACACAAAGGTTCCAAAGGAATATGGACATTTCAAATGTCATATTATGTCTATATTACATGTAACCATGTGCAAGTAGTTAAAGCACAAAAGGGAAAATAAATCATCAGAAATATGGGATGTATTTACAGCGGTGTTTGTTCTTCACTGGTTGCCCTTTTCTTGTGGCAACAGGTCACAAATCTGGCTGCTGTTATGGCACACTGTATTATTTCACCCAATAGATATAGGAGTTTATCAAAATCGGGTTTGTTTTCGAATTCTTTGTGGAGTCGTGAAACATGAGGGAAATATGTGTCTCTAATATGGTTATACATTTGGCAGAAGTTTAGGAAGTGCATCTCAGTTTCCACCTCATTTTGTGGGCAGTATGCACATAGCCTGTATTCTCTCTCTTTCTCTCTCTCACACACACACACACACACATACACAGTATAATCACTATTACAGGGGATTTGCATAGCCTAGTCTACCTATGAACAGAGATAGAGATACTTTCAATTTCAGAGACAAGTATACTGACAGCTCCTACTGCACCACTTCGTGAGCACTCTTCTCCATGGTTTCTTGCATCATAGCGCGAGCTCAGGCGTTGGCCTGGGTGTTAGTTCTGGTGATGGTGGAGGCAGAGGTACAGGAGAACTACTCACCTGCGTGCCGCGAGTTCATGTACATGGGCACACCACCACTGGGACTTGAGAACAAAGCACTAAAGAAGATTTGCCAGCGCTACAACGGCAAGCCACGTTTTGTCACCCTGTATGACACCTTCGATCACATCCCCGTCTATTCTGCCTACACGTTCAAGCGCTCTGACGGCACCAAAAAGGTTGATGTGCCCTGGATGTACGAGCCACAGGTATTTTGACAGTATCTTACATTATCTCTGCAACATTGCCTTGTGCTTGTGTCTACAGATGAATCATTTTGTTGTGTTATTGGCAACAATAAGATGTCGATGGTCTCTGTGCAAATATAACGAATAGTGAGCAATATACTGTTGTGAAAGAGTCCAGGAGAAAGAGTCCATGAGGGTTCACTGACTGAGATTCCTTTAGTACCACTGTTCGTTATCTTATTAAAGCTAAAGGTGTCCGCATACATGGGTTCGGTTTGCTTCTAACAGAACTCGACTAGGCAAAGTGAACGTATGTGCTCGCATACTCCCTAAAGACCTATGCTTGAAAAATGAGAAAAAAAACGGCAATTTTACTGCGCAAACTGTTTCTACTGGGAAGCATATGGTAAATTGTACCATAAAGTTTACCGTATGCTTCCCAGTAGAAACAGATTGCTCATCATGACAACATTTTGTGATGTTTTGGTCTTCGGCAGGTTTTTCTTCGGCTGTTGGGGAACACACATTCTTTTCTTGAGATAGGTCTAAGTTTGGTAGTTGAAGTCTATGCCCCTTCATCGGTAATTGCTCTACAGTACTACTCCTAGTAGGATTGGGAACTATGGACCCTATTCTTCAATTAAGTGTTTGCTGTCGTTCAACGAGAAAGGATTTGTTTTAATGCATATTTTTAAACTTGAGAAATACTGCACCAAACATCTTAGTTAATGTAAAATAAAAAACTAAGAACTCCTTGGCAAAAACTTCTAAATGAATTACAGATTTATTGATTTATCTTAGATTTATTCACACTGTTTTGAGGAAGTGTTCTGGCTATGTTGTTGCTACGGCGTATATAGAGGGACAAACCGTAATATTTCCTATTTTTTCTTGTTTTTCAAGCGAAGGTCTTTGAAGTAAGTATGCAAGGACAGATGTTCGCTTTCATCTAGCCGAGTTCTGCTAGGAACACTAAGAACCCAGGTCTGCTAGGAGCTCTAAGAACCCAGTTCTGCTAGGATCACTAAGAACCCAGTTCTGCTAGGATCACTAAGAACCCAGTTCTGCTAGGAGCTCTAAGAACCCAGTTCTGCTAGGAGCTCTAAGAACCCAGAACTGCTAGGAGCGCTAAGAACCCAGTTCTGCTAGGATCACTAAGAACCCAGTTCTGCTAGGAGCGCTAAGAACCCAGTTCTGCTAGGAGCTCTAAGAACCCAGTTCTGCTAGGAGCTCTAAGAACCCAGTACTACTAGGAGCTCTAAGAACCCAGTACTACTAGGAGCTCTAAGAACCCAGTTATGCTAGGAGCTCTAAGAACCCAGTTCTGCTAGGAGCTCTAAGAACCCAGTTCTGCTAGGAGCTCTAAGAACCCAGTTCTGCTAGGAGCTCTAAGAACCCAGTTCTGCTAGGAGCACTAACCCTCTGTTCTCTGTCAGCTCGCCACAGTGTCTGATTTTGGGGAGATGCAGCCCTTTCCTCAAGGCGACCTCCATCGCAGTTTTGAGGATGCCCAAGCGGTGCTGGAAGACTACTCCAACACAGTGAACTTTGAGCGTGGCCACCTAAACCCTGATGAGCACCAGTCTGACCCCAACGACAAGGCAGCCACTTACACCCTGACCAACGTGGTCCCTCAGGTCCGGGAGTTCAACATCGGCCCCTGGAAGACCCACGAGCACACCATACGCCGCCGCCTCAACAACTACTGCCGCGGCACCGCCTACATGGTCACTGGTGTCACCACCTCAGGGAACATGATCCGCCGCCACAACATTGACCGTGTGGCCGTTCCCACCTACCTGTGGTCAGCTTACTGCTGCATCGACTACGACCGCAACACGCCTTTTGAGGAGCGCACCAAGTTCCCAGCCTACGCGGCCCACGGTCTCAATGAGAAAGAGAGGCCTGAGGTGCTGGAGATGTCTGTTCAACAGCTGGAGAACTTCCTCAAGAGTGTCACCTTTGTGGACAAGACCTTTCAGATCTTCTATGATAACTGTGTATCCCCTGATAATGGCCTGCACATGACTTGACACTATACAAACAATTATGTGTAGCGTAATTTACTTAAACTATAATGTAATCAAAAAGGAGGTGAATCTGATGTGTTGTCTTACATGAATGCTTACGGTTTGCTTCATCCTTCTTCAATTATTTTCTCTCAGCACGCATATATCACAGTAACCTACATGATCGCTCGCCTCATATATCGAATATGTAGCCTGCAAGAAACATATTTTACAAATACATTAAATCAATCCAAGTAATGGTAATTGACAGTTTGCCTACTTATAAACCCTTTATAAACCAGTTAATCATATAAACCAGTAAGGTTTTACGTGGCAGATTTATATATATTTTTTTAAAGATCCCAGTTCTGACCAACACATGTTTTCGCATGTAAAGCTTCCTCAGCTTTTTAAAATCCTACTTTCTCCAATGACGTTCAATCATGTGCACAAGCTCCTTGTTTCTTGATGAATAAAGACTTTCACTCAATTTCCTTTTTTGTCTCTTTTCTTCAACTAGTAAGATAAAGAAAAGTCTTATTTTGCAATATGAAATATGTTTGGTTCAATAGCAAAAACACACTTATTGCAGGTAACACTGTAACTATCTGATGAATGTCCCTTGATTGCACTCACTCATCACTCACTCTCCTTTGTCTTTGGTCAAAGTCCACATGGAATCTCCTGTGTGCTTTATCTGCCTGTGGTATTGTGCTAATCTACCATTACCACTGCCTTGCTACTTAACCTCACCTGACACTGAAGGCCATATTTGTTCTCCAGAGATAGATTAGAGAGCAGGTTTTTACATTTTACAGTCTGCCAACCATGTCAAGACACACTTCTGTGTACATGGAGGAGATAGGAAAGACAGGAAAGACTGAAATGACAAGACAAAAGAGGCTTGTTGACAGAATGCTTAGCATATGTGTAATGGTCGTCTGATGAAGAAGGATCGGACCAAAGCGCAGCGTGGTAAGTGTTCATGATTTTTATTAACACTGAACACTAGAACAAAATAACAAAGTGAGAAACTACAACAAACAGTTCTGTCAGGTGCAGAAAACACTAAACAGAAAATAACTACCCACAAAACACAGGTGGGAAAGGCTGATTGAGAACCATACCCGGCCAAAACAAAGAAATACAAAACATAGAAAAATGAACATAGAATGCCCACCCAAATCACACCCTGACCAAACCAAAATAGAGACATAAAAAGCTCTCTAAGGTTAGGGCGTGACAACATGAGTGTTCCATACTACAGAGGGTGCTCAGTAAAATGAGTCCTCTCAGTACATTTCATGAAAGTGGGGTTATGATAGGTGATAGCCAATGAAAGGCCTGTCATACTCTAATTAGACATTTTAAGGAATTGAATGAAAGGGAGCATTCAAAAATAGCAGAAGATGTGACATACCGCCTAAGAATTTGATGTAATCCTTTAGCCTATAGCAGGGGTCTCCAACCCTGTTCTTGGAGAGCTACCTTCCTGTAGGTTTTCGCTTTAACCCCAGTTGTAACTAACCTGGTTCAGTTTATCAACCAGCTAATTATTAGAATCAGGTGTGTTGGATTAGGGTTGGAGTGAAAACCTATAGGACGGTAGCTCACCAGGAACAGGGTTGGAGATCCCTGGCCTATAGCCTATAACAGGGATATTAAACTCTTAGCCAACGAGGTCTGGAGCCTGCTGGTTTTCTGTTCTACCTGTTAATTAATTGCACCCATTAAATCAGTCCCTGATTAGAAGGACACAATGAAAAAACACTGTGGAACTGGAGTTAACTTTGAGGGGTCTATAGCCTCCCTAGTGAGTGTACTACCTCCTCTGCCAAGATGACAGGGTCTTTATGGCATTTATGCTTGGTCAAGTTCCTGCTCATGCTGTTCGCCCTAAAGTTCCCCCTAAATTGCTAGATTAATGGTAGAAATGGGATAGTCTCTCAGGCTGATATTTGTTACTGTGTCCCTGGCTGCTTTGGGGTTTGTGCGCAGGCCACTTCTAGATACAGTGCCTTGCGAAAGTATTCGGCCCCTTTGAACTTTGCGACCTTTTGCCACATTTCAGGCTTCAAACGTAAAGATATGAAACTGTATTTTTTTGTGAAGAATCAACAACAAGTGGGACACCATCATGAAGTGGAACGGCATTTATTGGATATTTCAAACTTTTTTAACAAATCAAAAACAGAAAAATTTGGCGTGCAAAATTATTCAGCTCCCTTAAGTTAATACTTTGTAGCGCCACCTTTTGCTGCGATTACAGCTGTAAGTCGCTTGGGGCATGTCTCTATCAGTTTTGCACATCGAGAGACTGAAATGTTTTCCCATTCCTCCTTGCAAAACAGCTCGAGCTCAGTGAGGTTGGATGGAGAGCATTTGTGAACAGCAGTTTTCAGTTCTTTCCACAGATTCTCGATTGGATTCAGGTCTGGACTTTGACTTGGCCATTCTAACACCTGGATATGTTTATTTTTGAACCATTCCATTGTAGATTTTGCTTTATGTTTTGGATCATTGTCTTGTTGGAAGACAAATCTCCGTCCCAGTCTCAGGTCTTTTGCAGACTCCATCAGGTTTTCTTCCAGAATGGTCCTGTATTTGGCTCCATCCATCTTCCCATCAATTTTAAACCATCTTCCCTGTCGCTGCTGAAGAAAGGCAGGCCCAAACCATGATGCTGCCACCACCATGTTTGACAGTGGGGATGGTGTGGTCAGGGTGATGAGCTGTGTTGCTTTTACGCCAAACATAACGTTTTGCATTGTTGCCAAAAAGTTCAATTTTGGTTTCATCTGACCAGAGCACCTTCTTCCACATGTTTGGTGTGTCTCCCAGGTGTCTTGTGGCAAACTTTAAACAACACTTTTTATGGATATCTTTAAGAAATGGCTTTCTTCTTGCCACTCTTCCATAAAGGCCAGATTTGTGCAATATACGACTGATTGTTGTCCTATGGACAGAGTCTCCCACCTCAGCTGTAGATCTCTGCAGTTCATCCAGAGTGATCATGGGCCTCTTGGCTGCATCTCTGATCAGTCTTCTCCTTGTATGAGCTGAACGTTTAGAGGGACGGCCAGGTCTTGGTAGATTTGCAGTGGTCTGATACTCCTTCCATTTCAATATTATCGCTTGCACAGTGCTCCTTGGGATGTTTAAAGCTTGGGAAATCTTTTTGTATCCAAATCCGGCTTTAAACTTCTTCACAACAGTATCTCGGACCTGCCTGGTGTGTTCCTTGTTCTTCATGATGCTCTCTGCGCTTTTAACGGACCTCTGAGACTATCACAGTGCAGGTGCATTTATATGGAGACTTGATTACACACAGGTGGATTGTATTTATCATCATTAGTCATTTAGGTCAACATTGGATCATTCAGAGATCCTCACTGAACTTCTGGAGAGAGTTTGCTGCACTGAAAGTAAAGGGGCTGAATAATTTTGCACGCCCAATTTTTCAGTTTTTGATTTGTTAAAAAAGTTTGAAATATCCAATAAATGTCGTTCCACTTCATGATTGTGTCCCACTTGTTGTTGATTCTTCACAAAAAAATACAGTTGTATATCTTTATGTTTGAAGCCTGAAATGTGGCAAAAGGTCGCAAAGTTCAAGGGGGCCGAATACTTTCGCAAGGCACTGTAGATGGTAAAGTGTGGAATGGAGTCCTTGTATGTTAGGGTACAATTGCTATAATCAATTATTCCCCCACCAGTTACAGTAAATTCACATAAGTTCACATAAGACTATGCTGATTGGATAATAGAGAACAAGCCAACACGTGTTCTTGTCATTCACTCCACACAAAATGGTTGGATCCCTCTATCACATTATTTACTCACTTTGCATATCTGGGCTTTGGCATTTAAATTCTAACTGCACACCTTACCTTGTCTTTCATTTCACTCTCCTGCAGTCATGCTGGTAAGAGCCATGCAATTATCGCCAGGCTGTATGGTGTTGGCGTTCGCCCTGTTCCATAGTGCACCTCAAGCCACTGTGGTCGAGGACTTCAACCATGTAGAGCGATGCAAGAACTCCTTATATATGGGAACCCCACCACGGGGAATCATTAATGACAAACTGAAGAAGATCTGTCAGCGCTATGCCGACAAGCCACGCTTTGTGACCTTGTACAACCCCCAGAAATGCATCCCTGTCTACTCAGCCTACTCCTTCAAGAAGACAGAGGGTGGCGTGTGGACTACTCCTGGATGTATGAAACACAGGTCGGTCAAACTGTTTATTGCTGTTTTTGTAAGTCTACTCCTCAAATGTGATGTTATAACCTTATGTTTTTCCTATCGGAAAATGTTTGTAATTTCAAGTCCCTATTCTGCAGAAACCGGAGTTGAGCTGTTACACCGGTTAAATGTTTGATAGAAGCCTTCCCTGAACACTGTAGCTTCTTTCCCTTTGTATCAGAACTCAGGATAAGACACAGATGCAGACAGATTGGAAACAAGGTCTGTGGGACATAGGTTTAATCCTAAACAGATGAAAAGTGGGTACGGGGCAACAGAAGACAAACAGCATAAGGGCTAAGAATCTTGGAGATGGGGAAAGGGCCGATGAAACGGGGGGAAAGTTTGTGGGACTCCACCCGGAGGGGCAGGTCCTAAGTGGACAGCCATACCCTCTGCCCGAGACGATAACGGGGAGCCGAGGTCCGGTGGCAGTCCATCTGTAGTCAATACCAGGAGATGGTCTTGAGAAGAGCCGACCGGGCTCTCTTCCAGATATGCAACAGCGGCGAACGAACATCTGGGCCGAGGGCATGCTGACCTCTTGCTCCGGGAAGAGCGGGGGCTGATATCCCAGGGAACACACAAAAGGCGTGTGACCAGCGGCTGAGCAGGGGAGGGTGTTGCGGGCGTACTCTACCCACATGAGTTGCTGGCACCAGGTGGTGGGGTTGGCAGAGACAAGGCAGCGAAGAGTCATCTCCAGGTCCTGATTGGCTCGCTCCGACTGGCCATTAGACCCGGAGGACAGGCTGGCCGACGACCCAATTAGTGTGCAGAACGCCTTCCAGAACCGGAATGAGAACAGAGGATCCCGGTCGGAGACCATGTCCACTGGAAGTCCATGGTTCCGGAAGATGTGCTGAACCATGAGCTGGGCCGTCTCCTTGGCTGAGGGTAGCTTGGGAAGAGGAATGGAATGTGGGTGGCTTTGGAAAACCAGTCCACCATGGTAAGGATAACAGTGTTATCATCAGACAGGGGGAGACCCGTGATGAAGGCCAGGGATATACATGACCAGGGACGTTGAGGGACAAGAAGTAGTTGCAGGAGGTCAGCCGGAGCTTGCTGAGGAGTCCTATTCTGGTTACACACGGTGCAGGCTGCGACGAACACAGATACAGTGCCATGCGAAAGTATTCGGCCCCTTTGAACTTTGCGACCTTTTGCCACATTTCAGGCTTCAAACATAAAGATATAAAACTGTATTTTTTTGTGAAGAATCAACAACAAGTGGGACACAATCATGAAGTGGAACGACATTTATTGGATATTTCAAACTTTTTTAACAAATCAAAAACTGAAAAATTGGGCGTGCAAAATTATTCAGCCCCTTTACTTTCAGTGCAGCAAACTCTCTCCAGAAGTTCAGTGAGAATCTCTGAATGATCCAATGTTGACCTAAATGACTAATGATGATAAATACAATCCACCTGTGTGTAATCAAGTCTCCATATAAATGCACCTGCACTGTGATAGTCTCAGAGGTCCGTTAAAAGCGCAGAGAGCATCATGAAGAACAAGGAACACACCAGGCAGGTCCGAGATACTTTTGTGAAGAAGTTTAAAGCCGGATTTGGATACAAAAAGATTTCCCAAGCTTTAAACATCCCAAGGAGCACTGTGCAAGCGATAATATTGAAATGGAAGGAGTATCAGACCACTGCAAATCTACCAAGACCTGGCCGTCCCTCTAAACTTTCAGCTCATACAAGGAGTAGACTGATCAGAGATGCAGCCAATAGGCCCATGATCACTCTGGATGAACTGCAGAGATCTACAGCTGAGGTGGGAGACTCTGTCCATAGGACAACAATCAGTCGTATATTGCACAAATCTGGCCTTTATGGAAGAGTGGCAAGAAGAAAGCCATTTCTTAAAGATATCCATGAAAAGTGTTGTTTACAGTTTGCCACAAGCCACCTGGGAGACACACCAAACATGTGGAAGAAGGTGCTCTGGTCAGATGAAACCAAAATTGAACTTTTTGGCAACAATGCAAAACGTTATGTTTGGCGTAAAAGCAACACAGCTGAACACACCATCCCCACTGTCAAACATGGTGGTGGCAGCATCATGGTTTGGGCCTGCTTTTCTTCAGCAGGGACAGGGAAGATGGTTAAAATTTATGGGAAGATGGATGGAGCCAAATACAGGACCATTCTGGAAGAAAACCTGATGGAGTCTGCAAAAGACCTGAGACTGGGACGGAGATTTGTCTTCCAACAAGACAATGATCCAAAACATAAAGCAAAATCTACAATGGAATGGTTCAAAAATAAACATATCCAGGTGTTAGAATGGCCAAGTCAAAGTCCAGACCTGAATCCAATCGAGAATCTGTGGAAAGAACTGAAAACTGCTGTTCACAAATGCTCTCCATCCAACCTCACTGAGCTTGAGCTGTTTTGCAAGGAGGAATGGGAAAAAATTTCAGTCTCTCGATGTGCAAAACTGATAGAGACATACCCCAAGCGACTTACAGCTGTAATCGCAGCAAAAGGTGGCGCTACAAAGTATTAACTTAAGGGGGCTGAATAATTTTGCACGCCCAATTTTTCAGTTTTTGATTTGTTAAAAAGTTTGAAATATCCAATAAATGTCGTTCCACTTCATGATTGTGTCCCACTTGTTGTTGATTCTTCACAAAAAAAATTACGTTTTATATCTTTATGTTTGAAGCCTGAAATGTGGCAAAAGGTCGCAAAGTTCAAAGGGGCCGAATACTTTCGCAAGGCACTGTACGTCAGGAACCAAAGTGGGCTACCAAAAACGTTGTTGTACAAAAGCCTGGGTCTGAATGAGCCCATTCCAGAACTTGGGAAAGGGCAGAGTCCAGGACAAACATCCAGTTAGCCGTGCACACCCCCCCCCCCCCCCCCCCCCCCCCCCCCCCCCGGGAACGCTGTGCTTCACAGACCTGGTTCTCTATACCCCAGATGAGTGCAGCCGCGAGACAAGAGATAGGAAGGATGGTCTCGGTGTCCGATGGTGTAGCAACGGGGCTATAGAGGCATGTCAGTGCGTCCAGCTTCACATTCCTGGAACCCGGGCGGTAGGATATGGTGAAGTTGAAATGGGTGAATAGCAGGGCCCATCGAGCTTGCCTGGAGTTCAGGCACTTGGCGGTGCGGAGATATTCTAGGTTCTTGTGATCTGTTCACACCATGAATGGGTGTTCCGCCCCCTCTAACCAGTGCCTCCACTCCTCCAATGATATATTCACCGCAAGTAGCTCATGGTTACCCACGTCATAATTCCTTTCCATGATGTTGAGACAATGGGAGAGGACAGGACAGACCCCACTTCGACATCTGAAGCGTCGACCTCCACCACAAACCGCCAGGACGGATCCGGGTGGATTAGGATAGGGGCGGTAGTGAATTTATCTTGAGGTCCAAGAACACCTGGTCTGCAACTGGAGACCACTTAAACGGGACCTTGGGAGAGGTGAGTGCTGAAAGGGGGGGATCCAGGGTTCTGTAGCCCCGGATTAACCGGCGGTAGAAATGGACGAACCCCAGGAAGCGTTGCAGCTGCTCTCAGGAGTGTGGGTTGCGGCCAATCCACCACCGCTCTCACCTTTCCAGGATCCATCTGTATGTTGCCTGCAGCTATGATGTATCCAAGGAAGGAGATGGTGGAGCGATGGAATTCGCATTTCTCCACTTTGACGAACAGCTGGTTCTCCAGAAGATGCTGGAGGACTTGTCTGACATGGAGGACATGTTCTTGAAACGAGCGGCAAAAAACGAAAATGTAATTAAAGTAGATGAACACGAACCGGTTCAACATGTCACGGAGAACGTTGTTAACCAGGGCCTGGAACACAGCAAAAGCATTGGTCAGTCCGAATGGCATCACTAGGTATTCATAGTGTCCGTTAGCCGTGTTAAAGGCGGTCTTCCACTTGTCCCCTTCCCGTATCCATACCAGATGGTAGGCCTTCCGGAGGTCCAACTTGAAGAAGATGGTAGCACCCCTGGAAAGGCTCAAAAGTCGAGGCAGTGATTGGAAGCGGGTAACAGTTTTTAACCGTGATGTCATTCAGGCCCCGGCAGTCGATATACGGGTGGCAGAGTCAGAAGGACGGATACCCCCTACAGCCAGGCAGTCCTCAATATACCTCTCCATCGCCTTGGTCTCCTACCCGACAGGTAATAAAGCCGCCCCCAAGGCGGTGTAGTGGCTTGGAGAAGGTCGATGGTGCAGTCATAGTGCCGATGAGGAGGAAGTGCGGTGGCACGGGCTTTGCTGAAAACCTCCCGGAGGTCCTGGTATTCGGCGGCAACGGCGGAGAGGTCCAGGCAATGCGCATGGCAAAATGGGCTCAAACCCAGGATAGAACCAGTAGCCCAGTCGATCAGAGGATTATGCCTCTGGATCCAGGAAAATCCCAAAACCACGGGTGCATGAGGGGATTTAATGGGCAGGAACTGCATAGACTCACTGTGATTAACCGACACTCTCAGGTTAATGGGAAACATCGTGTGGGTGACTCTGCCAATAGAGCGCCCATCCAGCGCTCTGACGTCCATAGGAGTAGACAGGGGAAGAGTGGGGATTCCCAGCTCCGACACCAGGGTAGCGTTCATAAAGCTCTCGTCAGCCCCAGAGTAAATGAACACCCGAAGAGATTTGGGCTGGTCACCCCACAACAGGATAGCATGGATTGGGGTACGAAAAATGGAAGATGGGAAACTCCCCATACGGCTCACCAGTGTACTCGTACCTACTTGATAAGCCTGGGCTTTAAATGGGCAGGTAGATAAGACATGTCCCATAGCTCCACAATACAGACAGGTCTGGGTGTTTAGTCTGCATAAGCACTCAGCAGGAGACAATCTAGCCCTGCCTAGTTGCAAGGGCTCCGGTGGAGATGACTTGACAGCCCTCGGTGACTTCCGAGAGAACTCGGGTGACATCTGATCCACTCGGAAATGTGGACTTTGGGGATTTCCATTATTCCTCAGAGGTGAGGTGGAAATCGAGGATGAGCGTCGGCAACAGGGAACAGACTCCCTCTCCCTCCTACGTTCCAGTAGCTGCCCATCGATCCGGATGGTCAAGGCTATGAGGGAGTCGAGGTCCAGGGGCAGCTCGTCTTTAATCACCTCCAATAATCCGTGAAGGAATGTGTCGAACAGGGCTTCCGGGTTCCAGGCATTCTCAGCCGCCAACTACGGGAATCCTGACATAGTTGGAGCAGCTTACAGAGAATCTAACACTTTACGTACCTCTGCCCCGAATTCCTCCAGACTGAGACAAACGGTGGATTGTTGCTCCCACACTGTCGTAGCCCAGCCAAGAGCCCACACCTGGAGGGGGGGTGGAGACAAGCACTAAGACAGGTGAAACAGATAAGGGTGTGACACTTTGGTTCAGCCTCATCAGTATTATCCATATAGTTATTTTGACACATTGCTTACATTTGTTCCATTTAATTGGATACTTCATCCAACATACCATAAACAAAATTCCAGTGTTGTGTATGTTTATAACTGTGTAGTATGGTGGAAGGTAGCCCAGTGGTTAAGAGCGTTGGGCCAGTAACCAAAAAATTGCTGATTCAAATCCATGAGCCAACTAGGTGAAAAATCTATCTGTGCCCTTGAACAAGGCACTTAGCTCTAATTGCTCCTGTAAGTCGCTCTGGAGAAGAGCGTTTGCTAAATGACTAAAATGTAAATGTAGTGTCTACAATCTGTGAGCAATGCACTGATCCTCCTCCCCGCTCTCTCCAGCTGGCAGAGGTTGATGGGAATGGGAATATGCTACCCTCCCTTACCGCCTACCTGCACATGAAGTTTGAGGACAGCCAGGCAGTGCTGGACGACTACTTTGACGTAGTCCTGTATGAACGAGGACACCTGAACCCAGATCAGCACCAGTCTGACCCATATGACAGTGCTGCCACCTACATCCTGACCGACGTGGTCCCAGAGATCAGGGAGTTCAATATCGGGCCGTGGCCTGAGCACGAGGAGCGCATCCGCGTTCGCCTCAACAACGTGTTCGCCTCACCGCCTTCATGTTACCGGTGGGGTGACCACCACCGGTAACATGATCCGCTGGAACAACCTGGAGAACTTCCCGAAGACCCGGACGGACGTGGACCAGAATCTGCAGATCCCCTATGACAACTGCATCTCCCCTCTCCCCTTCCTCTGTATCTCCACCGCACCATATAAGAGCTCCTCAACAACGCTCACACACGCCTACTCTGTGTGCACAAGGGTTTACAACTATCTCCATAGATCTACTATTATGTGCTTATTATAATGATTAAGCATGTATTTTTAACATAACAATTATATAGTACTTGTGATAATTTGGCAAAGCTTCCATTATCGAAGATCTGCTTTGCAAATGACTTCCCTTGTAGCGTAATTGTTCCTCCATTCTCTGTATTTGTAGCATTCTTTATTGATCTGCCCCCTTATAAAACAGCTCAGTGACATTCAGACACAATGGTTCAGTGTGTCAGCCATTCATGGAGAGGTGTTATCGGCTCACATTTGGCAAAAGTGGCTGTAAAATGGATACCATCAACGTTAGTTCTGAGCTGTGAAGGACATCTTCTTTGACTAAAATAAATTCGTCATTTGACTTCCAGGTGCCATGTTTTACTGTTTCAACCAGTCACACACAATGTTACAGTATGAAGCATAATAATTTAGGGTCACAATTATGAAAATGGTGTAATTACAATTATTGATACATCCATAGATGGGGTGGTTGTTTAGAAACAAAACCAACGCGTGCTCAACTATGGGGCAAAGCAGATGGAGCTGGCTTAGACTGTTGACAACATGAAAACTATGTTATGTCTCCAAATTTTTGGGGAAAACATAAATACATTGGCACAATGAGCACTTGTTGTCTCTCAAATACATTGTTACTCCCTGACGAAGGCCATGCAGCTATGAGGATTCTGTGTTATGCACTATAACCCGTTACCATATACAGTATGTGATTGAATATTATCTGCTGTTGGCTTGTGTGGATGTATGTATGTGTTATGCAACATAGCTGACTTGAAACATTGTTAACAGTTTCAGGGCCATGGGCCTTTCTCATGATGGAAAAATACAGAATGACATGAATGACATAAAGACAGGACCTGTGCAATGAGTTGGGGGGTCACATTCAGAACGTAGTGTTGCGAGAACAAACGGTCTTTTGTTAGATAACAAGAGCCAGGTGCCTGATAACTGTATATTCTACACAGCTACAACGACTGACCGCTGAAGCGCTTAGGGGGCTGGGACCAGCCTCTGCGCCAACAATCAACGATAGGCTGGGTGAGTCTAAACCACGTCCAGTCTCTACTCTGACAGGCCGGCTCAGAAGCAGTAACTACCTCTGTTAGAGTATATTTATAATATCTTTGTCAGGAACAAGTCAGTTCTCTGTTTGCCCTGCGAGGTGGGACAGAGAGCCCGTATATACGAAAATTGCATTTACCACTTATTGCTTAGCTAATAAAAAATACATAGCATACAATCGGTGACTCATTGTCATATTTATCTTGATACCAGATTCGAATTGACGCAACCCTAAGAATTGGTGACCATGAACGTGATCTGGTGAAGGACTTCGCTGGACATTGGCGTGCCAGCCAATTGGCCGTTACTGTCGTTGGACGGTGTCTCTCACAAAAAGACCGGTCTACCAAAAAGGTAAGCAGACACCTATTGTGAAAAAACTAAAGTTCTGCATATTGGCATTATCCAAATGTATTTTGTGAGAATGCCTGTTTGACGTAAGTTACCAAATTATAATTCCCTATACCTAGTATAAAAATATTATAACAATATAGACAAAACTGTGGTGAATGCAATTTTAATTGATCATCCCTATTTTGCAATGTGTAAATGAAATGTACTGTATGAGTGGATAGTCAGGGACTACATGAGACGAATGTGAATATATGAAAAATAGTCGGGGTCTATAAAGTATAAGTACTGAATGAGTGGATAGTCAGGGACCACATGTTATGAATGCGAATACATGGAAATAGTCAGGGACTATTGGGGGTAAATTACCATATGATAACGAATGCAATGTACTAGATAGGTCCGGGACCTGTTGGTTTGCATGTGGGTGGGTCGGCGTACCTACTAGTGTGAGTGTGGGGGAACGGCAATATAACAGATAAATACAGGTCAGGGACCTGGGTTATATTGGAAGTAAGATAAGTTCGCCGAGTGACTGTGGTACATTGGGTATTAAGTCAGGGTACTAATACCATGTGTGAATGACCTAAGGGGTTAAAGAAGTGTCGGGGACACAGTTCATATAGAATAATTTACCTAGCGTATGATAGTACATTTAATATTGCAGTCAGGGACTGAATATTCCTAGGGGACCCACATTTCAGGATTGAGTGTGTTGAGAAATAAGGTAGATTTATTTTGCTTTTTTAATTAATTTACACGAGTATACACAGACATATGTACTAAAATGTTATTAGAAATAGAAAAGGTACTGAAAACATTGATGTCCACGTATGTTTGCAGGTTTGAGTGATTCAACCGTGTATGTTTCCAGATTTGAGTGATTCAAACTGATGTATGTTTGCAGGTTTGAGTGATTTAAACTGATGTATGATTGCAGGTTTGAGTGATTCGAACTGATGTATGTTTGCAGGTTTGAGTGATTCGAACTGATGTATGATTGCAGGTTTGAGTGATTCGAACTGATGTATGTTTGCAGGTTTGAGTGATTCAAACTGATGTATGATTGCAGGTTTGAGTGATTTAAACTGATGTATGATTGCAGGTTTGAGTGATTCGAACTGATGTATGTTTGCAGGTTTGAGTGATTTAAACTGATGTATGATTGCAGGTTTGAGTGATTCGAACTGATGTATGTTTGCAGGTTTGAGTGATTTAAACTGATGTATGATTGCAGGTTTGAGTGATTTAAACTGATGTATGATTGCAGGTTTGAGTGATTCGAACTGATGTATGATTGCAGGTTTGAGTGATTCGAACTGATGTATGTTTGAAGGTTTGAGAGAGTCGAACCGTATGATTGTAGTACATTAGGTATTAAGTCGACGTACTAATACCAAGTTTGTATGACCTTCGGGTAAATAACAGGTGTGAGACCTAGGTTATGTTTTGAAACGGTAAAGGAGAAGTGCACAGTGTTTACTAGACAGTGGCTAGATTGGGACACATTCTAAGGCAGCACACAATTGAACCTGATCATTTCTATTGTATTCAAATTAAAACAAGTAATTGAAATACATTAGACAATGGCTAATCAGGAGGCCGAGAAGGTGTTGAAAACATTGAAATCAGCATTAGAGACCAATGGAGGAAAAGAGGGAAAAGATTGGAGAAAGAAAGGAGAAAAATTATACAGAAAATGGATAGAAGAGGGCAGTATTGCAGAGCCAGTCGACTGGGAGCCTGGTATAATGCTGGAAGCGCTGAAGCATAAAGCATACAAAACCTGTTCCGAGTGGAAACAGGGAGGAGAGCCGAGTAAGGGTAAAATCAAGGAAGAAATGGAGAAGGCTAAATTGAAGGAACGCATAGGACTGGCTATGCTGGAAAAACTCAAGAAAATGTGCACGGATGAAAACCCACCAAAACCACAGGGAGGTAGACTATACCCGGAACTCCCTAAAGCGCCACCACCCTATGATAGTCCACGAATAATGGCACCTGTACTGGATCTCTCAGCCACAGTAAACTACCACAAAAGACCAGATGATGGCAGCAGTGGACAAGAATGGTGTCTGGCGTCAGAGGGAAGAAAATAAGAAATACAGGCTCTGGTGGAAGCTGCCAGAGAGCTGAGCAGAGGAGTGGCTGAACTAAGTAAAGTACAGATGGAAGGAGGAAATATGAGCATAGACAGCAGGAGTGAAAGTGGATCCTCTGATAATGGAATCAGATGGACTGAGACAAGCCTGACAAATACCCAAGAGGAAGAAGAGGAGCGGAGGAGAGTATGGAATGAACTCCAAGACAAACTCAGAAAGGAGGAGGGAGCAGTGAAAATACTGGAACGGACCCTGAAAGACATGGAACGGATTGAAATAAGGTGTAAGGAACAGACTACGCTGAATCAATGCACACCGACATCAGGGCCAGGTGTACATTTCATCAGGCTGGGTACGCACAGCCAAGGAACAGAGGAATATGAAGATGGTGAAGACACACCCCGGGTTGGGCCCCCACAGTGTGAGCTTGACCAAAGATTCATCTGTGGCGTACTTGAGGGAGGCCTATGGGATCAACAGTCCGCTCCCGCACACCACACCAGGAGTAAGACCAAACAGGGTGGTGCTAACATGATGCCACTAAGAAAACTACCTGGTGGACAAACAGTATACAAACCTTGGGCTCACAGGGACTTGCAGACTCTAGTAGAAGCCCTGCCGCTACCAGAAGAGTCTGGATGTAGGTGGGTGAAGGCCTTTGAGAGCCTGACTGCAGCGGATGAACTGACAGTAGGAGACATGGTGGCTGTCATGAATAGATGCATGGGGGACCAGGAATGTCGTGTACTGTCGTGTATGAAAGATGCAGGGATGGGAGGGATGGGAGGGATGTTTGCCATAAAGACTCCATTTGATCAATACCGCAATGGGATGTGGACTGCCATCAGGAGGAAATACCCCACTCAACCCAGGCCTCAGGTGATGAAATCATTGACCCTAGAAGAGGATGAAACTGTGCCGGTTTATATGAAAAAAGCCAGGATCCTGTGGAGACAGGCCTGGAATGCTGAGCCAGATAAGAATGAGATGAAACATATATTTATGGAACAGTGCATGAAAGGGCTGCCGGACCAGGTGCGCACAGAGTGTGAAAAAGTGATCACTGCGAAGAATGTGATGGAATTCACTGAGATTGCTCAACACCATGTGGAGAGATGGAGAGGAGGAAAAAGGAAGGAAGAGGATGAAATAAAGCAACTACAGAAGAAAGTCTTGAAGAAGCAACTGGCAGACGATAAGCCAGCAAAACAGATGCCTCTAACCAGCACTCCTCAACCTGCACCGCAACCTTCTAGAGCCAACACCAGTGACACTGTTACTGCTGTGGTGCAGACTATGGCGGGATTGATGACACCCCAAAGGAATGCGTATGGGGGGCAACCACCTTCTACAGGATGGCCAAGCTACAATCAAGATCCAGACAGAGGGGCTAACCTCACCTGTTATAGATGTGGAGGCTATGGTCACTGGGCATGGAGTTGTGGGCAGTCAACTCAGAGAGCTGGCAGGGTCAGAAAGGGGGTTCACAAGGTCAACAATACCAACAACCACAATGGATTGCAGGTTGAGTTTATTTGGAGAAAGATTGAATGAGTTACATGAAACATCGAGTAAATGTAAAATGTAAATGATTGGAGGGAGTACATTTCCATTTTCCCAGAGTACACTCACATATGGAATATTAAAGTTTTTATTTCCTGAGTCTTAATTTAAATAGGGGAAATCTTTTGATAAAGGAATGTTGTTTAATATACACTGCTCAAAAAAATAAAGGGAACACACCAGTTGAGTCTATGGGGGCGCTATTTCATTATTGGATAAAAAAACGTGCCCGTTTTAAGCGCAATATTTTGTCACGAAAAGATGCTTGACTATGCATATAATTGACAGTTTTGGAAAGAAAACAGTCTGACGTTTCCAAAACTGCAAAGATATTATCTGTGAGTGCCACAGAACTCATGCTACAGGCAAAACCAAGATGAAACTTCAAACAGGAAATGAGCAGAATTTCTGAGGCTCTGTTTTCCATTGTCTCCTTATATGGCTGTGAATGCACCAGGAACGAGCCTGCCCATTCTGTCGTTTCTTCAAGATGTCTGCAGCATTGTGACGTATTTGTAGGCATATCATTGGAAGATTGGCCATAAGAGACTACATTTTCCAGGGGTCCGCCCGGTGTCCTTTGTCTAAATTGGTGCGTAATCTTCAGCAGCGGGCATTTTCTCCTGGGATTCAGAACAGAAAGCACACTTCCACGAACGATATATCATCGAAGAGATATGTGAAAAACACCTTGAGGATTGGTTCTAAACAACGTTTGCCATGTTTCAGTCGATATTATGGAGTTAATTTGGAAAAATGTTCGGCGTTTTGATGACTGGATTTTCGTTTTTTTTTGGTAGCCAAACGTGACGCACCAAACGGAGCGATTTCTCCTAAACAAATAATCTTTCAGGAAAAACTGAACATTTGCTATCTAACAGAGTCTCCTCATTGAAAACATCTGAAGTTCTTCAAAGGTAAATTCTTTTATTTGAATGCTTTTCTGGTTTTTGTGAAAATGTTGCCTGCTGAATGCTAACGCTAACGCTAACGCTAAATGCCACGCTAGCTAGCTGCTGTTACACAAATGATTGTTTTCCTATGGTTGAGAAGCATATTTTGAAAATCTGAGATGACAGTGTTGTTAACAAAAGGCTAAGCTTCAGAGCTAGCATATTTATTTCATTTCATTTGCGATTTTCATGAATAGTTAACGTTGCGTTATGGTAATGAGCTTGAGGCTGTATTCACGATCCCGGATCCGGGATGGCTAAGTGCTAGAGGTTAAACAACACAATGTAACTCCAAGTCAATCACACTTCTGTGAAATCAAACTGTCCACTTAGGAAGCAACACTGATTGACAATACATTTCACATGCTGTTGTGCAAATGGAATAGACAACAGGTGGAAATTATAGGCAATTAGCGAGACACCCCCAATAAAGGAGTGGTTCTGCAGGTGGTGACCACAGACCACTTCTCAGTTCCTATGCTTCCTGGCTGATGTTTTGGTCACTTTTGAATGCTGGCGGTGCTTTCACTCTAGTGGTAGCATGAGATGGAGTCTACAATCCACACAAGTGGCTCAGGTAGTGCAGCTCATCCAGGATGGCACATCAATGCGAGCTGTGGCAAGAAGGTTTGCTGTGTCTGTCAGCGTAGTGTCCAGAGCATGGAGGCGCTACCAGGAGACAGGCCAGTACATCAGGAGATGTGGAGGAGGCCGTAGGAGGGCAACAACCCAGCAGCAGGACCGCTACCTCCGCCTTTGTGCAAGGAGGAGCAGGAGGAGCACTGCCAGAGCCCTGCAAAATGATCTCCAGCAGGCCACAAATGTGCATGTGTCTGCTCAAATGGTCAGAAACAGACTCCATGAGGGTGGTATGAGGGCCCGACGTCCACAGGTGGGGGTTGGGCTTACAGCCCAACAGCGTGCAGGACGTTTGGCATTTGCCAGAGAACACCAAGATTGGCAAATTTGCCACTGGCGCCCTGTGCTCTTCACAGATGAAAGCAGGTTCACACTGAGCATATGTGACAGACGTGACAGTCTGGAGACGCCATGGAGAACGTTCTGCTGCCTGCAACATCCTCCAGCATGACCGGTTTGGCGGTGGGTCAGTCATGGTGTGGGGTGGCATTTCTTTGGGGGGCCGCACAGCCCTCCATGTGTTCTCCAGAGGTAGCCTGACTGCCATTAGGTACCGAGATGAGATCCTCAGACCCCTTGTGAGACCATATGCTGGTGCGGTTGGCCCTGGGTTCCTCCTAGACCTCATGTGGCTGGAGTGTGTCAGCAGTTCATGCAAGATGAAGGCATTGATGCTATGGACTGGCCCGCCCGTTCCCCAGACCTGAATCCAATTGAGCACATCTGGGACATCATGTCTCGCTCCATCCACCAACGCCACGTTGCACCACAGACTGTCCAGGAGTTGGCGGATGCTTTAGTCCAGGTCTGGGAGGAGATCCCTCAGGAGACCATCCGCCACCTCATCAGGAGCATGCCCAGGCGTTGTAGGGAGGTCATACAGGCACGTGGAGGCCACACACACTACTGATCCTCATTTTGACTTGTTTTAAGGACATTACATCAAAGTTGGATCAGCCTGTAGTGTGGTTTTCCACTTTAATTTAGAGTGCGACTCCAAATCCAGACCTCCATGGGTTGATAAATTTGATTTCCATTGATCATTTTTGTGTGATTTTGTTATCAGCACATGTAAAGAAAAAAGTATTTAGTAGGAATATTTCATTCATTCAGATCTAGGATGTGTTATTTTAGTGTTCCCTTTATTTTTTTGAGCAGTGTAGTAAGAAACACTTCTTTGGAGGGATGGTATGACTTATGACCTCCATTGTAACTTTCCTTTGTGGTCTGATCAGCCTCATTGGAAAGCCATTTGGATGGAGAATCTAGGGTCATTTGTAATACTGATATTAAGGTAATTTAATCCAAAAAGGCAGTGAAATTTACATTATAGTGTCATTATATTTTCTCTGATGAATGTGGTGTGAAAATGAGCTAGGATAAGTTTTAATTATGGTAGACTCATGTTAAGTATTTGGGACATATTTTGAGCCAACAGGGCAGGGAAGAAATTGAGATATTTGTGTTTGGATTTAACACCTGTGTATAGGAGGGTGCCAGTGTACCTGTGTAATGGGGGAGGGAGGGTGTCCGTATGGGGATTACATGATAACCAACTTGGGACAATCTTGGGATTGGAGAAGAGGGTATCCTTTTAGCATAGGGGATCCCACAAAGGTGGATAGGTTTTCCATGATATGGGGAAAACCTGGGAGCACTGTTGAACTCTGTAAAGGTGATGAAATCCTACTAACCATTAAGTCCATTAAGCTTTCTGATGCAGGAACCTATACCCTCGGTCTGGAAAGGAATGGGGCTGACACGATGGGTGTGTTCTCTGTAAAAGTGCTGCCGAGGCCACAGCTGTCCCAGATGAACCAGAACCAGACCCAGACACACTCCTCCACCACTCCAAGCCCAACCCTGCCTCCACCAACCAAATTACCAAACCCTATCCAGGTAATTAATGTTGAGGATATCACAGATAGCGACCAATTGGGTACTGAAATTGGATATGACGTTAGGGAAAATATGTGGTTGGCATACATGCGATATACTGCCAAGACATTACAAAGGAAGGACTGTGTTATTTGTGCCCATACTAGGCCTGTATTGGCTACTCATCCATTTGCCTTGGGAAAGGGGGAAGGATGGAGGTGTATGCTGGAACGTTTTTACCATGTTAAACCCAACTCCACCCTTTGTAAGACTCTGTCTCTAGTGTTCCCAGACGTCCCTCCTCAAAAGGCTCCATGGGGTGTTAAGGCGTACGGAGGTAACTGCAGTTGCATCACTGGTACAGGTAGGGGTTTTGACTATGGGCGGTTGCCTGCAGCAGATTGTAGTAATAACATAACCATTAATGCCACCGGGCCAGTGAAAGGCTTGAATCAAACTAAGGGTGTTGCTGATGTATGGTGGATGTGTGGCCCAAACAGGCATTTAACACCTGTCCTTAGAGGTAACTGGCAGGGTACGTGTGCTTTAGCCAGTCTGATAATACCACTAACCATTATCGAAGTTACCGCTAATCAGCTCCTGGGATCTACTAGAAAAGCACCTAATGATGTTCACCCGTACTCCAGATATAAGCGTGATACACCTTGGTCTGAGGAAACAGATAATATACATTTCAACCTACTAGGTGTGCCAGTAGGTGTTCCTCAGGAATTCCAGGCCCTAAACAGGAATGATGGTTTATGGCATCTACTACCAATTCTTGGCCCCGCTATTGTGGATGCCAAACAGACCTCATGGATAAATTATATATACTATAATCAACAACGGTTTGTTAATTACACCCACACAACTCTTACTGGTATGGCTGAGCAATTGGAGGCTTCTACCAGGACCGCCAGGCAGAATAGATTGACTTTAGATATGATCCTGGCCAGTCAGGGAGGGGTTTGCAAAATGTTTGGTGAACAAAGTTGTACATTTATACCTAATAATACCAGCCCTGATGGGAGTATATCAAAAGCATTGGTTGGGTTGGACGAGCTTTCGGCAGAAATGAAGGGCGTGGCTGGGGTGGAGGAGTCTGGCTGGATGTCTTGGATGGGGGTGTGGCTGGGTGAGTATGCATCACTGGTGGTTACTGGATTTCTGACCCTAATTCTTGTATTTTTGTTATTGATGTGTTGTGCTGCTTGCATCATACCTTGTTTGAAGAAGTCTGTTACATATGTGGTACAGGCTTCAGGTATGATGCCCTTGCTTGGTGCTCCTGAAGGAGATGCAGATATGGAATCTAACTTCCGTGGAAAGATGGGGCTGATTGAGGATGACCCCTGGTTTGCTGTGGGTGAGGATGGGGCTGACTGAGGATGACCCCTGGTTTGCTGTGGGTGAGGATGGAGCTGACTGAGGATGACCCCTGGTTTGCTGTGGGTGAGGATGGGGCTGACTGAGGATGACCCCTGGTTTGCTGTGGGTGAGGATGGGGCTGACTGAGGATGACCCCTGGTTTGCTGTGGGTGAGGATGGGGCTGACTGAGGATGACCCCTGGTTTGCTGTGGGTGAGGATGGGGCTGACTGAGGATGACCCCTGGTTTGCTGTGGGTGAGGATGGGGCTGACTGAGGATGACCCCTGGTTTGCTTATGGGTGAGGTCGTGGAATGATAACTTCTTAAATACATTACGTGTACGATATAACTTGTCCTCTCTTATGTGAAGGTTTAGAGTCCCTGGGTGGCAAGGAGCCCACCTGGTACAGGATAGGAGTAGCTGAGAGGACCAGATGGTTTATAATAATGCTTTGCTTTGCTTTACTCTGTTTTCCATGACCAAAGTTTTATCCTATATCTAACATGTCAATAAACAATATAGTTGTATCCTATTTTTGGTAAGTGACACCCTTGTGGGTGTCAAAAGGGGAGACAAAAGCATATATCATTTGTTGATTTTTTTTTCTATCTTTCTTTGTTGATTTTTCTTTTTTGTATTTCTGTAAAAAAAATGTATTTTTTTGTAATAATAAACTTTTTATTATTTTCATGAAATGCTATTAACATATTACTATGTTGGGACTGCTGAAATAAAGGATAATGAGTGACACCCTTGTGGGTGTCAAAAGGGGGAATCAAAAACAGTTTATATATATGTTAATCAACAAAGGGATGTGCATCACTTCATATATTCACAAAATAAAGGTTTAAAGTTCCTGGGTTCATCAGCAACCTAGTATATTGGATGGTGTGGTTACACCCATCGGGGGTGTAAAAAGGGGGATTATGAGAATTCTGTGTTATGCACTATAACCCGTTACCATATACAGTATGTGATTGAATATTATCTGCTGTTGGCTTGTGTGGATGTATGTGTTGTGCAACATAGCTGACTTGAAACATTGTTAACAGTTTCAGGGCCATGGGCCTTTCTCATGATGGAAAAATACAGAATGACATGAAGACAGGAACTGTGCAATGAGTTGGGGGGGCACATTCAGAACGTAGGTTGGATGGGGATTGTCACTGCACAGCTATTTCAGGTCTCTCCAGATATGTTTGATTGGGTTCAAGTCCAGGCTCTGGCTGGGCCACTCAAGGACATTCAGAGACTTGTCCTGAAGCCACTCCTGCGTTGTCTTGGCTGTTCTTAGGGTCGTTGTCCTGTTGGAAGGTAAACCTTCGCCTCAGTCTGAGGTCCTGAGTGCTCTGGAGCAGGTTTTCATCAAGGATCTCTCTGCACATTGCTCCGTTCCTCTTTCCCTCGATCCTGACTAGTCTCCCATTCCCTATCGCTAAAAAACCACAGTATGATGCTGCCACCACCATGCTTCACCGTAGGGATAGTGCCAGGTTTTCTCCAGACGTGATGCTTGGAATTCAGGCCAAAGAGTTCGATCTTGGTTTCATCAGACCAGATCATTTTGTTTCTCACGATTTTAGAGTCCTTTAGGTGCCTTTTGTCAAACTCCATGCGGGCTGCCGTGTGCCTTTTACCGAGGAGTGGCTTCCGTCAGGCCACTCTACCATAAAGGCCTGATTGGTGGAGTGCTGCAGAGATGGTTGTCCTTCTGGAAGGATCTCCCATCTCCACAGAGGAACTCTGGAGCTCTGTCAGAGTGACCATCAGGTTCTTGTTCACCTCCCTGACTAAGGCCCTTCTCTCCCGATTGTTCAGATGGGCCAGGTGTTGGGAAGGGATCACAGCAGTGATTGAATGAGGGTGTGAGGTATGAGTTGAGGTGTTCAGAGGTTTGACTTCAGTGCACGGCAGAGGTTGAGGTGTTCATAGGCTTCAGTGCAGGACAGGCTCATCATGGATGGATGGTGTTGGAGAAGAGCTCAACTCTTCCACTGAGGGCAGGACAGGATTTGACTGGGAAGACAAAAAACAATAACACAACAAACTACACAGTTAGACAAAAGAGCTAAGAATGAGTTAGTCTAAGCAAGTAGTAAAATCATTGATGTGTAATAATGTGATTGTGTTTGTGTATATGATTGACTCTACATACAATAATGAGCTACAATTGACAGGTCTACTCACAGTGCTTGGAGAGGAAACATTCAATGTGCCTGTGGATGAGAGGGCACATGAGACGTGGCTTCATTTCATGTCAGGAGAGAGTTGACAATGGTAGTGGAGTGGAGTAGTCATCACCTCTTAAACAGGGAACATGAGGGGACTTGGCTGTAAATACAAATAGCAGATACATTCCACTACAGCAGCTCCATCACTTGGGCAACACGTTTCTCCATGAAGTTAATCTCAGACATCTCAGAATTCCCAAAGTCAAACACAGACTGCTCATCTCGCCCACTTGACACATCAAAGTAGCCCAAGAAATGTTCCTGAATGAAGCCCTGATCAACCACACCATCATCCACATCATCCGTACCTGACGATAACTGACAACTGCAAGCAGACTGGTTGCACCATAGGTCCCAGAGTGGTGTAGAAATGATTTCTCCCTGGGGCCTGGCGTTTTCCCTTATTTGGTAACCTAACCAGGAAAACTCTGCACCCTAAAGTTTTATACGGTCTAATCAGGTCACACTGCAGCTACCTTATACTTGTTCATATATGAATTATATTTAGACGAGACTACCAAGACACAGAGACAGCAACTGCTAGACAATAGAACTCACAGGGCTGAGCTTGCTTTATGCATGTTTGCATGTAGGCCTATGCAACTGTAGGGCTTATAAAAAATGTATTCACAGTCTATGTCATCACTATTATGTTGATTGATTATTTACAGTTAATAATTTTGGATCGAAGAAACTCCAAAATGTTGTGAGGTACAAGCCCAATACACCACACTAGGATCATTCTCTGATCCTAATCCTTTGATTGGTTGGAGGATGTCCTCCGGAAGTGGTCATAATTACCATGTAGGTCTATGGAAGGGGTTAAGGCATACAAGCCTCCTAGGTTTTGTATCGAAGTCAATAGCTGTCCTCCGACTACACCATGGTGCTAGCCTAGAGTGTGTTGTTGAGACTACTGTAGACCTTCATTGCAAAACAGTGTGTTTTACTCAGGTATTTGGTGACGTGACTATATTTAGTACAGTTTTATCTAAAAAAGGAGAACTTTTTTAATGTTTAATTATTTTTTTAAATTCTGAAATTCACTGAGTAGGATGGTCCTCCCCTCCCTCCTCTGAGGAGCCTCCACTGATGCTGACATGTTCTGATTTACTTTACCCATTCTCCTATCACAGTAGCTTTTATTATGCTTATTCTTGGGTAATTATTTATAACCAGTTCAGGTTATTGATAGTTAGTTAGCATTATAGTACAGGTACTTTAGGTAGAGATATAGAAATTGCTGTTTGAACAGGACGTATGGTTTCCCTTTTCTCTATGAACTAATCAAAAACCACAGTTTCCTCAGAGAAGTTCCTGCACACTTTTAGAACTGGTGTTTGTCCTGACCATGTGACCTAACCAGGAGAAACTCCAAGCCCTAATTTATGCCTCAGAATTAATTTCCCTCTCAGAATTAATTTCCCTCTCTTTATGTCAGTCAAAGATGACTTTGACTGACATAATGTCATCCTTCAAAATGTCCCCATAACTCAGAACACGTTGAGCTCTAGTCAATTAAACAAAGTGTTTGACATGTGCATGGTCAAATTTGAATGAATGGTGTGTGAGTGTGTGCGGTACGACAATTATTGCATAAAACTTCTGGTAAACTACAGCCACTCATATCTGATGATGAGGAAGGACCATTTATTAGGCTGCCTACTGTTCTCAGTGCAATTAAACATGAGCATTTGAACATGTGATTCGTGATGTGGGAATGACAAGAACTGTGAGTATCAAGGTTACAGGTGATTCCTGGCCAATCTTATATAACACTGATTTGCATAGGGGGGAGTCGTGAATACGTTTAGTGAAGGAAGTGCCGTAATGCTGACATACTGCTGAATGGTGCTGACACAGAAAAAGTGACAGATGAGTGTGAAGGTACCAGGGCAGTATTAAATATGGGGCTATTTATATAGACTTAGCATGGGGTCTATATGGTGGCAGCCTTGGAGTGCTGCTGTGTTCATTTTCCTCTGGGTGCTCTGGGCCTGGTGTGGTGTGGTGGAGGACTTTAACCATGTGGAGCACTGTAATGACTCTCTACATGCTCAGCCCACCATGGGGCTACCTGGGGGGGCAGCAACCGGAAGAAGATATGCCAGCACCTGGAGGACAAGCCCTGATTTGTCACCCTCTATGACCCCCACAGACACATGCCCCTCTAATCTGCCTACACCTTCAAATGGTCTGACGGGGAGAAGTGCAAGGATCAGCCCTGAGGTGAGTTAAGGTCTGGGGACAGAGGGAAGATGATCATTGTAACACACACTATGACAATTCACAGTTCTACAACTTCAATTGTGTTCTTATATGAAGAAGACTATTCTGGTCCCTTAGAAATGGACTTATATATAAACTAAAGCTCACTATCTTGATCAGAGAACGTGTGAGCCTTTGTTTCGCCCACACATTCCATAACTCACTATCTTCCTTTAGTAATAGCATGAATCCCCGCAGTAAATATAGAGCTCTTGAATTTCACCTAATTACAGCAGTAGGTTATAATTTAAAAGATAAGATACTAGATCGGTAGACAGTCGGGCACTGCTTTCCCGCAGTTCTGCTAACGACGCCAAGAGCAGGTGTTCGGGTACAGATTGTAAGAAGCTCTGGTAAGCAGGTGCATGGGGTTTCTCGGCTAGTGATTCCGAACAGATGGGAATTAAATCAGGAAGCCCCTTTGTTAAAGAAACAGACAATGTCACACAGTATACAGTCTGATAAATAAAATCTTTGGCTTTGGAAAAAAAAAAAATATTTTCTTCATTCCTGAAATGTTAAATCTGCACACCCTGTACAAAACAGTCTGTATCAATAGGCACCTGTCTCGCCGATAATCAAATTGATGACCTCTCTCTCTCTCTCTGCCTCTTTCTCTCTCTCTATCTCTCTGCCTCTCTCCATGTCTCTCTGCCTCTTTCTCTCTCTCTATCTCTCTGCCTCTCTCCATGTCTCTCTGCCTCTCACTCACACACTCTCTCTCTCTCTGCCAATCTCTCTCTGCCTCTCTTTCTCTCTAGTTCTCTCTCTGCCACTCTTCCTCCTTCTAGCTGGCCTCCAGTAAAGCCAGTAGTAATATGGAGCCCTTCCCCCAGTCGGCCTAGATGCACATGCGTCTCATGGACAGTCAGGCGGTGCTGGATGACTTTGCAGATGTGACCCAGAACAAGAGAGGCCAACTGAACCCAGGCCAGCACCAGTCTGAGCCCCTGGAAAAGGCAGCCACCTACATCCTGACCAACGTAGTGCCTTAGATCCGAGAGTTCAACACCGGCCCCTGGGCCCAGCATGAGGACCGCATCAGACAACACCTCAACAACTACTTCCGTGGCAAT
Organism: Oncorhynchus mykiss; assembly: GCF_013265735.2. Classification (NCBI taxonomy): domain Eukaryota; kingdom Metazoa; phylum Chordata; class Actinopteri; order Salmoniformes; family Salmonidae; genus Oncorhynchus; species Oncorhynchus mykiss. The sequence goes on along the minus strand of NC_048574.1, from coordinate 42,837,700 downwards.
GCCTAGGTCAACACCAGGAGTCACCTCGGCCGGGAACATGCTCAGACGGTGACAACCAGGACTGTGTGGGCATACCAGAGTACATGTGTACGGCCTACTGCTGTCCAGACTATTACCACAATGCCCCCTACCTAGAGCGCTACCGCCTCCCCGTATTTGGGGCCTACGGCCTGAATGATAGGGTCAACAATGTTGTGGTAGAGGTGCCTATCAAGACCCTAGAGAAGTTTCTGAAGGGATGGATGGACGTGGACAAGAACTACCAGATATTCTACAATTAAAGTGTTCCTGATGACATGTAGCCATACTAGGAAATATTTTGTCTCTAGCTAAATGATGACAGACATAAAAGCAAGGTTGTAGTATTGTGATGTGGATGCATTTATTCATACATACACTAGAGGGCGCTTCTGACAAACATCTGTGGTCAAATGTTTCTTCATGTTTCTTTAATCTGCTTTGAAGCGACCTTTGATGGTTATGTGATTGTGAAGAAACGCATAAGACTGACGCAACAATGTAATTTCATTTGTGTTGATTGACAAAGAGCCGGGAGGGAGAATCGTGCTGTGCTTGGTGTAACATTCATCTATTACATCCAGGGGAGAATGACTGCCCCTCACAAGTTGACCGACCACGGTACTGCAGGTATTGTTTCCAGAAAACAGGATACCCATTATACAGAATTGGGAAATGGCGATCTCCTTGGTCAATATTCATGGTATACAGTGCACTCGGAAAGTATTCAGACCCCTTGACTTTTTCCACATTTTGTTACGTTACAGACATATTTTAAAATGGATTAAAATCCTCATCAGATCTACACACAATAGCTCATAATGACAGAAATATCTTATTTACATAAATATTCAGACCCCTTGCTATAAGTCTTGAAATTGAGATCGGGTGCATGCTGCTTCCACTGATCATCTTTGAGGTGTTTCTACAACTTGAGTGGAGTCCACCTGCGGTAATTTCAATTGATTGGACATGACTTGGAAAGGCATACACCTGTCTATAGAAAGTTCCACATTTGATAGTGCATGTCAGAGCAAAAACCAAGCCATGAGTTCGAAGGAATTGTCCGTAGAGCTCAGAGACAGGATTGTGTTGAGGCACAGATCTGGGCAATGGCACCAAAAAATGTTTGCAGCATTGAAGGTCCCCAAGAACACAGTGGCCTCCATCTTTCTTAAATGGAATAAGTTTAGAACCACCAAGACTCTTCCTAGAGCTGGTTGCTGCCAAACTGAGCAATTGGGGGAGAAGGGCCTTGTTCAGGGAGGTGACCAAGAACCCAATGGTCACTCTGAGAGATCCAGAGTTCCTCTCTGGAGATGGGAGAACCTTCCAGAAGGACAGGTTCTCCCATCTGAGCCACTCCTCAGTAAAAGGAACATGGCAGCCCTCTTGGAGTTTGCTTAAAGGCATCTAAAGAATTGTCATACCATGAGAAACAAGATTCTCTGGTCTGATGAAACCAAGATTGAACTCTTTGGCCTGAATGACAAGAATCAAGTCTGGAGGAAACCTGGCACTATCCCTACGGATAAGCATGGTGGTGGCAACATCATGCTGTGGGGATGTTTTTCAGCGGCAGGGACTGGGAGACTATTTAGGATCGAGGGAATGATGAACGGAGCAAAGTACAGAGAGATCCTTGATGAAAACCTGCTCCAGAGAGCTCAGACCTTAGACTGGGGCAAAGGTTCACCTTCCAACAGGTCAACGACCCTAAGCACACAGCCAAGACAACGCAGGAGTGGCTTCAGGACAAGTCTCTGAATGTCCTTAAGTGGCCAAGCCAGAGACCAGACTCGAACCCGATCAAACATATCTGGAGAGGCCTGAAAAGAGCTTTGCCACGAAGCTCCTCATCCACCCTGACAGAGCTTGAGAGGATCTGCAGAGAAGAACGGGAGAAACTCCCCAAATACAGGTGTGCCGAGCTTGTAGCATCATACCCAAGAAGACTCCAGGCTGTAATTGCTGTCAAAGGTGTGTCAACAAAGGGTCTGAATACTTATGCAAATGTAATTTCATTTTTTAAATTTGTTATGCATTTGCAAACATTTCTAAAAACCTGTTTTTGCTTTGACATTATGGGGTATTGTATGTAGACTGATGAAGAAAAAAAAACAATTCAATCCATTTTAGAATAAAGCTGTAACTTAACAAAATGTGGGAAAAAATCAAGGGGTCTGAATACGTTCCGAATGCACTGTATAAAAAAAATCTGCAAACACAATCATGGTACCAGTAATTGCTCCAATTTCACCACAAGTCTTTCACCAGATGCCTTGAAACGATAACTTTAAAATCCCTCAGCCTGCAGTACCTCGTCAGCCGTCGACTTGAGAAAGTCAATGAGAGGGAACAATACTGAGCTACCCTCCAACGTCACTTCCTAGAGTAGCTCACATTGTGTATCTAATGTTTCCAACAATTCCTCCACGTAGCAAGATGGTGACACTTCCTGACATTCTTGCGCAACTGAGCATTCTCATCGGCAACAATGAGATGACGTCATCGATGGCATTGTCAGATTTTTTTTTTTTTACCGTCTATGATTACATGAGAGTAAACTTAACATTAAAATTCGGGTTCTTAGACAAGCATTGCATCACTGCTGAAACATTATGCCTTGAGCCGCTGGTAACCTCAGGGGCCCACAGACAGGAAAATGTGTAGAATTGCAAGACATTTGTTTTAAAACGGCTAAATATTTAGCTCAGCCTCATGGCAAATTGTGAACAAAAGCAGACGATGAGCTTAAAGAACAGCAAATAAAGATCTCTGCCTCATGACAAAAATGTGTAGAATAGCATGACTAAACAGTACAGTTTTCTCTCTGCACCGTGGCACAATGTGTTGAAATGCAGTAAGTTAGCTGATTCCCCACTCCAAAACCCCCCCAAAGTCGGTGCCCTGGGGCCCGAAACGCAGTAGCCTGGTATTGGTTACCGAAATACATCAATGCCATCTCATTTAGAAAAGACCGTTGAAGAATGACAGCCTCTAATTGCAGGCTCAGAATTCAGTGGTGAGATAAATTCATAACTGCATAGTAGTTTGCCAAAACACGACCCAGTTAAAACTTCTTTGGGAACGGGGGGCAGTATTGAGTAGCTTAGATGAATAAGGTGCCCAGAGTAAACTGCCTGCTACTCAGGCCCAGAAGCTAGAATATGCATATAGTTAGTATATTTGGATAGAAAACACTCTGATGTTTCTAAAACTGTTTGAATGATGTCTGTGATTATAACAGAACTCATATGGCAGGCAAAAATCTGAGAAGAATCCAACCAGGAAGTGGGAAATCTGAGGTTTGTAGTTTTTTAAGTGATTGCCTATCCAATATACAGTGTAAATGGGGTCGGATTGCACTTCCTAAGGCTTCCACTAGATGTCAACAGTCTTTAGAACGTTGTTTCAGGCTTCTACTATGAAAGGGGAGCGAATAAGAGCAAAACACACATTTATTGTCTAACATGGGAGTCCTGGGAGTACCATCCGGTGCTATTTCTGTCTTTTGTGATACCTCTCCTTCTTTGGAAAATGGCTGTATGGTTTTCTGTGGCTAGGAGCTGACCTAACATAATCGCAAAGTGTTCTTTTGCCGTAAAGCCTTTTTGAAATCAGACACTGTGGCTGGATTAACAAGAAGTTTATCTTTAAAATAGTTTATAATACTTGTATGTTTGAGGAATTTTAATTATGAGATTTCTGTTGTTTGAATTTGGCACCCTGCAATTTCACTGGCTGTTGGCGAGGTGGGAAGCTATCGTCCCACATATCCCAGAGAGGTTTTAACCTGTAATGAAAGTATTCCCCCATAGTTCTCCTCGCCTGGGCATGTTCAGTACAAAAACGTTTTTGGGAACGGTGCAGATGGAAATCTATGAACGTAACTGTAACTGGTTCTCCTCGTCATCTGAGGAAGAGTAGTCAAGATCGGACCAATGCGCAGTGTGGTATGTGTCCATGTTAATATTTAATAAATCAACTGAACACTGAATAACAAAACAACAAAGAGAGTGAACAAAACAGTCCTGTAAAGTGCAAACACACAAAACAGAAAACAACTACCCACAAACACAGGTGGGAACAGGCTACCTAAGTATGGTTCGCAATCAGAGACAACGATTGCCAGCTGCCTCTAATTGGGAACCATACCAGGCCAAACACATAGAAATACAAAACCTAGACTACAAAACATAGAATGCCCACCCCAACTCACGCCCTGACCAACCTAAACAAGAAACATAACAAAGGAACTAAGGTCAGGACGTGACAGTACCCCCCCCCCCCCAAAGGTGCGGCCGCAAAACCTAAACTCGTAGGGGAGGGTCTGGGTGGGCATCTGTCCACGGTGGCGGCTCTGGCGCGGGACGTGGACCCCACTCCACCATAGTCTTGGCCCCTTACGTGGCGCCTTTGGAGCGGCGACCCTCGCCGCCGACCTCGGTCTGGGGACCCTTGCAGCGGGCCCGGGCGACTCCGGCAGCGCCGGAGTGAAGGGTGACTCCGGCAGTGACTCCTCTTTCACCCCAGCTGCCAAACTAACCCTGATACAGTTGACCATCCTACCCATGCCAGATTACGGAGACATAATTTATAGATCGGCAGGTAAGGGTGCTCTCGAGCGGCTAGATGTTCTTTACCTTTCGGCCATCAGATTTGCTCCTTATAGGACACATCACTGCACTCTATACTCCTCTGTAAACTGGTCATCTCTATGTAACCGTCCTCACTCCCCCCTGAAATATCTACTGCAGCCCTCATCCTCCACATACAACACCCGTTCTGCCAGTCTCATTCTGTTAAAGGTCCCCAAGCACACACATCCCTGGGTTGCTACTCTTTTCAGTTCGCTGCAGCTAGCTACTGGAACGAGCTGCAACAAACACTCAAACTGGACAGTTTTTTCTCAATCTCTTCATTCAAAGACTCAATCATGGTCACTCTTGTGGCTTCTTTCTGTGATGTATTGTTGTCTCCACCTTCTTGCCCTTTGTGCTGTTGTCTGTGCCCAATAATGTTTGTACCATGTTTTGTGCTACTACCATGTTGTGTTGCTACCATGTTGTTGTTATGTTGTGTTGCTACCATGCTGTGTTGTCATGTGCTGCTGCCTTGCTATGTTGTTGTCTTAGGTCTCTCTTTATGTAGTGTTGTGTTGTCTCTCTTGTTATGATGTTTGTTTTGTCCTATATTTATATTGTATTTATGTTTTATTTTTAATCCCAGGCCTCTGTCCCAGCAGGAGGCCTTTTGCCTTTTGGTAGGCCGTCATTGTAAATAAGAATTTGTTCTTAATTGACTTGCCTAGTTAAATAAAGGTTAAATGAAAACAAAAATAAATAAAATGGTATTGTAGAATTCTAGTGGCGCTGTTTACTCAGTAGTGCTGAATTTCAGCCTCAGCTGATTTTCTTTAAATCAATCAAATGTATTTATAAAGCCCTTCTTACATTAGCTGACGTCACAAAGTGCTGTACAGAAACCCAGCCTAAAACCCCAAACAGCAAGCAATGCAGGTGTAGAAGCATGGTGGCTAGGAAAAACTCCCCAGAAAGGCCAGAACCTAGGAAGAAGCCTAGAGAGGAACCAGGCTATGAGGGGTGGCCAGTCCTCTTCTGGCTGTGCAGGGTGGAGACGATAACAGAACATGGACAAGATGTTCAAATATTCATAGATGACCAGCAGGGTCAAATAATAATAATCACAGGGGTTGTAGAAGGTGCAACAGTTCAGCACCTCAGGAGTAAATGTCAGTTGGCTTTTCATAGCTGATCATTCAGAGTATCTTTACCGCTCCTGCTGTCTCTAGAGAGTGGAAAACAGCAGGTCTGGGACAGGTAGCACGTCCGGTGAACAGGTCAGGGTTCCATAGCCGCAGGCAGAACAGTTGGAACTGGAGCAGCAGCACAACCAGGTGGACTGGGGACAGCAAGGAGTCATCAGGCCAGGTAGTCCTGAGGCATGGTCCTAGGACTCAGGTTCTCCGAAAGAGAGAAAGAATTAGAGAGAGCATACTTAAATTCACACAGGACACCGGATAAGGCAGGAGAAATACTTCAGATATAACAGACTGACCCCCGACCCCCTAGCCCCCCGACACATAAACTATTGCAGCATCGGTCGGGAGACACTGTGGCCCCGTCCGACGTTTAAACATATAGATTTTTCTTTGTACTTCCTTCATTCCAATGCATTAGCTGTATCAGTTGATTCATCATTGTTGCTTTTGTCAGGTCAGTCAGCTGTTTAGAGAACTCATTGCTTTGTTTTTCAGGTGTACGCGGGTATTGGAGGTCTCCTTGCTGTCTGTGGTCAGAAGAGTATCCCATTTATTTAGCTTTATTATTTTCTATCAATATTTGTTGTCTTTCCTGGAACAGCTGATGATGGTCGACAATATCAGTAGACAACTAGCCAATAGCTAGACACCAATACGCATCCAATCCATCCAACAAGTATACGTTAATGACAGTAGGCCTATAGTTGACTCTTTTGGTTAGAAGCATTTGATTTGGCAATGCCACAGGCCTACATTATTTTGTGTGCCCATGAAAACAGTTTTCAAGGTGAAACATAATGAAATGTTATGTTGGCATAGAAACACTTACAGTGGATTTTCTGAGATCTCCAAGATTCAGATATCGTACAGAGTTTAAGTTCAATGTTTTAATTCAGTTGTTAAATGCTTAATAATGACAAATACATGTCATTAATGTACGGAAAGAAAGGTAGTGTTTTATTTCACAGGATCTGTGAAGACTCCAAGTGTTCAACTCATGTAGGGCTATTATATGGAATGCAGGCTACCTGTTCTGCATGTGTTCATATGTGTAAAATTTCCTCGGCTGAAAGGGTAGGCTACCGGCAGTGTTTTATGCCTAGTGGAGGGTAAATGCAAGTAAACGCAGTTTACACTCCTTTTTTTTCAGAAAAATACATTAAAAGTATAGGGAGCGTAATTTATTTTCTCACCGCGACCGGCAATCAGAGTTTACCCAACTATTTAAAACATTTTTTTTTACCACTACATCACTGGCTACTGGTAAGCCTATTTGACATTCATGGTAATACACAATAGCCTATACAAGTAAATTAACTGTGTGTTAGGGTGACCATCACGTTTTTCCGGGAGGCGGGAGGCCTGTGTACCAGAGTCCTAGCTTAAAAATGGACCAATAGAAGTATAAAGAGGGGTTCCGGTGGAATGTAGGAATGGCAACATGCAGGAACGCCCCGCATTGCTGGGCGCAAATGCACCCTTCTCGAGATGGAGAACAACAGATGCCGGTGACCCAGTGGCATGTATTCATGTATTCATGAATGCCAAGGGAAGCCAGGCTTCCACAAAAAATGTACCAAGAAAAAAATGACCAATACTAAATTATTTATCTTTTGTCTCTCTGAGGTTTCATCATTTCCCTTCCATTTGCAAGAGGCTGAATGTATCTCAATGGAGGAGGGGCGAGCGAAACAGCGCCCCTCTGACTCTGTATGTGTAGCCCATCTATCTGATGCTGTCTGGTCGAAAAGAGTATGACATTGTTGCTGCCCTTTGCATTGAATGCAAGGGGAGCTAGCGAGCATTTGGTCTCCCTTGATATTTTTTAAAAATACAATAATATCCAAACAGCTTTGAGCTAAACTGAGTGAGCTAAACTGTGAACGGTCCTGGCACACCAAAAAAAAGTGTGAAGGGACGCCAGTTTGGATTTGGCTTCACACCAATCACACCACATCAAGCCAAATGTCATTGACAGAAAAAAACATGTGAATTGTTTCATCTTGTTGTGTTGTTGTCCTCAGGTGACTAGCTAGCTAACTAAAATTGTCCCTTTCCTAAATTAGCCATGGACTGAGATAGGGATTTGGACTTGTGGTTTTGCTTAATGATCCAACCATAAATTCATACATTGTGCCTCTGGCCTGAGAGGATGGAAGTTCAGTATGTAGCTAGACGTAGTAGGCAAATGTTAAGTAGCTGGCTAATCGTTTCCCATGAAAGGAAGTTAGGCTAGTGATCAAGCATTTTAGCCAGGTAGTCTAGGACAACAAAAACTAAAAGTGTGCACTGCGTAACAAAGTCATAGACTGTTTTGGCAACATGAAAAAGGAGGATGGCATTGCAGTTTCTCTACAAGTAGTATGAGTCAACATGTTTTTTCTCCTTATGCACACACAAACACACAAATCAGTATCACGGACTGCAACATGAATGTTTAAAGTCATCAGTGTATTAGACTAAGCATAGGTGGTTTGATGATGTTGAAATGTTGAAGTTGAAATGTTGCTGTGGTACTGTTTTCTTTGCGAATTGTGTTAATTTTCTGGTGTTCTAAATCAATAGTTGTTTAGTAGTCTGAAAATCTCGGCAACATTGACTTGATTGACCATGCTGTAGGTCATGTAACTTCGTTACATGCAATACGCTTTTGTGAACTCCACCAGACATGTTGCTCTCCGTTTTTGTGATGAAACAAAGGTGTGGTTGAATCTATTCTGTGTTTTATTATTGTCTTGGCCTTATGCATATATATCAAGGTGGCAAGTCATATGAACTAGCCGGTTATATAGAGCAAACAACGCAAGTATCACAACACATCGGTTGTAATATGTTTTTTCCCTGGCTTGGCTTCCTCAGTGACTTTACTCATGAGCCACTACTGCGGTGACCATAGCAACGAAATAAACAAACATTTTCAACATGTGAAAAAGTGAATAGTTGTAACACCAAAAGCATTCATAAAAAAGTATTTAAAGGCAGGATAAAATATTAACTCAAAATGAGGTTAGAAAACAATGATTTGTTATTGTTAGACGTAACTCTGTAAACCTATAATCATATAATTTCACAGTCAGCTAAATTAGATGATTTGTTAAAGGACGTGCTGATTTATCACCACGCAGGCTACTTTGTGTTGAGCGTGTTGGAATGGGAACGCGCCTCAACCAATGAAAACTGTTGGTGGGCGAGGCCGGTACGGGCCGAACCCCCCTCGTTACATGTGCTGCAGCGAGGGGTACTTGCTCCGGTGTGCACGCGGCATTTCTTTGCGCTCGGAACAATGGACAAGGATACAGGTGGAGAAAATATAAACGAATTTCGAGAGAATTTCATATAGGCTGCTGGAGTGTAGGCCTACAAAATAGATAATTTGGTCACGGATGTGTTTTTTTTTTTTTTACTGTGTATATTACACATTTACTTTGTTTAGCAATGCATTCTAAAAATGTTGGACCATTTTGCGAATGTCTTCCATTTCAGGTAAGATATCTATAGCACACGATTGAAACAATTCTTAATTTGATAACCATACTGTGTTGGTGATATAGCTTAAAACTGAGGCAAACATATTCAGGAGAATATATCTATCTATCCATGAACTTTAGTGCGCAAAGTTCCAAACGCATTCTTGACGGTTTCCAAAGTACCCTATATTTTCAGAGGGGCGTGCCTACGGTGCCTTCGATGGTATCCGTATGGTCTCATATTTAGGTATCTTAATAATAAATGCACTATTACAACGACAACGTCGAATCATCATTATGGCTGTTCTCAAACGTGTGCTTCTGCCATACCAGTTAGTGAATATGCCAAAAGACTAAACCACGTTTTGAAAACTGTGCTGATATAGCTGATACCAGCTCCATTTCCCCCACTGGCCAGAATAGGCCCGTGATTTAACTTCTTCTCACTGAAGGTCAATGGTGCGTAAAGAACCCCTCAGGGTTGAATCCACAGGGCACATTTTACGGATCAAATCGTGTAGTTGAGGGTAAAAGCTATTTTGTAACTAATTTATAGCCCTCCACATCACAATCAAGTTGGTCATGCTTGTCTATAACGCACACATGAAAGGTCTATGTATGAATTCTATGAAGTCAAAGTAATTTCATCTATTTTCCCATTCACAAAGCATGTATAGCTAAGCACGTCATGGTAATTAACTGTGCAGTTTGCCACTCTGATCTATAACACCAACGTTAAAGGTCAATGTTAGAATTCTATGTAGTCAATGTAATGCCATTTCCATTCATATAAACATACCTCACTTATCAAAAAGAACACGGACACAACACAGAATTTTCGGCCTAAAGAAAATATGACCATTTTCTAGATGAAGCACATTAAACAATTACGGAGGACTTCGTTTTATATGTTTACTTTTTCTTGAATAGATTTAACAAAGATTCATATTAAAAGCATTCCAATTAAATTCCCCATTTCAGACTCATAGCATTAACTATTTAAGTGAGTAAAACATACTAACACAGGGTGTTAAAGCTAGTAGCTAGCTAGCCATTTCACACCGGTTACACTTACCCCCCTTTGACCTCTTTCTCCGCAGCCACCCCAGCAGCTGGGCAGAGCCCAAGTGAGTTATCTGTTAGCATCAATGTAAAAATATACATATGATGTCATCTATCGAAACGCTTCTAGCGCGCAACGCTAACTAGCTAGCTATTTCATACCGGTTACACTTTGAATATCAATCTTTGTTAAATATATTGAACAAAAATATTATCGCAACATGTAATCATTTCAAAGATTTTACTGAGTTATAGTTCATATAAGGAAATCAGTCAATTGAAATATATTCATTAGGCCCTAATCAATGAATTTTACATAACTGGGAATACAGATTTGTATCTGTTGGTCAAAGACACCATAAAAACAAGGTAGGGGTCTGGATCAGAAAACCAGTCAGTATCTGGTATCACCACCATTTGCCTCATGCACCGTGACACATTTCCTTTGCATTGAGTTGATCAGGCTGTTCATTTTGGCCTGTGGAATGTTGTCCCACTCCTCTTCAATGGCTGTGCAAAGTTGCTGGATATTGACGGCAACTGGAACATGCTGTCATGCACGTAGTCCCAGAGCATCCCAAACATGCTCAATGGGTGACATGTCTAGTGAGTATGCAGGCCATGGAGGAACTGGGACATTTTCAGCTTCCAGGAATTGTTTCCAGATTCTTGCGACATGGGTCCGCCGTGCATTATCATGCTGAAACATGGGTTGACGGCGGCGGATGAATGGCACGACAATGGGCCATCAACAAAATGAAATGTTTTCGTTGTCTGTAGCTTATGCCTGCCCATACCATAACCCCACCGCCACCATGGGGCACTCTGTTCACAACGTTGACATCAGGAAACCGCTCGCCCACTCAATGCCATATACGTTGTGAGGCCGGTTGGACGTACTACCAAATTCTCTAAAACAATGTTGGAGGCGGCTTATGGTAGGGAAATGAACATTAAATTCTCTGACCACAGCTCTGGTGGACATTCCTGCAGTCAGCATGTCAATTGCACGCTCCCTCAAAACTTGAGACATCTGTGGCATTGTGTTGTTTGACAAAACTTCACATTTTAGAGTGGCATTTTATTGTCTCCAGCACAAGGTGCACCCGTGTAATGATCATGCTGTTTAATCAGCTTCTTAATATTCCACACCTGTGAGGTGGATGGATTACCTTGGCAAAGGAGAAATGCTCACTAAGACTGATGTAAACAAATTTGTGCACAACATTTGAGAGAAATATGCTTTTTGGCATATATAACCTTTCTGGGATCTTTTATTTCAGCTTATGAAACATGGGTCCAACAATTTGCATGTTGCGTTTATATTTTTTCTCAGTGTATATTCAAGAAAAGTCCAACTGAAAAATGTAAGTAGTATTAACTTTAGTAGGAATGATTATTCAGCGGGGCCTCCCGGGTGGCGCAGTGGTTAAGGGCCATCAGAGTCCCTGGGTTCGCGCCCAGGCTCTGTCGTAACCGGCCGCGACCGGGAGGTCCGTGGGGCGACGCACAATTGGTCTAGCGTCGTCCGGGTTAGGGAGGGATTGGTCGGTAGGGATCTCCTTGTCTCATCGCACACCAGCGACTCCTGTGGCGGGCCGGGTGCAGTGTGCGCTAGCCAAGGTTGCCAGGTGCACGGTGTAGCCTCCGACACATTGGTGCGGCTGGCTTCCGGGTTGGATGCGCGCTGTGTTAAGAAGCAGTACGGCTGGTTGGGTTGTGTATCGGAGGACGCATGACATTCAGCCTTCGTCTCTCCCGAGCCCGTACGGGAGTTGTAGCAATGAGACAAGATAGTAGCTACTACAACAATTGGATACCACGAAATTGGGGAGAAAAAGGGGTAAAATTCAATAAAAAAAAAAATTTAAAAAATTGAATGATTATTCAGCAATGTCCTCAACATCCTCAGCAAAAAACATTTGGTGCTAGCTACATCTATTAAATTGAAATAAAATGTTCATATTATTATTATTTTGATATACAGTACTAGTCAATAGTTTGGACACACCTACTCATTCAAGGGGTTTTCCTTATTTGTACTATCTTCTACATTGTAAAATAATAGTGAAGACATCAAAACTATGAAATAACACACATGGAATCATGTAGTAACCACAAAAGTGTTGAAGAAATCAAAATACATTTTATATTCTTCAAAGTAGCCACCCTTTGCCTTGATGGCAGCTTTGCACACTCTTGGCATTCTCTTAACCAGCTTCACCTGGAATTATTTTCCAACAGTCTTGAAGGAGTTCCCACATATGCTGAGCACTTGTTGGCTGCTTTTCCTTTACTCTGCGGTCCAACTCATCCCAAACCATCTCAATTGGGTTGAGGTCGAGTGATTGTGGAGGTCATCTAGTGCAGTACTCCATCACTCCTTCTTGGTCAAATAGCCCTTACACAGCCTGGAGGTGTGTTGGGTCATTGTCCTGTTGAAAAACAAATGATAGTCCCACTAATCACAAACCAGATGGGATGGCGTATCGCTGCAGAATGCTGTGGTAGCCTTGCTGGTTAAGTGTGCCTTGAATTCTAAATAAGTCACAGACAGTGTCACCAGCAATACACCATCACACCTCCTCCTCCATGCTTCACAGGGGGAACCACATGCGTGGAGATCATCCGTTCACCTATCTGCATCTCACAAAGACACGGAAGTTGGAACCAAAAATCTCAAATTTGGACTCATCAGATTAAAGGACAGATTTCCACTGGTCTAATGTCCATTCCTTGTGTTTCTTGGCCCAAGCAAGTCGCTTTTTCTTATTGGTGTCCTTTAGTAGTTTTTTTGCAGCAATTTGACCATGAAGGCCTGTTTCACGCAGTCTCCTCTGAATAGTTGAGATGTGTCTGTTACTTGAACTGAGGTATTTATTTGGACTACTATTTCTGAGGTTGTTAACTGTAATGAATGTATCCTCTTATCCTCTTTTTTTTTCTTGTGGCGGTCTTCATGAGAGCCAGCTTCATCATAGCGCTTGATGGCTTTTGCGAATGCACTTGAAACTTTCAAGGTTCTTGAAATGTTCCAGATTGACTGACCTTCATGTCTTAAAGTAATGATGCTGTTTCTCTTTGCTTATTTGAGCTGTTCTTGCCATAATATGGACTTGGTCTTTTACCAAATAGGCCTATCTTCTGTATCCCACTCCTGCCTTGTCACAACACAACTGATTGGCTCAAATGCATCAAGAAGGAAAGAAATTCCACAAATTAACATTGAACAAGGCACACATTGTTGATTGAAATGCATTCCAAGTGACTACCTTATGAAGCTGTTTGAGAGAATGCCAAGAGTGTGCAAAGCTGTCATCAAGGCAAAGGGTGGCTACTTTGAAGAATCTAAAATCTATTTTGATTGGTTTAACACTTATTTGGTTACTACATGATTCCATATGTGTTATTTCATAGTTTTGATGTCTTCACTATTATTCTACAATGTAGAACATTAAAACTTGTTTTTCAACCACTCCACACATTTCTTGTTAACAAACTATGGTTTTGGCAAGTCGACATCTACTTTGTGCATGACACAAGTCATGTTTCCAACATTTGTTTACAAACAAATTATTTCACTTATAATTCACTGTATCACAATTCCAGTGGGTCAGAAGTTTACATACACTAAGTTAACTGTGCCTTTAAACAGCTTGGAAAATTCCAGAAATTATGTCTTGGCCTTAGAAGCTTCTGATAGGCTAATTGACATAATTTGAGTCAATTGGAGGTGTACCTGTGGATGTATTTCAAGGCCTACCTTCAAACTCAGTGCTTCTTTGCTTCACATCATGGGAAAATCAAAATAAATCCTCAGAAAACAAATTGTAACCCTCCACAAGTCTGGTTCATCCTTGGGAGCAATTTCCAAATGCCTGAAGGTACCACGTTCATCTATACAAACAATAGTACGCAAGTATAAACACCATGGGACCATGCAGCCGTCATACCGCTCAGGAAGGAGACGCGTTCCGTCTCCTAGAGATTAACGTACTTTGGTGCGGAAAGTGCAAATCAATCCCAGAACAACAGCAAAGAACCTTGTGAAGATGCTGAAGGAAACATGTACAAAAGTATCTATATCCACAGTAAAACAAGTCCTGTATTGACATAACCTGAAATGCCGCTCAGCAAGGAAGATGCCAATGCTCCAAAACCATAAAAAAGCCAGACTACGGTTTGCAGCTGCACATGGGGACAAAGATCTAACTTTTTGGAGAAATGTCCTCTGGTCTGATGAAACAAAAATAGAGCTGTTTGGCCATAATGATCATCGTTATGTTTGGAGGAAAAAGGGGGGAGGCTTGCAAGCCAATTAACACCATCCCAACTGTGAAGCACTGGGGTGGCAGCATCATGTTGTGGGGGTGCTTTGCTGCAGGAGGGACTGGTGCACTTCACAAAATAGATGGCATCATGAGGTAGGAAAATTATGTGGATACATTGAAGCAACATCTCAAGACATCAGTCAGGAAGTTAAAGCTTGGTTGCAAATGGGTCTTCCAAATGGACAATGACCTCAAGCATACTTCCAAAGTTGTGGCAAAATGGCTTAAGGACAACAAAGTCAAGGTATTGGAGTGGCCACCACAAAGCCCTGACCTCAATCCTATAGAACATGTTTGGGCAGAACTGAAAGAGCGTGTGCCAGCAAGGAGGCCTACAAACCTGACTCAGTTACACCAGCTCTGCCAGGAGGAATAGGCCAAAATTCACCCAAATTATTGTGAGAAGCTTGTGGAAGTCTACCTGAAACATTTACCCAAATTAAACAATTTAAAGGCAATGCTACCAAATACTAATTGAGTGTATGTAAACGTCTGACCCACTGGGAATGTAATGAAATAAATAAGAGCTGAAATAAACAATTCTCTCTACTACTATTCTGACATTTCACATTCTTAAAATAAAGTGGTGATCCTAATTTTTTACTAGGATCAAATGAAAACTGAGTTTAAATCTATTTGGCTAAGGTATATGTAAACTTCTGACTTCAACTGTTTACAACAAATACACTGCTCAAAAAAATAAAGGGAACACTAAAATAACACATCCTAGATCTGAATGAAATATTCTTATTAAATACTTTTTTCTTTACATAGTTGAATGTGTTGACAACAAAATCACACAAAAATTATCAATGGAAATCAAATTTATCAACCCATAGTCACACTCAAAATTAAAGTGGAAAACCACACTACAGGCTGATCCAACATTGATGTAATGTCCTTAAAACAAGTCAAAATTAGGCTCAGTAGTGTGTGTGGCCTCCACGTACCTGTATGACCTCCCTGGGCATGCTCCTGATGAGGTGGCGGATGGTCTCCTGAGGGATCTCCTCCCAGACCTGGACTAAAGCATCCGCCAACTCCTGGACAGTCTGTGGTGCAACGTGGCGTTGGTGGATGGAGCGAGACATGATGTCCCAGATGTGCTCAATTGGATTCTGGTCTGGGGAATGGGCGGGCCAGTCTATAGCATCAATGCCTTCCTCTTGCAGGAACTGCTGACACACTTCAGCCCCATGAGGTCTAGCATTGTCTTGCATTAGGAGGAACCCAGGGCCAACCGCACCAGCATATGGTCTCACAAGGGGTCTGAGGATCTCATCTCGGTACCTAATGGCAGTCAGGCTACCTCTGGCGAGCACATGGAGGGCTGTGCGCCCCCCCCCAAAGAAATGCTACCCCACACCATGACTGACCCACCGCCAAACCGGTCATGCTGGAGGATGTTGCAGGCAGCAGAACGTTCTCCACGGCGTCTCCAGACTGTCACGTCTGTCACATGTGCTCAGTGTGAACCTGCTTTCATCTGTGAAGAGCACAGGGCTCCAATGGCGAATTTGCCAATCTTGGTGTTCTCTGGCAAATGCCAAACGTCCTGCACGGTGTTGGGCTGTAAGCACAACCCCCACCTGTGGACGTCGGACCCTCATACCACCCTCATGGAGTCTGTTTCTGACCGTTTGAGCAGACACATGCATATTTGTGGCCTGCTGGAGGTCATTTTGCTGGGCTCTGTCAGTGCTCCTCCTGCTCCTCCTTGCACAAAGGCGGAGGTATCGGTCCTGCTGCTGGGTTGTTGCCCTCCTACGGCCTCCTCCACGTCTCCTGATGTACTGGCCTGTCTCCAGGTAGCGCCTCCATGCTCTGGACACTATGCTGACAGACACAGCAAACCTTCTTGCCACAGCTCGCATTGATGTGCCATCCTGGATGAGCTACACTACCTGAGCCACTTGTGTGGGTTGTAGAATCCGTCTCATGCTACCACTAGAGTGAAAGCACCGCCAGCATTCAAAAGTGACCAAAACATCAGCCAGGAAGCATAGGAACTGAGAAGTGGTCTGTGGTCACCACCTGCAGAACCACTCCTTTATTGGGGGTGTCTTGCTAATTGCCTATAATTTCCACCTGTTGTCTATTCCATTTGCACAACAGCATGTGAAATTTATTGTCAATTAGTGTTGCTTCCTAAGTGGACAGTTTGATTTCACAGAAGTGTGATTGACTTGGAGTTACATTGTGTTGTTTAAGTGTTCACTTTATTTTTTTGAGCAGTGTATATATGGGGGATTGGAAATGATGCAGACAATAACATTGATGGAAGGTACAATCTATCTGCAATATCAATACCCCCCCCGCCCCCAGAAAAAAAAAAATTAGGCCAACAAGGTTTCAGATGGCACTCTATCCCAGATCTTCCAAAGTGAAAGTGGCTTATTTTTTTGTTCGATGCGGAGATAGAGCAGTGTCTGAACTAGGGCTAATGTTGTCCAATGACCTCTTATGATGCGTAAAGTATGCAATGTCTCCTGTCACTCCCAAATTCGGGAGGACTATCAGGGCAATCTACCCTTCCAATGAGTTATTGCATTAGAAAGCAAAATAGAAACCACCTAAACTAAATGCAAAACTGTTTGGACAGCTGAACAGTCGGCAGTCAGTTACTCTACAGTATTTCCAGTAAATCTGCTTAAGGGATCCCGCTAGCTGACATCCTCTGTTCTCTGGTTGACATCACGGTCTGTTATATGACTGTCTGTTATGTAAAGCTGCAATTGTTGCCCGTCTGTATCTGCTCTCAGCCACCATTTCCAGCGTCTGCCTGAGGATGTGTGTTGTTCCCCCAGGGCTGGTGGCGGTACTGCTGACGGTACTCCAGTGGGCAGGGCGAGGCCTCCCTTCTCCTGTCAGGCCCATCTGTGACCCCCGCGTTCTGGACCGCTTCATCATGGAGGCCCGCGACACAGAGACCGCTCTGGTGAGACACTGACTGACTGGGCCTAACCACCACTAGATGGACCTGGGCAACTTTTACATGTCTGGAAAATGTCACATTAGAAGTGAAATGGATGAGGATATTATTACAGTGTATTATGTACAGAGACACTTCATCTTTATTTGTGTGTCTGATCTTGCTCTAACTGTCAATCTGTCTTGCCTTCTTTCCCTCACGCAGCGAGGTTGCAAGGCAGGGTGTGGCGTGACAGGCACCTTTGTGGTTCCACTGACCAACGTTGACTTTGTGGTATTGGAGACAAAGGATGTGAGTAACTGTCTATCAGTTAAATACCTACTGTACATGAATAGCACAAGCCAGGGCCATATAGTATAGAGAGAAGTGTTTGGCCCATTTCCTCTGGTTTCTCTACACTGAGTGTACAAAACATTAAGAACACCTTCCTAATAAGAGCTGCAACTCCTTTTGCAGAACAGACTCAATTTGTCAGGGCATGGACTCTACGAGGTGTCGAAAGTGTTTCACAGGGATGCTGGCCCATGTTGACTCCAATGCTTCCCACAGTTGTGTCAAGTTGACTGGATCTCTTTTGGGTGGTGGACCATTCTTGAGACACACGGTAAACTGTTGAGTGTGGAGAAACCCAGTTCTTGACTCACTCAAATCTTCAATCTGCCCATACCGTAACCCCACCGTCACTATGGGACATGGTTCACGTTGACATCAGCAAACCGCTCTCACACACAACGCCATACACTTTGTCTATGGTTCAATCTTTTGTCTTGCCCATTCACCCTCTAAATGGCACACATACACAATCCATGTCTCAATTGTCTCAAGGCTTAAAATCCTTCTTTAACCTGTCTCCTCCCTTCATCTGAAATTAATAAGGGATCGTAGCTTTCACCTGGTCAGTCTGTCATGGAAAGATCCTGGTCAGTCTGTCATGGAAAGAGCCTGGTCAGTCTGTCACGGAAAGAGCCTGGTCAGTCTGTCACGGAAAGAGCCTGGTCAGTCTGTCACAGAAAGAGCCTGGTCAGTCTGTCATGGAAAGAGCTTGGTCAGTCTGTCATGGAAAGAGCCTGGTCAGTCTGTCTTGGAAAGAGCCTGGTCAGTCTGTCATGGAAAGAGCTCTGGTTCAGACAGATCTGTGTTGATGACCGCATCTGTGTGTCCTGCATGAACTATATTTAGGGGGTAGATCAGCTTTAACATAGATTGTGGCTTCTATCAATGTATCAATGTAATTGTCTGCATAATTTCCAATCTCCCATATATTATTGTCAATATATACACAGTACCATTCAAAAGTTTTTGTTATTTTTACTATTTTCTACATTGTAGACTAATAGTGAAGACATTAAAACTATGATTATAACACATATGGAATCATGAGGTAACCAAGAAAGTGTTAAACATCTATTTCTATTTGAGAATCTTTTGAAGTAGCCTCTCTTTGCCTTGATGACAGCTTTGCACACTCAGGTAAATGTTGCAATTCTTCAGCCATTACTGAATCTGCAACCAAAAACAAGCTACGTATGGACAGTACCAAAACAAATGATTCAAGGATTCTGTCTCTTCGCAGCAAAATCTGCAGAGCTGGGATGGTTGTAGCCACCATATTGCCCAGAAATGTGTATAATTTAAATTGAAAAATTCAAAGTTTTGAATCCGGTGTGATTTTGTGTATCAGTTCATAAACCACATGGAATCGGTACTTTGGAAATCTCTTCACAACTATTTTAAAATCTGAATGGCACAGCTGTCTTCTTTGGTCCTTAAATGAAACTGGTATAATTTTCTTTAACCTATTTTGGTCTTTAATACAGGGCCGACAGACAAGTGCCTTACTTTTTCCCCCTTTCACTTGCCTCTTCCATTTTTTTGCGGTAATGCTACAATTAGTTGGATGTAATTTTGGGTAGAGCAGACATTTCCATATATTTCTCTTAGCTGCATGTGTGACGTAACTCCAGCAGTAATTTTTATGATATCATTATCAAAGATTAAAGCGTTTTTAAACATTTCGTCGCCCAACATTTTTTTTAAATCAATTTGTATATTTGAGTTTAACCATAGTATTTGTATATTTGATTTTAACCATAGTATTTGTATATTTGATTTTAACCATAGTATTTGTATATTTGATTTTAACCATAGTATTTGTATATTTGATTTTAACCATAGTATTTGTATATTTGAGTTTAACCATAGTATTTGTATATTTGAGTTTAACCATAGTATTTGTATATTTGATTTTAACCATAGTATTTGTATATTTGATTTTAACCATAGTATTTGTATATTTGATTTTAACCATAGTATTTGTATATTTGAGTTTAACCATAGTATTTGTATATTTGAGTTTAACCATAGTATTTGTATATTTGATTTTAACCATAGTATTTGTATATTTGAGTTTAACCATAGTATTTGTATATTTGAGTTTAACCATAGTATTTGTATATTTGATTTTAACCATAGTATTTGTTGTAATATTTGTGTGTTTTTTTCTGTGGTGGATTAAAGTTAAATTGCGACCAGCTTTCTATGGCTTGTTTTTAAAAAAGCAATATTTTGGAGATGATTTCATTTTTAAATGACCAGAAGTGAGTGGTTGTAATATGAATAAAGTCCTGTATGAACTTCCATTGAGTCCATTGAGCTCTTTCTGCCAATACATGTATTTACCTACAGTGTACCCATTAATACTGGAATACATTGGCCCTAATGTGCATGGTTCTTTTGCTATATACGGCAATGTATAATGACATATTCAGGGAGTTTTGTTTTAACGTATGTGTTTATGTAATGTGTAATTTGTGTGTGTTTTCCCAGACTGAGGAGCAGGCTCTGGAGGTCCAGTCGGGGCTGTTTCTGTTCGGCCAGGCCCTGGGTGCTGTGAGGGAGTCAGTGAGCCGTGCTGCCGTAAAGAGCCTCATCGACAACAACAAGAGCAACATCCACAGCCTGGGCCAGGTGCTGCGCAGCCTCCACATCAAGGTGACTCACTGAGGACTGTGAGTGTCTCGTCTACAGCATGACCAGTGGATGGGACTGCGGTGTGAGCAGGGGTTCCGTGTGGCTCAGTTGGTAGCGCATGGTGCTTATAACGCCAGGGTTGTGGAGTATGCACTCGCTGCTGTAAGAGTGTTTACTAAAATGTAAACAGTTTGTTACGTAAGACCAGGAGATGTTCCTGGTCTGATCAATTGACCAGGGAAAAACTCCTGTCCCTTTTTAAGTGGATGTGTCTCAGTGTGCACATACTGTTCCTCCACAGCAGAGAGCCTAGTTGTAGATTGGAGTCCTTGGAAAGATCATGGACCCTGGGTACAGTCAGTCAGACGTTCCTCTCCCCTCAGCATGCCACCACCTGCCTGCTGTGTTTGTTTGCTTCTCGGTCAGAAGCCAGGAACTTTTCAGGGCAGGGCAGTTCAGTGACTGAAACGGCTTTGAGCAGGCCAGACATAGCAGTGGGAGTTATGGAAAGGGAACAGAATGTGTCTTCTATTTGGGCGCGTACCGTTTTTGGTATGGAGTAGCGGGGCGGGGCAGGAAGAAAACCTGGAATTAGAACCCCTTCCACAGAACAGAGGAGTGGTGCTTTCTTTTTAGGGTTTGTATGTTAGCCCTTGTTCTTCCTCTCATCCATTGAACAGGACCTGTCCCTCTCTCCAGTGCCAGCAGTAGGTGACTCGGCGACCAGGAAGGTGTCGTCCCTATCCGAGCTGCTCCGTGTCCACACCAACTTCCTACGAGGGAAGGTTCGCCTGCTGCTCACCAACGCACCTGCCTGTCAACAGAACAGCACGTGATTGGAGCTTTCCCGGAAGACAGAGGCTGTGATTGGACCGTTGTTTAGAGAGAGGATGAGGTCATTGGACTTCTGCTGAAATCTCTGAATGGACTTCCAAGTATGGAATGTGTAGACAAGGTCGTTGTTGACTGGATAGAAACTGGTGGGAAAGTCAGTTGATGTGGGTGGAGCTGATGAGAAACCATGAACGAGTGAGAGAGGAAAAAAGGTCACTTCTACAACTCATTGACCTCATCGGTTCCTAGTACTACCTGTCAGTACCACAATGAGCTCCGATGCATGCAGCGGGAATAAGCCACAGACAGTACCCGCTGGGCACAGACGTCAATTCAATGTCTATTCCATGTTGGTTCAACTTATTTTCATTGAAATGACGTGGAAACAACATTGATTCAACCAGTTTGTGCCTAGTGGGTACAGATCATATGAGAAGATGATATATAAAGTCCTAAATCCAATGATTTCGATTTTTCATTTTATTTATACATTGTCTTAAAATGTGTTTTTGTATAACTTTTGTGTTATAAATCTCTATTTTCATATACGAGTGTGTACTTTGAAGTCTTTGAACCATATGTTATGATTGATGCTCAGGTTTAACATACTGTAGTCAGTGGTTTGTGTGTTCATGTAATATGCTTGTCAGTACTGTTGTAATTCAGACAATGTATTAGTCACTTCTCACTGTGTGCTCTCTGCACTCGGACTGTCTGTGTGGCCCTCCCTCCGACTTACCCTGTCTTTGGGGTCAGAGTAGACATTGTAATTTCACCACCAGGCAGCACACACAGCTCTCTGGCCTAACAAGCAGAGCACTGAGTCTGAGAATTGAGATCAGTTCCTAGTGGAGACCGTTCTGGACTCTGCTGCCCTCTGCTGGATAGACCTTGGCATCGTTGCCCTACTTCTGCCCTGGTTATACAAAGAACAGAAACCGGCTCTGGCTCTAAAAATATCATCAAGAAATCATCTCATTATGTGTATATAGACCTAGTCATTTTCACAAAAAAACGAAACAAAAGAACACCAATCAAAGAAGATCAGTAATGTCAACATGGGTAATCATTAATCAGATTAGCAACCACTCACAGATTAGCGATGATAAATCATTGGATATTGTGTGTTAAAATATAGGGAGGCAAATATGATCATTTGTTTAAGGATATCTTTTTAATGTTCTCCAGTTCAGACACACAACATACAGTGTGTCATAGCCTCTATATGAAATGTTAACGTCATTCTTTAAACCCGTTCGTTACGCTTCCTTACAGTGTCTCAATCCTCCAGTAGGTTACGGATTCCAGACTAAATGAAAACAGACACAAACAGGTGCAAGTCTTTTTCGGCAACCCAGCGCGAACCTTGGAAAAGTAGAGATTTGCATCTTTGCAATGTTTTTTTGTTTGTAACATTGAGCCAACGCCAGACTTAGTGTCACCGTGTAAACAGGTGAGAGTGTGCTTCCAGTCTGTTGGCTGTCATATCCCCGGTTTCCAAATTTCAGTCATATTTTTTAAAATAGAAAAATACTGCCTTTTCTTTCTTCTTTTTTTGGAAACATGGGCATCTCAAATGGACAGCAAACAGGTGAGCTGATATTCCAGAAAATGACTTAAACAGTGTGCATGGCAGACATTATAGTAAAGGATAGCAAAGCAACCACAACCATCAGAGTCTGAAACAATACTGAAAGAGTACTGACTGAAGGTGTTGACAACATACTGTACCTGCTCTAAGCTATTCGGTAATACTATGTCACTTCTCAGGACAGTAAGTGTCACTAACAATTACCAACAGCACCACCATCAAGATTCAAGTTCCCTTGTTTTGTAGGTTTGGGTTGAGCACAGTTTCAAACCATGCCTATCTCTACCATTATCACTGCTTTCCTCTACCATTATCACTGCCTTCCTCTACCTCCATCATTATCAATGCATATCTACCATTATCCCTGCCTTCCTCTACCTCTACCATTATCACTGCTTTCCTCTACCATTATCACTGCCTTTCACTACCTCCATCATTATCAATGCATATCTACCATTATCCCTGCCTTCCTCTACCTCCATCATTATCACTGCATATCTACCATTATCCCTGCCTTCCTCTACCTCCATTATCACTGCTTTCCTCTACCATTATCACTGCCTTCCTCTACCTACATCATGATCACTGCATATCTACCATTATCACTGCCTTCCTCTACCTCTACCATTATCAATGCCTTCCTCTACCATTAACCCTGCCTTCCTCTACCTCCATCATTATCACGGCATATCTACCATTATCCCTGCCTTCCTCTACCATTATCACTGCCTTCCTCTACCATTATCCCTGCCTTCCTCTACCTCCATTATCACTGCCTTCCTCTACCTCCATCATTATCACTGCATATCTACCATTATCACTGCCTTCCTCTACCTCCATCATTATCACTGCCTTCCTCTACCATTATCACTTCCTTCCTCTACCTCTACCATTATCACTGCCTATCTACCATTATCCCTGCCTTCCTCTACCATTATCCCTGCCTTCCTCTACCTCCATTATCACTGCCTTCCTCTACCTCCATCATTATCACTGCTTTCCTCTACCATTATCCCTGCCTTCCTCTACCATTATCACTTCCTTCCTCTACCTCTACCATTATCACTGCCTATCTACCATTGTCACTGCCTTTCTTTCCTTCAGTCTCTCTCCCTATCGCTCTCCCTTTTTCTTTCTCTCTGTATCCACATTTTCTCTCTAAATCTGCTATCTCTGCAGCTCTTACCATTGGCCACTTAACAGATGCAAAATAACTCCTCTTAAATGAATTGTCATTCCAGACAAAAGCTGTCGTCGTGATTGATGTGGCAGTTGACAAAATGTGCAAGTAATGCCGACCGCCCCCAGAACCCCACCCACGTCCAGTATGTCCTTCCTACCCTAGAGAAACCTGAGCCATATCCCTGTCCCCACTGCTATTTATGTTGAACTCAACCATGCTAGGATTTTAGATGTAGTTTTCATTCACAGATCATTCATGTATGTTAATAACTGTCTATATGTGCCCATAACTTGTTGCACTTTGACCTTGAAAATCTAAGATATGAAAGAAAATCAAACAACAAGAGCTCAAATCAGCCGTCTGAACTTGCACCTGATTTGTCCCTTCACTCATAAACCAAACCATAAACATAATATGTACAAATACCACTTTGTTCTCTTACACTTTAACATTTTTTTACAGTTTGTTTTCTATGTGTCTTTTGTTCTTTTTCTGAGTCCCGGTTCTCTGTCCAGTCCCCTGTGATGGACCCCAGTCTATAACCCCGGAGTGTGATCATCATCATCCCAAAACAAGACAGGAAACAAAACAGGAAAAACATCCCACTAGGTGTGTTGTTTGTGTTACATGTGAGTAATGTTTATCAAATGTTTTTCGACTCAAGTTTTAGAATGTATCCTCTGTGCACCGGCGACATGTCAGGTGCCTGCTGATGATTAGTCTCTCCATTGCCATTGTTGTTTTCAACGTCAATGCTTTCCTAGCGTCGTCTCAACTTCGGTAACAGTTTTGTTCCTCACGAATGTCCAGAGTTTGACGTGTCCCTGTGTTCAGTTGTGCAGTTGAAAGATCTGAAACGTGCGTACAAGGTTTTTTTTTCCACCTTTGACCTACAGTATGTCAGTCTGACCCCCCTTCATACCCCCTGCCCCTCAACAACAGAGAGAATCTCAGAACAACAGAAGAGATGAAAATACTGACATATCCAGTATCCAGAAACCTGTAGCACGCAGCTAAAAGTCCACTGAGGAGAGGATAAGAGTGCTTAAAACTAAGATAAATTGTTCAAAGACAACCCTCATTTCCAGGAAAATATTTAGAATTATATCCATTTTTACCATTGAGGCAATTCACGTGAAATATGACATTTTCACAATTGAAAAACGAGTATTGGCCTATCATGGATAAACACTGCAGGCTGACGGAGTGGTAAAGTCCAACAATATTTTTTTTTACAGAGGAATGATCAAAGACAATCTTCAGTTGAGACGGTAACGCGATGACCGTGCAACACTTCACAGCTGAAGTAAGGAGAGAAAGAGTGAACTAAAAAGAGAGGGGGGGAGGGGTGAGACAGGGCTTCAAACAGTCTCTCAGGGCAGCAGGTGCTCGTGGCACAGCCTCGGTGATAAGAAATGAAAAAAAAATAAAGGACATATTTGTTCTTCTTGCTCTAATCATAGTCAATATTCATCCCCTGATACCTCTTTTGAAGTATCTACAGAACAGAACATAGTTTCCTTCATGAAGTGCACAAAGTTCAGCAGATATAGAAAAAACAAAAAGAAATGACTTTTCAAGAAGAAAAGAAAACAACAATAAGAAAACAAGGCCAAACGTAAAAATAAACACACTTTCCACTCCGATGTCCGTGCTCCGTTTAGAAGGAAAAAAAAAAAAAATCATGCAAAAGATCCCAGACAGCAAACCAGTTATGAATCTTAATATTCTCTTTATATATTTTACAAGGATATATTCAGTCTTTTCCCCCTTGAGTAAAGCCCAGCCACAGTGCAACACTGAATGCAAGAAAAAAACGAAACAAAGTGCGATAGATCAAAAAGAAAGATGAAACATTTGGCACTTTTTTGAACGTAATTCCTTGTGTAAGATCACGTCAGGATGAGCCTCTCCTGGTGGTCCGTTGGACCCTCATTGAGAGAGGAGCGTTATCACAGTTCTTGGCACCAAGAATGCTGGTAAAAACGAGATATCAGAATAACCACTTTTTTTCATTCATATCCTTACAATTGATCAATAATACATCATTTACATGTATGTGTTTGTATAAAAGACTCCAAAGAGGGAAAAAAAGGAGTCATGAAGAGGTTTATTTGAGAGAGAAGGGAGGACGAAAATGAGACTGGGAGGATTGTGTGAACGTTGCGATCAAGAGCCACAGGAACAGACAGGAAGAGAAAGTGAGTGGGAGTCAGAGAAGAAGAGAAGCAGTAATATGGGTTGAGAGAGAGGAAGATAGACAGAGTGAGAGAGAGGAAGAGAGTGAAACACACAGATTGTACAGACATATGAACAGGTTGGAGGATGTGTGATAGAGTTGTGTTAGTTGTAATGATGGGTCTTTGTCCCAGCAGTCCACAGCCTGAGTCAGACTGAGCCATGTGTCCCAACGGTAGGGGGCGACAGCACAGCCTCACGGGGAGATTGACAGAGAACAGAACAACAGAGAGAGAGAGAAAAAAAAAGAAAAAAGCAACACAGAAAAAGAGTCCCAGGAAAAAGCTGGAGGATAATCCCAGTGAGAGAGAGAAAGAACAGGAGGGGATCCATCTGTGGTGTTTGTTTGTATCTCTGCTGAACCACAGGTTGTGCCTGGTCCTATACTCGGGTGGTGGAGTGTTGGTGTGGCAGGGCGTTGTTGCTGTGGCCAGGGGTGGGGGTGGTGGGGGGGGGGGCGGGGCGGGGGGGTAGGTGTTGAAAGGGTGGAGGGGCTGCATGCCACTGATGGTGCTTGGGATCATGGTAATGGTGTTGGCCGTCATCAGCGGCACGTCCTCCGGTGCCCGCCGCAGGGCCAGCGTGTAGTCTGGTGGGCCCACCTGCGCCCGTAGAGGCTCCAGGTCGCCGTGGAGACCCCGGGAAGGGAGGGGCGTGCCGATGCCGTGCTCCATCTCCACCCTCTGCTGCTTCATCTGCAGGGACATGAGCTCCTCCTCCTGGCTCAGCGCCAGGTCGTTGTGGGACGGGGCGCCCACCCCTCCCATGGTGGTGCCCATGCCGCGCTGCGGGGACAAGCGGCGGTGGCGTCTCTGCAACAGCTCGTGGCGTTTGTCCCGTTTGTAGTAGAGGGCTGCGAAGGCCAGCACGTTGAGGAAGAGCAGCGAGGCGCCCACCGCCACTGTCACACTCAGCTCCGTGGAGTAGTCCCTTATCTCGTCAGGGAACGGGTTGCGGCGGGGCGGCTCGGAGGGGTCTGGCTCGGGTTCGGGGGGGTTGGTGGAGATGACGGGGTGGCGGGTGGAGCGTGCCCCAGGGGGGCCAGGTCGGTGGGCGCGGGGACCTCCTCCTCCAGGCGGCAGGCGGGTGGTGATGGGGTAGATGTCCTCATGCATGGAGTGCAGGTGAGGCACCAGCTCCAGCCAGAAGGCCACCTTGTTGGCCCGGTAGTTGTCCCTGACGCGGGGCTTCAGGCCAATGTGCAGGTACTGCTTGTCCTTGGAGCTGAACTTGGTCCAGATTACCTCCTCAAAGCGGTTGGGCTTGGTGTGGATGAATTTAGTGTCCTGGGGTACAGGCAGGTTGGGATCCCTTATGGGAGGGAGTGTGAGAGAGAGAGAGAGAGAGAGAGAGAGAGAGAGAGAGAGAGAGAGAGACAGAGACAGAGAGAGAGAGAGAGACAGAGAGAGAGAGAGAGAGAGAGAGAGAAAAGATTATCACAAGTATTGAGCATGTACTGTATGCATCTGATAAAGTTTCTAATCTGATATTTCAATGCCGTGTCTAGGTCTTGTCTAACTCCAGTACTGACCCGGTCTTGGCAAAGTTGGTCCAGTACGTCATGACCACAGCACTGAGCATGACGTCATTCTTGGAGAAGTTACAGGGGAACAGGTCGGTGGCTCCCACCATGGGGACCCCAAACACGTAGGGCAGCTCATCCCCGTGGGCCGCGTCCGCCCACTCTGGCCGGGCCTCCGTCTGGCAGTGGTGGTGGAAGGTGTAGAAGTAGACAGGAGACTGGAACTCAGCGTGCAGCTTGGCTGTGGCCACCGCTGGCGCCACCCACTGGTGATCTGTGAACAGTGCCAGCAGGGTCTTCCTCCTCATGTCTCCGTTGTCCCTGTCGGCCCAGTCTGTGTACATGAACTTTATGGTCTCCCTCAGGATGTCCTTACCTGGAGACAGAGACAGACCGAGAGCAATGGAGAGAGCAAGCAAAAGAGATTAGAGAGAGACAGAACGAGGAGGGGGAGAAAGAGACATAGACAGAAAGGGGGGAGAAACAGAGCAAGAGAGGGGAGAGACAGAGAGAGGGGGGAGAGAGAGAGAGAGAGGGGAGAGACAGAGAGAGGAGAGAGAGAGGGGGGGAGAGACAGAGAGAGAGAGGGGAGAGACAGAGAGAGGGGGAGAGGGGAGGAGAGACAGAGAGAGAGGAGGAGAGAGAGAGCGAGAGGAGAGAGAGAGCGAGAGGAGGGGAGAGAGAGACAGAGAGAGACACACAGAGAGAGGAGAGAGAGAGAGAGGGGGGAGAGAGAGACAGAGAGAGAGAGACACACACAGAGGGAGGAGAGAGAGAGAGGGGGGAGAGAGGGGGAAAACAGATGGGAGAGAAAGACAGAGGAGAGAAAGAGAGAGGGGGATAGAAAGAGAGAGGGGGGAGAGAGATAGATAGGGGGAAAACAGATGGGAGAGAAAGACAGAGGAGAGAAAGAGAGAGGGGGATAGAAAGAGAGAGGGGGGAGAGAGATAGATGGGGGAAAACAGATGGGAGAGAAAGACAGAGGAGAGAAAGAGAGAGGGGGATAGAAAGAGAGCAACAAGAGACGGGGAGGAGATGGGACAGAGAGACCTTGAATAGCCAGCAATGAAATACTAAACAATAGTAAAATAAAATATATATCTACTCTTAGCACACACGGGTAACTGGAGCATTACTTCTGCTCCTGTGGGGGTGTCTAACATGCAGTGGTGTAAAGTACTCGAGTAAAAATACTTCAAAGTACTACTTAAGTAGTTTTTTGGGGTATCTGTACTTTACTTTTTCTATTTTTGCCAAATTGTACTTCTACTTCACTACATTCCTAAAGAAAATAATGTATTTTTTACTCCATACATTTTCCCTGACACCCAAAAGTACTCCTTACATTATGACTGGAAAATGGTAGAATTCACACACTTATCAAGAGAACATTCCTGGTCATCCCTACTGCCTCCAATCTGGCGGACTCACTAAACACAGATGCTTCGTTTGAAAATGATGTCTGAGCGTTTGAGTGTGCCCCTGGCTATCCGTCAGAAAATTGTGCCGTCTGGTTTGCTTAATATAAGGATTTTGAAATGGTTTATACTATTTTTGACACTTAAGTATATTTTAGCAAATGCATTTACTTTTGATACTTAAGTAGATTTAAAACAAAATACTTTAGATTTTTACTCTAGTATTTTACTAGATGACCTTCACTTTTACTTGAATCATTTTCTATTAAGGCATCTTTACTTTTACTCAAGTATGACAATTGAGTATTGTTTCCACCACTGCTAACATGTTTGTGTGTATGAGGACATTTATAACAAACTCTCACCCTCAGGGTATCCATACAGGTTGTCCACAAAGTTGGAGATGGTGTAGTCGAAGGAAGCTGCAGAGATCCCATCATCCCCCTCACTGTCGTCCACAAACTTCAGCCCTTCTCCCTGGTTCACCCCCAGCAGGATGTCATAGTTCAGGAACTCCCCCTGGTGGCAACACACACACATAGCATCACAGAACAATGGAGGAAGAAAAAGACACTGCTACAGCAACAGTAATCGCATTAACATAAGAGACTGAGGAATCCAGATATTTTGTATTTTTTTAATGGTGACTGGAGCCAGAGGCTGAGTCTGACCTGTTGCATGAGAATCTCGGGGTCGTCGGGAACCACGTCTCCATCCACCACGGGGCCGAAGGCGATGTGATACCTGGCCGGCTGGATGTCCTGGTCCACCAGCTCCCTGAAGCTCTTCCTCCTCAGACACTCCACCAGGTCGCCCGTGTCCCCGTAGCTGCAGCCTACCTTCTTAGCCAGGATCTTGGTGTACATAAGGGGCCGGTAGTTGACCGACCAGCTGGAGATGGCTGAGCCGCTCTGGGCTATGGCCCTCTGGAACAGCCCTGGGGGCCACAAGAGGGTCAGAGGACTTAGTGTAGTGTAGAATGTGTAGATCCCTGAGTGTATAAATATAAAGTGCATTTGGAAAGTTTTCAGATCCCTTAACTTTTTCCACATTTTATTACGTTACAGCCTTGTTCCAAAATGGATTAAATAGTCCCCCCCCCCCTCAATCTACACACCATAACCCATAATGACAAAGCAAAAACATGTTTCAAAACTTTGTAAATCTTTATAAAAATAATAATAATGAAATATCACATTTACATAAGTATTCAGACCCTTTGATCAGTACTTTGTTGAAGCACCATTGGCAGCGATTACAGCCTCAAGTCTCCTTATGTATGACACTGCAAGCTTGGCAAACCTGTATTTGGGGAGTTTCTCCCATTCTTCTCTGCAGATCCTCTCAAGCTCTGTCAGGTTGGATGGGGAGCGTCGCGGCACTGCTATTTTGAGGTTTTTCCAGAGATGTTCGATCGGGTTCAAATCCGGGCTCTGGCTGGGCCACTCAAGGACATTCAGGGACTCAGGGTACTCTTGCGTTGTCTTGGCTGTGTGCTTAGAGTCGTTGTCCTGTTGGAAGGGGAACCTTCACCCCAGACTGAGGTCCTGAGCGCTCTTGAGTAGGTTTTCATCTCTGTACTTTGCTCCGTTCCTCTTTCCCTTGATCCTGACTAGTCTCCCAGACCATGCCTCTGAAAAACATCCCCACAGCATGATGTTGCCACCACCATGCTTCACTGTAGGGATGGTATTGGCCAGATGATGAGCAGTGCCTGGTTTCCTCCAGATGTGACGCTTAGCATTCAGGGTAAAGAGTGCAATCTTGGTTTTCATGGTCTGAGAGTCCTTTAGGTGCCTTTTGGCAAACTCCAAGAGTGCTGTCATGTGCCTTTTACTGAGGAATGGCTTCCGTCTGGCCTCTCTTCCATAAAGGCCTGATTGGTAGAGTGCTACAGAGATGTTTGTCCTTCTGAAAGGTTGTCCCATCTCCACAGAGGAACTCTGGAGCTCTGTCACCTCCCTGACCAAGGCCCTTCTCTCCAGATTGCTCAGTTTTGCCGGGCGGCCAGCTCTAGGAAGAGTCTTGGTGGTTCCAAACTTCTTCAATCTAAGAATGACGGAGGCCACCGTGTTCTTAGGGACCTTCAATGCTGTCTCAGAGCTCCACGGCCACGGCTTGGTTTTTGCTCTGACATGCACGGTCAACAGTGGGACCTTATATAGACAGGTGTGTGCTTTTTCAAATCATGTCCAATCAAGTTTTAGAAACATCTCAAGGATGATCGATGGAAACAGGATGCACCTGAGCTCAATTTTGAGTCTCATAGTAAAGGGTCTGAATACTTATGTAAATAAGGTATTTCTGTTTTTTTTATTTTTTTAAAATACCTTTACAACAAAAAAATATTTGTTTTCGCTTTGTTATTATGGGGTATTGTGCGTGGATGGAGGATCCACCACCGTGGCACCGTGAAGTATTACATATGGAGGGAGCACTGTTCCGGGTACACTGCCTCTCTCCAAAGCCCCACTTAATCATTGTAAACATTAGGCTTGGCAAATCCGCTGGTTTCCTCACATCACATACGGAGGCAGCGACAAGAAAATGGCGACAGGCCCGGCACACAGTCGTGTTGGCGTTAACACTGACTGGTGGCTGTGTTAAACGGAGAGAGAGAGAGAGAGAGAGAGAGAGAGAGAGAGAGAGAGAGAGAGAGAGAGAGAACTGCTGCACCGTTATGTAAAGTGCCTTGTTGTCCCCCTGTTTTCATCTGCAGATTCTGACATTAATAATTAAGACCCCCTCCCCTCCATTCCATCCCCCATCCTCTGCAAGTGCCCCCTCCCCTGCTCCTCTCCCTATGAAATCAATTAAGACTCGTCTCAGCTGCGGCTCAAGTCCTGAGCTCAGCTCAGCTCTGCTCTCTCCTGCTCAGACAGACATCCATATTTTCAGTCCTCATTAGAGTTCTGTCAAACACCTGTCTCACATACACAGGCACACATCCATATTAACACAGTCCCAAAGTCCTGACTCACACGCCAGTCTCTCCCTCTGATAGCTACACAAACTGAGACTCCTATTCCTATACCAAAGTCAAATTCATACAGCTGTCTGGTGCATATTGATCTGATTCTACGAAACCTATTCTATGTTTCTGATAGTCGTATCCACACGGGCCGAAAGTTATATCCAATTTTATACCTCATTCAAATTCACACATCATCCTAGGGTTCAATTCCATACTACCTTGTTGCTCAGTTAGACACTATGAAACTGAGGCAAGAGGGACGTTTGTCTTTAAGAACACCTTTCTGGGTTTCCTTGGTGACACACACCTGAAGTACACTTAAAATCATCTTGGATGTTGCTATGGTAGTGAGGATGAAAATGACAGTTTGTGATAACGATGACAGGTTTGACAGTGACGGTGGGGATTGTTGTCCTAGATTCGTTTCAGTAGCAGTTTATTACATGTTTACATGTAGGCCGTACCTGGCAGCTAAACAATGAATTTCAGTACACGTCACACACAACTAAATACATCTCAAGGCGCTTTAAAAGCAACGATGGTGATGATGAGATCGCTGTCATTATAGAGGATGACTGATGAATATTTTTGATGATGTTGGCTATGCTGCTGTTGTTGCTAATGACTAAAACGATGATGACTGGTCCTTACCCTCAGAGTGGTGGGAGAGGATGAGCAGATTGACACAGGAGGCTCCGGCGCCGGAGCCAAAGATGGTGATCCTCTCTGGGTCTCCTCCAAAATGGCCAATGTTCTCATTGAGCCAACGTAGAGCCTGGATCTGGTCCAACAGACCATAGTTCCCCTTGGCTGACTGGTCCCCGGTACTCAGAAACCCTGCAGGACAGAGAGCGAGAGAGAGGGGGATGAAGGGAGGGATGGAGGGATGAGGCATGTGAGGGTGACAAGGGTGATTCGATGACAGAGGGAATATTAATGAGAGAAGAAAGAGAGCAGAATGAGAGCGAGGAAGAAATAAGAAGGCAGAAGGGGGTTAGTTGAAGAGGAGTAGGAAGAGATTCAAGGAGAGAATACCAAATAATTTAATATTTCATCCGGGTCTTTTTCTGTTCTCCACAAACAAAGATGGCAGCAGCATTCGGTGACAGTGGCCTGGGTATTTACGAGGCTGCAGCTCGTTAGCATCCTCAAGTGCTTTAACAGAAACTTTGCTAAATTAGTCAAGCACTGTATTATCTGATAAAAGCAATGACACTCATTTTTAATACCCATGTCGTTAAATGAACGCAGTAAAGAGAGCTCGTTAGGAGAGGCACAGGAGACACGTTTCATATGCTTCCAATATAGAGGAAGAAATGAGTGCAAGTGGCTTGCGAAAGTATTCACGCCCTTTGGCATTTTTCCTATACTTATATTCCACCATAATTTGCAAATAAATTCATTAAAAATCCTACAATGTGATTTTCTGGATTTTTTTCCCTAATTTTGTCTGTCATAGTTGAAGTGTACCTATGATGAAAATTACAGGCCTCTCATCTTTTTAAGTGGGAGAACTTGCACAATTGGTGGCTGACTAAATACGTTTTTTGCCCCACTGTGGATATATATATATATATATATAATGCAACAAATATATATATATTTATATATATAGCGTATATATCTATAAATATATGCTATATATCTATAAATATATGCTATATATCTATAAATATCTATAAAAAAAAAATACATAAAAAAATTAAAAAAATAAATAAAAAAAAATATATATATATATATATATTTAAAAAAAAATGGTAAAAAAATATATATATATATACTGTATATATAAACCTGTTACCACTTCATAAACCCATTATCTCCTTCACCATCATTGTTGGACAGCTAATTGGTGTTGCTGGTGTTTTCACATAAAACCCTGGGCACACTGGTAGCAGAGCAGCACTCTGTTATCTGTGGGTCTGAGGCCTAGCTACTGCTTTACGAGACATACACACACTCATCGGCCTGCCTCTCTGCCTGTCTGCCTGCATCACTGTCTGCTGGTTAATTGGTAGTTTGGACTTGATAGTTACTGGGTGGATTGTAAACAATGCCGGCAGTGATTAATACCTGTGGTACTGACATGCTACAACTGTACCAGGAGAGGAGCACACGTGTGAACTGACATGTGTTAGACATGACTTTATGAAAAGGGATTTGATAGCTAGGAAGTGGCATTCTGCGATCGGTGATTATACATATTATACAGCGTTTTGCCAAAAACTGTATTATTGCCTGAATAATGACCTTGACAGGCAGATTAAATGGATCATGATGTGTCAGTAACAGAATCCTAGCTAAGCGTGTTGTGTAATTGATTGTCCTTGAGCAGAGCATGCCATCTTGCCTCCATGATTCCACACCATGCAGATCAAGGAAAACACCACTCCAGGAACTACAGTACAAGGAACTACATGGGAAAATATGGTGAAATCCTTCCATGGCTCCGGGAGAGGGTTTTGTATTCTCGGTAGCCCTGTTTGTAAGGAGCAAAGGGCAGAGAGAGGGAGAGAGAGGCCTGGGGAGAGACAGAGGAACAAAGACATATGAAATGCAGCTATTCACTCATCCACTGCTGCTTAACTATCCCCGGCACCAAAGTCAAAGAAAAGAGACCAAAATAATCTGACCTCTAACCCCTGTGCGAGCGAAAGCTCTTGGCCTCCTGTGACTCAGTGACCCTACGACCCTTAAACTGTGACCCGTGCTGCTGGCCAGGGCCAGAGGTGTGAAGATGTGTCAGCTCTCATAACATCCATGTGCTGAACTGTCTGCCTGCCTCTGTTGCCTGGCAACCGGCCAGAGCTACAGTCACAGAGATCTAGACACACACACATGGACTTAGAGTCAGAGACACTTGCATGCTCACATGAGCTTCTCCCCACTGCCTTTGATTGGGTAAGAGGGAATATGGTTATCTGCCAATATTTAAGATAAGTCTCTCTCTCTCCTCCTCCTCCTGCCGCTCTCTCTCCCTCTGTTTTCTTTTCCATACTCTTCCTGTCTGCTAAGTTGGGCTTCCTGCCGACTTTAGAGCTGAGAGCAGCAGTTTATGGGGGCCGAACTCATGCATATTCAATACTCGCTTTAGGTAATGGCCAAGGAACTGTGAGGAGAGTCTTCAACCTCGGAGAGCGAGAGAAGGAGAGATCTGGCAGAGAGAAAGAAAGAGGAGAGAGACATAAATGAAGGCTAGAGAGCACTAGATTGAGAGTGATTTGAACAGAAATGAAAAATATGAGACGAAGAGCTCTCTAAGCATCCACCAGACAACACTTCATGAAAAACTACCCCTTCCTGCTACTGGAACCATGGTAATACCATCACAGCTGCTGGTAATACCCTACCACCACATACCAATATGATGGTTGTTTAAAATTCTCAAGTCTTATATTGTGAATGATTGATGTTTCTTCTTCAGGGGAGACGGTGAGAAACCATTATCATTAATTAATTGTAGCTTGCATAACTTAAATAACTTTATAAATCATACAGACCTGGTATGTGTGGGATTGAATTGTATGTTCTAATCATGAACTATGAGCAATGACACACACACACACACACACACACACACACACACACACACACACACACACACACACACACACACACACTGAAACAGTTGGCTATGAGTGGAGTCAGAGCTATGAGTGCCAATTAGGAGTAGTGATGTGCTGTTCTCCATTACAGTGGCTCAGTAAAAGCCTGCAGTGTTCACTGTTCCAAGGACAGAGCTGTCAGTGTGTGTGAATAGTTGATTTGTTCTGTGAAAACTGTATTTCACACCTCATGATTCATGAGGTGGGCGTGTCAGGCGGTGATCAAATCAGGTCATTAAATTAGATAAGCACGTGGTCGCCACATGTTGTATGTAAACACCTTTGATCTGACTACTTTGATATGGATTACTTTGATGTACGTTCTGCTGCCGTGTGTGTGTGTGTGTGTGTGTGTGTGTGTGTGTGTGTGTATGTGTGTACCCAGGTGTGAGGGGCTTGTTGTGATCCTGGGGGTAGTGTTTTGGGCTATATGTAAGACAAAAGACTTGATGCTTTTAATCAAGTAGAGTCCTTGGTCAGTTGTGGGACAAAGATGTGTTATGCCGTTGATCAGGGGCAGTGTATTAAACTATTTGAGGAACTAAGGTCTATTGTGCCTTTTGATACATTTTGTGGGGTGGAGACGAGAGGAGGGGGTTGGCCATGTTGAAACAGTTCTGGTGTTGAGGGTAGGGTTTTGGTTGGGGGGCCAGTTGAAACCGTTTTGAATGAGGTGCGTTTTAGGTTCTGGGCTGAAATCCAGCATTGTAATCAAACCGGTTGGGGCGAGGCTTACATGCTGACCACACCGCTTACGTCGCGTGTGCGAGCATGGCAAAATAAATGTAAACATACATGTTTTTCAATTATTGCACCTACACTGCTCGCATGCGCCAACAAGCGTCTGCGTTGCCAAGTGCTAAAATAGAAGTCAGTTCTATTTGTGACGCTGAACGTGGTGCAAGTCCTGCCTCTCCCATCTCCTCATTGGTTTATAGAAGCAGATACCCACGTGCCATCTCCTCATTGGTTATACACACATGGGTGATTGAAAGTTGAACTCAGTTTGGTCGGTCGTCATGGTAATTATGAAAGTTAGATGCAAATCGCCATATAAAGTCCAAAGAAGAAATAGCCTGGAAGGAGGAGAGATGACTAGAAATGATTTGGTTGACAGTTTTGTGTGTGGATTAATTGTTGGAGTAGAGGACCTTGTGCATTTCAGGTAAAATAACAACTCAACGTTTATATCCCATGACAAATTAGCTAGCAATTGCAAGCTGGCTAAATAGGACAAATTAGCTAGAAAATGCAAGCTAGCTAGCTAAATTGCCATAAATATTTAATGCTTTTGACCTGTCCCCAAATTAATATAATTGGTTCAGAGTTTGTTTTGATATTTCAACCTGCGTGTCATAATCGCGTTTGGTGTGGGGTGACAAAATCAATTTGCGCGCGGCCAGTTTGGGTACGGTGTTAGGGCTCCCAGAGCATTCACACCTGGCCCAGTGGGGAATCAACAAGCAGTTGGCTGGACTTCACAGAGCCTTGGAAGTTCACTTTGGTGCAATTTTTCTATGAAATATTTTCACAACTCTGAGCACAAAGATTTTAAATCTGATCATCAAAATGTCTCATGTTTCAAAACTCTAAGCACATTTTCAATTGACGGAGTACAACAAACACATTCACTGCACCAAATAACTCGTTCAATTTGGATACACATTCAATCTAAGTGTCTGCTTTTCAAAATGCAATATTCACTTCACTTTTGATATGATTTACTATCAGTTAATCAAACTGTTCAAAATGGATAAGTAACGAACCAAAAGTATGTAATGCCTAGTTAACGGATATAGTTTGATAACGGCTGTACACCGTACATTTCTATATTTTTACCTCATAAATGTATACATTTGAGTCAATTTATGTTGGAAGGTAAAACCAAATCATATCTGGATGTGGCTTAAAATACTACATCATAGGACAAAGTAGAAAGAGTCACTACGTGCTACAATTTGGAATTAAAGTGTACAGTGCACTGCTGAAAAACCTGGGTTATATCTAACAATATATTCCACTCATTATCTGAATGCCATTGATACTTCGTAAGCTGATGCATTTCAAGGAGCGAGACAGGCGATACTGTATCAGTTGACAAGTCATATAAGAAAAGGCGATCTTGTGGTGTTGCATGGAGGGCAGAAATGACATACAACACCGTGCAACGTTTTTAAAGCAGCCAAATGCTTCACAATACTTTTCTTTACAAGGAGAATGAGATTGTAAGACTGGAATACAACCTGCCGAGGATAGAAATAATAATAACAATTGCATGTCAAGTTATAGTCAAATACTGCATGGAATATTATATATTTACCATGTACTATTCTTTCTATTCAGCACTTCAAAAATAACAGTTTTGAAATGTCTATGTTATATTTTTGCTATTGGGTAACATGGTAGTTAATAAGACAAGAAATGGTGAGCATATCATTATCTAGTCGATGTTTTTCATGTG
The DNA here is from genome assembly GCF_013265735.2 of Oncorhynchus mykiss. NCBI lineage: Eukaryota > Metazoa > Chordata > Actinopteri > Salmoniformes > Salmonidae > Oncorhynchus > Oncorhynchus mykiss. The sequence continues at coordinate 42,799,309 of NC_048574.1, read as the reverse complement.
CTTTATCACACAACTGAACAATCATTCAGACAAAAACACACAAGTGTTTATATTTGTGTTTTTCCATAAATCAGCTAGTCTCAGGTTGTCTCGATATGGATTTTGTTTGTAGCATCTGTTACAGTTGCATTTTTTTTTTAAAGATTTGTTTTCAGCATGCTTTCATTTATACTTTCTTTTGTCATTCATGTGAAGCAAGTTCAGGGAGTGAGTGTTGTAATAAATACAAGGAACAATGAACACGAAACACAAACAACGCACCGACACGAAAACAGAGTCAATAACACCTGAGGAAAGAACCAAGGGGAGTGACAGATTTTGGGAAGATAATCAAGGAGGTGATAGAGACCAGGTGAGTTTCATGAGGCGCGCGAGACGATGGTGACAGGTGTGCGGGATAATCAGCAGCCTGACGACCTAGAGGCCGGAGAGTGAGTATACGTGACAATAACTGTGTGTTATGAATTTACAATGGAATCAGTTCCTAATCTACTGAAAGTTCATGGCCAAATTATTTTATTTATCATTCCCCCCCAGTGTCTTGGTACTAAAGGTTTTCTGTACCAAATCCTTGGATTTTGATGGATACGACATGACATTGACAGCCCCATTTCACCCCCCTTGGCATTTTTCCTTATTTGATGCCGTACAACCTGGAATTACGCCTACCACAACACGCCTACCACTTTGAAGATGCAAAATATTTTTTATTGTGGAACAACAAGATATAAGACAAAAAAAACTGAAAACTTGAGCAGGAATAAATACTCACCCCCCACAAAGTCAATACTTTGTAGAGACACATTTTGCAGAAATTACAGCTGCAAGTCTCTTGGGGTATGTCTCTATAAGCTTGGCACATCTAGCCACTGGAATGTTTGCCCATTCTTCAAAGCAAAACTTCTCCAGCTTCTTCAAGTTGGATGGGTGCCACTGACGTATAGTAATCTTTAAGTCATACAACAGATTCTCAATTGGATTGAGATGTGGGCTTTGAATAGGCCATTCCAAGACATTTAAATGTTTCCCCTTAAACCACTCAAGTGTTGCTTTAGCAGAATGCTTAGGGCCATTGTCCTGCTGGAAGGTGAACCTCCGTCCCAGTCTCAAATCTCTGGAAGACTGAAACAGGTTTCCCTCAAGAATTTCCCTGTATTTAGCACCATCCATCATTCGTTCAATTTTGACCAGTTTCCCAGTCCCTGCCGATGAAAAACATTCCCACAGCATGATGCTGCCACCACCATGCTTCACTGTGGGGATGGTGTTCTCGGGGTGATGTGAGGTGTTGGGTTTGCGCCAGACATAGTATTTTCCTTGATTGCCAAAAAGCTCAATTTTAGTCTCATCTGACCAGAGTACATTCTTCCATATGTCTGGGGAGTCTCCCACATGCCTTTTGGCGAACACCAAACGTGTTTGCTTATTCTTTTCTTTAAGCAATGGCTTTTTTTCTGGCCACTCTTCCATAAAGCCTAGCTCTGTGGAGTGTACGGCTTAAAGTGGTCCTACAGACAGATACTCCAATCTCCGCTGTGGAGCTTTGCAGCTCCTTCAGGGTTATCTTTGGTCTCTTTGTTGCCTCTCTGATTAATGCCCTCCTTGCCTGGTCCATTAGTTTTGGTGGGTGGTCCTCTCTTGGCAGGTTTGTTGTGGTGCCATATTCTTTCCATTTTTTAATAATGGATTTAATTGTGCTCCGTGGGATGTTCAAAGTTTCAGATTTTTTTTTAACCCAACTCTGATCTGTACTTCTCCACAACTTTGTCCCTAACCTGTTTGGAGAGCTCCTTGGTCTTCATGGTGCTGCTTGCTTGGTGATGCCCCTTGTTTAGTGGTCTTGCAGACTCTGGGTCCTTTCAGAACAGGTGTATATGTACTGAGCTCATGTGACACTTAGATTGCACACAGGTGGACTTTATTAAACTAATTATGTGACTTCTGAAGGTAATTGGTTGCGCCAGATATTATTTAGGGGCTTCATAGCAAAGGGGGTGAATACATATGCATGCACCAATTTTCAATGTATTTGAAAATATATAAGTAATTTTTTTCATTTCACTTCGGACTATTATGTGTACGTTCATTACATGAAATCCAAATAAAAATAAAATGGGAAAAATGCCAAGGGGGATGAATACTTTTGCAAGGCACAGTAGTTTATTACTTTTAAAGGATGTTATAATATATATTTTAGTTATCAAGATGTTAGTACTGTACTACTACACTAATACTACATTGTAACATTCTACTACTTTCTAAGATGGTAACCTTTTACACGCATACCCATATACGGGTTGTAAATGGCAGATTTGGGTACTGATAAGCACAAACTGGAACGCAGTGGCTGAAAGTAAGATTATGTAAATGACGTCAGAGCTCAGGCTCTGCGCTTCATAGCTCTGTATGGGTTTTGACTGACAGCCATTTTCTATAGGCTAGACCTACTATATTTATTTCTTAACCTTCCTAATATTAAGCATATTGCTTATCTTTACAACAGGAGTATAGCCTTCCTGGTTGGCATGAAAATGAACCACGGGAAAATCATCTTCCATTTGCTATTTAAGTGCATAGATTACATGTATTTTTTTTTTGCACACCTCATGTAGCCTAGCCCATAGGCCTATATGTTTTGATAAGGTTTGAATCACAAATGAAGTGGCCAAATAACTTCTTAAAATTAAGCACATTAATCCACTTTACAAGGGGTATAGAGCATAACTTGCATACATATGCAACACATGAGTTTCAAGTTTGGGGGAAGATATTTTTCACCATAAAAAACAAAAACAAAAAAATCGGTCACTTTTGATAATTGTGTATTTCTGCTATTTGGCCATTCGCGCTTGTTCTGCTGTGTACGCATTGCTGCGCTGTCACGTCCTGACCTTAGTTCCTTTGTTATGTTTCTTGTTTAGGTTGGTCAGGGTGTGAGTTGGGGTGGGCATTCTATGTGTTGTTCTAGTTTTGGTTTTCTATGTGTTTGGCCTGATATGGTTCTCAATCAGAGGCAGCTGTCAATTGCTGTCTCTGATTGAGAACCATACTTAGGTAGCCTGTTTTTCCCACTTGATTTGTGGGTAGTTGTTTTCTGTCTCTGTGTCTCTACCAGACAGGACTGTTTCGGTTGTTCTTTTGTTTACTTTGTGTTTCAGTGTTCAGTTATTGAATACATTTAACATGGACACTTACCATGCTGCGCTTTGGTCCTCCTCTTCTTCCACCGCCAACGGCCGTTACATGCGCTTATAATGTGAAGAAATAGCCTAATAATTTATCAACATTTTAGGCTAAATGTTCTGATCTGCTACGTCAGCCTCATTGCGTAAAAACGTTTTTTTGATGCTAGTGGTTGTATTAATTTGGGATCTATCGCATCCCACAACTGTCCCAGACTAATATACTGTCTCAGACTAGTATGTTTGGAATATTTATTTATTGCACAGAATAGGTAAACTTTTCTACTATGGGGGATAGTAGATTGACATAGGCTAATGCTTTTGCTGTTCGTTAGGCCTACTTATGTTCTTGGCTGACGAAAAGTACATGTGAACAGTTCTTCCAATATCTTCAATATGCACCTCAAAATTGGATAAGGACGTGCGCAGTTGCGTCCCCGATGTGTCTGTCTTCACTTGTAGCCTGTGAGAAAGACCCAATCACATGATGGAGAGCCATGTGAGTGAGAGGTGCTTCGGCGCAAGCAGCACTCAGGGAGAATAGAATTCAAATTATTATATTTTGCACGAGGGCACAACGGCCACAGGCCGCAAAAGGCATGAATATTTTTAGGGGGTTTTACGGCGACACAATTTTCAATTTGGATACACATTCAATCTAAGTATCTGCTTTTCCAAATGTAATATTTAATACATTTTTTCTATGATTTTCATGTCATTTGATAACAATACAATTAACTATCACTTTGAAAACTATTACAATCAAACTGCTCAAAACTGATAAGTACTGACTCAAAATGATGTAATGCCTTGTTAATGTATATAGTTTTATAAAAGGCTGAACACTGTAAATCTATCAATTTGACATCAATTTATGTTGAAGGTAAAACCAAATCATATATGGATGTAAATACATCATAGAACAAATTGGAAAGAGTCACTGTGCTACCATTTTGAATTATAGCGTAGTGTACAATAGACTGCTGGAATATCTGGGTCTACTTTTAAAAATCCACCTTTCCAGAAAAAAAGTATCTCCATTGCCACTTGTTATAGACCCCCCTCAGCCCCCAGCGGTGCCCTGGACACCATAAGTGAATTGATTGCCCCCCATCTATCTTCAGAGTTTGTACTGTTAGGTGACCTGACTGGGATATGCTTAACACCCTGGTCGTCCTACAATCTAAGCTAGATGCCCTCAATCTCACACAAATGATCAAGGAACCTACCAGGTACAACCCTAAATCCGTAACCATGGGCACCCTCTTAGATATCATCCTGACCAACTTGCCCTCTAAATACACCTCCACTGTCTTCAACCAGGATCTCAGCGATCACCGCCTCATTGCCTGCGTCCGTAATGGGTCTGCGGTCAAACGACCACCCCTCATCACTGTCAAACGCTCCCTAAAACACTTCACAGAGCAGGCCATTCTAATCAACCTGGCCCGGGTATCCTGGAAGGATATTGACCTCATCCCGTCAGTAGAGGATGCCTGGTTTCTCTTTAAAAGTGCTTTCCTCACCATTTTAAATAAGCATGCCCCATTTAAAAAATTTAGACCTAAGATCAGATATAGCCCTTGGTTCAGACTTGACTGCCCTTGACCAGCACAAAACATCCTGCGGCGTTCTGCATTAGCATCGAATAGTCCCCACGATATGCAACTTTTAGGAAAGTCAGGAACCAATATACACAGTCAGTTAGGAAAGCTAAGGCTAGCTTTTTCAAACAGAAATTTGCATCCTGTAGCACTAATTCCAAAACGTTTTGGGACACTAAAGACCATGGAGAATTAGAGCACCTCCTCGCAGCTGCCCACTGCACTGAGGCTAGGAAACACTGTCACCACCGATAGATAACTCTATGATAATCGATAATTTCAATAAGCATTTTTATACAGCTGGCCATGCCTTCCACCTGGCTACCCCTACCCCGGACAACAGCTCTGCACCCCACGCAGAAACTTTTTCAAGTCCCCCCCGCTTCTCCTTCACCCAAATCCAGACAGCTGATGTTCTGAAAGAGCTGCAAAATCTGGATCCCTACAAATCAGCTGGACTAGACAATTTGGACCCTCTCTTTCTAAAATGTTCAGTCAAAATTGTTGCAACCCTTATTACAAGCCTGTTCAACCTCTCTTTCATATCGTCTGAGATCCCCAAAGACTGGAAAGCTGCCGCGGTCATCCCCATCTTCAAAGGGGGAGACACTCTAGACCCAAACTGCCCTGCCTTTCTAAAATCTTCGAAAGCCAAGTTAACAAACAGATCACCGATAATTTTGAATCCCGCCGTACCTTCTCCACTATGCAATCTGGTTTCCGAGCTGGTCATGGGTGCACCTCAGCCACGCTCAAGGTCCTAAACGATATCATAACTGCCATTGATAAAAGACAGTACTGTGCAGCCGTATTCATCGACCTGGCCAAGGATTTCGACTCTGTCAACCACTGCATTCTCATCGGCAGACTCAATAGCCTTGGTTTCTCAAATGACTGCCTCGCCTGGTTCACCAACTACCTGGTTCACCGACTGCCTCGCCTGGTTCACCAACTACCAACTACTTACTAGAGTTCAGTGTCAAATCGGAGGGCCTGTTGTCCGGACCGCTGGCAGTCTCTATGGGGGTGCTACAAGGTTCAATTCTTGGGTCGACTATTTTCTCTATATATCAATGATGTCGCTCTTGTTGCTGGTGACTCTCTGATCCACCTCTACTCAGACGATACCATTCTGTATACATCGGGCCCTTCTTTGGACACTGTGTTAACAAACCTCCAAACGAGCTTCAACTCTCCTTCCGTGGCCTCCAACCACTTTTAAATGCTAGTAAAACTAAATGCATGCTCTTCAAACAATTGCTGCCCGCGCCCGCCCGACTAGATTCACTACTCTGGACGGTCCTGACTTAGAATATGTGGACAACTACAAATACCTAGGTGTCTGGTTAGACTGCAAACTCTCCTTCCAGACTCACATTAAGCATCTCCAATCCAAAATGATATCTAGAATCAACTTCCTATTTCGCAACAAAGCCTCCTTCACTCATGCTGCCAAACATACCCTCGTAAAACGGACTATCCTACCGATCCTTGACTTTGGCGATGTCATTTACAAAATAGCCTCCAACACTCTACTCAGCAAATTGGATGTAGTCTATCACAGTGCCATCCGTTTTGTTACCAAAGCCCCATATACTACCCACCACTGCGACCTGTATGCTCTCGTTGGCTGGCCCTCGCTACATATCCGTTGCCAAACCCACTGGATCCAGGTCATCTATAAGTCTTTGCTAAGTAAAGCCCCGCCTTATCTCAGCTCGCTAGTCACCCTAGTAACACCCACCTGTAGCACACGCTCCAGCAGGTATATTTCACTGGTCATCCCCAAAGCCAACACCTCATTTGGCTGCCTTTCCTTCCAGTTCTCTGCTGCCAATGACTGGAACAAATTGCAAAAATCACTTAAGCTGGATACTTATATCTCCCTCTCTAACTTTAAGCATCAGCTTACCGATCACTGTACACAGCCAATTCTGTAAATAGCTACCTCATAACTACCTCATCCCCATATTGTTATTTATCTTTTTGATCTTTTACACCCCAGTATCTATACTTTCACATCATCATCTGCACATCTATCACTCCAGTATTAATGGTAAATTGTAATTACTTCGCCTCTGTGGCCTATTTACATTTGTACACACTGTATATAGATGTTTCTATTGTGTTATTGACTGCACGTTTGTTTATGTGTAACTCTGTGTTGTTGTTTTTGTCGCACTGCTTTACTTTATCTTGGCCAGGTCGCAGTTGTTCATTTGAACTTCTTCTCAAGTGGCCTACCTGGTTACATAAAAAAATACACATTCATATAGCCCAATACACCATCCTTAGGATCACAGCAAGCCTAGGTACACACACACACACACACACACACACACACACACACACGAGGTGTGAAATACAGTTTGACAGATCAAACTCTACATCAACTACTTGTATGTGTGTGTGTGTCCAGCCACTTAGGTATTGTATAGGAACTACCTAGTCTGCAGTGTGAGGGAATAGGCCCTACATACTAGAGGTCGACAGATTATGATTTTTCAACGCCGATACAGATTATTGGAGGACCAAAAAAGCCGATACCGATTAATCGGACGATTTTTTAAAATGTATTTGTAATAATGACAATTACAACAATACTGAATGACTACTTATTTTAACTTAATATAATACATCAATAATATCAATTTAGCCTCAAATAATGAAACATGTTCAATTTGGTTTAAATAATGCAAAAACAAAGTGTTGGAGAAGAAAGTAAAAGTACAATATGTGCTATGTAAGAAAGCTAACGTTTCAGTTCCTTGGTCAGAACATGAGAACATATGAAAGCTGGTGGTTCCTTTTAACATGAGTCTTCAATATTCCCAGGTAAGAAGTTTTAGGTTGTAGTTATTATTGGAATTATAGGACTATTTCCCTCTATACCATTTGTATTTCATTAACCTTTGACTATTGGATGTTCTTATAAGCACTTTAGTAATGCCAGTGTAACAATATATAGCTTCCGTCCCTCTCCTCCCTCCTCCCTGGGATTGAACCAGCAACACGATGAGAATTAGCACGCGCTAACTAGCTAGCCATTTCACTTCGGTTACACGAGCCTCATCTCGGGAGTTGATAGGCTTGAAGTCATTAACAGTGCAATGCTTGATGCACAACGAAGAGCTGCTGGCAAAACGCATGAAAGTGCTGTTTGAATGAATGTTTACGTGCCTGCTTCTGCCTACCACCACTCAGAAAGATACTTAGATACTTGTATGCTTGTATGCTCAGTCAGATTATATGCAACGCAGGACACGCTAGATAATATCTAGTAATATCATCAACCATGTGTAGTTAACTAGTGATTATGATTGATTGTTTTTTATAAGATAAGTTTAATGCTAGCTATCAACTTACCTTGGCTTACTGCAATGAGCGAGAGGCAGGTCGTTTTGCGTTGGACTAGTTAACTGTAAGTTTGCAAGATTGGATCCCCCGAGCTGACAAGGTGAAAATCTGTCGTTCTGCCCCTGAACAAGGCAGTTAACCCACCGTTCCTAGGCCATCATTGAAAATAAGAATGTGTTCTTAACTGACTTGTCTAGTTAAATAAAAGGTATACAAAATAATTTAATAATAAAACATTTTTAAAAATGGCAAATCAGCGCCCCAAAATACCGATTTCCGATTGTTATGAAAACTAGAAATCGTCCCTAATTAATCGGCCATTCCGATTAATCGGTCGACCTATACTACATACCCAGTGTCTCAGATACGAACAGGACAATTATCAGGAAGTAACCGAACAAACAGCTATATTAAGAATACATGAGTAGGTGAATAGAGCTCTACCCAGAGAGGAGAGGAGGAAGGGGGGTTTGGAATGGAAAGAAAAAGGAGATGTGAAAGGCGATGGATACAAAGGAAGCATATAGATTATGTGCATTATTCAAACGGAACGTGGATGATGAAGAGTGATGGACAGATGGGATGAAGATCACGGAAGGGACTTTACATTGTCCAAACACATCTCTGTGTATCAGAGGGAGGGAACCAACCCATCATAGATACAAGGCCATTAAGAGAGAGACCGAGATATACACTGCTCAAAAAAATAAAGGGAACACTTAAACAACACAATGTAACTCCAAGTCAATCACACTTCTGTGAAATCAAACTGTCCACTTAGGAAGCAACACTGATTGACAATACATTTCACATGCTGTTGTGCAAATGGAATAGACAACAGGTGGAAATTATAGGCATTTAGCAAGACACCCCCAATAAAGGAGTGGTTTTACAGGTGGTGACCACAGACCACTTCTCAGTTCCTATGCTTCCTGGCTGATGTTTTGGTCACGTTTGAATGCTGGCGGTGCTTTCACTCTAGTGGTAGCATGAGACGGAGTCTACAACCCACACAAGTGGCTCAGGTAGTGCAGCTCATCCAGGATGGCACATCAATGCGAGATGTGGCAAGAAGGTTTGCTGTGTCTGTCAGCGTATTGTCCAGAGCATGGAGGCGCTACCAGGAGACAGGCCAGTACATCAGGAGACGTGGAGGAGGCCGTAGGAGGGCAACAACCCAGCATCAGGACCACTACCTCCGCCTTTATGCAAGGAGGACCACTGCCAGAGCCCTGCAAAATGACCTCCAGCAGGCCACAAATGTGCATGTGTCTGCTCAAACGGTCAGAAACAGACTCCATGAGGGTGGTATGAGGGTCCGACGTCCACAGGTGGGGGTTGTGCTTAAAGCTCAACACCGTGCAGGACGTTTGGCATTTGCCAGAGAACACCAAGAATGGCAAATTTGCCACTGGCGCCCTGTGCTCTTCACAGATGAAAGCAGGTTCACACTGAGCATATGTGACAGACGTGACAGTCTGGAGACGCCATGGAGAACGTTCTGCTGCCTGCAACATCCTCCAGCATGACCGGTTTGGCGGTGGGTCAGTCATGGTGTGGGGTGGCATTTCTTTGGGAGGCCGCACAGCCCTCCATGTGCTCGCTAGAGGTAGCCTGACTGCCATTAGGTACCGAGATGAGATCCTCAGACCCCTTGTGAGACCATATGCTGGTGCGGTTGGCCCTGGGTTCCTCCTAATGCAAGACAATGCTAGACCTCATGTGGCTGGAGTGTGTCAGCAGTTCCTGCAAGAGGAAGGCATTGATGCTATGGACTGGCCCGCCCGTTCCCCAGACCTGAATTCAATTGAGCACATCTGGGACATCATGTCTCGCTCCATCCACCAACGCCACGTTGCACAACAGACTGTCAAGGAGTTGGCGGATGCTTTAGTCCAGGTCTGGGAGGAGATCCCTCAGGAGACCATCCACCACCTCATTAGGAGCATGCCCAGGCATTGTAGGGAGGTCATACAGGCACGTGGAGGCCACACACACTACTGAGCCTCATTTTGACTTGTTTTAAGGACATTACATCAAAGTTGGATCAGCCTGTAGTGTGGTTTTCCACTTTAATTTTGAGTGTGACTCCAAATCCAGACCTCCATGGGTTGATACATTTGATTTCCATTGATCATTTGTGTGATTTTGTTATCAGCACATTCAACTATGTAAAGAAAAAAGTATTTAATAAGAATATTTCATTCATTCAGATCTAGGATGTGTTATTTTAGTGTTCCCTTTATTTTTTTGAGCAGTGTAGTAAGAAGACTAGGAGAGATACATAGACAAAACAGAATTATAGAGACAGAGGGACAAACACAGGGGTCAGGTTGTGTATAAAATCCCTTAATGGAGGTAAATCCACAGATGTACACGTCAAATGTCCTGTGTTTGTTCTTTACAGATGGAGTATTACTGTAAGCTGTTTGTCCTCCACAGATGAGGCTGTGCTCACAGAGAAGTGCTGTGTTTTCAGACTAAATTGTTCATGGACGGTTTGCTCTTTTTAATATTGTTGTAAACACGAGCCTGTGTCTAACAGCGTAAAATTGGACTCATAAGTGAAATTGCTCATTGTAAGGTAACCTTTGAGATCAACTGTATCCACCGTGGCCTTCATCGGTATCTGTGTGTTTTATAGAAACCACTATGGCACTGCATTCTGTTATTGGGCTGTTGTGCTCTCTACAATGTTATCCTGTTGTGGTATGCAGTATTGGGTTGTGGTATATTCTATTCTCGTGTGTCGTTTGACCATCTAAATTATGATTCCATACAGTAACATCACAACCCTTTCTCTTTTCATTTCATGCTTCCTCCACTCGGTTAATTTGTGCAAGGGAATTCACTCTCTCCTGACAGCCCCATGCAACAATAACCATATGATCGCAATACTGGCTCTATTTATTCAGTCTGAGCCGGGGTTGTAATTATATTGTACATCCAAACCAATAGAATGTATGCTGAAGTATTAATAACTAAAATAACTCCTTGGCTGCATCAGGAGAGAGCTGGGAATCATAATTCTGTGATTTGGTGTTTGTTGGTTGCAGAGGGAGAAAAACAAACACATGAGATTAACTCATTAAGAGTCATCCGATTTTGTCAATCAGATGGGACTGATCTGATGGAGAGAACGGGGATGAGATGAACAAAAAGAAGAAGAAGAATGAGGAGGAAGAAGAAAAAAGGAGAAGGAGGAGAGCGGAGGGTTCTTGATGTGAGACAGCCCCTCTCTCTCTCCCACAGCCCAGTGACGGTGGGCCCTTTCCCAGAGTTCATTAATTAGTTAATTAGTCAGAACAGATGGCTTTGCAGCACAAATCAGGAGGCTGCATGGGCCTGGAGCAGCCAGGAGGAAGGTAGGGGCAAGGTGAGCAGGCAGCAGCGTTGGGGTGGAGCTCTACTGTAGGTAGGTACTAGTATACACACTCCTAACTTCACCATGCTAAACACTCCTGGACTGTACATGGCAGACATTTAGGATTTTCTTATAGACATATTCCCCCCTTTCACAAATCACAAGCATATCATGAATTAACTTAACATCCACCAAGCGCTAAAAAAGAAAGTGAAACCCCTTATGTAACTGTATGTGAGTATATAGAGATGTGTGTAAGCCTATATGTGTGTGTGTGTGCGTGCGCGCCGTGGCCACATTGCATTAACATTTGTTTGAATGAATTTTTTTTTGTTGCTTCGCCGCAGATTTAAAAAGCACTTCTGATGGTTTATTTTTAGATTGTTCCCATCTCCCCCTTCTGTTGCTCCTTCCCTCTCTTTAGCTATGTCTCTCTGTTTCTCCCTCTCTCATCTGTCTCTATCCCCCTTCTCTGTCGTCCCCTCCCTCCCTCCCTTCCATCTCTCTGTTAAAGGCACAGGCTGAAATACGGTTGGCATATGTGAGTGTGCGCGTGCATAAGTATAGGATAATACTGTGTGATTATGTGCTAAACCTATTGTAGAAATGTGGAGCAGTTGTCTTTCTCTTTTCAGGCCAAAAACGTTTTTGTCCATTGAGAGTGTGGGTGGTGAGGATGGATGGCACATTGTACTGTTACATATTCAAACATACACGCACGTATGCAAACACATACAACACACACCCACATGTACGGACACACACACCACACACACACACCACACACACACACACACACACACACACACACACACACACACACACACACACACACACACACACACACACACACACACACACACTTCAGTACAGTAGAGTAACCCATTAAAAGCAGAACAGAGGGAGCGAGAAAGAGGAAACAGAGAGAGAGAGAGAGAGAGAGAGAGAGAGAGAGAGAGAGAGAGAGAGAGAGAGAGAGAGAGAGAGAGAGAGAGAGCGAGAGAGCGAGGTTAGTCTACTCGCCCACGTACCAAAATGTTCAACCATGTTAGAGGAATCGAGGGCACTGCATCATCTCTCTGCATCGCTCAGCAGGATCTCTCTCTACCTCTGTATGTCACTGTGTGTGTGGTGCATAAATACTGTACACTACACACGGGCAAACTACACACAGCACACATACAGTATGTAAATCACACAGACAAAGACTACTATTTGGCTTGGGAATGATGCAAACATGGACTCCATTGAGGACTGTTTGGATCAGTGAATTAGAGGCATGCAGAGCAAGGATTAGATAGTGCATTAAGGAAACTTAAGTTCACACAGCGGATTGTTCTCACGCTCCACTCGCTAATGTTTCCAGTTTGTCAGACAGATGTAGAAAAGCATAACAGCCCATGACACATGCACCTCAAAACAGGCAGGCCCAAATCTAGCAGGCAGGACAGAGCTGCTGCCAGGTGCACCTCAAACTCTCAGTATGTTCCCTCTACTGGCTGGCCCCGTCTGTCAATGCCTATGTGGATCACGTTCCACTGTGTTTACACTAGTGGCAAAGCTTGGACTGTATCCTAAAATACTCCCATTTCTCTCTTTATGAATACTCTGATGTGTTGAGACAGGCTTGATACAATAAACCAGATCCCATTACCCAACCTGGCAACCACAATGGAGACTGTGGATGCTCTGTGGTGTACAGTACACAAACAAACAGCTGTAGAAACAAACAGGCAGTCAGCCCCTCAGAGCAGCTGACTAAACTCCTGTCCACTGGCTCAGAGTCTGTACACAGGGACAGGGCAGAGCACACAAAACTCAGGTCACATGGTACAGCTAGGGCCAGATGGTTCTACTGTTCTGGTCATGTGATCAAGACCAACTCCAGGACCTAGACCTGTAGACTATAACTAGGACCCAGATATATTCCTGGTCAGTCCATCCATCATTAGGAAAAGCGCCTCGTTCTATATAAGTGTAAGTCGTCTAATTAAGCAGAGTGAAACCATAGAATAAGAGTTCTGGGACCTGATGGTGCAAGCAGGAAGTGGTGTCATAGTATGCAGACAGACAGACTCACCGAGCACGCCCAGACGGTAGTTCATGGTGACCACGATGACGTTGCCGTAGGCTGCGAGGATGCTGGCGTCGAACATGTTTCCCGTCCCCTCCATGTAGGAGCCGCCATGGATGAACAACATCACTGGCTTCTTCCGACGGTCACGGATATCTGTGGCGAAGAGCGGGACGTGGACATACACAGAAGTATGCACAAACACAAAAAGATGAGAGGATGAGAGAAAGAGAGTAGAAACACTTTAGATTCTGAGAAAGAGATGACAACTTTCGGTCTATCTACAAAAAAACAATCCACAGGAATGTCCACAGAGCCATTCACAAAAAAATCCTTCATTTGCATACAGATGTAGGATCTTAATTGGATCACTCTTTCGTTGCTGAGATTTTTCCTGCACAGGCTAAAAAGGCTTCTAAAGTTTAATTTCCACTGGTCCTAAAGGAAAAATGTATCAATCCCTACAAAAAAATGTCCATTAATTATAGTCAACATAATAATACACATTCCCTGTTGCTCCAGGATTATTTACCTGATGTAGCAAACTGGCTCAAATTAAGATCCTACATCTGTATGTGCCTTTTGATCTCCCTCATCTTTAACTTTATCCCCAAAGTTTGAAACATACACTTCTTCTGCTCATTCCTACTCTTCATATTGAACTGAGGTGACATTATAGGTTGACGCAATAGTGTTGAAAGCAAAAGGTTGGAACCTATCCAGTACTGTCTCTTATCAATGGTTAGCCATTTTAGATATTGGAACATCGTCTTAGTGTTGTCATGGCAGTCTGTATTTTTCTGTCCCCTCTTGTAGTGTCGTGGTCCTATCTGTAAGTTTCCCTGCATCCCCTCTCTCTGTGGTATTATGGTACAGTCTGTAACTCTCACTGTCGCTTCTGGTGAGTTATGGTAGTCTGCCACTGTCTCTCCTACTGCAGTATAATGGTACGATCTGGGTTTTTCAGGGTCCCCCCCTCTCTGTGAGGTACTGTGGTACAGTCTGCGTATCTTTAATAAGGCAGAGCTGCCAGTGGTTCCCAGTTAGCCTAGCGTCTGCCCTGTGGATAATTCATATGAGAGCCAGACCAAGTGGAAACATAAATAACAGCCACAGCATCTGTTTACCCTGATGACTTTCTGGAAGGAGATGGGAAAGAGACAGAGGGAGAAAGATGGGAAAAGAGAGAGAGAGAGTGATGAGAAAATACATACTGTAACTTAGAGAACGATGGGAAAAGAGACAGGAAGGAGAGCGAGAGAAAGAAAAGAAAGAGAGAGAAGAGGAGAGAAAGAAAGATACATGGCCCCTGAACCGAGACAGAGAGAGAGGGAGTGAGCAAGAGAAGGAGAAAGAGTAATGTCACAAGAAAATGGTGGGATGGGATGAGATTAAACAAACCATTACAAAGTTGTACATGGCAAGGTCTCTGCACGGACACAGAGATGCATGTAGGAAAATGCACAAAAGCGCGCACACTGACACACACAGAGACACAGGCAGGCAGCTGCGATGCTGAGTCGCTATGGAAACTGCCTCCTCTCGCTCTAATAGAACCGCACCAGCCATTCCATTGCATTGACTCACTCAGAGCCTGTTGCCGTGGTAACACATTCTACTCACGTATTTGCACACCCGCCTGCATCACAACCTGAATCTCAGGTTACACATGCACCAGAACGCATCACTCACACACCACTGCAACAATGTACAATTTATCAATACACATACATGCAGTCACCTTTTATAGAACATACAGTGCACTCGAGAGACATGAACATTCACACACAATACATTAAAGCCCTAACACACACACACTCGCACTCTTTTCCCATCTCTCCGATATTCACACTTATGCAACCAACATTGCATATGCACACACTCAGCAATGGAGGAATTCACACACTCTCCCACCCTCCATTCCCTTCCCCCCTCTCTCCGGTGTGTTGTGAGCCTCTGGTGATTTCCCAGAGGAGATGTAAACAAGTTCAATTATCCCAGCATTACCAGGCCAGCAGAGCCCTGGGTGTGATGCCTGGCTAATGGATCAGCTCTCCTCTCTGTCACCAGGCAGTCACACTCCACAAGCACATGACAAATGACACACACACACACACACACACACACACACAGGGACAGAGAGGGACACGTAGCACTGGACTGGCGCTCATCTAGAGCAGAGCTAGGACACTTGGAATACCTGGAGCAGGAAATACGTTTCCCATTTCACGGAAGTTCAGCATTCATGGCGCAATTGAAATGTAAAGCATAGTTTACTGTGAATGCCGTCTACGCACACATTGCCTTTAAATGACATTCGGCCTACGCTGAACTTCTGCGATCAGGGTTGAACTTCTGCGATCAGATTGAACTTCTGCAATCAGGGTTGAACTTCTGTAATCAGGGTTGAACTTCTGCAATCAGGGTTGAACTTCTGCAATCAGGGTTGAACTGAGACCTTTGTCTCTGAGACTGTCGCTGTATGTCTGTTGTATGCATGTGTGACCTCCAAAGGAAGCAGGACAATATATCTCATTGTATAACCCACACAAAGCATTCAATTATCTCTGTGTGAATAAGAGCTAAATTAAAGTACACTGACTGTACAAAACATTAGGACCTGCTCTTTCCATGACATAGACTGACCAGGTGAATCCAGGTGAAAGCTATGATCCCTTATTGATGTCACTTGTTAAATCCACTTCAATCAGTGTAGATGAAGGGGAGGGGACAGGTTAAAGAAGGATTTTCCTTGAGACAATAGCAACATGGATTGTGTATGTGTGCCATTCAGAGAGTGAATGGGCAAGACAAACTATTTAAGTGCCTTTAAAAGGGGTATGGTAGTAGGTACCAGGCGCACCGGTTTGAGTGTGTCAAGAACTGCAACACTGCTGGGTTTTTCACACTCAACAGTTTCCCGTGTGTATCAAGAATGTGCATTCTGAAATGATTCAGGTCCCTGGACCTCTTCCACATGTTGTTACTTTACAACCTCATTCTAAAATGGGTTAAATAAATTATTTTCCTCATCAATCTACACACAATACCACATAATGACAAAGTGAAAAACAGTTTTTTTAGAAATTTCAGAACATTTCTTAAGAATAAAAAACAGAAATAGGTACAGGTGCATCCTGTCTTCATTGATCACCCTTGAGATGTTTCTACAACTTGATTGGAGTCCAACTGTGGTAAATTCAATTGATTGGACATGATATGGAAAGGCACACACCGGTCTATATAAGGTTGAAGGAATAGTCCAAGACAGGATTGTGTCGATGTAAAGATCTGGGGAAGGGTACCCAAGATTTTCTGCAGCATTAAAGGTCTCCAAGAACACAAAGGCCTCCATCATTCTTAAATGGAAAAAGTTTAGAACCACCAAGACTCTTCCTAGTGCTGGCCGCCTGTCCAAACTGAGCAATTGGGGGAGAAGGGCCTTGGTCAGGGAGGTGACAAAGAACCTGAAGGTCACTCTGACAGAGCTCCAGAGTTCCTCTGTGGAGATGGGAGAACCTTCCAAAAGGACAACCGTCTCTGCAGCACTCCACCAAATCAGGCCTTTATGGTAGAGTGGCCAGACGGAAGTCACTCCTCAGTAAAAGGCACATGACAGCCCGCTTGGATTTGGCCAAACGGCACCTAAAGGACTCTCAGACCATGAGAAACAAGATTATCTGGTCTGATGACTGGTGCAAAGGTTCACCTTCCAACAGGACAACAACTCTAAGCCCACAGCCACGACAACGCAGGAGTTGAATGTCCTTTTGTGGCTCAGCCAGAGCCTGGACTTGAACCCGATCAAACATCTCTGGAGCGACCTGAAAATAGCTGTGCAGCAATGCTCCCCATCCAACCTGACAGAGCTTGAGAGGATCTGCAGAGAAGAATGGAAGAAACTCCCTAAATACAGGTGTGCCTGTAATCGCTGCCAAAGGTGCTTCAACAAAGTACTGAATCCTTATGTAAAAAAAAAATGTTTTTGCTTTGTCATTATGGGGAATTGTGTGTAGATTGATGAAGAGAAAACAAGCAATTCAATACATTTTCAAATAGGCTGTAATGTAACAAAATGTGGAAAAAGTCAAGGGGTCTGAAAACTTTCCGAATGCACTGCACATGTGCGTTGGAGGTTGATTGCATGTTTGTGCGTACATGTCTAACATGATGTTGCAGCATGTCTGTTCATGGTGAATAAATAGGTCTTTGAGCCACATGCAGCAGTCTCCAGGTGTACTTGTCTCCTCAGAGAGATCTCCCTAAGTGATTGACTCACATCTTGTCAGACAGCATTTCATTAAACTATTAACAATGTTAGTAACATACCCAGTCACAGGAGCAGATTTTAGACACTGCCCCACGCATGTGGCATGCATGTAATATGCATATGTATATAATATTTACAGTGCCATAGATTTTCAAGCCGATTTAAGTCAAAACTGTAACTAGGCCACTTAAGAAGATTCAGTGTTGTCTTCGTAAGCAACTCCAGTGTATATTTGGCCTTGTGTTTTAGGTTATTGTCCTGCTGAAAGGTGAATTTGTCTCCCAGTGTCTGTAGGAAAGAAAACTGAACCAGGTTTTCCTCTAGGATTTTGCCTGTGCTTAGCTGTATTCCATTTTGTTTTATCCAAACAAGACTCCCTAGTCTTTGCCAGTACCAGCGTACCAATAACATGATGCAGCCACCACCATGCTTGAAAATATGAAGAGTGGTACTCTGTGATGTGTTGGATTTGCCCCCAGCAATGCTTTGTATTCAGTTGATTTCCTTGCCACAATTTTTGCAGTACTACTTTAGTGGCTTGTTGCAAACATGATGCACGTATTGGAATATTTTGATTCTGTGCAGGCTTCCTTCTTTTCACTCTGTCATTTAGGTTAGTATTGTGGAGTAACTACAATGTTGTTGATCCATCTTCAGTTCTCATATCACCACTATTAAACTCTAACTAACTGTCTTAAAATCACCATTGGCCTCATGGTGAAATCCCTGAAGTTTCCTTCCTCTCCGGCAACTGAGTTAGGAAGGACGCCTGTATCTCTGTAGTGATAATGAATAACTTTGCCGTGCTCAAGGGGATATTCAGCGTCCTTTTATTCTCTTTCTTTACACATCAACCAATCGGTGCCCTTCTTTACAAGGCATTGAAAAAACCCTGGTCTTTGTGGTTGAATCTGTGCTTGATATTCACTGCTCGACTGAGGCAACTTTTTATTAATTTCGAACATTTTCTACAAACAAAATTCCACTGACATTATGGGGTATTGTCAATTTAATCAATTTAAAATTCAGGCAGTGACACAACAAAATGTAGAAAAAGTAAAGGGGTGTGAATACTTTCTGAAGGAACTGTACATCATATATATGTAGCTGTACATCCCTTTGTACAATATATATAATTCATTCATTCTCATGGAGGTGTTGCTAAGCTTCAGCACCGGAGCGAACATGGCAGCAGTGTCTGGATTCATGTGTATGTGAGAGTGCTTGGAGGTCATATGTGTGTGTTTTCACGCATGATAAGATTGCATGTGTTCGTGCATGTGTTCGTGCATGATAAGAGTGCATGTGTTCGTGCATGATAAGAGTGCATGTGTTAGTGCATGATAAGAGTGCATGTGTTAGTGCATGATAAGAGTGCATGTGTTAGTGCATGATAAGAGTGCATTTGAGTGTGAGAACGTGTGTATCAATTTCCTCTCTAACCTTGCAGTGACAGTTGGGGATGAGCCTGTGTCCAGATGGGGAGAGGACAGGAGCAGTCTCACTCAGCCTGAATCCCAGGCCTACAGGGCCAACAATGCCCTCACTGTCCTGCCTGCTTCAAAACAGCCCCGAAAATATTCTCCCTCTCTCCCTCTTCCCCTCTCTCCCTCTCCAAACGGATTAGCAAGCTCTGTCTCCTTTTAAACCATAGCAATTAGAGACGGCATAATGGGACAACTTAACACGTAAACAGCATACACACTCTAACACATGCACGCCCACATCATCACACGCACATATATACAAATCAGACACACAAACACCTGATCAGATGCACACACAAAGATGCACGCACACACAAAACACTATGGTAACAGTCTGATCTTTCAAACCTATTGATTACATAAAGTCAATGCATCTTTTCCTGGCTAGTTTTAACAACTGATTACCTGTTTATTTGCATGTGTAATGCATGTCAGTTAGCAAGCTCCACTGCTTGTAATCCATTCAAATGACAGCCTACAAGCCCCCCGCCCCCACCACCCACCCAAACTATCATGCTTTTACTCTAAAAATCCTCCCCTATTCCCCAACAAATAACTTAATAAAGAAATGGTAAAGTGGATCAATCAAATGACCAAATCCAAATGATGGAAGGTAAAGAATATTACACAAGGTTAAATATTCACTGACGCAAGACAGAATACAGTCAAAACAGCATGACTTTGTAAAAAGTTCTATGCATATCAAATTCTGTTTATTGGTTGATTAACCATATAGCGAAAAAGGAGAAAACTGCTCTGTGGCAAGGATGGGTGGAACAACTGAGGTGTGTGTGTGTGTGTGTGTGTTTGTGTGTGTGTGAGAGAGAGACAGAGTGAGAGTGAGAGTCTATATCAGTCTACTTCACACCATTAACTAGTGTAGCTAGTTTTAAGTATATGGTATAAAATAATATATAATTGTATATATTATATTATTATATTATTGTGAGACGATTAGAATTACAGAGAAAAATAATAAGTGATTACACTTAGACACAAACTAATAATATAAGTTTGTTATTCAATTTAACTATCCCCTCCAAAAGTTTGAAAAATACAACAAAAAGGGTAAAACATGCAACAAAAATACCTTCATCCCTCGGTTTGTTCATTGTAGACTCATCGTGTTTTTTTGTGAGTGGACCTAAGGTTCAGAAAAAAGGGAGGGAAAAGAGAAAAGAGAAAATTCAAAAAGATTGCACTTTGCTGAAAAAGCAAAAAACTAAAAAGTGAACAAGAACACAAGAGGAAAAAAAATGACAAAGCAGGAAGAGCAACCTCGATCTCATTTTCAAAAATCTCCGAAACAACCCGAAAGCCAAAAGTAAGAGAGCATTACAGATACAACTTGCCCTGTGGAGACAACTAGCCTGTTCCCCTGCACAGTGCCTAGCCAAGAGCTGCCTGGTCAACGACCCCAGAGAACATCTCATTGTTTTTCTCTTCCCATTTATTCCCTACACGTTAGTGCTTTGTAGAGGAAAATCAATGAAGAGAATCAAGCCATCATTCTTTGCCGTCAGAAGGCAGACAGGGGAATGCCAACCCATCATGAAGCATGTGCCCACTTAGCCCCTTAGCCCAGCGCTGCAGCCCTCAGGCTACAGGGTATCTGGGCTCTCTACACCACGTCCATGGGGACTGGTCTGCCACTATACACAACTACACTGGAGGGGATGACCAGGGACACACACGCACACTCCAGCGATGTTAATGCACGTGATGAGTGTCTCTCCCTCCTCCAGTGTAACCATACAAGAAGCCGGCCAGGGAGTGGTGGTTCAGTATTTACGCAGCCATGTGAGGACGTCTGACAGGGCTCCCCTATGCCAAGGTCACAGAGGTCCACGTTCCGTTTTAATGGTGACGGCAGTTAAACGCTCCATAGGGGAAAGACAATAACGCCGCTCTCTGTAAGCCTGGCCAATATGGATCCTGTTCATTTGTTTATTGTCTCCATCTGTCAGCGGAGCGCTACATGGCCAGCCCAATCACTACACAGCTTTTATCGTCCCTCTCAATCACTGTTAGCATTTAGCACGCTAGCCTGTACACACACACACACACACACACACACACACACACACACACACACACACACACACACACACACACACACAGTGTGCTAATAACATAGTGCCACCTGGATTGCTAGCTATGCTAACAACACACTCTCCCTTTATGGTGCTAACACACTCCTTACTGGGCACACAATGGTTGAATCATTTCAATGAAATTATGTCGCACCAATGTGGAATAGATGTTGAATAGACGTCTGTGTCCAGTGGGTCCTCTCTCCCTGTGTGTTGGCGATACACTCTCTCGTCTAACAGACACAGTATACTCTCTGTTGGTGAGCCAGCAGCTTTATCAGTCTCACAGTGTGCTAACTACATCTCTCCCATTGTCTTCTGATGGCTCCCTTATAAGGTGCTAACAACAGCCTCTGTCACGCTGTGCCACAAAGACAGATCTATTGGCAAAACGCATGGCCAACACTCTGCACTGCTGGACGAATGGCTGCTGGAACAGGGACACACCCAGAGCACCAGCACTGCTCTCTCTGCTCTCTCTCTGCTCTCTCTCGTCATTACTATAGTGCTTCCTCAATCCTCATATGCAAGTGCTATTTTATAAGGGGAGTGATCAATGTTGACCCGATTCCCTTCCGCCCCCAGTCCCCTTGGTGTAAGGGCAGTTCCAGTAAGGGGGTGGGGGTGAGGGGCGACAGGTAGACAGCCTGTAAATGGAGGGGAAGGAAGATTAGCCCCTCTGTCCAGTCAGCACTTTCCCAGCAGCACTTTAATACCACACCTAACTGCTTAATGGAGAGCACAGTGATTTCATACCTGCTCTAATACCCATTAAAAAGCTTAAGCTGCATACAGAGAGCAGCTCTGCTGAAATGGAACCCGTCTCCCTTTGAAATAGAGTGGCAGACTTCAGTTAAAGACTTTGCATGGGCGTAATGCTTCCTGGAAGCCCAATTCTGTCTCTGATGGGAGAGGCTCAATCCGGGATGATTGTTGGATGTGTTTTGTTGGGATCTGTTGTGCTGTCAAAGGATTTTTTTTTTGTCGTGTTGGAGGAGAAAATGTAATGTGCTGGAGCGCACTTTGGGACATTTTCTGCAGTGCATTTTGGGATGCGACAAGCAGGTATGATAGCGTTGTTTCCTAACAGAGACATGGCTCTGTGGGGAGAGAAACAAACAGGTTTGTCTTTGTGTTCAGCGACGATGTCAGCATGTGCAGTGGTGCTGCATGGGGCTGTAGCTGGGGCCTTCTCTCACATCTAATTGACAGAGCCAGTTCTACAGAGTTGTCAGCTCCACGTGGACAGCCAGCCACTTAGAGTAGGACATAGTTACAGCACCTATACGCCTGCTTCAATGGCTTGACATTGAACAAGATGTCTGAGAATGGCCAAGAACACCTTAATACACACATCCATCCTTGAAACAGTCACAAATACTCCACCGGACATAAGTCATAAACACGTATACCATACTGCAGTATTTACATACGGTACATCAAATCAAAATCAAATGTATTCATATAGCCCTTCTTACATCAGCTGATATCTCAAAGTGCTGTACAGAAACCCAGCCTAAAACAGCAAGCAATGCATGTGTAGAACACTACCTGCCTCATTTTAAAAGGGACAACCTCATTGCCACTTTCCTCATCTCTCAGCCATCAATCTCATGCCAATGAACTCATTGTTTCACTTCCAGGAAAAGGATGGCGGCACAACAAGTTTGGTAAAGAACGGTAGACACCTCATTTGTCTGCATACTACTGAGCAAGAACAGTGTTACTAGATGTGAAAGCCTTCCCTTCGGTTTCTAGACAGGTCAATAAGGGCACAAATACATTTTTCATTCTGATTATTTTACCTTGCAGAATTCTTCTGCAGCTTGGCCCCTGATTCTAACACCATTTATAAAGTGAAATTGGCAGGAAGATGCAGCCAGGATCAGTCATGGAACCAAAAGAGTGAGAAAATAAAGAAAACACATCTTACGCATAATAATCAACCACACCGATGAAAAAAACACGTCTAAAGAATTTTAACAAGCTTGATTTGAATATATGTGCAGTTGAAATGTAGCTGGGTCAACAGAGGAACAGAGTATCCATTTCAGCCCTTACATGTGCTCCAATTAGGAGCTGGGCAGCAGACTGACTGACACATGATGTAATGGGCTGGCGTTCAGTGAAATCCAGTGGTCCACAGATGATCATTTAGCTCAGCTCCTGTCCCCCTCCTCCAAGTCAACACTGTTTCTCCACGGTTGAGTGAGCGTGGAGCGGCCTGAACATAAGCTGCTGTCTGCTGTCCTTCTCCATTTCCCCAGTGTGTCATGACCGTACTGTGCTGTGTGTTTGACGAGGTGTGAGACACAGCATCAGGCCCTCACCGTGCTTCTCCAGCGGCTCACAGTGTTCACAGTGCCATTCCCATACCCCTCCCTCCGTCCATACCTAGCTCTGTGGCCCCCGCCTGCTGAAATACGGACGATCCGACCGTCTGGGGGAAATAGGAATGCAATGACACAGTGCTCTCGCCGAGCAGGCTGGCGGCTAATACAGTACAGGGGATTCTCCACGTGAGGAACCCAGGCACAGCTGGACTAAAAAGAGCCCCTGTGTGTGTTTGTCTCTGACATTAGGTCAGCTTTGTTTTCATTATTCTAAAAAGCAATTCAAATTTCATTGGCGTTGAGGGCGCAGCAGGCTACATAGCGGCCTGGTGGGGAAGGACATGGAACTGATTTGCATTCAGAGCCTGTGACCTCCTCTACCACAGCCCGCATAGAGAGGAGGAGGGAGGGGGGATACAAAGAGAGAGGGAGGGAGGAGCTCAGAGGCTGAGAGCAGAGGGGGTTCTGTCTGAGTATTTCCTCCTTCCACGGTACTACTCTTAAAATTGGGCAAAAGGGTGTGATGTGTGGTTTCCTCTATGGTCTGTGAGTGTTGGGTCATTCTGAGGCCTCAGATGAGGGTCCATTAGAGGGACAGTCAATAAGGGGGATACATAGAGTGGTGCACTAAACAGGCCTTGAGCGTGTGGGATATTGAACTGTGATGTGTGGAAACTGTAATAATCCATAGACCCGAAGCAAGTCAAAATATGTCAATACTGTATGAACTACATCTGCTGTATGAACATGGAACATTGATATTTTGACTTTCAAGAACACTCAATTGTTTCACACACAGGAAGTAATAGATGAGGACAGTGACAGGCCTGTGTGAGCAGTGACCCCTAACAATATGTGACAGAATATGACAAGAACACAAGCCACATGTAAAAAAACACACTTTCACTCACAGATAGGCACTCCTGTACCCTTGGGAATAACCAAATCACACACAATCCATTTTCCTCCCAAGCAGCATAACCCATAGCAACTTGACATAGAATATGATTTCAGCCAATCACAAGCCAATCGCAGGCTTCCCAATTACAGTAATCTCCCCTTCTCTCCAGTACCTAGACATTATTTAGAAAATATTTACAACATAACTCACTACCCTATTCATACACTATTTAGTGTTCAAGGTGCTGCCTCACTTGATTAAACGCAATTAATCAACAGGATGAAAAATGTCTGTTGGCCAGGTCGAGCTAGAATCCAGCAGTGTTTCTGGTGCCCCTCGTTTCCCATCCCAGCCCAAAGCTCACTTTCAAAGGCATCCCTCTTTTGTGTACATGGAATTAGATAAACCTTCAGTTTCTGGGCTAATTAGCTGTGGAGTTGTGCACTAGGCAGGAGCTAGCAGAGGTGCGACTGCTACAATACAGTACACAACGATGTCTCATTTCCCCCGAAGAACAATCCTGATCCAATTTTCACCAGATCAAGGGCTGCTGCGATAGCAAAAATAGAATAATTTGTTTGAGGTTTGTTCTTGCATCAGAGGCAATTCACACGGTAGTTCTTCTGCAGTGTCAATTGTTATTTATTCATTTATTTATACATTCATATCAGTTTCCCCTCCCCCACCAATCATCATCACCCTACCAGTCTTCATGTGTTTTATACTCTGAAGCTTGAAATGACTCTTGAGCACGTACCATCTTTCTGTTTGGCTGTGGAACATATTGATCGGATTAAAACGGAAATTAATTTGGAACACTGCCAAGACGTGGCCTGGTGGATTGTGATGTCACATCCTTCGCAGTGTATTGCTGCTGAGTAGACATCACAATGGGATTGCAAACACTCAAACTCTCTGTTACAACGCCTCATACACAGTGAAATATGCATGTCGGCTAAATGTAGACTGCAGCCTAAGCCCATTACATCTAGTATACTGTGTGAGCTGGGTTTTGACATATCATGGGGTGAAGCAAAGCCCAATATGTTACTACAGTAACACTATAGAGCCTAGACATTTACTTAGGTCTATAAAAAGCGTCTCTATTGTGAGGTCAGTGTTACAGTACAGGGGGATCGACATACTGCAATTCTGTGTGGAGTCAGTACTGTGTGTGTGTGTGTATATACATGTATATACACATACTGTGTGTGTGTGTGTGTGTGTTTGTGAAGGTGGCTTATGTTAAACACTACCTGCTAATTAGCTTTACTGAATACTGAACAATCTTTGAAGAAAAATCCTTTCCTTTCCAAATGTGTTTAATTGGTCCTGATTGAAGAGAATATTGAAGTTACACTGTTATGTTCCATTATGCTTTTATTGAGTCAAAATAAATCAATGCTTGGACAACTAATCAACTACAAGGGGGCAGAGCCTGTCAAAAGAAAATAGTAAAACACTTTTTTATCCCTCTCCTTAAAGCCAATCCAGAGTCTGTACTTCAACCCAACAGCAGCCCAAACTCTGGTTTGGGCTATGCTACGGTATATCAATAATACAAATTTAAAAAAACATTAAACAGCAGGAAATCTTACAGATTGTGCCTTTAAGTTATTACGTCAATCTTCAGCAGTAGATTTCTGTCAAATAGAATATAATCAGAGATCAGCAGACCCCCGTCAGAACACTGCTTGATGCAGATGGAAGCAGGCTGATCTGCTGAGGCAAGCACTTCTTACTGAGATGATTGGTTTGTGGCAGATAGTGGGAACCAACGAGGCTAGGATTCTCAGGCCCTCTATTGCAGTGATGCTTTGGGTCAACCAATTATGACAAGCTAATGTATAGAGGTTGACCTCCATGACAACCAAGGAGATGAGCTATCATCTGCAGCATATGAAGTCTCTCAACCTGATCATAGGTGCACTGTGCTTACTGGTTACTGAGCTGAGCATGTTAACATGTCATACCTACATTATCATCTTCAGGAAAGGAATTTAACTTTGGAGTGTATGTGTGTGTGTGTATTGGTGTGCTGGTCTTGAAAATAATTAAATATGAGTGCTATAAATGGCTTAACCCCAAACGGACTGGTAACACTGCCTGAAATCTGATTATAGCTAATGCTCAACTCCAATGAGATTCAGTACACAAAGGATTTCAGGAGCACAGCTGAAATTCTCAGAACCGAATGCCCTTGATACAAGCAAGCCCACTGGGCAGCCTAAAATGGAGATACAAATCCCGTATATGTAAATGCTAAACCTAGAAGTCTCACAAGTATGTGCACAATATTGTTTTCCCGAGCACACAGCGAGGAAACAAACACAGCCCAGTTGGGTCAGACAATAGAGATGATCTGGTGTAAACATACAATTCATCAATTTGCTTCATTAGAGGGACATGTTTTTTTTACTGTGGTCTAGATTTTCGGTTGTCCCTCGCCAAGAACTCATGTTCATTTTACGTTTATGTTACCTAGTACATTTTTGTCATTGACATGTCTCAATCCTCAAGCCATGGGTAAATATACTTCCTCAACAAATGTGGACACACAGTGAGGGAGTAGCATAGCTAACAAACACTGACCTTTTGACCGAGCCGACCCTTCAACAAAGTGATGGGGGTTTGACAGTTATGTATCATTTTGGAGGATGTTATATCAATAGTTTGGACTCCAAGGTTGTTGTTTTTTGTTGCTAGCTGGCTCTAGTCGGCTGTACCTGTGCCAAGACTCCAGTATTTTTCATCCTATAGCGTGTTATCCATCTTCTTTTTAAACAGTGAGCCAACATGTTTTGAGCACTTTTATGGTTGGCCAACACTCCTTTTCTCATGCTCCCTCTCATCTCTCTGCAGCAGACACATAATGAGAAACATGTTTGGAACGTCAAATCGCAATGCATATAGAATCGTGAAAATCTCAATAAATATCGTGAGTATAGTGTATATTGATTGACACATTGCTTGATGTGTATTGATGAGTATAAAGGGCTCATTTGTGAAACAGACCTTGGTCTCGGCATGACTCCCTGTTAAAATAAATAGAATATCCTATTGTGAGGTCCTGGGCAATTTCCAGCTCTTACTATACACTGAAGCTAAAAATCCCTTGCTCTGACAGGACTAGCGTACAGTATGCATATCAAGGAAACCTTGCCTGAACAACAGACTAAACAGTAATCGAGGCTGACATGAGTGTAAGTGCTGCTATTCTTTGGTAATCTCATGGGTGTCTATTGGCTCAGCTTAAGAGCCCTTGTGTCTCTGATTACAATCTCCTGAAAGAATGATCCAAATGATACCACTCTATAAAGATGCTTCAATAGCGTTCCCTCTTGCTGGGACCAAATAACAGTTGCACTGTGACATAAAAAGGCTGAGGAGGATGACACATGCAATGCATCCTGGTCATTTTCACACTACCGTCTTACTCTGGAGTGAGATAGCCAAGAAGGACCTGCTTCTCAACCGGAGACGAAACAAACACAAGGTTAGTAGTGATCGGTGTAAATGTGGTATCTTACTGCTAACCTTAAATGAACCTAACCTACTCCACACCAGTTAGAACAGGATGTGAATAAACTATCTGACCAAAACTGAGGAGATCTCTTCATCCCCAGCAGTAGAAACCCTAGACAGTCTGTCCTAGCCTGAGCCTGCCTGACTGGAAGTTTACTCTGGCCTGATAGATGGAACAGGAGCTGGACTCACCATCCTCAGTGGGCACGTAGACATTGAGGTACAGACAGTCCTCACTCTGGTTCTGAACGTAGCCTGCTGCAGCATCCAGGTTGTCAGTGAACCACACCGGCAGCATAATCTCAGGCAGCACCCCGTGTACGTTCTGCGGGCATACAGGGGCAAACTGGGTGGCGTTGCGAATCTCCTGCCAGGAACCTGGTGCCTCAGGGGGCTGGAAGCGACGCTCGCCGATGGGCGGGGTGGCATAGGGCACGCCCAAGTACTGCTCCACGGGCCCCAGGATCTCGTTGTTGAGCTCCTTCCTGACGCCGCGCAGCTTGCCATAGCCCGTGGTGACCATGGGGTGTTTCCCGCTGAGGTCGGCCCGCTGACAGGAAGACAGGGTCAGGCAGAGGGCCAGGCTCAGGAGACACACCAGACACGGGTCAGACATCCTGCGGGGGCTGGAGCGCCGCGTCCCACCAGAACCCTGCCGTCTGGGACCACTCTCTGAGAAGAAGGACATGTCCTTCAGTCTTCTGGCCAGAAAAACAAATTATGACCAAGAGTTCACTCGTGGGCAGAAATGGGTATAGAAAGGACCTCCAAATAACCTAAAATTAGTAGGTTATTGGAGATACTGGGATAAATAAGGTATTGGGAGGGGTGGGGGGGTGGGGGGGGGGGGGGTAGGGGGTGGTCAGAAGCAGAGGTGCAGAGTGCGTCTTCCTAGCATGGTGTGAGAAGTGAGAGAGCAGGTGTAGAGATGGGGATGGACGGGGGGCATCCTCAGCTAGACTGTCTGCTCTGGTCCATTCTCCTGAGAGCTCCAGATAGGCCAGCTGCAGACTGACAGCTCCCACGGCCAACACGCCACACCTGGGTACACACAAGGGTCAGAGGTCATGTTTCATTAGTGGGTCTGTGTTTGGAGAGACACACACGAGTCATTAACTATAGCCGTTTTTAGTATTATGTAAAAACAGCAGTCCTACATCAGTTACATATGCACGTAAGATTTGCATTATATCGTGTACATTGTGCACTTGAGCTGACAGAACTAAGACATGTTCCCATTCACATGTTCACATCTTGGATACTGTATATCCATCCATGCTACGGTACTTTGAAGTGTAAAATGCTCTCCATGTAATCGACTTGACTCCTCAGAGAACACAACAGCAATAAAAGCCCATTGACACATCAATCAGGAAGCCTAAAAAAAGCGTGACACCCCCCCCCCCCTCCGGTGCGTCTATGTTGGCTTCCCCCTCACAGCTTTGTTTAGTTGGTTCCTGCCTTCTCATGGTTCCACTCGAATGGGCGGCGCTAATCTGGCCCTGGCTTTGGGAGATGGAGCCGTTTAGGCGTGATAAAGGCTTTATGAGGCTAGCGCTCACTGTCTGCTGAATACCTCCCACCCCACCCCCACACCGCCCCTCACCTCCCCTGCTGCAGCCACTCCACCTGATGACAGACTAACACGCTACAGTGATGGCATATGATGCTACAACACGCTATGACAAGACAAGGATGTGAGCCCTATCAGGCTGAGGGAAAGAAGAAAGGAGCTAGCTATCTGCCTGTAAAGACAACAATCCGGGGCGGCAGGGTAGCCTAGTGGTTAGAGTGTTGGACTAGTAACCAAAAGGTTGCAAGTTCAAACCCCCAAGCTGACAAGTTACAAATCTGTCGTTCTGCCCCTGAACAGGCAGTTAACCTGCTGTTCCTAGGCTATCATTGAA
Source organism: Oncorhynchus mykiss (assembly GCF_013265735.2). Classification (NCBI taxonomy): domain Eukaryota; kingdom Metazoa; phylum Chordata; class Actinopteri; order Salmoniformes; family Salmonidae; genus Oncorhynchus; species Oncorhynchus mykiss. Next base: position 42,769,212 of record NC_048574.1, on the reverse strand, counting down.
AATAAGAATTTGTTCTTAACTGCCTAGTTAAATAAAGGTAAATTAACATATTTATATCCCTGACTCCATTTTAAGACTGGCTGTCTGTAAATGTCATGGAAGTGACACAGCTATACTGAATGGATGTTATCGACTATGCTGTAGCCTACACATTCAACTGAGTCACTATTTTTAAAACAACAAAGCTGGTTGCAATTTCAGTTTAATCTACCAGAAAAGACAGAACAAATATCACAAAAATGATGGCTAAACTCAAATATACTAATTGCTTAAAAATATATATATTTGTTGAGAAATGTTTTTTTTTAAACGGTATAATCTTTGTAAAAAAATATCCTAAATAGGACTGGTGGTTCTCACACATGCAGTTATCAAAAATATGGAAACGTCTTCTCTATCCAAAATTACAACCAACTGATTGCAGCATTACCGCAAAAATGGAGGAGGCAAGTGGTAGCCAGAGAAGGTAAGGAACTTGTCTGTCGGTCCTGCTTTAAAGACCAAAATTGGTTAAAGTTGTGATGAATAAAAAAGTATACCAGTTTCATTTAAGGACCAAAACATTAACAGCTGAGAAATACAGGTTGCAAAATAGTTGGTAAGAGATTTACAATGTACCGATTCCATGGCACATGGTTTATGAACTGTTACATAAAACAACGTTTTTCAATTTAAATGATACAATATCCTTGCACCCAATAGAATGTTATATACAGTACATTCGGAAAGTATTCAGACCCCTTGACTTTTTCCACACTTTGTTACATTATAGCCTTATTCTAAAATGTATTAAATAGTTTCCCCCTTCATCAATCTACACTCAATTGCCCACAAGGACAAAGTAATAAACAGTTTTTTTTGCAAAACTGAAACAAAACTGTAATATCACATTTACATAAGTATAAAGATCGTTTACTTAGAACTTTGTTGAAGCATCTTTGGCAGCGATTACAGCCTCGAGTCTTCTTGGGTGTGGCGCTTCTTGGGTATGAAGCTTGGCACACCTGTATTTGGGGAATTTCTCCCATTCTTCTCAGCAGATCCTCAAGCTCTGTCAGGTTGGATGTGGAGCATTGCTGTACAGCTATTTTCAGGACTCTCTTAGAACGGGTTCTGGGCTCTGGCTGGGCCTCGCAAGGACATTCAGAGACTTGTCCCGAAGCCACTCCCGCATTGTCTTGGCTGTGGGCTTAGGGCCATTGTCCTGTTGGAAGGTGAACCTTCTTCTCTCCAGTCTGAGATCCTGAGCGCTCTGGAGCAGGTTTTCAACATGGATATCTCTGTACTTTGTTCCGTTCATCTTTCCCTCAATCCTGACTTGTCTGCCAGTCCCTGCTGTTGAAAAACATTCCCACTGCATGATGCTGCCACCGCCATGCTTCACCGTAAGGATGATGCCAAGTTTCCTCCAGACATGACGCTTGGAATTCAGGCCAAATAGTTCAATCTTGGTTTTCATCAGACCAGAGAATCTTAGTCCTTTAGGTGGGCTGTCATGTGCCTTTTACTAAAAGTGGCTTACATCTGGCCACTTTACCATAAAGGCCTGATTGGTGGAGTACTGCAGAGATGGTTGTCCTTCTGAAAGGTTCTCCCATCTCCACAGAGGAACTCAAGAGCTTTGTCAGAGCGACCATCAGGTCCTTGGTCACCTCCCTGACCAAGGCCCTTCTCCCCCGATTGCTCTGTTTGGCTGGGCGGCAAGCTCTAGGAAGAGTCTTGGTGGTTCCAAACTTCTTCCATTTAAGAATGATGGAGGCCACTTTGTTCTTGGGGACCTTCAATGTTGCAGAAATGTTTTGTTACCGTTCCCTAGATCTGTGTCTTGATACAATCCTGTCTCGGAGCTCTACGGACAATTTCTTCGACCTCATGGCTTGGGTTTTGCTCTGACATGCACTGTCAACTGTGGGACCTTATACACTGCTCAAAACATAAAGGGAACACTTAAACAACACAATGTAACTCCAAATCAATCACACTTCTGTGAAATCAAATCAAATCAAATTTTATTTGTCACATACACATGGTTAGCAGATGTTAATGCGAGTGTAGCGAAATGCTTGTGCTTCTAGTTCCGACAATGCAGTAATAACAAGTAATCTAACTAACAATTCCAAAACTACTGTCTTGTACACAGTGTAAGGGGATAAAGAATATGTACATAAGGATATATGAATGAGTGATGGTACAGAGCAGCATAGGCAAGATACAGTAGATGGTATCGAGTACAGTATGTACAAATGAGATGAGTATGTAAACAAAGTGGCATAGTTTAAAGTGGCTAGTGATACAAATCAAACTGTCCACTTAGGAAGCAACACTGATTGACAATACATTTCACATGCTGTTGTGGAAATGGAATAGACAACAGGTGGAAATTATAGGCAATTAGCAAGACACCCCCAATAAAGGAGTGGTTCTGCAGGTGGTGACCACAGACCACTTCTCAGTTCCTATGCTTCCTGGCTGATGTTTTGGTCACTTTTGAATGCTGGCGGTGCTTTCACTCTAGTGGTAGCATGAGACGGAGTCTACAACCCACACAAGTGGCTCAGGTAGTGCAGCTCATCCAGGATGGCACATCAATGCGAGCTGTGGCAAGAAGGTTTGCTGTGTCTGTCAGCGTAGTGTCCAGAGCATGGAGGCGCTACCAGGAGACAGGCCAGTACATCAGGAGACGTGGAGGAGGCCGTAGGAGGGCAACAACCCAGCAGCAGGACTGCTATCTCCGCCTTTGTGCAAGGAGGAGCAGGAGGAGCACTGACAGAGCACTGCAAAATGACCTCCAGCAGGCCACAAATGTGCATGTGTCTGCTCAAACGGTCAGAAACGGACTCCATGAGGGTGGTATGAGGGCCCGACGTCCACAGGTGGGGGTTATACTTACAGCCCAACACCGTGCAAGACGTTTGGCATTTGCCAGAGAATACCAAGATTGGCAAATTCGCCACTGGTGCCCTGTGCTCTTCACAGATGAAAGCAGGTTCACACTGAGCACATGTGGCAGACGTGCCAGTCTGGAGACGCCGCGGAGAACGTTCTGCTGCCTGCAACTTCCTCCAGCATGACCGGTTTGGCGGTGGGTCAGTCATGGTGTGGGGTAGCATTTCTTTGGGGGGCCGCACATCCCTCCATGTGCTCGCCAGAGGTAGCCTGACTGCCATTAGGTACCGAGATGAGATCCTCAGACCCCTTGTGAGACCATATGCTGGTGTGGTTGGCCCTGGGTTCCACCTAATGCAAGACAATGCTAGACCTCATGTGGCTGGAGTGTGTCAGCAGTTCCTGCAAGAGGAAGGCATTGATGCTATGGACTGGCCCGCCCGTTCCCCAGACCTGAATCCAATTGAGCACATCTGGGACATCATGTCTCGCTCCATCCACCAACGCCACGTTGCACCACAGACTGTCCAGGAGTTGGCAGATGCTTTAGTCCAGGTCTGGGAGGAGATCCCTCAGGAGACCATCCGCCACCTCATCAAGAGCATGCCCAGGCGTTGTAGTGAGGTCATACAGGCACGTGGAGGCCACACACACTACTGAGCTTCATTTTGACTTGTTTTAAGGGCATTACATCAAAGTTGGATCAGCCTGTAGTGTGGTTTTCCACTTTCATTTTGACTCCAAATCCAGACCTTAATGGGTTGCTAAATTTGATTTCTATTGATAATTTTTGTGTGATTTTGTTGTCAGCACATTCAACTATGTAAAGAAAAAAAGTATTTAATAAGAATATTTCATTCATTCAGATCTAGGATGTGTTATTTTAGTGTTCCCTTTATTTTTTTGAGCAGTGTATATACAGGTGTGTGCCTTTCCAAATCATGTCCAATCAATTGAATTTACCACAGGTGGACTCTAATCAAGTTGTAAAAACATCAAGGAGGATCAATGGAAACAGGATACACCTGAGCTCAATTGCAAGTCTCATAGCAAAGGGTCTGAATACTTATGTAAATAAGGTATGCGTTTTTTATACATTTGCAACATTTCTAAAAAACAGATTTTCGTAATGTCATTATGAGGTATTGTGCGTAGTTTCATGAGTAATTTACATATTTAATTCATTTTAGAATAAGGCTGTAACGTAACAAAATGTGAAAAAAGTCAAGGGGTCTGAATAGTTTCCGAATGCTACAACCATCCCAGCTCTGCAGATTGTGCTGTAAAGAGACAGAATCATTAGATCATTTGTTTTGGTACTGTCCATATGTAGCTTGTATTTGGTCACAGGTTCAAGGCTAAAGAATTGCAATATTTACCTTGCGCAAACTCTGCAAATAGCACTGCTGGGTGATAATAATCTTAGCAAAAATGTGTATCTGTAGAAACTATGAGAACAGAAAGGTTCAGAACTTTTGTGAAAGAGCACTGTTGAAGAATATATGGTAATTAGAAATCAAAACTGGATGGCCTTCAGAGATAGATGGGAGGGGTTGAGGATAGCTGAAGGCTGGGACCTAAAACAAACAAACAAATAAAGACAACTAATGTAAAATATATTGTGTCTGTAAAATGTATACAGTATGTATAAGCTGGAAGTAGAAGCCTAAGTATTGTTGTCAATTATTCGTTTTTACTCCAATTAGGGGAGGGATGGTTGGGTTAGGGGAAAATAATAAAAGAAAATATATATATTTAAAATATATACAGTACCAGTCAAAAGTTTGGACACCTACTTATTCCAAGTTTTTAAATTTTTTTTTTTACAATTTTCTACATTGTAGAATAATAGTAAAGACATCAAAACTACTACATAACACATATGGAATCATAACCACCAAAACGTGTTAAACAAAATATATTTTATATGTGAAATTCTTCGAAATAGCCACCATTTTCCTCTGACGGCTTTGCACACTCTTGGCATTTTCTCAACCAGCTTCATGAGGAATGCTTTTTCAAGTTTCTTGAAGGAGTTCCCACATATGCTGAGCACTTGTTGGCTGCTTTTCCTTCACTCTGCGGTCCAACTCATCCCAAACCATCTCAATTGGGTTGAAGTAGGGGGATTGTGGAGGCAGCACTCAGCACTCCATCAATATCCTTCTTGGTCAAATAGCCCTAACACAGCCTGGAGGTGTGTTTTGGGTCATTGTCCTGTTGAAAAACAAATGATAGTGGGACTAAGTGCAAACCAGATGGGATGGCGTATCGATGCAGAATGCTGTGATAGCCTTGCTGGTTAAGTGTGCCTTGAATTCTAAATAAATCACAGACAGTGTCACCAGCAAAGCACCATCACACCTCCTCCTCCATGCTTCATGGTGGGAACCACACATGCATTGATCATCTGTTCACCTACTCTGCATCTCACAAAGACACAGCATTTGCAACCAAAAATCTCAAATTTGGACTCATCAGCCCAAAAGGACAGATTTCCACCGGTCTAATGTCCATTGCTCGTGCTTCTTGGCCCAAGAAAGTCTCTTCTTCTTATTGGTGTTCTTTAGTAGTGGTTTCTTTGCAGCAATTAGACTATGAAGGCCTGATTCATGAAGTCTCCTCTGAACAGTTGATGTTGAGATGTGTCTGTTACCTAAACTCTGTGAAGCATTTATTTGGGCTGCAATTTCTGAGGTGCAGTTAACTCTAATGAACTTATCCTCTGCTACAAAGGTAACTCTGGGTCTTCCTTTTCTGCTGGCGGCCTTCATGAGAAACAGTTTCATCATAGCGCTTGATAGTTTTTGCGACTGCACTTGAAGAAACTTTAAAAGTTCTTGAAATGTTCCTGGTTGACTAACCTTCATGTCTTAAAGTATTGATGGTATGTTGTTTCTCTTTGCTTATTTGAGCTGTTCTTGCCATAATATGGACTTGGTCTTATCTTCTATATGCCATCTCTACCTTGTCACAACACAACTGATTGGCTCAAACACATTAATAAAGGAATGAAATTCCACAAATAAACTTTTAACACGGCACACCGGTTAATTGAAATACATTCCAGCTGACTACCTCATGAAGCTGGTTGAGAGAATACCAAGAGTGTGCAAAGCTTTCATCAAAGCAAAGGGTGGCTACTTTGAAGAATCTATATATCTAAATATATTTTTGGTGACTACATGATTCCATGTGTGTTATTTCATAGTTTTGATGTCTTCACTATTATTCTACAATGTAGAAAACAGTAACAAAACAACAAACAAAAACAACTCTTGAATCAGCAGGTGTGTCCAGACTTTAATGGTACTGTATATTTCCCCAAAATATATATGGGGGATTGGAAATGATGCAGACAATTACATTGATAGAAGCCACAATCTTTCTGCAATATTAAAGCTGGGAAAAAAAGTGTCACTCTTACTCTAAATGTCTGTAATTTTAAGATTCACACATTATTTGAATCTATGTAATAAAAAAAAAGAAAATAGATATATTTAACAATAAGAGCAATGGTGTGAAATTGTACATTTCATTACTGGAGATAAATGGAAAAAGTGAGATACATGACACTGTACCTGTCCTTTAAAAAGGTTCAATATTGTGTGGGTCGTAACGGAGTGAGAATGTGTGATTTGAAAAGACGTTCCTAGGTTGGTATCTCAGACCGCCAAGTGGAGAGGCAGAGGAAGGAGTCAGGTGCCAACCTCTCTCACAGAGATTTACACCCAGATGAGAGACCTCTTCTGACCGATATGCCATCGGTTTGCCAGCCAACAACTACCCGTCCTGTTTTAAATATGGCCCATTAAAACAATGAAGTACGACAATGATGATTATGATCCCAGTTTGGCAGGTGTAAAAGCCAGAGCACAACTTCCTGTGTCACATTGTATATGAGGGTAATAGGACAGAGATTAAGATAAAGCATGATACATTTCTACCTTTAAAGTTTCAGCCTATTGGTTTTTGAGATGTGATTGTGGACAATTGGAATTCCTATACTTGATGACTAAGGATTTGTGTATTGATCTGTGTTGATCCAATTGTTGATCTGTTTCTCAACATTATGATGTTGTGGTATTGGCGTTGGTGTCATGTTAGACTGTAATGGTTTCTCAGGGTGTATATACCTCATGACTGCATCCAGATATGAGTCACCCTCGTGTTTTAATGAGATCTCTTTGCTCTGATTATTGGAGATCCTCAAATGTCGTTAGTCATGCATATTTATCAGATATAATTAGGGCCTGCTGCATATCGCACTTGGCAAGTGGGCTGAAATTAGATTTCATAAATATGCATTTGTTTTTTTGACCCCACACCCCCCGAAAAACAAGACAAGACAAAGAGAAGGAAATGAAAGGAATATGACACACTAAACAACAATAGGGAGACATAGCTATGGCTGCATCGACCAAACCTTCATAATCACCACATGTCCACCCGGTTTTCACTCCCACAAATTAGAGAGCAGGAGACGAGGAGCGAAGGTAGTTATGCTAGCAGATGACAGTACAGTGTTGGCCTACCACTGGAAATTGTGCGCTATCATTAATACGGGCAACACACCTGGAGGGCATTACTAGCAGCAACCCCCCAGCCATATCCATAATATTATTGATTTTATGAAAATGGATCCACCACTATTTTCTCAAAAAAATAAATAAGACAAAACAAGCCTAGGTACAGACAGACAGGCAGGCAGGCGCGCACACACACACACACACACACACACACTAAATTTCAGTCTGGACATAGGCATGCCAAGCATAGTTAAATTCACTAGGCTATTGATAAGGCCTAAAAAGACAGTATACAATGAAAAACAAAAACAACAATATGTTTTAAATAGGCTGTCTAAACAGATACAGGCAGCATAATTGCTCCCCGTAGGTGTATTATAGGCCTATAGACAAGGAAACTGAAGACTATGGAGGGTTTCACACCACCCAAACTTTTCACAGGAGCTGGACATAGATCCAGTATGAAGAGAATGGGGAATGTCCACTCACCGTGACACTGTTCCCAAATGTAATGCTTTATAAACATCATGGAATCATCTCACAGACCATATTTGGACTTCTACAGAAATAGCAGACAAAATTGCATCGCATTCGAGCCATGTATGTTCTCAACAAACTCATGGACGGTGAATCATTCTAATACGTCCCCCCCCCCCCCCCCCCCCCTTCAAATTAAATGAAAAACAATCTGTTTGTTAAATAGGATATGGTCAGAAGCATGATATCATAAATCACATCTCTCATTCCATGAGCAAAAGGCATTGTGTGCACCCTATCCCCCACCAGAAATATCAAAATGAACTCTG